>NC_138907.1:61988174-63188174 GCF_965231255.1 Vanellus vanellus
GGTTTGTACTTTAACTGTATTGCTGCACTTAAAAGCAGTACTATTTTTGCATTTAGGAAAGGTCTTTAATTGCTTTTCTCCTTCATTCCATTTTCAATTTCTGGTCAATCTAAATTAGATTAATTTCACACACCAGTGAATCCCTAAAGAAGTGTAAATTAACTCAATTTTACCAAACTCTGCCAGATGATGGCAGTTACTCCCTTGATGTTTAGCTTTGTATCACCCACCATCTTTGACCAAGATTTCAATAGGAATTAAATCCATATATTGAGCCTTTTTTCCTCAGCCTGTGTAAGGAATTGGAGACTAATACCCACATCTAGTGAAGGGAGGCTATTTAATTTATGGCCTACAAGGCCGAAAATGTAAGGTCGCTGATAGCTGGCATGTTTTTCTTTTCTACCATTCTGGCTTGAAATTGTTAACACACACTCCGATCCTGTAAAACCATGAGCAAACTGGTTTTATGAGATTGGTTACATCATTGTTTCATGTTCTGAAGCAGTTCGTAGCACAACGCATAACTGTCAGCATGGAACATCTTCATCTGATTTATGGCCCCAGTGCAACTCCCACTGAAGCTGGTGGAAAAACGTTTCTTCATGCTGATGGGAGTTGAATTGCACTACACGGAACACCTGAGACTTTTGTTTAAGTAATGTTCCCTGCATGGATTTTTTTCTTTTCCCCACTGATTAGCCACTTTTTAGAGATTAAGTATTAAACATGCATGCATAAAACAGAATTGCAAGGAAACGGTTTGCCAAAATAACCTAAAAGAGGACTCAGTTACTGAAAATGCTTATCTAGCTTCAAAAGTTATAAAGTGATGAGGAGAGATGACTGTTTGCTCCACAAGTATACATCTGGGTTTAACACAGTGTATTTTTATATATAATTTTGAAGACAATGTTTGTCAGAAATGTGATTGATTTGTTGCTACATCCGTGATGTGAGAGAGGGGAAGCAAAATAAAAGTCTTACAGGGAGCAGGGAGAGAAAGGTCATGCTTCATCCATCAATTTAGTGTGTTTTGGGAGAGCAGTTCTCAACTCGGATGACTTATGTGCTGAATGGTGAAGAGGTTTCCAAATCTGGCTGAACTCTGGGTCAGTTGGAAGAGAAGCTCCCAGAGGTGACATCCAAATACCATTAACACGACTCTTTGCAGACTTTTTCTATGCATTTGTTCAGATGTCTCCGCTATCATCCGTATCTAAGCACCTTTTCAGGAGGGATATAGGAATAATACTCTCTTGCTCTTGTTTCTTCTGAGTTGATTCATTTTTAAACGTTCAGAATTGTTCGTTGATGCATGTTTTTGTAAATAAGTTGTTCCGGTGTGTGTGGGAGCATTGGTAATGGAAAGCTGTTTTGAAGAAGATGAGTTTTATGTTCTGTAGGGGCAGAGGTCTGGAAAGGACCCAGCAGGCCAGCTGGTCTGCTTTCCTGCCGTCACAGGTATCTCGTCATGAAAAGCACAAATGCGTCTTGGTTGACATTTTCACTTTTTTTTTTTTTTTTGTGGAATGCCTCTTTTCTCTGGTGGAGGGGACCTCTCGGAGAGCCGAGGGCAGGTGGCGGGGAGAGGCGGTTGTCAGAGTGGTGACCGCTTGCAGATCTCCATGTTCCCTGGGCACAAAGAGCAAGCAGCCGTCTCGCTGCCGTGCTTTTAATGAGCTGTAGAACAAGGGATGCCATGTCTCGCACCTTGTGAGGCTTATTCTGTTACTCGTTAATAACCTTGACGGATTTTCCATCTACCCAAATCAAAATGAGATTTCCTTTGACCGGTCAATGCAGGAGTCAGAAGGAAGTGAAGGTTTTCATGTTTGTTTTCCCTTTTGGGTGTTATTTTGGTTTTGCTCTTTTACCAGTTCTCATATAGCATTGCAAACATTTCGGGAAACTAATCTGCAGGAGCACAGCTCATAAAAGATCGGCCTGCCGGAGGACGAGGCTCTGCTTATTACAGAAAAGCTTCTGAGACAGTCACAGCTGAAAAGATTACACACTTCCACAGGAAATTAAATTTGATGTAATATAGGGAAAGAGTGACAAAATGGAAAGGGCATATATAATGTATTTGTGATTATTAAGTGGTAGAAAAATGAAAACTTGAGATCCAATAAAGCGCATGTAATTTAGATATGGATACAAATTCCCAATAGTTTTTAAAAATTTGGCCCTCCATTTTCTTTTGCCTTCTCTCAGTGTTGTTATCTCAATGTGGAAAATCATTAATGTCTTGTAAAATTATGTCAACTTTTGGGCATGTTAGATTATAAAGCATTTAAAACAAGTTTCTGAGCAGTCCTGTGGAGTCCACTTAGGCTGCCTTCTTCAGCAGAGGGTGCATACGTGACACCAGACTAGACATGAGAGGCGAGAGCTTCCTTCTTCGCTTTGTCCTTCTCCCATGTGGACGTGCAGTGCTGACAGAGGTGGAAGCTGTCCTGCCCCGTCTGCCCGTGATCCTCGCCGAGGTGCAGTGTGGTGCTTGATGGCGGGTGGACGTCCCAGCCCTGTCCCAGCCGCCGAGTGGCCAAGTAAGCTCCAGACCAGTTGGGGACTGTGCCGGTGAGACACGTGCTGAAGAGATCTGTTGGTACCGAGGTCCTTGCTGCTGGCCCAAGGCGTGGGCAGGTGACGTGTCCCCTCTTCCTCTCCTCCTCGGGGTCGGCGTAGGCGCCGCGGTGAGCTGGGCTCTCCCCTGGCCAGGTGCTTCACAGCTAAACGTGCCTTTTCTTTCAAAGGGGACAGTAATAACTTGTAACATTTTAATAACTTTTCCTATAAGATCTGGTTACCTGCAATTGCAAAGAATAAGCTGGACTCTGCCAGGTTTAACTTTATTAACCATCATAAATCCTTTCCCTTTTGACTCTAATCAGTCCCTGGAGTCCTTTTAATGCTCTTGACATTGCACTGGCCTTTCATCACAGCACAATATACATTTTCCTGTAACGAGAAAACCGATGGTGAGAGCCTTACGTAAACCCGAGGTAATGGACGCAGCGGTGGGGACGTGCGACTGTCAGCCACTCGCTGCCGCTGAAAGGGGGAGCGGGAGCGTGTTCTGCCGGCACCGCTCTTCCCTTGGCCGAGGGGAGGAGAGGGGACCTGATGGCGCAGGCGCTCGCGGTGTCTAACGTGCACCCGCTTGCGCCCAGGAATGGGGCACCAGCCGCTTTGCTCTGGCCCAGACAGACAGACAGAGCGCCAGCGGTGCATTTGTGTCTTCTGCTGGCAAGTGGGGAGTTGCTGGGGGGCCAAACCCTGCCTCAGAAAGCTCCTCCATGAGTAGTCCCCAGCCCACGTCCCCGGGGCAGTGAGCTGTGGGGGCTCGCTGGTGGCCAGTGGCCTGACCCGGCCACCCGCAGCCGGTGGCCAGGAGGAGGTCGCCTGTGGCACAGGGACCGGGCAAACCCGCTGGGACGGAGGCGCTGGGTGAATGGATCTTTTCTGTGCCGGGGACGATGCTAAAAGGAAGGAGTGTTACCAGGTGGTCGAGGGGCAGGCACCTAAGAAACAAACGCCGCCTTCATAAAATAACTACCCAGGTTGTTGTCTTTGTGCCCAGCCCGCGCACAAAATCCTCCGGAAAGCAAGAGGGGAATTCCCCGGTCGGTAGTCTGTCTGTCTCTCTGCTGTCCAGGAATTCATGGGATGGAGAAGGCATCCCAAGAATCTGCCCCCGTGTGCAGGGAACCTAAATTCCCTCTTGTTTTTCCATATACACAAGTCAGCAAGTTTCTTCAGCAAATGCTTTAATTTTAAGCTTAACACTATGCAAATATTTAACTTTGGACAAAAAAGCCTCAAGCTGGCTTCAGACCACGGACTGGCTTCCAGCTGTTTGTGCAGGTACAGATCCAATGTTTATGTACACGAATAGCTATTTGTTTATTTGTTTATTATGGTAATCTTTTTATAATGAACTTGGATATTTGTGTAACCTGGTTTTGCTTTGAACATAAAAATCTATATATTTGCAATGTGTGTACAGCCATTTTCATAAGCTTTGGCAAAAAGCTCAGATCTGCTGAAGATAATCACTGTAGACTGAATCTTTAGATGACACAGAGTTGTACTGACTAATTTTTTCTCTGACTGAAGTGCCCAAAGCTGTGCTCACCGTTGAAAACCCACCAGCCTAGGCTATGAAAAAAGATACGGAAAGATCCGGTGCCTGCTGCAGGAGTTTTATACTGTAATTTGATTGTCCAGACAAATGGGTGCAAAAAAATATTCAGAGGGAGCGTCAAGAGCAATAAATAAATATGTTAACTAGGTTTCAAAAATCTGGTTAAATACTACCTTGTTATATATTACTTTGCTGTATCCACATATATTTCATACCCGTATGCTTTCTCCAGACCTCGTCTCAGCTGCTGTATGCCTGCGAACAGCCCCTTATTAAAAAGGGAAAGTCCGTAGTCTTGTGGACCTTCTATAACGCGCTCAGCGTGTGAGCTATTGACTTCATGAAGACGAGAATAGCTATGTCAAATGTGTTTCATTTGCATGTGGCAAGATAGAAAAAGCAAACTCTGTGTGAAGACGAGCAGACAAGAAAGACACCGAATGGCTTAAATACTGAGGGAGTTAATGCTATGCAGTGATTTTGCTTCTGTTACAGGAAGTGTAAGAACAGTATGCTTCCTGGCATACTTCGCCATCTAAACTGCAAAGGTTTCAGTTCCATGGCAACACGAAGAGCCCGATTGTGCTTAAGGTGTATGTATTAATGCATTCAGAGTGAGGGCTTGGGAGCGAGCTGGGGAAAAATAAAACCTGCCGAATGTTTCCCGTTCATTTATTTATATATAAAGTCTTTCTTAGAAAATCATAACTGACATGAATACATCCCCCCTGCCCCCCATTCTCTCTGATTCTTGTTTAAATGTGTTTTTCTCAGCCAAAAAGCAAACGAAGAGGCTGTTCTGTTGGTTTTTTTGTAAGAGTCTAAGTGCAGCAGCACTTGAATGTTGCAAGAAAATGCTATTAATTCATGAGACTGTGGTATATCTCTGGAGAGAAAGACTTGGGGGGCGGGGAGGTATTTTTTTCCAAGATGTACTACTTTAGAGAGCAGAGTGGAGCAGTGTTTGCGTTTTTTTATTATTATTATTTTCCTTGATCTTTTTGATCTGCCCTCTCTCTGCTGTTCTCTGCAGCCACCTCCAGTTTCCCCCGCCTCCCCTGGCTGAGGAGCAGGAAACGAGACTGAGCTCTGCTTCCTGACATCCAAAGGAATATAAAAGTATGAGGAAACGGCGTATTTTGTTTTGCCAGCTGACTCGGATTCACAGGCCCGCGCTGGGAAGGCACCTGCTCCCAGACGGGGTCGGAGTCACCCTCGGGAGCAGCTGGGCAATCGGCCAGGGAATAACGGAGAGCTGATCATTACGTGAATTTTTGTGATGTTTGGTCTGCTCGGTTGGCTGCGTGATTGTAGGATTGTGGGGGATTGTGACAAATGCGTTTTGCTCAGGGTGAAGAGCTACCTAAGGCTGCTCCTGCCAGCTGTGCTGATGGGTGGATGAATTGCAGACTTCCAAGGTTTAAAGTCAGACCGGGCGGTGAGGGAACCTCCGGATGTTGGTATTTCTGAGGCTAACAGCCGTGCTAATCTGGCATGGTAAAGCTGACAGAAACTGGCAAGTTAAACTGGATTTACAGCTGCTTTGCATTGCTAAAACAGGCAAAGCAGCCAGAACATATCAGTGGATCTGGCCTATAGGTTTCAGGGAGGTTTCTCTGTGTAACTGGGGAGAGAATATAGCTCTGCAATTGGAAGTTGGTCAACCGCTCTCTTCTTGCCGTGCCAGGAGGAATGAAATTCATGTCTCTCTTATCTGTATCCTTTCTTTTTTTTTTTCCCGACTAGCAACAGCAATATTTTTTTTTCTTAAAAACAAGGCTTGCTTTCATTGAAGTGGGAACCCTGTCTTTGAGATTCTACTTGGGAGAAATTTGTCCCTGTTCAGGAGACCAGCGCAACATGGGTAAATCTTTTCTAAGGGAATAAATAGAATTGCAATGATTAAATGGCCCTGTCTTGGCATTGTATGAAGGGGTGGATTTCACCCTCGAGACAGCCGAACTGCAAAATAAGGCACTTTCTGTGGGAGAGCAGCACTGGGAAGCCTGAGCCACTTGCTAGTGCTGCATTTGACACTCTCCCAAATTTGTTGTTGTTGTGGTTTCCACTTTCTGCACAGCCCCCCCAAACAAAAAAACAGATGTAGCTCATTAAATACTAGCATATGCTTCCCAAATTATGTGTCACCTTCATTTTCCTGACTTTTGACAAAGGGACTGTGCATAGCAACCCTGAATGAAGAGGAGGAATCACTCCAACCAACAGCGTAGTGAGGGAGGTGAAGGATTCCTGTGTAGGTGTCCCGACCGGGCATAACCCTCCAAACAGGCTAGCTGCTGTTTGCAAGCTCCTTCCCAGTGGAGCACCTCATTCAGCTTGGCAGGAAGGATGAAGAGAAACCACCAAGAGGAACATCAAAGAAAGAAGAAAAGGAGGAGAGGAATCAAGGACAGGAAGAGTGAGGAAGCAGAGCAAAGGCAGAAGGGTGAGCAGAGAAACAACAGGGGGCTGGGAAGAGCTCAACACAGGAAAGAGATGATGCTCTGGTGCCTGTGAGGGAAAAGTTATTTTTCAGATGTAATGTAGACAAAAAAAAAAAAAAAAAAAAGAGCGAGAAAATTAAAATACATGAAGTGGGAGAGGATATCAGAGTGATGAGGGAGGAGAATTCAGATTGACATGAACAGAAAAACTACAGAAAACGTACAGATTAATTTCATATACTGGTCCAGCCAGTTTTAAATAGTAGCTGTTAAGTTTGTAGCATCAAGATCTTGTGATATTCTCCATGTGGAGGTTTTGGGGGGCTGGTGGGGAGCAGCGGGGCTACACTGGGAGGCTGCTGCAGGCACCAGAGTGGGTGGCTGGAGGCAGATCTCTTTTGTGCACCTTGGCTGGAAGCCTAAAGCCAGTACGAATATCCCTGAGGAAAACTGCCCATCCTGCATTTGAAGACTGGCAGTCAGAAAAACGCGTCCGGTTCTCTCTGAAGGTATCTGAGGAAGGGCTGTTGCCACGCAGGCAGGGATAAGGGCTCCCTCTAGATCCCTCTTCTTCCACTTGTTCAAGCTATCCAGGCTACCAGAAATAAACAGCTGAATGGAAATTTTAGTTCTGGCTGTGAAAAGAAGCTTTTGAATGAATTCTGCATCAAATAACGAATGTCTTCTTTCCTCCTCCTCTCCACCTACCTTGTTCCTAAATATTAACATTTCATGTCACTTGAGCTAAGTTCAGTGTCAGACTCACCAGATCCTGCTGAAAAATAAACCCCTCTTTTGTGGCAAGCCAAAGAAGATGAGAGGCTTGTGGTGTTTTTCCTTCTCAATCTCTGCTCCGCTGGGAGAAGCAGCTAAGGCTGTGCGAAGCTGTCTCCTTCCCACTCTCCTAAACTTCGCTCCTAAAAATGCTTCTCCCTTTGCTGCTTCTCTGAAGGAGGCATGGCTTGGCCCACTTAGTGCCATCGTTTGCCAGGGGATGTTTTCTCAGATTGCGGTGACTTTCATCATGATAGGAGGCTGAAGAAGATTGTTGTGGAATAAGTCATGGGCACCGCTAGCTGTGCCATTTGAAAATCATTACCTAAGCATGAGAGAGAAGAAAAGGATCAGGAATTAGCGCATTTAAACCCTACCCGAAGCCCCAAACCTCCAAATCATTTCTGCCATTTCTGCTTCCTTTTTTCTAAACTCTTGGGCTGTGCTTGCATTATATTTTTAAACTTTCCTCCAAAACCTCAAAGGTGAGAAATACCCTTCCTCTGAAATCGGTTTTGAGGGCAGCAGTACCAGTATGTGTTCTCCCGTGGCCCTTTCCTACTGCCTTCTCACCCACCTC
Source organism: Vanellus vanellus (assembly GCF_965231255.1). Classification (NCBI taxonomy): domain Eukaryota; kingdom Metazoa; phylum Chordata; class Aves; order Charadriiformes; family Charadriidae; genus Vanellus; species Vanellus vanellus. The sequence goes on from NC_138907.1 coordinate 61,996,123, forward strand.
CTTTTTGTCGCTGGCAGCCGGTGGGAGGCTGTGGGCTGCCCGGCCGGGCTGGGGCCGCGCACCCCTGCTGCCACCATGCCACCAAGGTGGCCGTGCAACACCCAAGGGCTGACCACGGGGCATCGGGCTGGCTTTCCTCCTCCGAGCCAGCCACCGATTTTCTCAAGACTTGTGAAAACGTAATTATTGAAATTTAGTGAAATTGGAAATTGTTGTCTAGGAGAGAAGATCTGCATGTCTGCAGAGGAGCAGAAACGTGCGTTGGGTTGGTTGTACAAGAAGGGGAATGGTTCTCTCTGGGCAGTCATGTCTGAAATACTCTGCAATACGTAGTAGTATTTGCAATAAAGATGAATGCTTTTATGGTAGAAACATGGGGACCTGAACTTACTTGGTGACCTTGACAATTTTTCCTACTGTAGCAAGTGGTGAAGAGGCACAAGAAGGAAATGTTGGTGAAAACAGACCTTTTGACAGCGAGCACAGTCTCACCGCCTGTGGTGGAGTGAGTAGGGGCGTTGCTGTATCGCCCTGTAGTTCTGCAGCGATGTGCTGATACTTGCTTATGTTGATCCATGCTGAAAAACAGAAGCAAAAAATTGAACGTGGTTTTGGGGTGCTGTAATACAACGCTGAGTCACCTGAAATCTAAGCCAGGTTGAGGTGGAACTAAAACAGCTGATGTTTGTGCAACCTCAAATGTCTCAACCTGTACCTGAATTTACTTCTTAGGTGTTAGAGAAAAACCACCCTTTCTACAGATGCTGTGTGAGCAGGGCAGCCATTTCGCCATGACAGGAGGAGGTTTTTTCCCTTCCCTCACCTTGGTGTCCGGTCCAGCAATTAGGAATCAGATTTAACCTTCGGTGTTTGTTTCAGGCCCTGTGAGTCTTTAATTCTTTTCCAGCAGCAAAACAATTATTTTTGATAGATACGCTAGTTGTTTGTTAATTTGTTTATAATCAGTTTTCCAAGAGGGTGCTTTGATGTGGGAGGAACTGAATTCCTTGGGTGCAAAAGCTCACTGCTGACTCTTTTCTTAGTCATTAAGAGATGTTTTTCACATTAAGGCGCCTTTACTTTTAAGGGAAAATGTCAAGCGTCTTCTGATACCAGACATACGAAATGTGTGGTTGCCTAAACAGAAACCATTCGCCGAGCTGCAGCATGTGAGGGCAGGAACAGCCAAAGCCAGCCCAAACCTTCGCCAGCCTCCCGGGGAGAGTCCCAACAGCCCCTTGTCCCCTGTGGCTGCTCTGCTGCTGCAGCCGCCTGCACCAGCCCCCGGGACCCGAGCCCCCACAGATGCTGGTTCCAGCTACCGACCTACATCCCTGCTGATATGCCTCCACGCTAAAAGATGCCACTGTTCTTTTCCAAAAAGAACGTGTCTTTTTTTTTTTTTTTCAATTCCCTTGCCATCTTTTTGTATTTTTGAACTGCAGCTCTTTTAAGGCTCCCTTCCTCTGCAGTTCTTGCCTTTGTGTAAGTTATTTTTGGAAACTGGGGAACCAGGAGGAGGGATGAAATTTAGGGGATTTAACTGCAGTAGAAGTGGAAAGCTCTTTCCCTTGGTGTGCTCTTTCTTTCCTCTCCTTTCTTCTCGTGACCTCCATTGGTCTGACCCCCATCGCACGGCTCGTTCCAGGGCAAGCCATAGCCGACGCTCTTTGTGCCCAGCGAGCGACTTCTCCATGCGCGGAGGTGTGCCGGTTCGCAAGCTGTGCTCGCCGCTTCCTCCCTGCAGTGGCCATCGTTTCTCTTCTGCTTTTCTGGGTCAGCCAGTTGGCCAAAAATGGTGGGTGGTCGAGCAGAGTTTTGAGAGCTGTGAAATGCTGGTAGCACTTGGGAGGTTATGTGCCTTAGGGTAAATTGTATGCAGAGAAGAATGCGTTTCCTTCGTTATTTCCTCAGTGGGGCAGCCCCATAAAGGCGGTTGGCTTTTTCTTTAAATGTTGGCGTGTTATTACATGGGAAGTAGTACGTGCTGATCACCAAACTTTGCAACAAAAGACATTTTTTGGAAGGCTGAGGAACAGCGACTGAACCCTGATGTGGCAGGGAGACCAGGAGCTCACCTTTGAGCTCTGGGGCACAGGGCAGGCGGTGGTGAGGCCGGACCCCCAAACCGTCTGAGCTCCTCTGCATGGGGGCGATCACTTCACATCTTTCATTTCGAATGCAAAAATGTTAGGAGAAGTTTTCTATAAAAGAGCACCCAAGGACTTTCCTTTTTCTGCATAGGTTTTCTAAAATCACTAGCACGTAGAAAGACATTGACCATACAGTAGGTCAGACTGCCCTTTTGATAACTGAGACAGTATTCGGATAATTGAGATGCCTGTGATTGCCTGTGAAAATTTGCTGATGTTTACACTGCTGTCAGGTATTGCAGTCACACCATAATATATATTGTGGGATCTTGCAATGGATTTTAAAATAGATCGATATCACAGCACAAAGCGGGAATTTTCCTCATTTTTTCTGCGGTTATGAAAAGGCCTAAATAGCAGTATAGTGCAGTAAATGTTAAACATGAAAAGCTGGTTTTGTGTGTACTGATAAAAGTAGACTGGTAGAGGAGGAAGTAAGTCTGGTTGGTAACGCTGATAGGAGTATGGTGGAAATCAAAGTGGGGGATGATTGTAGACTCAGAGAGTCTTTGCAGGATGCATTTGGGTCAGCAACAGAATAAGAAGTGATACTGAGGAGGACTTTAACCCTAAAGTAAAGAAAAAAAAAAGAAGCAGATGATTCTATACAAGAAGCTGCACAACTGATGCAAAAAGTCAGCCAAATATAGAGAGAATGAAATCAACGGAACATGAAGTACTCTCTTAAAATACATAGAAATGGAGGGGTTTGTACTATCGTGCTACTGCAGAGATCAATTAAACTGCGCAGAATGGTTATGCAAAATGTTCGCTGTAGGGAAATCACCGTTTTTCGTAGATTCTAGGAAGGAGTGCTGGCATGCTGCCGGCAGTGATTTATTTTCACCCAGCCCCGGTGCTTGTGGCTGGCACTCAATGAAATCTTCTAGGGTAAATTATTTATTTCATTAAGAATGGCCACAGTTGCACTGAGAGACTAGCAGCACAGCAGCAGGAAGTCTGTTAGAGATTAAGTCTAACTTCTTACAGATAGGCTGCTTATGTATACTATAAATAATTGAAATCGTAAATAAATGTATGCTGGCATTCTTCTTTAAGCTTATTAAGAACAGTTCATAACACTGAATGTGGTGTATGTACTGCCATGTGTTGTAGTCCTCTTAATTTCTTGATTATCTAACCCAGAGGCTCGTGCAGCAATCTAAGACATCAGATTGTTGCTAACTGAACTTTTGAGCTTTTTTTAAGAAAAGGAGACGTCAGTAAGAGAAGAGTTAAATTTATGAGTGAGTAAGCATGAGCAACCCAGAAACTTTCATTTCATCAGGCATTCCCATAAGAGCAAAGAGAGAAATCCCCCTCTTCTTAGGCCAAATAGGCAAGGTAATGCTTTCTTCTTGGTTTAACATATTCCAGAGATAACAGTTATAGCTAGTGGTTTGAGGGAGTCCCAGGAAGAGAGGAATTTGAATGTAACTAACGAGAGAAATTGTCGTCTGAGGAGAAATCTCTGGAGAGTCTCTGCAAGATTTCATACTGTATCTGTGTTGTGGTGTTTTGTTTTTTTTAAAGAAAAGGTCTAGCGATGTGATTTGATAATTGTGCTTTTATCAATAAATTTGATTTTTGAAGAATATGTTCCGAGTTTGATCCTTGCTTTTTTTCCTTAATTGTCGTGTAATAAGAAAAAACCTTGCAAGAGGAAAAGAAGCCAATTCTTTTAGAGGAAACCACTCACAGAATTAAGCCGCGTAGTTTGGCACAAAGGCAAAAAGTGGACAAATGTTTTGAAAAATGTCAGAAATGGACAGTTTCGAAACTTCGGACATATTTGGTTTTGGGTGGGCCTAATAAGCAAATCAGCAGACAGCTAAATTCACCTTCCGGGGGCAAGTTCCCCTTGCAGTGACCGCTGGCGGCAGGGGCCAGCAGGCAGACTGCCAGCAGCCGAGCTGGGGCTCCCTCCTTTGCATGGGGTGGTTTGGACCTTCCCCTCTCCTTCCCCTGCGCTTCCTCTGTGGTCCTCCTGGCTGCCTGACGGTCCTTGCTGAAGCTGTTGGCATCAACACCTGAAACACCTCTCGACTTTGAGAGGTTGGTTTTTCTCTCTGCAGCCCGGGCTCTCCAGTGCTGCTGAAACTTGGAGTGAGTGGGTGGTTGGGATTTGAGGAAGAGTTTCCCACCATCCTGGCTGCCGTTTCAGGTCCCAGAGGGGCTGGTCCAGCTCCCCCTCCTCCATGGCTGCCTGCCTGAGCCTGGTTTGGGCAGCTGGATGGGCAGCGAGCTGTTGGGCAGCCAGGGGTTTTTGATGGGTTAGCACCTTGGATTGCCTCCCCATGGGCACAGGAAAGCTCTAGAGCTGGCAGGAGCACATGGCTGGCATGGGGAGGGGCAAAGCGGCATCTCCCCTTCTTGGGTGGCAGCTCACTATTGGACTGACCTCACCAGAGCATGAAACTCAACGAGCAGATCAGATCTTGTACGTGCGAGGTCCTTCACACTTTACTACATTATATTATCACAATAACCAGGAATGGATACTGAGAAGATGATGGTGAAGGACAGTGGTGTTTCCTAGGCTGCTCTTTTCCACTCCCCACTTCTGGTGACCCCAAGTCACTCTCTGTGTTTCCCTTTCCAGATAGAATTAGAAACAGGTATACATTCAGAATTGTCTTTTTATTGGCAGCACCTGTGAACAATCAAAGATTGTTTGCACAGATTTGCAAACAAACTTCAAACTGAAATGAATGTGATTTCAGAATAGTTTGTATGCAGCTATTTTTTTTTTTTTTGCAAAGAAATAAAAAGCTTTACAGTAACTCCTAGGTACCCCCTAGTTGCTGTGCACTGTAATCATAGAATCACAGAATGGTTTGGGTTGGAAGGGACCTTTAAAGATCATCTAGTCCAACCTCCCTGTCATTGGCAGGGACATCTTTCACTAGATCAGGTTGCTCAAAGCCCTGTCGAACCTGACCTTGAACGCTTCCAATGATGGGGCATCCACAACTTCTCTGGGACGTCTGTTCCAGTGTCTCACCACCCCCATTGCAAAAAAATTCTTCCTTATGTCTAATCTAAACCTACCCTCTTTCAGTTTAAAACTGTTGCCCCTTGTCCTGTCACTACAGATCTCGGTAAAAAGTCTCTCTCCATCTTTCTTATAAGCCTATAAGCCCCGTTTATATATTGAAAGGCCGCAATAAGGTCTCCCCGGAGTCTTCTCCAGGATGAACTCTCTCAGCTTGTCGCCATAGGAGAGGTATTCCAGCCCACTGATCATTCTCATGGCCCGCCTCTGGACCCACTCTAACAGGTCCATGTCTTTCCTGTGCTGAAGTTGCCAGAGCCGGATGCAGTACTCCATGTGGGGTCTCACCAGAGCAGAGTAGAGGGGCAGAATCACCTCCCTCAACCCGCTGGTCACAGTTCTTTTAATGCAGACCAGGATATGGTTGGCTTTCTGGGCTGTGAGTGCACATTGCCAGCTCATAGCCAATCTTTCATCTACCAATATCCCCAAGTCCCTTTCGGCAGGGCTGCTCTCAATCCCTTCATCCCCCAGTCTGTATTAATACTGGGGGTTGCCCCGATACAGGTGCAGGACCTTGCACTTGGCCTTGTTCAGTTTCACAAGGTTCACATGGTCCCACTTCTCAAGCCTGTCAAGGTCTCTCTTTATGGCATCCCTTCCCTCAAGTGTATCAACTGCACCATTCAGCTTGGTATCAGTCACAGACTTGCTGAGAGTGCTGTCAGTCCCAGCGTGTCATTAATAAAGATAGCGAACAGTATCAGTCCCAGTATGGACCCCTGAGGGACACCAATTGAGACTTATCTCCATTTGGACATTGAACCGTTGACTGCAACTCCTTGGAGTATCCTTATCCATTGAATAGTCCATCCATCAAATCCATATCTCTCCAATGTAGAGAGATAGGGATGTTGTGTGGGACTGTGTCAAAGACCTTACAGAAGTCAAGACAGATGACATCTGTTTCTCTTCCCTTATCCACCAACGCAGTCACTGTAGAATAATATAAAGAATAAACCCATCATGTTTTGATGCCTAACTTTTATTTGGTCCCTTCAAGTCCAGTGGCGTACATATGATGTGAACAGACCGCTGAGACTATGATTATTTTTCATCCCCATATTCTAAAAATACTTTTAAAGAATTTTGGTAAAGAATAGATCTCAAAACTATTTTTAATTAGTATCTTGGAATACGAAAGTACTCTTTCCTCAACCTACAGTTACTCAACTGTAAACGAGCTAGTTAACAGACCCAAACTGACTCCAGTGAAATGAAGACCCGTCAGATCCTTTCGCTGCAGTTGCAGAAGAGGCGGTTGCTATCAAATGCTAGTTTCTCATTTCAACAGAACCTGGTTCCAGGTGCTCAGGCAGCAGCTTTCCTTAGCTTTGTGATTTGGTTTGCTTTAAAACTTTGGTGTAAACCCTGTAATTTACTGTTAACTATGCTACCAAATGTAACCAGTTTAGACTATATAATAGGTAGTGATAATTTGAAATTCAGCATTAAGTATACTTATTTCCAAAAATAAAAATGTTGATTTTCATGTTAAATATCTAAAATAAGCAAAACTCCCACCACTACTATCCATTGTTACTCGTCTTAGATTTCTTCAGGGGTGTTTGCATGCAAAGGGAAGTATCAGATTCCTACTTCCAAATAGAGAAAAAATAATTATGTAGTCTCAGAAGCCTCTACTCCTATAATATTTTAATTTTGCTTTTCATTTATAATCAACATTACCTGTTTTGCCAATGCTAGCATTGTGAGAAAAGCCCTAAGAGATTGATGTGCAGGCAGAATGAGAATAGCATGACTATTTTTATGTTCTTGACATCAGTGTCCTGGTTTATCTAATGTTGTATGACACAGTGACTAAATGCTCCATACCATTCCACCCTCAGTGAGCCAAACATCTTTTCCAATATTGCGCCTTGTTTCAAAAGTTGTAGAAACGTCTAAAAAATAGTTTGCTAATTTGGGGTGTTCTCTTACTGTCCGTTTGGAAAACTTACAGTCTCTTTACGTTTCATGAAAAATATTCCTACACCACATTAATGTGTATTTCTAATTGGATACTCATGGGTCAGTAAGAGAGAATTCATCAGCTTCCTACTTCAAATACGGCATTTTTAAAACTGTCATGAAGCTTTGTTACAACAGGACTTCTCTGCACTCTTTTATACTTACTTAGATGGTTACATTTAGTTACCATCATGGTTCCTGTTCTGTCCTTTACCTGTTTTCATTTTTTTTCTTTATATTGAAAAGCAATACATTTTTACTACTGGGAACAGTAAAAACTGCTCCTGCCAGATCCTCATTTTTCCACATCTCCTTCTACCCCATAGATACCACCTTCGCCGCCCATCTGCCACATTCCCACATCCGTACCTATTCTGTACAAGGGTTTGCTGGGTTCCTTTATGTTTCAAGAAACCAGGATTTTGAAAAGTCTGATGGCTTCCAGAAGTAGTTGCACAAACCAGCCTTGTGCTAGGTCTCCTGTATGAGAACTGACAGAAACGACAGCTGGTTGTTAAAAAAAAAAAAACAAGAAAAAAGAAAAAAGAAAAGTGAATTATGCCAAAAAATTCACTTTCCAAATGGAGTAAAATGCCTGTTTTATGTGAACAAAGGGGTTTGACTATTCCTTGTTCAAACAACCTCTTGGTCTTTTAATGAGAGATCTCTTTTAGAGATTTGGATCGCATCCCCTTAATGAGTATTGACCGAGCCTGTGGTGTCCTTTTCCTGGGGGGTGCGTGAGAAAGTAACGTTAGCAGTAGTGTTGTAATAAGGTGATAGAGAAACGGAGCCCCCTGACTCTTCCAAAATGCCTGGCCGCTGTGATTAACCTGCTCTGCGTTTCAATAGGCAAAGGGCACGTGGGAAGTTAACTTTCCAAGCACAGGTGGATGTTGCAGGAGCAGCCTGGTGCTTCCCAAACATTTGAGCAGTTACTGCTTTACAGCTGCTGCTCAGGCACAGAAATAAGAGAGTGCGTGCGCCGCAGATTTCTTCTTCCCAATCAAGTTATGGACAGACATTTTGGGAATTATGAATGCAGCCCCTAAAAGTTAGTCAGTCTCACGGTTTTTATGTTGATCTTCAGATCCTGGTCTACCTCCTGTGTTTACTCTGATTAATGGTTGATAGGTGCTATGGGCATCTCTATGGCTTTAACTAAATGCACAGAGGCAGCCAGCTCCGGCCAGCCTCTGCCCTCTGCAGCGGGGCGAGGAGGAAGGGAACAGAGCTTTGACCCCGCTTTCCACACAGCCTGCCCGCCCCTCGTGTCCTTTGAGTGGCCCTGTGGCCGCTGGTGTGACTCAGAGCAGACGCAGACGCCGGTGGAGTTGCCAAAGAGCTGTCCTGGCAGCCTGTGCTCGGCGGCCACCTCGCGCTGCTCCTCCCTCGGTGCTGGGGCCGGGGACACCACAGGCACGGCGTCTCCTGGGGCAGCTCGTCCTCGGCGGGGATTTCCTTCCAGGGCGGGGGAATCTCCCGTTTGGGATTTGGACACTGTTTCGTTAGCCTCACCTGTCACACTAGCGATGGCGTCCAGGGTATGCGTTAGCGGCTTTGGTGGCTTTGAAGATGCAGCGGTGCTCCTGGGCACGTCCCCGCCACAGCTGTGCAACGGTGTGGTGATGGGGCCGCGTACCTCGGTGGTACCCGATACAGCCTCCGTGGAGAGGGGCTGGGGCAGCGGGGATGGCAGCACAGCGGATGGAACGGGGAGCGCGTCCCTTCCACAGATGTCGATGTGAAAGAGAAGGGGCAAGCGCTCTCGGCTCGCTCCGGCTGCCATGGTGGCGAACGGGAGGTCCCGGGCTGTGGGTTGTGAAACTGTCCGATCCATCACTGACTAACGTTACGTGAATTTCAGAATGCGTGGCAAAATATAACGTGTGGCTTATAAGCTGTTTAAAGGCTCCTGACGAATGGGGGGGGGGGGGGGGGGGATTATAATACCCACTTCTGAAGGGGTGAGGGGCTTTGTGTGTTTCATGTGAAACATTAGGCTGTATTTTCCCATGGAATTTGCAAACTTGCTAAAAATATTAGGTGCTTCACAGGTTCTTGGTGACGCGGTATCTTACACATTTACACCTCTTATTTTTCATGACACTTGTGTTGTTGTAAGAGCTCCTACAATTGCAAGCACTAGGGGATTCGAGTGTTTTGACTCCCACATCTTCTGTAGGAACCGAATTGTTTTATTCCAGGACGTTGTGTTGAGTGGGCACCAGGAGGAGGACAGGAGGAGAAAAGAGAGACCGGTACTAGATGTCTGCAGAAAATCGGTTAGGATAATCAGCTAGAGGGCACCAATGAATATTTCTTCTTAGGGCTGTTAAATTAGGCCATGTGGACTCCAGCATATAGATGCATGAGAGAAATGTGAGGTCTTTGCAAAACAGTTGTGCTAAAAATAATTTTCGGTGTTATTTTAAATAATGTTATCACAGATGAAGAAAGTGAGGTAGAACTTTGTGGCCTGGGACATTTCTTTCTCCTGCTTTACAGGGTAAACAGTATAAATCCTTGAGTGTTTGTTTGGCTAGGTAATGCTTTCCAAAAGTATGTCAATGAAGTAGGCATCAGAGTCATAAAATACTTTCCTATATTTAGATTTTAAACATGCAACAGAAAGTCATTAACTTTTAGACTTCTAAGCACGAAAATCTCTTCTGAAAAGGGGGCTTGGATGTTAAAATCAGTTAATTAAAAAACCAAAGATTTTCGTATTGCCAGAAATGCACAGTCAGTGTTTCCCCATCAGCAGGGATGGTAGGCTCAGCTCCATCCCAGTAAGTTTGATTACTGTGAGGGCATGAGAAGGATCCCGAAACTGTTGAAGGGGGCAGGAGTTACTGTGGGATTACTAGTCGATTGGTTAATTCAGAGGATTGTGTTTTTAATTTGATATTAATGCACCCCAAAAATCTAGTTGCACAGAATCAGAGAGTAGTAAAGGTTAGAAGGGATCGCTGGGGGTCATCTGTCTGGATCCTGCTCAAAGCGAGTGCATGGTGTGTGGTTTTGCATGTTGTCGATAACTTAGCTTTACATGGTTTTGATTGCTACAAGAAACGTTAACCATTCAGGTCTTTTTTTCGAGTCGTAGAGAAGCGTACGCCAAAGAGGGGTAAAAATTAAGCCAAAAGCATTTTACAAAGAAGTTGATCCAGGTAGCGTTGAAGCATCACCAAAAAATCCCACCCCGCTTCACATGTATGGATACTTTTATTTAGAACAAACATTGCTCTTGGGTACCACAAGGGACTCAGTTTGAGCATTTGTGAATTAATTTTAAATTGTTCTTTTCATTGCTGGCTAATATACGGAAGGAATCGGTAAATAGTAAGAGCAAAGGCTATACAGCATTTTATAGCCAGTGGTTCTGTTTAGACCTAATCCCTATAATGCAGTGTTAAAATTTACAAAACAGCTTGTAATTGCAGTAGCTTATTTAAACCAGCTATTTGTGGTTATGTCTGCTGAGGAAACTTAAACTTCAACGTTCCCCAGCCATCTAATAGCAGCAAATCGACTGCGGGTCTCTTGTAAGAATATCTAAATGTAGGCTGTTGAATAATCCCTTTGGGGGCCCTGTAACTATTTTTGTGCCTGGATATGCGTCATCAGTGGGTATTTTCTCTGGTGACTAGCTTACATCAGTAGGTCTCCTACCATACACTCTATCTGCGAGTGACTTATGATTGATGGGAGTCACGGCTGCTGTTTAGCTTTTATCTGTGACCTCAAATAATGGACAACAGGAATTTCCAGGCTGTTAAATTCCTTGAATGACTGAAGACACGGCATGGCTCTGCTGATAAACGCAGGTAGTACCCAGATGCTGGGTGTTCACCAGGGGCCGAGGCGGGGAGGAAGGAGAAGGGGGGTTCCTCGGCGGCGAGGCGGTGAATCCGGCTCCGCCGCGCAGCCGAAAGGTATACGCCGCCCCGGAGGCCGGGAGAGCGGCCGCGCCGGAGGACCGCCGGGCGACCGTGATGCTCTGACTAACTCCCGAGCTCTCCAGCCATACGTGTGCGCCGGCGGCAGTGGCGTTTTCACTGGGTTTAACCGGCTGGTGTTTAGGGCAGTTCGTCGGTCCCTTTTATCCCAGGGAGACGCTTGCAGCTCCGTGGAGGGAAGCGCTGTGGAATTTTCAGCTGCAGCCTGGTGGTTTTCTTAACCCTTTTTGTTACTGCCCGTGAGCAGTGGAGCGGATTTATTGGAGTGCTTAACCCGGCTGCTCTCTGGGCTAAACCTGAAGGTGCAGTAGGCTACGTGCTTCTAAGGTTAAATCGCACCTGCCACAGTGACCCACTGAGCGTGCGGTCGTAGTTCATTTCCTGGTGTTCAGTACTTCATATGGCGAAAATGAGGACTGCAGATACTGAGTTATCCCCTCTTTCTCCTTCCACGCTGCCTTTCCTTTCTGTCAGAAAGCTGACGTGCGAAATGGGACGGCAGGACAGCTACCAGATTTTTGCGAGCGTTACCTGTGATGGATTTAGCAGCTTGAGTCAGCCCTATGGTGAGGAGGCACTTTGTCATTTCTTCTTTCCCCTCTGCTCTTCCCGTCCCTCCCAGGCTGAGTCCCTCTGATAAGCTGCGATAGGAACCCGGGGATCGGCGCTCTGTGAACCCCAGCTCAGGAGTCCCTCAAGCCCTTCTCCTGGCAACCGGGGAGTACAAATGACAGACGTGGATGCTCTCGGGGTGATTGATGATTAAAAAAAGTCCTTAATGCTGTTTATCGCGCGGCATTGTTTGGCTGAGGGAGGATAGCAGCTGGATCCAAATTCCTCTTCGCCACTTCTTCCTGTTGGCAGGTGGCCCTCCGCGTGGGCTGGCCGTGCAAACTCGCACGCCGGTCTTACTTAGATGTGAGTGCCTACTATCGTTTTTCACCCAGGTGACAGCAGAATGGGGCTTTGCGCAGGGTTTCGAGACTCCAAAAGTTTTGGAGGGAAACGAGGAGCTGCGCTTTAACTCGCCCGTGCGTCTCCTCCTCCGCGTGTACCAGCCCAGAGGTCGTCGTTAATGAATGGAACCAGGCTTCCCGCGGGAGCCCGTTAACCCACGCCTGTGCATTTGTTGACACAGCGCTGGCATACAGCTGCCTTCGGCAGGGAGGCGCGTGCTGCCCTAGCGTGGATGCCCTCGCCCTGAGGGATACAGGTTATGCGCACCTTTCCGTTCCTCGCAGACAGGTGCCTGCTGCGACACCCGCGCTGGGTCTGAGGCAAGTTTCCTCATCTGCTCTCTGGCTAGTTGCGTGCTGGTTAAGATTGGCATTCGGCAGGAGCAGTAGGAAGAGAAGAGGCAATTAAAAAGAGGCTTGGAGAGTCAAGGGAGAGGGGGGAATAAAAAGGTTTTCATTGAACTGGGATTTACGAGTATACTCTTCCTTTGGTTCTATATCTTTTTTTTTTTTTTTTTTTGCAGTCACTTCAGTAAGACACCGTGATTCATGACAAACTGGTTATATAATACAAAAATCTGTAAAAGGTTAAGCACAAAAAGCTTGATGAATCTTGAGTCATTTGCGTTAAAATTCAGTGAATTTTCCCGGGGTACTGTGCTTAGAAAATGTAAAGCTTGCTAAATGGTTGATGTTGCTATAGGTATTATTTGCCACAGCTTTCTAGGAATCATTATGCCCAGCTACACATTCGTATCTTTTGGCTAATATTGACCCCTTTTCCCCCCATTTTTAGGGGGATTGTGGTTTAGGGTAGTGATAGTATTTTAGGGTAGCTTTCAGTTACAGTCTTCGTGCGAAAGCTCAGCATCACCAGTGTTCCAGAAGGACTCCTCAGGCCTCCAAAACATTTTAGAAAGGGCTGTCATTTACTCGGGAAAAGGGTTAGCAAGTTGCCTGCTGTTTCCTGACACTTGGCACTGGGGCTGCCGGCAAGGCGGAGGGATGAAGTCCAAACTGACATGTGGCACTGTGTGTAGGTACCTCCCTGTGCGCTGTGACAGAGGTGTCGCCTTGGGGACAAACTAATTTAGGTGCTGACCCGGCAGTGAAGTCACACCGTGTGGATGCCTGGGTCCATATGCCTACGCCCTGTTGACTTCAGTGACTAAGCGCAGGCACCAAGTTCTGCTTGCACAGCTTGAATTGAGGAATGATGACCGTGGTGGCTAAAGCCTTGTTTTTCTGGAAGAGCCTTCGCCTGTTCAATGGCCACCTTTAAAATCTCGTTGGTCGCTCTGGACAACGGCTAACCAGATATTTCGTCTTGGTAGTTAAAATAATGAGGTGTTGTGAGCAAGGGACACCGCACGTTCACTGGAAGTCAAAGCATCCGCTGCTGCATCTTCTAATAACTCCATCGGCGAACCTCTCCCTCCTCCAGCGAAGCGTGTTGGTGTTTCAGTTCCCAGTGGGCACAGGACTGTAATTACCATACTTGGGAGGCAAAAACGGAGACTGAATCTGACACGGGAATATCAGGGGCTTAATTTTGAAATTTTTTTAAAGATTAAATACAATTAAATTCTCTCCTACCTGTTAAATCTATGACTGCACGCTCTGTACAGCTGCTGTAGTGTTGGATACTTGTTGAGGGCCATAACAATGAATTGGTATTTAATAGTTTTGTATTGTTTTTGACAAAGTACTCTTAGTGCTTAGGTACTCTTGAGAATAAAGAGGTGCCCTAGGATGGGAAGAACAGCAAAGGTAATACGAAGCTCACCTTGCCCGTGGCCCTCCCTTCTGACAGCACTGTTCTGTTTGAAGAGCGACTGGATGGAGCAGGCAGTGCCGCTCAGTCATGAACGAAATCATTACCGCGAGTAGAGATATGTTGCTACTGTGAGCCGGCCATACGTTGGAAAAATATTCGGAAATGTGAGGCAAAGTAGTGATTTCACTGCTTCAGGGAATACAGTACCTTTTGATTGTGTTAGTTCAAAATAATCTTATTATAGTCATAAGTACTTGATTTCTCAAGCTGATCTTTGTGTTTCCATAAAGTCTCATTGAAATCATTGAACCAGTTCCTAAACACTAGGAAACTCCGATTTTGGTCAGCTTGTGTGAGGAAGGGCTTGGGCAGTTTCATTGGTTTGTTTTGTTTCTTCAGGTCTCACGGAGGAAATACGGGTTAGCCATCGCCTTATTTAGATGTTATTTTGCTGCAGGGAAAAATAAGGAGTTAGTCATAAACATTGTTGATGGTTGTAGTGAGTGGACCAATAAAGAGCAAAGAGGAAGAAAAGCAACGCGGTGAAATAGTGTAAGGAAAATACAGCGTAAAGAAAAGTTGGAAAAGTGAAAAAAGGTATTGGTGTTTCATTTTGTGGTATTTCATTTTTTGATCGAATTGGTAAGATAAATGAAGAGCCTTCCATCTTTTTGATGTTATTGTGAACAATCGTGTGAATGAATGGAGTCAGGTACCACTTCAGCTCTTTCTGCACACTCTGTGCCTGATGGCCTCAGTCCTGAAAGCTTTCCTCATCCGCTCAGTCCTTCCTCCAAGCAGCCAGTGACTTTCATAGGACTGTTGGAGATCCAAGGCCAGGCTGTCAGTAAGTTAATGGATTTGTGAATGTCACCTTTGCGTCAAGCTAGTTTGAAAGGAATCCGCCCATTTGTTTGCACATGGGGAAGAAGAGAGAAGGAAGATACTGCGGGCGAAGCCTGTGTACTGTGGCAGACAGGAAGGTACCTCCTTTATGTCAGTAGCCCGGCACCAACTCCTGTAAACTGTGGCGAAGTCTTTTCTTCATCTCCTGTTTGTTTCCTGTATATACACAGCGCAGTAATTCCTGCAGCGATTTTTGCTCTTGGCAGTATGTCTCTCTAGTGCCACAAAGTGAGCATTTTTCCTGCAGGACCTCAAACAGCTCAACAAGTGGTGTGCTGCCAGTGACTCAGCGCAGAGTCCCTGTCCGTCTGCTCGCAGCCACCAGCCCTCCCTACCGGCCTCCTATTTTCAGATGCAAAGCCGTACGGGAATCCTGAGACGGGAGTGGGTAAGGGACGGGGTTATCCCGGGTAAAGAGGTCCCGTACCCCAAGGAGACAGCGAGGGAAGAAGCTCCCTTCCAACCCAGGTTCAAATCTTCCCGAGGCAGATCCTGGCCCTTCGCAGGGTGTTCAGATTGGCTTGGAAACTTGGTGTAAAGGAGGCGAGAAAGCAATGCCGCACACTGACATCCTCAGGAGCCTTGATAATGTCAGGACACCCGACAGTGCAGTGGTACTTCAAAAATATCACTGTTGTGAAGGATTTACATGATACTGCAATAGCTAATAACATGAGTGCAGTACAAGGCACTAATTCAAGATTGCTGAGGAGTTTGCCAAGCGTCTGTAGTTTCATGTCATGACTTTGTCTCCCTTTGCAGACAGGCCTTCAGCACTGGGGAGTTTCCCAGAAACTCATCCAGCCTTTCTTTTTCATGTTGCTAGTTAGAAAGAATAGCAACTAAGTTAAAAAATCAACTGCCTTACCAGGTAGTCATTTTGTTTTCACAAATTTATTCCAACATGCTCAAGGATGGACTCTCTGCAGCTTTCCTTCTTGTACACTTACTTATACCTTTAGGCAGTGAAGTGAACGTTATGTTTGGGCATTTCTCTCCATGCTGCTTGTGACCATCTTTGTTCAGAGACAGCGGAGATACAAAGTCAGTCTGTGAGGTCCTGACATCTGCTGTCCCTTGGTTGAGAGGTAGGATATCAATCTGCAGTGTGAAACACCTTCCTCCCTCCAGGCACTTCCATTGCCAGCCAGAAATCCTAATCTGGATGTCTGTAATTTGGGAATGAGAAAGAAATGGGGTTATGACAACAAGAAGACACAGAACTCTTTAAACCCTCTTTCACTAACGTGCAGAGAGAAGTAATAGTAGCCAAATTTTCTTGTGTAATCAAATCAGGGAGCATCACACTGAGTAAAGAGAGTGGGAACCTTTGAGGTTGCTTTGCTAGTAGGTCTCCATCCTCTGTAAAGCTCAGGGCCGTGTGCTGATGAAATACAGCCTGTCTTTAAATGTGAACAGTGGTGATTTTTCACCCTCTTGACTCTTGACCAGGAGCTCGGGTCTCATTCCACCAGAAACTTGCTGCTGGTAACAGAGGGAGCAAAGCTGCAAATCAGATCCGTTACTCTTTCGTGTAGCCTTTTCTACCTTGATCACTATTAAATTAGATATGACAGTGGTAAAAGCATCAAAGCCAAGATCACCTAGAAGGGAGGAACAGTCTCAAAGACATATAAAGGAGTAAAATGGTGCAAATGAGCAAAAGGAGTATTAGTTTAACTATCAGGAAAAAATAATTATGGTGAAGTCTGTTTCCCAGATGGAAACCAGGAGAGCTGATGAGTTTGAGTAACTCAAAAGTGACCTGGACAGAACACTGTAAAATCTAGTACATAGATTTTTCTTATTTGGGTACAAGATGATCTAATAGACTTTGGCCATTTCCCTTTTGATCTAATTTCTGGGATTCTATGATCATTTTTAAAAAAGGTCATTTTCTTGCCTGTCACACTGCAAACCTCCTTCCTGAAAGTTTTTGGCACTTTTTACCACAAAGGGAGGCATTTGCAGAAATGCAACATGGTGGTATTTTGAGGACTCCGAACAGATTTTTCATGGGCGTGTCTTGCCGTTGCTCCATTGTAAAATTCCCAGAATACTTACTTGATGGGAGTTTTGTATTAGAATTGTACGGTATTTATATCTAGCTACTCTTTAGAGGTCCAAGTCATATCCATGCTCTATTCCCAGAGTAGCCTTCTTCCAGTTCTTTAAAGCTGTAATTTGGCTTTACAGGAAATAATAAACATGCCTACCATACTGTAACTAAAATATTCAGACACATGAATCTTTTTCTTGACTTCCTATAAAAATGTCATTTCTAGCTTTATTTTGTTTGTTCTGGTTTGACTATAATATAAACAAGAGTTTATTAAAGCATTAGCTCTAAGTTGCAGCTCTTTCTTGAGACTGCAAGGTCTTAGAAAAAATATTCTTGAAACTGGAGGGCAAAAACACATATTAACAGAAAAATGAATAATGAGTCTGTTTTCATATGGATTTTTTAAAAAGTACAGCTTGTAGTTGAACTAAATGTACTATTCCTTCCACTGCAGCCAGGAAGCCCTCATAGACTTTTGACAGTGCCGCCAAAAAATTAATGCTTCAGCTGTTTAAAAGATATCAAAAGCTTGTTTGACAATTGTAATCTCTTCCAGGAATTTCCTTTCCCATTTTCCCTCCCTATAAAAACTGATAACAAGATGCTTATATAGTAGAAACGGAAAGTCCGAGGTATGTTACAAAGCGTTGTGCATTCCTTCCAGCCTCATGAGATGAGGCACGACCTCTCCACGGTGGGCTAGGAAACATAGGCGCTCCGTTGGGTGAGTAGCATTTGCTTCAAGGATTAACCGCTTGCCAGGATAGCGCAGATTTCAATGTTTTCTAAGCCATTTTTGAGCTGTTCCGTAAGGTGGCAGCCAACAGGAGAGCTGTTGGAGATGGCTGGGTAGGAACCCAAAGCGGTGGCCAAGGAAAGCCAAAAACAAAGGCAGCAGAGAAACACACTGCACGTGCCAGCATCAGCTGACACAGCAGAGCTGAAGGCGAGGGAAAGCAGCACCAGCACGGCTTCTCTCGAATTTCTGTCCTCACTTTGACGCACAACAAGATGTGACAAACCGAAATGAGACGCAGCTTGAACTTTTGTTCTGAAGCGTATCGAGAAGGCACTGAAACATGGACTCAAAGGTCAGAATTGTTCCCTTTTCTGTAACAAATTCCCAGGACAGCTGTTAATACTACGCTGTCTTTTAAGGCTAATCGTTAATAGTATTCACTGATACGTAATATGAAATACATATAGTATTACTGCGGCTGTGGTGAGGAGTGCTTTGTTCTTCTCTAATGACAGAAAGGAGATTCTGTGTTTTGAAGAGTGAGGTAATTAAAGAGGTTGCCAATAAAAAAGCCACTGTGTTTGCAGAGGGTGCCCTTGCGTTCAGCAAATGGCAATTAGAGAAATGTCACTTTACGTGTACGATGGGTTATTACTGCACAAACACTTGTACAATTACGCACTGGGTCAGAAGGGCAAGTTACCTTCCCCTCACAGCCATTATTTTAAAGCAAACACAGCTATCACACACCCAAATAGCAGGCGTTGCGGAAGGGCAACAGTAAAGTAATGAGTGTTTGAAAACGCAGGCTAAAGAGAAGAAGAGTCAATGTAAGAAGCCTTGGCGTTCTGGGAGGTCATTTGTACCTTGTCTGCACTACATGGCTTAGAAACGCCATCTTTATATAATGGAGAAGCGAACATTTCCTTCCATCACTGAAAGAAAGTTAAGAAACTGTTGTTCTGATGCTTGGAAAGGGGAAGGGAATATACATTTCTTTCAGTTACCTTCTTTGATGCTGAAATGTCTGCAGTCCCCGCGCCTTTGTAAATGAGTTTGTGTACGTCCTTCTGCTGTGCTACCAATGGTCTGGTACCACCATCATCTTCGCGATATACCCTGCTCTCAGCTCTTGTGTGGCTCTGACTGACGTCCGTAAGTGGGATAAAGGGCAGTTCTGCAAGTGACCTGGTGCAGGACATGGCATATTACTCGCACCTGTTTGTAGGTATTCTATTTGATATTTTATTTTGCACGTTTTGCCTGAAGCTTCATTAGAATCGAGTCTAAAGAGGCTCTGTGGGTGCTGCGGCCACCTCAGGTGTGTACAGGAGAGCAGCGCTCTGTGTGGATTTGTGAGTTTTGCTCTAAGGCTATCAGGCTTGTCTTCCTTTCTAACGTGGTTGCCATCTGTGCTTGCGCTGGCTTCACTCCGGCTCAGAAGAAAGAACGCACTTCAGCAGGGATTGCGTTATCGTCGGTGGCCTGAACCTTTGTGCTCGCTTGACCTCATACCTCTAGGAAGCTCAGCGGGCAAACGGAGCGTGGACCTTTGTGGCAACACCCTCTGGGGTGCGTGGGCTGCCGGTGAGGTTGTCCTGCTTCCATATATGCTGAGGTATTTTCATTGACGTGCTCTTTTCACAGGTTTGAAATCACTGCAGCTTTTAAACGACCGGCTTTCCCTAAAGAGGAAGCACTGCGCTCCCCTCAGGACCTGCTCGAACCCAGCATCTGCTGGGGCAGGACTAGGTGGCAGAAGTTAAATGGAGAGCATTAGTTTGAAAAATTTTATGAGGTCACCATCCTTTTAAATTGGTTTACACAGATGGCTGTCTGGTTTGTTGCTTTGTCCTTGCTTAATAGTAACTGTTTATGGAAAAATGAATTGCTTTGCAGAAGGAGGTCCAAAAGCTCATGCTGTTGTTTCCCTCACTGGAGATCTTCATGTTGTTATGGGCATACAAAGATTTGGCCTGAAACGGAGATTAATTATGAAGCGTGCAGTGAATAATTAACTGTTTGACTTGTTCCTAAGCTCTGTAGTCACTGGGTTAGAAATTATTTCCCAAACTGCAGGAGATAAGAGAAGGTTATTCCTGGTTTCACAATATCTGTATTGTTCAATATATTTGAACAATATGTATTTATATATTAAATATACAGGTTGGGGGCTGACCAGTGCCAGGGGGATGGGAACAGTCTTTTTTCAGTGGTGCCCAGTGATAGGACAAGAGGTAACGAGCACAAACTTGAACATAGGAAGTTCCATCTTAACGTGAGGAGGAACTTCTTTACTTTGAGGGTGGCAGAGCACTGGCACAGGCTGCCCAGGGAGGTGGTGGAGTCTCCCACTCTGGAGACATTCAAAACCCGCCTGGACGCCGTCCTGTGCAGCCTGCTGTAGGTGACCCTGCTCTGGCGGGGGTTTGGACTAAATGACCTCCAGAGGTCCCTTCCAACCCTGACCATTCTGTGATTCTGTCATTCTGTGTTAGGGCTTTGTGCTGTGTGTACTCTGACATCAGCTGATACCTACGCAAGTCGGGTCCAGTTTCTCATCCAAACCACTTCCTGGTGTTTTCTCGGGTAATGGCAGTGATTCAGAAGACACCGCAGTGCCTCAGAAAGTGCTTTCTTACATATCACACGCTGACTGTGTGACCGGGAAGAAATGAGGTTCTTAGGAAAGAGTTTTGACCTTAAAAATACCCACATTTTTTTTGTTTGTTCTGCATTCAGATTTAGATGTGCATTGCTTGGCTTGTGTCCTACTGACCTGTTCGTAGACTCGTGGTATGTATTGTGGAAGATGTAGGAATGTGATGTACACCTATGCATGAGGCGGGAGCCTGAGACTAGCCTCCAGGCAGAGAAGCTCCTACAATTTTTCCTACCTGACAGAAAAAAATCCGCAAGAAACAGAGAGGATTAAATTTTTTTTAAAGGAAATCATATCTAAATAATGGTACTCTGCACTTTTGCAGGACTGTCTACTTAAGAAGCTGAGAGTGAGTTAGAAACATTGATGAAGCCTCTATTCTGTGAGGTGGGTATGTGTTTTTATTATTATTTTGAAAAAGCATAGAAAATTCAAACCATTTGCCCGAGTCCAGACACAGAGCTATTTAAGAGCCGTGAAGAGAGTCCAGAAGTTTTCTGCCATGGCACGTGTTCTCATCAATATTTACAGATAAGGTCTTTTGCCCTTCTCTGGAAGGAAGTGATGAGCTTTTGCATTCTGTCAGCGTTTGAAGTGGCTCTTTTAATTTTCGATTTCTGACTAATGGAATAAGTGACTCTCACAGATACTTTTGCTCTGCTGTCCTCCGCTCTTGTTGTGCGGTGGCCTTAGATCACAGTCTGGGGAGATAACAGTCTGTGATAGGGGGGTCAGTGGAAATCAAACGTGTCCACTGGATCCAGACCAAACACAGTCTGGGGTTCAGAAATGTTCAGTGTGTTTCATTACTTTTTTATTTTAGCATTTCGTCACGGTCAGATGCACCAGCGGTCTGTTAATAAATCCCCTTCTGCGTTGAGACTTGCAGCTCAGGCTCGCAGGCCCACGAGAGCTGCATAATTTGAATAAGTCTGAGAAGTGAAACCGAACATTTGTAGGTGCAGCAACTACAGGCAGCAAAACTACTGAATCCTTGTAATTCTGATAGCTTTTGTCATTACAAGATCCTGCATGCAAAGCTGTCAGCTCCGCTTGCCCTCTGCAGGAGCAGCCCGGACTCGGCACGTCTGTGCCCTGGGCTGGTTGCCCACCCCTGCTGGACCGGCTCCGCTCCTGGGGGGGACTTGTTTTGGGCAGTGGCCTGGAGAGACCCTCTCTTGGGTTCTTGGTTATTTGCATCGGTTTCCCTTTTGGCTTTGGGAGATAAACCCGGCGAGTGGGCTTCTGCCTTCTGCTTCACGCCATCGGGATCCTGGACTGGCTGTGGCAAGGAATAAGCCAGGATTGGAATGTGTCCCTCTAAGGAATTGGGTTTTTCTTTAAACCGGTGTTTGCCTTTTTTGAATAAATGACTCTGACAGTAAGTACCAGAATAGGTATCGATAAAACATGAATTTATGCATGCCAGCATTTCTCTCTTTTGTGTCTATTCACAAATACCTACCGAAAATTGACTGTAGCTCCATATGGCTCCCAATCTCTTTCCTCTGCTGGCTGTCAGCTTCTCCTTACCTGGATGAACAAAAGGGAGCAGAGTGCTGGGCCACCAGCTGAAGGTGGGTGTAGCAGAAAAGTTAGACTCACAATGTTTTTCTCTGGGACATCACTGTGGTTCCTCAAGTGCTTCTCAGTTCAGCTGGAAGACACATTAAAAATACGATGCAGTTTGATGCCAATCTTAGCTTCACACTCTGAAAAAGGAATGAAAATACTCAGAGGGCGAGTTACCTGTGTACACATTTGCTTTCTGGGTGACAGGGGCTGTGCAAAGATTTATTGCTTAGAAGCTTTTAAGTACACATTATGGCTATTAATTAAAAGAAATTATTTTTTAATCTAAAATTTATACTTGGTTGAATTAGAGATGACAGGCCTGCTTGTAATCTGCGTAGTAGGGCTCTAAGAAAGCTGAGATACCTCCACCCCAAGACCTTCCATTTTCTGACCATAAGCACCATTTACTTCGCCCAGTTCTGAAGCGTTTAAGTTCAAAATCTATGGTGAGATCTGTATTAAATCATTTGACTGAAATTATGCAAATCCCTTGCTGTAGCATAAAATGCTGTATGATCTTTGGGAGGGAAACCGCCTGTTTCTTCTGCCTTAACGATCCTGGAGACGGGAGGTTCAGGGTTCCTGTGTCGCCGCCACGGCGCGGAGGGACGGCACAGCTCGCTGCCTCGCCGCCCGCCCTGCGCTGCCCGAAAACCCGCACCAGTCCCTTCGATGCTTTGATGCGCACGGACTCCTCAAAGTCTCCAAACTGGGGAAGTTCTGAGCCAGTATTGGGTGTTGTTGCCATTAATCAATGATTCCGTTATTACAGCCTAACCTCGGCTGCTGGGGCTGTGTGGGTGGGCAGCTAAGTGGTCTTCTCCTGTTGCTGGTGCTCTAGTCAGCTGGTATGGGAGCTGAAACGATCATGGCTGATTTGGAGGTTTCTTCAGAGATTCCTTTCAAGGCCTCTGCCTTTAGAAACCAAACATGAGGCCACAGCTTTCTGTCCTTTTAGAGCATGAAGTTATGCTCTCAAATTCAGAGGAGTTAGATCCCGTTTTAAAGATATCTATCAAGGGGGTTAAACAGAGAGAGAAGCAGCTCAGGAGGAACAGAAGACAAAGCTGCTTGGAAGAACATTTAAATAGCAGAAGGTTCTGAAATACTTTACCTCTGCTCTAAACTGGGACAAACCCTTGACAGCGCTTATACAGTAAGATATCTTATTTCAGAACCTTTTAAATGTTGCTTCAGTTTTATTTTGCATAATGATATCTTGATGGCCTGAAGGTATTGCAGCTCATCTCGTATGTCTTGTTAAATTATAATTCCCTGGGTAGCACAACAATACAAACTGTTAGTATGGAAGTATCTTGTTATATCACAAGGCCTATTACTTTTATTAATCTTCATTTAAACCAGGGGCAAAAATGCTATTTTTTTTATGGGACTTTTCACTTCTATCAAGTCAGTATGTTTTTCTTTCAGGAAACCCTTTCAGTATGAAAAGTTTGGATGCGTTACACAGTTTTACAAATTTTTTCAATTCTTCCTATGCAGTTTCAGGTTTTAAAATGAGTGAAACGTGCCTTCTTTTATTGTCTATAAACCCCATAAATCCCTAGAATTACATATTTATGACTACATAGGATTTCAGCACAGCTAGGGCCGACTTTTCATTTCTGTGAGAATGTTTACAATTCAACGGTCTCAGGAATAAAAATGCAGCTTTTTTACGCGTATGTTTTGCGAATACAGAACTTGCACACGCTCTGAGCCGTGAACCAAAAGCTTCAGATTTAGCCAGCAGAGAGGAAGGAATTTGTCTGCTCTACAGCAAAAGGAAGTATTTGCCGTGTTATTGTAGTACATGGCCTTTTGCCATCTTTGATAAAGTATTTAAGGGTTGTGCACCCAAAGTCTGCTGCCCTCTTGACCCATCATCCATCACCGCCTGTAGATGAGGTAGATGAGATGCAGCTCCATAGGAGAGCCATTGTTTCAGCCCAGCGCAGCTCCTCCGAGAACGGAAGCTGCAGACAAAGCGGCTCCCTGTGATTCACCGCGCCGCTCAGCCTCACCGCGTTTTCTCTTTTTACCTACACCTTTTCTGGCCCCGCTCTGTGCCGGCCGAGGTGGACAGACACACGAGGAAGTTGTGGGACCGATCTGCTTTCCACTCAGCTTCAGTGGGCGTGAATGAGACGAGCGTCTCGGATTTTTTTTTTTTTTTTTTCTGTATTAAGAAAGGAAACCAGAAACAATTATCACAGCACTGGGCCTTGGCGATATATTTATTTCCCTTTTGACTATTCAACACTGTTGATAGATGACGCTTAAAACACTGAATTGCCCATCATTTTTCTAGCGCACTGTGAATTGCCCAGTCTTTTTTTTTTTTTTTTCTTTCTCTGAAAGCAGTTCTGGTTACAGAGATGCCAGCATCCCCAGTAAGTATGCCAAGAATGTACAGTTATACTTTATACTGCTAAATTAACAGACAGGAATAGTCACACCAAACCAGATTCAGCTCCCAGATGGGAAAGCGTCTCCTCTAGCCCAAATTTTAATGACTTTTTTACAGGAGAAAGTTTCACCAATATAGCATACAGTGTGATTTAAAACAAACGCTGTCGTCTCTCTATGTTGGTGACAGGTAACTTGTAGAAAATAGTGGTGATTTCTTTGTTTTCAGCGACCAACCAGGGGTCGGAAATGTCTGGACATGTAGGTAGATTAACTTTTCTCTTAGTATCTTGAGCTATTTAAATATAAATGGATTATTTTTAGTTTATCAATTGTACTTTTTTGAGCACTGCTTTGAAGTGAAAACCACGGTCTCATTCGTATTTGATTTGCTATATATGCAGTTCTCTTAGCTTTGTGAATTCAGTTATAATTTACATTCCTGTAAGTGACAGGGGAATGAGTCCTAGATGGCATAACAGCAATATCAGAAGAGCTAACTTCAATTGTTGCAGAACGCGGTGCCGATGGCGTGAAATATTCTCAGAGAGACATTTCTGTCTCCTGATTAGGAAGGGTCTGTTCGTGAGATGATGAAATCTGTGGTCTTTGGTGATTTGCCTGTGCCAGCTGGAATACCCTGGGAGATTTTGTGTCCTGTCCCCCCACCCCGCAAATTTTAACAATGACTGTGTTACGATGAAACGAGGCAGAAGTTTTACGAATTGTTTAAAAGAAGGGAAAGGGTCTTCCACTTTTTCTGAGCACTTTATCTAGGAGATGCTGAAGTCCATAGCCTGACTTCTCCTTGGAACCTTTTAGGATCCTGCCATGAGGCTGACCGAGATACCTAAGTGCTAGAAGAGAAAGTTAAAAAGGGGCAGACACGGGCGTTCGGATAGAAATACACGATTCTCTGTGGTTCTACCAGCCACTGTAAATACCGTATCTCCCAGTCATTGCAGGTGCTCAGACGCTGGAGAGATGCTTTGGATGGGACTACTCTGTGCTCTTCTCCAGTTCATGGTATTTCTAGTTTTCAGTGCACTGTACTACTCTATTCCTGTTTATAAATCTTTTAAGTGTGCACATTAAAAAAGTAATTAAATTGTCATTATAATTTATAGTACGCCTGAAGTCAATCACCTAATTAAACGGAAAGAGCAGAGAGGTAGTAGGTTCATAAGCATTTATTAAGTACTACAGTATTAATTATGCAGGACTTTTGAACCAAGCAAAAGAGGAAAGAATGGAAACACCAGTCTAAAAAGGCTTTCCATTGCTGCCCTTCTCAATTTAATAACATGAGACACCCCCCCACCCCCAGTTGGCAGGACAACACTAATGCTTTCTATTTGTTAATTTTTAATGAAATTATGATGGGGGTTTTTTTATGACAATCACTTGCAGCATTTTCCTGTAATATTTTTGAAAGAATAACATGTCCCCGTGCAGGGGGCTATAAATACGTGAGTAGAATTGGAAGATACATTTAGAGTTATTGTTTGGGGCGGATTGTGCAGGAACAGACTCTTGGTCATCACTCCTCAGTGTCTCAGGCGGGGACCGGAGCCTGTGCCGGTCCCAGAAGAAAGGCTCGGGGGGAGGGGGGGAGCAGCGGAGGTGGGGGCCGAGCCCAAAAGAGGAGCCTCTGCGGGGCGGTGGGCTGTGGGTGGGAGCCGAAGCAATGCAAGTGCGTGGTATCCGTGAGCTTGGGAAGCAGGGCTGTCTTCCCGTGTCTGGTGTGTATCTTCCTGCATCAGATGAACTGCCGCAACGCAAGAAGGTGATACGGATGGAGCAAAAGACTTACATTTCGAATTTCTTCCTTTTCCCTAGTTCGTTAGAAAAGAAAAAAACGCTGCTAACGCACTGAAATCAACTTACCTGCCTCCCGTGTTGTTTCTGGGGGTTCCGTTTCAGCCTCGGTGGCCCTTAGGTGTGAATGTTAGACATCAAAACCTCTCTTTTAGATAGCAGAGGGCTCTGATCCTGAAGCCCGGGCCTGGAGCCCTGGCCGCGCTGAAGTAGCCCATGGGCTTTAGGGGAGAGAACAAGCGAGCAGGCACACGGGCAGCTGCCGGCAGCGTTGCAGGGGTCTGTGATCTTGTACTGACCCGGCAGCCTGCAGCGAGCAGAGCCGCACTGGTGCTTGGGGATACACATGCGGCCAGTAGGCAAACAACTGCAATAAACCAGGATGAAGACAAGTAAGGGTTTTGAATTCAGGGTAGGCTTTGCAACTCAATCGGATGCTGACGGCAAGGGCTGAACTCAAATCCTGGGAAAAGAACACCTTTGCTTTTTTCCTATAAGAACTTGTAGCAACAAAAGTGTCTCTCCCAGTTCACCCGAGGTGAGGCCTTAACAAGACCTTTAGATCAGAGGTCTTTAAAAAGAGATGGCCAAAAAACCTTCCATATAAATGGACAAGAAGGCGTTAGAGACTTACCTACTTGTACTGTCATTATCAACTTACTGTAACGTATTTGGAACGTAATTGCACAGATAGCAATTTACCTTGGAATACATTAAATAGGAAATCATTGGCGATACATAATTACAACATAAGGGCGACATCTAAAAGTTGGACCTGACTTATCTGAAAACTGGAGAACCAGTTCAATAGCTCTTTTTCTGGAAGAAATTGAGATTACGTGATCGGAATATAAATCCCTGCTGAAGGCCATTTCTTTTCACAGTCTTTAATAGGCTGCACTGAACTGACAGCAAAAAAAACACCAAATAAAGAAAAGCGAGACTGAACGGTCAAGAAAATTTGCTGTGTGTAGGTTTTTCATTTATACAGAAAACATTGAATCTACTTGGCCGTGAGCACTGCAGTATTCTGTACCATCTTCTTTCGTTCAAGGATGCAGAGGATGGTACGCTGAGGCGTGATCCAGCAGTGTAGTTGGCAGCACCCTGTCGCCTCCTGCGCACCCACTGGTACGTGGGCTCGCGCGCCTTGCTGGAGGGAGGCCTGTGATTACCACTCTTAATCCAATGGAATCAATAAAAGTTTTGCTACTCTTTCAAAAAGATATAATTGGGATTCCCTTTACAACAAAGACGATGTTTTACCTTGTGTGGAACAAATCAAATTATTGACAGCTCTTCATCCCAGAATTCATAATAACCCTATAATGAGCGCAGTCATTATGCTTCAGGTTAGCACTGCAGCAGCATTGTATAGGGAATGTAACTTGACAGTTGTCTGGGGAAAAAAAAAAATATATATATGTATATATATAAAAAAAAAGGTAGTGGCCTAACTAAGTTCTCAGATGACATAATACACGTTGGGTTATATAACTCATTTTGTGGTCAATAAGCCGGTCTTATGAGCTGCATATTAGAAAACGTAACGCTTGTCTGTTTGTATCAGACTTTACAGCTATCTCTTTAACAAATAAATTGCTCGTGCCATGCTATTGTTAAGCATGTTTTCAGCTTCTCACGCTGGCAATAGGCAGAGGCACTCCTGGCAGCCGTGTCCTCCCTTTGTTGAAACAGTGAAAAACTAGAAAACCCAAACCTTCCTTGTATTGATTCTGAAGACAAGTTGGATGAGTATTATATTGCAGCTATTTGAAGCAACTGTGGAGTGAGCCGTTTGGATACCCTCTGCCAATTTTTTTTGTCAAAACAGAGGGAAAAAAAGTCTCCTCTTCATGTGTGGGAGCCCCTCCTTGACCACTTTCTTTAGGAATCGGGAAAATGGACTTGTTTTATGTTACAGGCAAATAATTGATTTTGAAGTCCCAGATGCTACTTCAGTGCACGTGCATGACGAGACAATGATACACCGAATGAATATTGCACGTTAAATCCACAACTGTGGAAATATTTGCGAATCCTCAGGCATTCAGACTGGCACAGGTGTTCTGTCGCTGGTGGTGAACTTGACCGCCCGAGTCTGTCTTCACGGGTTGCTCAGAAGTCACTCAGAGGGCTCTGTGGGAGGCACTGGCAGAGTCAGGATGGGTGGGTGTTTGGTAGCATACACCTTGCGCACACAGCGTGACTCGGGGCAGCTCAGCCAAAAACTCTCTCTGTAAGCGTGAGCAGGCCACCGGCTTCTCCTGTGCTCCTGGACCTCCTCTGTGTTGGGAGCACACGGGTGTCACAGTCATTAATATGTATCAGGTGAAGGCTGTTACTTAAAAATCGAAGCATATGGAGCCCTTGCCAGGACTGCAGCCTGACCAGGCATAGCAGAAGCAGCTTTTAAGTTCCTGCTACTGGAACTTAGTGTGGCCTTAACAGCCTTCAGACGCTCTGGGTAAATGCTCAGGTAATCTCGGTGCTGATGTGACTTCACTCCTAGCAATGCCTAATGGCCTCGTAAAATAAATTCCTAATTAGACTCGGTGCAAACATTTCAAATCCTCTTCAGCCCACGAAATCAAGAGCCAAAAGGTAACCTCAATTCACAGGACTCTTCAGGAAGATGAAAAAACCCAAAGTGAAGATGAAAGAGTATCTGAGACAAGAAATGGAGGTACATTGAGTCTGGAGAAAGCATAAGTCAGAGCTTTAACTGCACGAATATATGCAAAAGGGCTGGAAAGAACAGGACAAGGTATTTTCACATGTTATTGAAGAGAAAAGGGGGAAAAATACTGTGGTTACGCTGCAGCAGGGAATACTTTGCTAGACAGTTCGATATTGGAAAGGGGTTACTACTGCGCAACATTTAGGTCAGTGGAGCAAACTGCCATGGGAGGGTGTCGAGTCAGTCATGGCTAGACTAGGTAAGTGTCTATTACAGATGATCTAGGATGACCCATTTAGAGGTGCCTTCCAACCCGAATGTTTCTGTGATTTTTGTTCTCTTCAGGTGCAAGTCTTGTCAGATGGACTTGTGCTTCCAGTTCGTATGTGAATTATTACAGCCCTATTGACAAAAAAGCCCTCTACGCTAAGAACAGCAATACTACCAATGTCACTTTGCATGTTATAGGAGATGTAAAATGCCAAACAGTTATTACGTAAACTCAATAGTGTGTTTATGTTTATGAATAAGCTCTTGAAATTTGGGTTAAAATTAAAATATCTTACAAATACTTAAACTATTCTTAAAACATTTTGTTTTCTTCCTTAGAATAAAACCTTTTTTCCCCACAGAAATATCTCCATCTTTTAACGATATAATATGGATGTCACCTTATTTTAACAATGTAATATGGATGTCTCCATATTTTAAAGATGTATAAAATTTTAGAGAATAATATTACACAGGAGGTGAGATATACTCTGTGTCCCCATGACCACACGAACTACATCTCTCCTCCTACAAATGTTCATTGTAGTGCAGTTCCCAGGGAAGGGTTTAGAGGACCTACAGCTCAATAAGCTGATGCATGTGTGTTCACATACGTATGTGCATACCTTTAGGTAATAGTGTGATAGGCTTACTCAATAATTACTGTAGTCAGTGGAATTTTTAATTGATTCCAGGGCACAGAAGATGTTTTTGCTATTCCAGGTTATGATTTCTTTCATGACGCTATATTGTTCAAAAGCAGGCTCTGTTGTTAAGTAATTAAAATCAGTGCATAGGGAAAGATTCACTTCTATCAACAGAAAAAGCATAATGTATAGCTAACCACGCATAGCAGGGAAAATCATTTCTCTTTGGGCTCAATCCAAGTTCCATTGACTTTTACGATACTTGGATCAAGCTTCCTAATCATGTTGCTGCGATGATCTGCAAACCCACTGGGGACTTTACTGCTCGTTGCCAGGACTAGTCGTAATGAAGTGATACGAAAAACACTGGAACGTAGGTGCCAAAACCTAGATCTGCCCTTCAAGTTAAGGATTTCTTTGACTTGTCGGAATGAAAGAAAAGGAGTAGCCCCAGCAAAGGTAATTCTGACTCCATTTACTTATCCCCTTTAAATCTCATTTTAAACTATTGTAGGATTGGTGTATTAGTGAGCAGTCCTTAGAGAAGCAGTGAGGAGTGCTTTAGTGTACCCTAAGGGCACACTAGGTAGATCAGGTATAGTGAGTCTGCCTGGAGCCTATTCCTGGGGTCTCCTAATTCTGCTTGTCTCCTATAAAGTAGAAAAATGCGTTGTTTTCTTTGAGTGCTTGCTCTTTTATCACTTAAGTGGTTTCTGCTGGTCGGTCACAAAGGTTCTGGAACAGCGCGATAACGGTTTGGGATATAATTGACTGAATTTTAGCATATCTGTTGTAACTTCCTGAATAAGAATTGGTGGCATTCATCTCTGGAAATACTCAAGTGGGAATTTGAATAATTTTTTGGTGATGGAGAATTCAGTAGGGGTGTTTTTTGTCCTTTTTTCCCTCTAACTTATCACCTTTTTTAGTCTTTAATTGTGTCTGCATTTCTGAATGATCACTATTGTTTGTTGTGCCTTTTATTCCTCACGGGAAACCTTTAACTCGATTTCTTATGTTTCTTAGCAGTGGCATTATGTTTTCCTGGCAGAGACATTTTTGCTGTCTAGCATGTTGACTGTGTTATCTGAAAGAGTTTTTAGGACCCATGCACTTTCTTGGCTCCTTTCCTAGGGCAGTTTTTCCTCAGTTGGACTTTCTACAGTCAGTGTGGCCTCTCACCATTTTCCTGTTTTTTATTAATTTTTTAGCAGAAGCCCTAACGTAGAACCCGTGAGTTCTTAAGGGGACAAGTCTCAGTGAAATCGCCACCTTGCAGTCCTTAGCCTTTTGCCTGCAGCTGCGCTAAAGCTCTGCTGAACAAAGCAGAGAGACCATCGGCGGCTTCAAACCAGTTCTTACATTTGTCTGGTTCCTGGGGCAACCAACCAGGCCTTGCAGATACTCCACGTTAATAGGAAACAGCCTCAGAAACCATGTTTAGCTCATCCCTGCCAATCTCTTTAAGTCAGCCATAAGGCTTCTTTCTGTCATTTAGTGGTAGGGTATCCATGTGATCTGGCACCTGACTTTTGGACACGGACATGAATAAATTCAGTGGAGGCTCCGCTCACCTGCACTGCCATTTGTGTGTGCCTTTGAAGGTCAATAATTTTGTTCCTTAAAATATAATGGGTTTTAGCGACCTTTCTGGGGATAGTAAATAGAGGTAGTTTAGAGAGGGATCGGTTTAGTACACTGTTTTGGAGTCCTTATTTTATTCTAACTCTGTTGTCTTGGCCATCACAAAAGGATATCAGGGTGGTACTTTGCCCACAACAACATTCACAAGTCCTGAAAATTCAGGATAAAACCTGTGTGTCTGCCCTAAAGTAATGAGTCCTCTGTCAAGTACCGCATCATGGATAATTGTAACTTCGGGCTTTTAAGTTCAGTAGAGTTGATGGTAAGCTTATTTCTTTAGTTAGTACCGTAGCGATACAGAAATCAAACCTTTCCATCTTGCCCTTTCTGTAACTCTTCATCTATGCTTCACATCTCAGATGGTGGACAGGGGTTGCCTTTGCAAGGGGCCACAAAGGTTGAAGGTGACGCTCTGCCCGTGGATCATCATTGCTTAATAGCTCAAAATTACTACTCCACCACTCTACTTGTTGGAAGAGCTGTGGAAGTGCTCTGTTTCTTACTCCAGGCAAAACCATCCAGGTTGCCTTTGTTTGAAGGTCAGTGGAGGGCTCATACTGACCGAGGTAGGAAATGTGAGCCTCCAGCCAGCCAGGAGCAAGTGGGGACAGGAGCACCTTCGGCTTCCACAGCTAGAGGAAGAAGAGGGCTTCTGTCATAGGTCTTAGCCAGCAGCAGTTTTCCTTTAAATGAGACATGCTGGGGTAGATCAGTAGCTATAAGCTTTTGTATTGTGTGTTATACTACATGATGCTGTGGAGAACCGGTTGAAATTCATACGCAAAAGTGTATCAGAACCTGTCTTGCAGGAGCTTTGCACTGTCCTCCAAAACCTAGCCTTTTATCTGAGCTTATTCTCTAGGCTGTTGATTACGTTTTTCAGAGCTGCAGTGTTCTCGGTGATGATTGCGTCAGGACCATCAGTTGTTATTTCCAGGTCCTCAATTTTCTTTTCAGCCTCCTGCCGTTTTAATTCCAAACCTTCAAGCTTCCTGTCCATGGAAACCATAGTAGCCTGGATTAGGTCCAAGCTTCCAGAAATACATGCTGCATGCCTTGTAAAGAAATTAGATAATACTGGGTGGCCAAGGACCACAGCTCTAGACATTGCCAAACCAAAGGCAGGTAAGCAGGTAAGCCCTTTAACAGGCTGAAAGCCATGTGTGAATATGCTGCCAGGACCCTCGCTGATCTTAATTTCCTCAAGGGCATGTTAAAGTCACTGCCCGTTCTCCTAGGCAAATCATAGACAACAGTGTTAAAATTGTAAATCACTTGGGTGATTGTGACCAGGAGGTCATACCATATAGCACAACTGGAAAATATCTTTTCATACAGCTCCTGAAAGCAGATCCACACATTCCTTTAAGATACATCTTAAATCAGCTGTGGTTTTCATCATCTTAGTGAAGTTGGTTGTTTTCTTAAAGCTGCGCACCTAATCCCAGGCACTTGGTTTGGCATAACTTTTCCCATGTGGCTGTACATCGTGGTCCTCCCTTCTCCATCCAGGGAGAAGGCTGTGCCTGCAGAATACAGTGTCACCAAGCCCGTGTCTGCTTCCTCTTTCCCGTGGCTCCAGGAAAGGGCACTCAGCAGGGAGGGTGAGCCTTCTCCTCCGGGAATGATGAGCCTTCTCCTCCGGGAACGGTGGTGAAGCAGCAGCTGGGGTCAGTCGTAGGCGTGCTGGAGACCTCTTTTGCTTATGGAAATACCGTAACTGTTCCGATCAGGGCACGTGTGGCGAAATATTTTATCTCTGCATTTCTGCAAAAGCAAACGAGACCGTAAGATTGGCGTTAGTGGCAGAGGCCAGTATTGAAGCTTTTACAAAGGACTTCTCACTCCAGTCAAAGGAAGAATGTGCCTCTTCTACAGCTTTTTGCTCCAATAGCTGTCTGGGCCAAAGGCGTGAAGAGGCTTGATCCTTGACTTGATCCCTGACTGACACAGAAGCTCTCACTGTGGATATACTTAGGACAAAGCCTTACTTTTACTGAAGCACTTCTCGCTTGCTGGATGAGGGAGGAGGGACCCCAGGAAAAAGCTGTGCCAGCAAATAAAGTGATTTTGCTGGTACGAATGAGGGCTGTGCTGGGAACGTACTGTCAGTACAGTTTGCTAGGACAGCTGCACCGGCAGAGCTATCCTATTCTGGATACAGCCTTGTCTTCTGTTCCAGTTTGTCATCCATGATTTATCTTTCTGTCACCTCTTCAGGTCCCCAGGCACCTCTCAGCGTAAAAAGAAATTAAAACACAATACAGATGAGTCTGTTCTGTATTGGAGTCTTGACCTTTAATATATCAGGTTTTCATATTGCAACTCTCCCAGCAAATGGGCTGTCCTACAAGAACTGAGGTTGCTTTGGTGATCTGCAGAGATGCCACCTCGGCCATGCTTCAGTTTTATTTGCTTCCACCTGCGAACTCTCAGGCTGCCTGAAATACCTTTGAGAGGCGATAAGGTTTTCAGACGGCCTGGGAGATCATAACCAGGAACTCCAGTGATCCAATGAGGAAAAAAATTATCATCAAAAATCAGAGAAAACAGCCCGGCAAACCAAGTGTCAGAAAGATTGCTTAATGTTTTGTCCTGTTACACCAGTTTAATTTTTACCTGACTTTGGGTTTGTTTTTTTTTTTTTTTTTCTACTTGGTGCTCCGTTACATTTCCCTTCCTTTATTAAAGAAAGCATTTGCATCTTGCTCTGTGCTTTTGTGGCAGCGTTCCTCCTGAGCACACTGGTATGGCGCTCCAATGGCAGGTTTGCAGTCAGACTCCTTTGATCAATAAACCGTCTTAGTTAGTTGTTGAGCATACCAGATTTGAATTTTAAAAATCCACAGTCGCACTTACAATACCACAGAGGCCAAAACCTGATGTAAATTTTAAGAGGCGTCTGAAGAATTGCTCAGTATTTCAGCCGTAAAGCTCTGCCAGCATTACCTTTTGACCAGATCACTGTTTGATTGGGTTTCGGTCTCATGTTTTTCTCTGCAACTCTTGAAGGTGGGTTGCGGGTTTTTTTTGATTTCTCCGAGAGACAGACAACTGTGTCTTTAAAGGAACAAAACAACTGTGTCAACAGATGGGAGAGAAAATGCTGTGTCTGAAATAGTGCTAGGAATAAACTGTGTTAAAAATAGGTAGTCTTGCCACAACTGTTTCTTTGGCCAACGTGGAAATCCTTCTTTCCTATACTAGCGCGTTATCAAAACTATACTAAAACCCCGCTAGAAACCCTGGGGCAAATTAGTCTATAGAATGTTGCTAGAACAATAATTACCCTTCTCCTGCCTGATGGTAGCAGCCATGCTAGCAAAGGAGAGAGGCTGAGGAAGCTGCGCTGCCACGGGAGAGCTCGGAGCAGTCCCGGGACTGACCCCCGGTCAGCAGCAGCTCAAACACAGCTCTTGCACACGTGGATAGAGATTTTAGGGATGTGACCCCCTCTCCGCTCCCAACAGTACTAGGACAACTGGGACACCAGAGGATGCCAGAATTTTCCCTTTTCTTAGAAGCATCATTTCCCTCCTAGGTATGGAGAGAAATAATTTTCCTGTCCCACAAACTACCTGGGGAGAACCCAGGGCAGTTTTGCTACCAGGTTGGGGTGTTTGTGTTTAAAGAAAACTCCTGCCCTCCCCAAAATGGGAACACAAGCTGAACTATGCTTAAACGTGCTTGTTCCTAGCAGAATTACAGCTGCAGTTTAGACATTGCATTTCTGCTTTCCATCTGTTGTCTCACTTATTTTTGCCGTCTGTCTCCTTGCTTTCAATTGTCTCTTCTGTGTCTCAGTTTATCCAATTTTCAGGGCTGGCCAGCCATTTCAGCATTATCGCTGTCCTAATGGCTTGTAAGGAGACCACAGCAGCTCTTTGCTAGATGATTATTTTTTTTTCCCCACGATGCCTCTGCGCTTTAGTTTGGTCGGTCTTTGTGCTCAGTGCTCCCCGTCGTCTCACCCGGGAAGAGAGGAGATGTTTGCATTGTGCCTGTGTTTTGCTGGAGTCGTCGAATTTCTGCAAACTTTTCTGCTCTACAGCTCGCGTTGCCTTTGGGGCAGGGACAGATTGGGATCTCAAACGGGGCATGAATCAGAGGGTTGACCCCAGGCTGGCTGTCTCAGGCAGCCTGGAGGAGCTTGAGAACAGGTAGAGCCTGGCCCTGGCTCGCAGCGCTCCTCTAACCATGTCCCCCCCGAGCTGGTGGCCGGGGGGACCCGCTTGGGAGGAAGCAGCCTTGGGTAGCTGAGCATAATTTAGGGCAGTCCCGCGGTGTTTGTAATGGATTCCTGAGCTCTGAGACGAAATGCAAAGGTAGATAAGGGCCTTTCACGTGGGGCAGAGGCAGGTGAGTGGTGCAGCATCCTCCTCCTCCTGCTGCTGCTGCTGCTGAGCGTTAATTCCCCGTGAGCGGTTCCAGCCCGGCTGTTTGCAACAGGCTGCTCCTTTCCCACTTGTCTGCAGTCAAGGAATGCTCCTGGGGATCCGTGCTTGCCTGGAAGTCATCTCTGTTAGATTATTGTTGTCTGCTAAGACTAAAGGAAATTTAAAGGAAAAGAAAAGGTTTCAGATGCCTTCAGAGGCTGCCCAGTTACTTCAGTGCTTCAAGGAAAAAGCCATATTCCTTATCAAAGCGGTGTGTTCGTTATCCCTACTCTTCCCTCATTCCCATGGGAGGGAACTGGAAATGGAAGAGTTGAAACGCCCATTATTTTCTGCTCCTCTTCCAGTGGATAAGAAAGCTCCCAGTCCACTCTGTAAAAAGCCTGAGAGAGGCCCATCAGCAGTTCTGGATGTATGGAATGCCTATGGTAGCTTCTTCCCTCCTCTTTTCTGTGTTAACCTCCTTCCACCTCTGTGGTCCCCTGCAGTCCGTGGGTAGTATGTATCTATGTCTGTGACCACTCCAAGGATGTGTCCCATGGCTTATTTTTTTAATTGTTTTTGCTTCACCAATCTATGGATGAGTTCAAAATACTAGTACCTTACATGCATAAGTTGCAGTTTGATTAACAAATGAATTCTACCTTCTTCCAGCATGATGAGCTCTAAAGGAAATCAAGGGAAGTTTTGTGCAACATCCTCAGTCTGTGAAAAACCCATATTCAGAGAGACGCGCGCTACCTATTCACTTTTGACTTGAGCACATGCTTTGCTTTGCTGAATTGGCTTTACTGATTAGAGATGGAATTAGGCATACGCTTAAATGACTTGCTTAGCTGTGACTGAGCTTGCATAATTTGTTTGCTGGCGCTTTCCCGTTGAATTCAGTGAGAGCAGACTCAGGCCACAGTGACAGAAAGGTGATGCAGTTGTAATTGGGCAGGATATGTCAATTAAAACTTCTTCCCTTTGTATTGTAAAATGAGGCTTTGCTTTCTCATTACTGCCAGTTTCAAATTATGGTTGTGAATTGTGGTCAAGTCAATATGGGACAAGTATAGCAAAATGGTTTTGCTTCAGCTATAGGAATATATAGCTAAAAGCTCTCCTGGAGCTGTTTCCAGGCTAACTGCTTGCTGTTGCACTGCCTCATTTTTCAGACTGTTTCATTCTTGTGTTGGACACCAAAATCATTAGAAAACATTCACTGGCAGCATTTAATAGCATATATTTGGAACGTGAAATAAAGAAACCAGACATTGGTGATGCACCACTAATCTATTAGTAATTTGTTTAACTCCACTCCTCCACGCATCCAAGAGAATAAAATAGAAGTTATTAAAATAAAAGTGATTTATAAAAAATCTTCGTATTTATGGCCCTTTGGGTTTTTTTCTTTAACATACCAGCTCATTTTCTTTTTCTGAGAGTCAATGGTGATTGCAGAAGGTGAAAAATTGCAAACAAAACGAAGGAGAAGTTCAAGTTAGCTGTGGAGCCAAAAGTGTGATTCAGGAGCTGAAAATATCTCTGCGCTTCATGCATCAAACTCAAACACTGTGCTTTGGCAACGCCCCCTGGATTAGAAGCGGAGTTTGAGGTCATTCCTCCTCCAGCCTGCCATGTATGGATAGGGCCCACGCTCATGACAAATTACTGACTTACTGAGCACACACCAAGAGCAGAGTGACATCAGTGCAGAGGGATCTCGCCTCACTGAGGAGGACCGAAGACTCCACTGCTGCCTTTCTCTTGTCTGTCTTTAGACCTGGAGGACCAGCGGGGAGGTACTGGGAAAGAGGACACTTTAAACAGCCCCCTTCTAGATGTGGCAATAACAAGGGATAGCGAGGTAGAGCACTTGTCTGCTTGTAAAGAGGTCACGCAGCATCCAGCAGAAGCGCTAACAAAGTGTGTGGTCAGAGGTGTTTTGGTGGCCCATTCAGATTTTTAAGACAAACGATCAGCTGCCAGCGATGGTGCTTCATTGTGGCTACCGACCTGAAACGACAGGCGCGTATCCTGTGCTGTGCAAGCTGGCTGTGCCACCAGGAGCACAGTGGCAGAGACTCTTCTCAGCTTATCTGGTGTAAATCCAGAGTGCCTTGAAGGAAGTCTGTGCTTTGACTTAACACCAGCCTCACCGAGGTCTTCTAGTTTTATTTTATACAGAACTTTGGCTTTGATTTTGCAGGTAACAACAACCAAAACTCTGTAAGCAGACCCTAAGTCCTTAGATTATTTTCCCCGCCGACAAATTTCTGTTGTTCCTGGGCATCACACTTCCCCCCTGGTGTCCTGCATGTCTGACTGGTTGCCAGCTTCTCAGGAGCAAGTTGGCTTTCATCTACCACCGAGATTGTCCAGCGCTGCTGCCATCGCCCTGCCATGGGCTTGAAGTTGCGATGTTCTTTCCATGGAGGTGGAGATAATTTTGACAGCTCAAGTGATCGTCGTGGGCTTGTAGGACACCTGCTGCATTGCAGCCTGCCTGCTTGGTGGCTACGAGTGGCTCTGCCTCGGTTTCTTCATTGTGCTCCTGGCTGCACTGTTTTTTCCCAGCGCACGGGTGTCACAGCAGGGTGGTCATTCAAAGAGGGAAGGAAAGCCGAGGCACTCGGTGTAGGAGGTTCTTTGTGGTGATTTTGCTGAAGCCTGTTTGGATTGCGGAGAGCGTGAGCTTTACCTGGAATCCTATCTTGGGCTCAGCTGAGACCTGATGTTTTCTGCCCACTCTTGGAGGCTGGCCAGATGTACTCGCATCTTGCTGCCAGCTGCCTGCACAAACAGCCCTCTTCTCTTGGCGACAGCAGGCAAGACAAATGGGTTGAGCAACGTGTGTATGCGGACGCCGTGTCAATTGTCAGCCTGACCATTGTCTAAAAGCATCAAGCCTGGTTAGGGAGGGCACTGATCTCAGCTGGCAGCGTCTAAACTGTTATTTGCAGTGAGGTTATGGACCTATACTTAGGGGGATGTGCTCTTGCTAATTTAGCTCCTGGCTGAAGTGAAAAAAAAGTAACCCAAAATCATAGTTTGAGCGCTGGCAGCGAAATAAGATCCTGCGCAGAGTGGGCTCTGGGGGTAGAGGAGATAATCTAGGGACGATCCAAAGAAGAAATTATGTGCTTGATTTTAATAAAGTGAATCAACTATGTGTAAAGTAAACAAACAAAGTTCATAGGTGATGTTCCAAAAGTCATTTGGCGTGATACATCTTTTAGGTAAATTTTGTTCTGATTGTCAACTTTCTGCAGAGCCTGAGGGACAATAAAACCAGCTCTGCTAACACACACGTGTGTTAGTAGATATGGCTATTTTTATTTCTATAATATGTATACATATGCACATATGCATATATACATGCATATATTTATGTATATACACACATGTATGTATGCATATAAATTCATGCATGTATAAGCTTCAACAACTTAAAATTTTACAAAGATTTCTTGGTGCTCTTTGCATCCAGATCTGCAACATGGTGCTAGCATGCAGGATTCCAAAATGAAGAAAAGCTGTTAATTAACAAAATTTAAATGGGCTATTGCACTCCTATTGAGAAAAATGTGGAAAATAATAATAAAAAAGCATAAATACTGAAAAATAAATTAGACTTCAAATGTTTTCTTTTGTAATGAAAACAAAACTGTTTACAGCATAGAGACATTTGATTCAAAAAATAAATGATATCTCTTTAACTTTGGAAGTAGTTCAGGATTTGATCCATTAATTTCATCAACCTGCTTGTAGGAAATCATATTTCTGCAGTATCGAGAGCTGCCAGAATGACCTGAAATTAAGAGGGCAAAGGTAGAAACACTGTAAGTATTTTAATTCATCTATTGCCAGATGATTTGTGTGAACACATTAAGAACACCAGTAAAGTAATGGGAATAATTTTCTTCCACTTTTCCTAAATTCAATTGCATACGGTATGATTGCATTTGATCAGGACACGAACGTCATTTCTCAGATGATTGTGTTCTGCCATTGATCCTATGAAGTCAATTTAAAGTATGACATTGCTTTTACCTTCCTCAAGTAGGAGGACTTTTTTGCTTCTAGTCTTAGATGCTGTAGCTATCAAATTGTGTGTATAATAAATTGTGTTTTGTTTAGAGAGTGATAACTAAAATATTGCCCAATGAGAGAAAAAGTACTGAGATTGAGATTGATGTCTGGAGCTTAATGCATCACAGCTGCAATCAAGCAAATTTTAGACTTCTTACTTCTCCCAGTACAGACTGTAACTCACTGAGTTCGCCGGACCTTCTGTGTTTGAAAAGGAGAAAGGGGCAAAGAGAGCATTAGAAAATCCACACAGATTGGGTTCACAGTCTCTACCTACTACAGGGGTAGCGATTGCTACCTGCAATTTGAATGGCACCTGGCTTGCTTATAGACCTGGTCAAACTGAGGCTGTAGGTAAATTCCCAAACCCTGGTAAGGTCTGTGCTGGAACGCTACCTGCCGCAAGCCAGTTAAGGAGTAACACGGGCACGGCTCTATTTGCCCTTTGTGCTCTTGAGGTAATTTCACCCATTTATAGTGCTATTTCAGAACCTTCAAATAATTAGCAGGAAAATAAATGTTATCCAATTGCTTTCCTTAAACATTAGTTTCTGATTAAAATACACATGAGATTTCTGATATTTTTTACCTTGTAAAGTGCACAGGAATCTCCCTGTCACCCCACTACCCCCAACTGACCTTACAGCCTCGGTGTAACAGATATATAAGACAAAACAAAGTCCTCCTTGTTGATGCATGAAATGAATTAATCTTTATGGTCAGATGATGCTGATGCCTACTGCTAAATTTTTATTTCACCATTGAAGGTGTAGTTTTATGACTACAAAATGATTACGGGAGTCGCCAAGGGAGAAGCTAGCAGTCTTTCAAAAGCAGATGGTGTAAGAGTCCTTATCAGAGCACTTCTGCCTGTGTGCTTTCCAGGTCCCGCGTAAAAGGTTAATCCCCGAGTGTCCGAGATACAAAGTTCAAACTGAAAAAAAAAACCCCTCTTCCGAGCGGCAAGACATGCCGTGCTTCTCATACTCTCATTTCCCTTCTGATGTGCTTGTTTAATCTTAGTCTCCATGGCTGGCAAACAACTGCAGCAGATGAGGAGAGTCATGACCAGATATGACCAAATACTCGCAAACGCTCAGCAGCGGTGGTTGCATGGCTCTCTGCCTTTGGTGGGCAGCGGCCGAAGGCACGTTCGTTTGCTTTTGCTGCCAAAGAGCCAAGGACTGCACAAATTTTACTAATGCGGTGATAAAAACAAATTAAAAGTTCCTGGGTTTAGTATCTCAACAATGCCTCTGGGAGCTTTAATTGGGCAGTAAAATCCTGTTTGATGACGCGTGCATTATCTGAGGTTGTCAGAGACTCTGCAGGTTGGCCGTTCCCTCAGACCACGTCCTGTTGGCTAGCGCCAGTGCTGCTGCCGGCCGGTAGGTTAGTAAGGACACGCAGTAGTACTGCCTAGACAAAATCCTACTGTCCTTAACCAGATCTTGCTCTGGATAATATTTTGCCTAATTGTAAGTAACGATTAAGCTTCTTAAAGACTCAGAAACTGATCCGGCCTCCACTGAAATCAGGGGGAGTCTTTCACGCTTGGATCAGCAGCTGAAGTATCCTCTGAGGAACACCGCTGCAGGCAGCGAAGTCACCCCAGCGAGAGGGAAGATGCTGGCTCCTGTCAGTTAAGAGCTAAAAAAGAAATTAGGGAAAACGGAATATAGTGTTCCTCATGGATTTCAGTTTAAATACTCTTTATGAAGCTGGAGCAGCAGCAGTGTGATTTCGTTTCATAAATGACATCTTTCACTTATGGCTTCATTCTCTTTTCATGAAAGTCCCCTCTGTTCCCGCCAGGGTGCTATAGAGAGGATTTAGTGTAAATGAGAATACAGACCCTTGTCTTTGGGTTGTGGATTAGATAAACCAATTCACAATGGACATTAATTAAAAGTAACTGTGTGCAACTGTAGCCAGCATCACTAAAGCCAGTTAGGCCTGTGAGAGGACAGGGTGGCCTGCCTGGGGGCTGGAAGGTATCCATGCCGCGCCAGGGAGAGGACGCTACAATCCAGAGCACCCCTAGGTCCCCCTGAAGAATGGAGGAATAAGGACTCATGACTTTTATTGCTTTGCTTTATTTTTTGACCGGAACTTTTCTCAGGCCAGTTGTAAAAATAGCGAGTGAAATACTGGCCCTGCTAAAAACAGTTTTGCCCTTGAGTCCAGCCGTGCCAAGGTTTCACCCGCAGATTAAAGCCGTATTGGGCCCTGTCTGTTCAAAGGTTCAAAAGTAGTTCCTGGCTCCATATCTAGATCATTTCCTAGAAGGTTGTATATTGATGTGATAAAGCATCAGGGTCTGGAGCCAGAGCATATGTTATTTCTATATGCAGATGCTTGTATATACCACTGTTGACATTGCCGGTCAGTAACACCTTATCCTTTGCTATTTGTTTTTGTTGCTGATAGCAAACATTACAGGGGAAAAAAAGCATAAGCATATGCCTTTTATTGCTAACCGGTTCCAGGCCTGCTTTACCCTTCAGCTTTGGCGTCCCGTTTCCACCAGCTCACATCCCCACTCTGCAAGTGGTGGAGGTGCCACGCGTTGCCCACCCCATGCTGGACAGGCTTTGCCCTGTGTGGGGGGGGCAGCGTGGGCAGCCGTCCCACTTGCTGGAAGCAGAGGGAGGTTTGCTGTTGGCTTCAGTGCC
This sequence comes from Vanellus vanellus, assembly GCF_965231255.1. Classification (NCBI taxonomy): domain Eukaryota; kingdom Metazoa; phylum Chordata; class Aves; order Charadriiformes; family Charadriidae; genus Vanellus; species Vanellus vanellus. Next base: position 62,038,555 of record NC_138907.1, read on the forward strand.
AATACGGTCAAGCCACAGCCACAGATCTGCAAGTCAGGTGTTCGTTTGAGATTTTCCTGTCCAAGTCCTCTGGCATGCTCCGCTGCCATGACGTTTGTAAGCCTTTGAGGAGTAGGTACCTTCTCCTGCTGCAGTGACCCAACTGCCCAGAGATGGTGGCCAGCCAGGGCTCAGTGTCACAGCCAGGGCAGAACGCAGGAGAAGGGGAGACATGAGCTGCAATTCTCACTGGGACCCTGTGCTCCCCTGGGATGCTGCCCTGTCCAGGAGCACACCCAGCCTGGGATGCCCACACTTATCACCCATCCCTGTCACATCACCTGGGGTGGCATCTCATGCGTGGGCGTTCAAGGACACAGATAAGCCTGAAAGAGAGTGCTCTGGGCAAAATGTGCGCTGTGGTTGTCGTGTGTTCACACAGCAATATTCTTCAACAAAATCAGAATAGCCAGGCCCGTTGGAGTATGTGGTCACTAGAAGATCACTGAAGGTATATTGTCTCGGTATTAATGAGGTGGGCATTTCAGTCAGCTCTATTACGTGCAAATTAGATATGAGCCTCCAGTTCCTGGTGTGTTGTCTGTATGCCCTGATTAAGGGTAGCCTCCACGTATTCAATAACCCCCTCCCTGCAGGTGTAAATAGGGCAGCTTGTAGCTGTCTAACGCATCGAACGGATTAACGAACACATCTCGGTGCTCTGTGCCTCGGACGCACAGATGTACATACATTCCTGCATACATGCCTACAGCAGGTCTTTTGTATACAGAAAGTGCTTTTTTGTGGTCTTTCCTGGAGTACCACTGCATGTAAAGAGCCATTTAAGGTTTATGAGTGATTTTCACAGTGTACACTAATAACCTATTTTCTAAAACAAACTAGCATCATATGGAAAGGGAATTTTTGGAGGTGATCTCACTTTTAAAGCACAGTACTAGACTGGAAAGAAGCAGAATGAAAGACAATTGCACTGCTCTGATTTAATAACAGGAAAGTATTTGCATTTAATTAAAAAATATGTGCTCTTAAATTCTGGGCATGATCTTTTTAAAATTAGGCAGAAATTGGGCAGAAAACCTGGAACTGCAAGCCCTAAAGGTAAATAGACTACAAAGGCACTTCTGTGCTTTGTGTGTTTACACTGCTTGTTGTATACATCACGTTTGAAAATACATCATTATATGTACCTTTTGGTCCTGTACGTCTATTGTTTTCACCTCAGAATATATTAGTTGATGTGTATTCTAGCCCACAGCAAGCTGGAAACCACAGGACAGCTACTGATTGCTGGTGCCACATTGCTCTGATGGAAAAAGACCTGAGTAGCAAGAAGGACTGTAACTAAATCTCTGAAGTTTACTTACACGTATTGATGTAGCCAATGCTGTAATGTCAATTAGGTTATAAAATCAAACAGCAGGATGAATCGATCACAATCCTTAAAAATCTTTCTTATTTGTTTTCCAAATAGGTGGAGGAGAGAGTCAACAGCCATATTTGCTGGAGTGGTAAACCAAATTGCCTTGACTGGAACCATTACTCACTTGCACCTTTGACGGCAGCAGCCAGGTAGGAGAGCGAAGAAAGGATGGGGTTGAGTGAACTGTGGGAGCGGGCCCGAGTGAATAGTTTTTCATTCTCAGGCGGCTTCATGTGGAAGTCACTCACGTTTAAATACTGATTATGTGTCCCTTCGTTACAACTGAAGTCAGCTCTTGCTGAAATCGGAGGCGTTTCTCTTTTGGGGCAGGTTATGTTTTTGGTTATTTGGAAGTGCTGTCTTTGCTTTGTCCACATATTTGGTTTGCCACTTTCCCTTCTCTATGCAGTTCTTGCATCAAGCATCCAGGGAGCACACTTTTTGAACCAAATAAACAGAAAAGCATAAAAATACAAGAAGAAATGGTGGGTGGGGTTTTGATATCTGAAATGGTTATTTTTTCGTTTTTAAGTTGTCCGAAAGTATAGGTTGGTGATATCTGGTTGACCATCTTGCCATTTCAAGTGCACTATTGACAATACTATTCAAGGTTTATCTCTTCCTCTGGGTCTCGAACGCTTGGGCACATAGAAACTGCAGTTACGACAGTAGGATCCCCAACAGCGGTCCTACTATGGCATCAGACAGTGCAGAAGCCAGTTTATCTTGTCAAGAAAAGGCCTGTTTTCAGCTGCTCGTTGCAGCTCCAGGTTTATTTGGGTTGGTAGTCACAGGTTAGACAGGTTTCACGTTGACTTTGTCTCAAAAACTGTGCCTGCGTGCAGTACAGACGGAGTTGCTTCTGTTGCTGTAGGAGACCTGAGGCACCGAGAAGCTCCTCTTCTCTAATCTTCTCTGTATGGGCACATCCTTGATGGTCAGAGAACTATTAGACCTCAGAATTTAATGAGATTGGCTTGAAATACTGAAAAGTTAAGAAAAAGTTTGATCCTTCTCATTGGCTTTCTGTTATTTTTATTTTTTTTTTTAATTATCCAATATTTATCTGCAACCAGAGGAGCTAGGCATATAAGGAAGACACCGGAGATTCTCATGGGATACCATGACCACAGGAGAAGGTGTTCAAAGAAAACGCAGAACATCTCTTGACATAAACCCCCCAGGTTTTTCAGAACTATGTAAATGGTGTTGGACTTACGTTTCACTCTATATATGAACTGGTGGAAAGAACAGAGGGGGTTAAATTGAGATGGGCTATCCCTTGAACCTTTGCTCAAACCTGGAACTGATCCCAAACATTCTGCAGTCCAGGGTGGTGCTATATGGGGCATCTCTTCTTATGGATCCCTCTCCAAGTCCCTGCAATGGAAGTTGCACTCTTTCCCCTCGGCAGTCTCTGGGAGCTGACCGAGATCTTTCCGTGCCGGCTGGGATCAGAGCTGGGTGGGTGCGAGGGGTGCAAACTGATGGCTGTCAGCAGGGGTGTTACCAACGAACATGTCGGCAAAAAAGAAGGCGTCATCCCCGCCAGAGGTCCTGTGGAATTTATGTTGAAAGTTCAGCAGGAAAACAAACTGTCCTCATGCACCCCTGAGCCCTGTTGCCAGTTTGGGAAGCATTAATGGCGTGTGAAATTTATAAGCAGGAGTAATGGAATACTCCTGCAGTACAGAAACCTAGCCACGTCCTGACTCACCAGGCAGGATTTAAGTGGAAAACTGAGAACTTTGGTACACAAGAGTGTGGCGGCCATCCTCTGAAATGGGGTTTTAGCATAAATTTTTCAGGTTTCGTTAGCGTGTAACTTAATGGTACTTCTGTGCATTGGGCCCTTATTGCTGTGGCTCTCTTGTACGCTGAGAACGCTCCGTGATAATGTGTCAGCCGAGTAATGGCACGCTTTGCTTTTTTGTTTGGAAAAATTGAATTTTAGAATGGATGCCCTCAATTAACGTAGTTCAGACCAATGTTATTGCAGCTATGATAATATGTACCGCTGCCTTGTGTGCTATGGATATTAAAGCAAGTACTTAATACTGGTAGGGTAGTAAATACGCTGCGTGAGCTAATAAAAGGCTCCCATTAAGAAATTGAACCCTATTACTGTCTACCTTACAGGTGAAAGCTTGCAGTCTGATTGCACCACTAGATACGGGGCGATAGGAAGGTGCGTTTTCTCTGAAGACCAGAGCGTGCAATGCTGCCAAACCAGCAGTCCCGGGCGCCCTGCAGGGAATGATTCTTGCAGTAGAGCGAGGTTGCACAAGCTGCGGTGGGGAGTAGCTGCTTTACGGTAGCCGAGAATCCTTTGAAGATACTGGTCCCAATTCTCTACCGCCCGAAACCTTTTGCTATTTATACCTGGGTGAAGTGAATGCCGAGCGAGCATAAAATGCCACCACCCCAGTGCTAAAGGAGCTGTTATCCACTTTGCCCAAATATAAATGACTATGCAAAGGGTGAAGCAAGTTCAAGGTCTCTCTTTTTGTTGTGACATTGCCCTGAGATCCCGCTGCTCCTTGCCGGAGGTGTCAACAGGAGCCGGCTGCATCTCGGTGGCGGTTTGAGCTCGAGATGTGCAAACTCGGGGGGAAGCAAAGAGCGCCCGGTTCTTGTCCCGCTATTAGTCACAGGGGGAAAACCACGTTTCTTCCTCCTCGTCCAAGAGGTGGCCGAGCAGGCTGGCGGGGCAACGGAATCACTCGCTCGTCCTCCCACACCCCGGGGCCGCGGGGGAGGAGGGGGGGGGGTGGGGGAAGAAAGAGGCTCGAAAACATCCAGAGGAGGCAGAAATGGGCGCTGCGACGTCGGCTCTCCCATTCCCCGGCCACGAAACGCCGCCGGGGCTGAGCCGCTGCCCGCCGCCCCCGCTGCCCCAGCGCCCGGGCGCCGGCGGGGCTACCGGCTGCGCGCCGCCGCGGGGGCGCGCCTGCGGGGCTGGCGGGGGCGCGTCTGCGGGGGTCGCGGCGGCGGCAGCGCTGGGTGCGGGCCGGTGGCGGTGTGGGAAGGAAAAAGCCCGCAGCTGCCGCCTGCCAGCCCTTGTCCCCTCGGGGAGCCGCGGCACCCTGCTGCGGGCGGGGAGGTGCGCTGGCGGTGCGGTATCTGTCTGCGGAGCCTGTTTAAGTCAGAGTCGTGTCCCCCCCCCCCCCCAAAAAAAAAAAAAACCAACCCCAAAAAAACCCAAAACCCCACCTAAATCAGGACTTGCTTAGTGAAATCTAACAACTAAGCTTCATTTTTTCCCCATACGCAAGGTGCGCTTGGTGCATCCGCCGTGCAGCCCCAGGCGGGCGGTGTGGTAGCTGGCGGATCGTTGTCATGCCATATATTGGAAGGACACGGTCCTTTGAAGTCCTCTGGCACCGCAAGCTGCTGCTTTCAAACTGGAGCAGAGACAGAGAAGGATATCGTGAAGGAGAAATTCGGCATTGCATATGGTAAAATGGAATCCTTAAAAAACCTGGATGCTTTTGGCAGTGTTTCATATCTTGTCAATAGAACCCATATATATTCATGCGTATTTTAGGTAGAATATAGCATACTGCAATTTCTGCTGTCTAAGCAAATATCTCAGTAGAGTAATTTAAAAACAGATCTTTTTGTTGTTGTTGTAGCCAGCACAGCGCCAATTAAAGAGCAGTTCTGGCTTATGTTAGGCGTTCTGGGCCAGGATCGGTCCGTATAGCTGCTGAAGGCAGCGAAGATGCTCAGGAGTTGACCCAGTGCAGGGTGAGGCCACCAGTGGCCAACTCCTGAGCAGAGCTGCGCAGGGACTCTGTGCTGCGGCGCACGCACGCTGCTGTGGAAGACACCCATTTAAAAAGCAAGAAATGCAAATCGTTTTGAACTACAGGCAGCAGGAAGGATTCTTGCTCTGTAATACCTAGATAAACCTCTATTTATGTGGCTGTATCATTCCTGCAAGTAACCTGCTTTTTGTTAGGGGTAGGATGTGATGACAGTATCAACACTGAACCACACTTGATGGGATTCATTTTATGTAACTTCCGATACATGTATATACCTATTTGCATCTATATTTCCCCCTGTCTAAAAATATCCTAAGGTTACACATTCAAGGCTTACAGCTTCAATGAAGACATAGAGTGAACAATTGCAATTTGAAATCTGCTGGTGGCATATATGCAGAATTATTATAACGTGCCCTGCTGTATTAGTGCTAAATTAAAGGTTTCAAAATAGAAAGAAGAAACTATAGCATTTGTCAGTCATTAAAAGTAATCCCGTGAACCTTGCTCTTTGTTGCTGTGTTCGCATCAGAAATTTGAAGAATCTGCATTTGTGAAAAATTACATAATATGCAGTGCCCTGTGCAAATCTGTGTGAGCGGAGACTCTCGCTCACTGACGCTTCGCTAAGAAGTTCTGAGGCTGCAAAGTTTCAGCCAGCTGGGGATCTCAGATCCACGCTAGCAGTTATCTCCAGATGGCTGCACTCTTATTATGTACCAAGTCTTCTAGCATCTCGGCGGTTGCATGTTTGGAACGATGATGTATACTGTTCCACTTGTTTTTGCCAGAAAATGTACAGGGCATTGTATGATAAGCTTTGACACATGGTATAGCTCAAAGAAGAGGTGAGTGAGAGAGCGTGGGGAGAGAAAAGGGGAAAGGAAAAGAGTCGCACAGGACAGGAAAGGAGTAAGAAAATGCAGCAAGAAGAGTTTATGTCAGTGTAATGAATTCAGTCTGAATGGCAAATACAATTTGACTGCAAGTTGTGAATTTCATTGAATTTGATCCAAGAAAGACACAGCTGAGCAATCTGCAGGAAGCAATCTTTTCCTAGAAGTATGCAGCTCCAAACTGTACAAATTCTTCCACTGGTCGTAAAATGTCTGTGCGCCACTGAACCTGTGTAATTGGATACTTTTGAAGAAAAAGTACTGTACTGAGACAGTCAACTAAAGAATAACCAAAAATATCATTGAACGTAGAGTTTTGAAAGAAGAAAACCTATATAATTTGAAGTTGGCCAATGAAGCCCTAGTGATAAGGACAGTTAATCATTTCTGGTGCAGCTGTTTCCTGACATTTCTGCAAAATGTTGTGGAAAAATTAATGAAGGTTTGTTCAGTAATGGTTTCAAGCTTGGCTAGTGGAAAATATGACAGTATTTCCATCGTCAATTAAGAACAAGCAAGGCTTTTTTTTCTGTAGGGGAAGTGGTATGCAGTTTGTACTCCACAGGAAACTGTAGACTTGAGAGCAGCTGTGTGACACTAACAGGTATGCAGAGAATATGGAGAAGAGCCTGGGCCCTCTTCTCTTATCACACGTGTTTCAGTGTCGTAGAGCTCGCCCTCCTATATACTGGAAAAGACAACTTACACTATCTAGCACGTCGGGTTGTTCCTTCGAGTGTCTGACTCTGAAAATAAATGCCCTTCGTGTCACTTCAATAACAAAGCCTCTTGTATCGATAAGATTTTCATTGCGATTGTATTTTATTACTGTGATGCCCCCAAAAGAATAACCCCTTTGGGTGGAGAGACACAGGATTTTTTTAAACCCACCTCTGAAATTCACGTTGCTTGCAGTTCGATCTCAGCCTGTGTGATTTTCACAGCCGTGCCAGCGCGCCGTGGCGAGCACGTGTGGTCGCTGTGCTCCCTGGGTGCAGTGCAGCAGTAACCCCGCTGTAACTGGCTAGCAGCTTCGTGCTTCGGGGCAGAGGGCAACTCGTCGGCCTCCTGTGCAGTACGCACAGAGGCCATACATGTGCGCGAACTCGGTGCCTTACGTGTGTATGTAGTGTTGCAGATGATAGCCAAGAGAGCGCGCGGTGTAGAAAGGCAGGGGGTGCATTCCCGTTGCAGACCAGCATAGCTGAAGGTCACTGTAGCAGCTGAGCGGTGGCCTTTGTCCACTCTGTCACCTCGTGGCCCGCAGCGCCTGGCGGCTGGCCAGCTGCCGCAGCCTCCCCAATGGCACCTTGGGGCTCCTGCTCCTGCCACAGCTCCCCTGTGCTTGAGCTCCTCCAGCTCAGCTCAGTTTTGGGGGATGCTGGATCCGCTCCGCTGCTGGGTAGGCTGCACGGGACAGGAGGTGATCGGGAAAGAGGCAAGGTAAGAGTAAGTCCAGAGTAAGTTGTGAAGACCAGTGCTGTGCTGTTAGTAGAATTAACTTTTTTACTTACAGGGATCTATTTTTATTTTGTGTTAAAAATGCATTCATGTGAAAATACAAGGCTGGTGCAGAAGTACTGTAAATCACTGCAAATGTTCAGGTGGAACGATTTAGGTGCTCGGCACCTTTCTGGACTGTGAGGGGTTGTACAAGTCTGCCTGTTCTAATAGCTTATTTCTTCCTCTGACTTTCTGAGATACTTTGAGCCCTGCCATAAATATGGTTTCTAGCCTCCTTACACACTACAATGATTTATGCTAAAGTGGTTGATAGAAAGATGCGTTACAATGAATGGTTTACGCTTTTCTAATATCCCTCTGTAAAGGAGACATTCGATGCTCCTCCTGCAAATTTAGAAGACCCTTAGCAAGCTCCCTAAAAATGTTTGTCTTACTCTCTGTAGTGTTAGCTGTGGAGTGTGTAGTTGTTATTGACGGGTTTAAGCCAGGGTAAAACAATTAATAACAATGTGAGTTGCATCCGTGATTTGTGACCATTCACATAATCGCACACGGAAGTCAGCCACAAGTTCTGGTGCAGTCTACTGTACCAGCAGACTGGTACGGTCTACTGTGAGGAGCTTCACTGAAGACTCTCCCAAGCCTGCAATCAATCCCTAGTGCACGTAAACCTGTTGCTGAAGTCAGCGACAGCTTTACCAGTATCAGAGCATTAGAGACAGCTTATATATAAGAGCCTGTAATTAATCTTCATTTGGGACATTGAAAGATTAATCCTTCAAGCGTCCCATCTGTAATGATGTGTGTACTGCCGCTGCGGTCAATATATTGTCATGCCCGCGGTGGGACCGCTTGCGTGCTGCGGGGTATGCATGGGAGTAAGGGAAAGATGAGGGATCTGCTCTTGCCGTTTATCTGATGTGGGAAATCTGAGGGCACTGGGTCCGACATGAGCTGCTTTTCAACTTCTCAGCGTGAGGGCTGTGCCTACAGCTGCTTAGGAATTTCCCATAAAAACAATTTGTCGATTGAAAGCGGAATTTCCCCAAGAACAAGTTTTCCACTGGAAAATCTCCATATTGCTATTTTTATTTTTCTGGTTTTGTTTTCCCATGGAAATCTCTGAATGAAATAATTCCCTTTAAGTCACCTCACTCCATGAAGGTCTGCGATTAGCTGAACTGAGCTAAAACAGTTTCAGTTGCCATTAATTTGCACTGCCTGTTACTCCCTCTAGTCTCAGGGTGAATGGCAGTACAAAAACTTTATGCTTAAGAATTTCCTGTGGGCAGATCACCTCGACAGTCCTCCATGTCTCAGACTGTATTGTAGTCACCTGCGTGAAAAAGTCTACTAACTACTGAAAAAAGCGTCATAGTGAAACAGATTCTAAAATAGAGGTGCCAAACCCTGGGAAACCTGAGGAGCCTCGGCCATTTGGGAGCTTATATCTTTGCTGTTCCAAGGCAGTTTCCCAAATTTTTGTGTATTTTTTACTTAAGTACTTGCTGTATTTTTTATTTAAAAAGTCTTTGGGGGTTGTAAAACTCTTGAGTTTCATTTGAGATGAATGGCAAATTAAAAGTAAGTACATTTAAGTGATTGTAAAATTGGCTACGGTCACACAATCAAAGTGAAGGACTCCCACGCATGTCTTGCTTTGTCGCCTGCCCTAAGTGCCCCTACGAAAGGCAGCTGGGTAATGGCTGGGACATCACTGTAGGTGACTGGGCACCTGGTGCTGAGCATATGGGAAGGGAGAGGAATGCTGCTGACACCGTTGTTCATTGTATCACACAGTGACCTCTTACGGATGAACGTTAAAAAAGAATGAATGCACATCACCACTTTTACTTTTTAAAGTAACAGTTTGAATAGTTCACCGAGATTTGTAGCAGATGCCGTGTTCTCCTTATGGTGCTGTTTCTCCAGACTTATATGAATCTTAGTCTCGCTGTCCCTCATCGGTTCTTCATCCTGTTCTCATTTAGACATGCCGCCAGTTTTACTTAAAGCACCAAACCTTTGGCTACATTGCATGGTGACCAGCTGGCAGATTTGGTGATCGTGGCTGGTGGCACGCAGAGAGCACTAGCCCATGCTGTCCCCAAGGGAAACACATCCCCCAGAAGGAAATGGGCTGTACCAGAAAGCACGCCGCGTGACAAGCCACTGCAGCGGAGGAAGCTCGCTATTTACACAAGGATGAAGGCTGGTGCAGACTTCTTCACCTCGTGCACGCAGGAAGCAGCATGGCAGATGTCTAGCTTTCCTTCAGGCAGCCTCCTCTGTGCTTTTCAGAAAGGCACGAGAGTTGTGGTTAAATATTACAGTAACCTTTTGCTTGCTCAGAGACCAAACAGGAGCTAAGTAACTTTAAACCATTAGCTCCGTTTTAAGTAGCTCTTCCACGGGACGAAGGGCAGTTGACTCTCAATCATGTTATATCTTCCAAATGAATGACTCAGAGTGAAAATCCCGGGCTGCCCTTACCTACAGCGGAGCACAGTGCCAGTGCAGCTAATGAAAACAGATCAGTGCAAAAGACCTCCTCTGTCCCTCGTTTTTCTCCCTCTCGTAGGGTTCTATTTCCCTCTCCCTCTTACTCTGTCACTGGTTTGTTGTGGCCATCATAAGTTTCACTGGGTAGACTGAATCAGACTTCTGAATGTTGACTGCTGGATCTGAACCTTCTCGCTTCTGGGAGGACAGGAGTGACGGCTTATGAAGAACTCGCTTGGCTGTGAAATCAGGAGGGCTTTCTGAGAGCTGCCTTAGTGATTAGCCAGGCCAGCATCCCCATTCTCACCAGAAGGTGCTGGGAGCCTTCCCGGCCCTGGCCGCTTCTCCTCTGCTCAGCTGCCCTAGTGGTGCTGAGGACAAAGGTGACAGATCTGAATCAGAAGAAGAGGTGGCACATAAGGACTGGCCATTTATTCTTTATTTAAATAGGTCAAAAATTGCCTTTAGGAGATACCAGCATAACACAATGTGACACCACCATTTGCACCTGTGTGCTGTCCTTTGGGGAAAAAAATAAAGCCCAGCCCAACTTTAATCCCCTATACTAAAAGAGAAGGTGTTCTTCAGTTATAATTGAAACTGGAGTTTCCATTCACCTGTTAGAATTTAAAGACTATGCAGGAGGGATCATAGCAATTATTCAGACCATTTGGTAAGAAAAAAAGATTAGCAAAGCTGCACTGGTGACAATGAGTTGTATTTCACAGTTGCATTGCAAAAGCTACGAATGGCCTCAGTTCTAAATTTAAGATAGGCAGAAATTGTTCTGTTTAGTGTGTCCTAAAATTATCCAGCACAGAAATACTTTGGGGAAGTGTAAAAATTAATTCTCAATTTTTCAAAAGGCATCTTAAAGGGGAAGGAATGCTGATGTGGAAGTATTAAATAAATGCCATCTCGGTAACAATTTTACCAAATGTAGGGAAGAGTCATACACTTCGTGTCCTTGTTATAAGATTCCTGGAGAAAATACTCCCACTCAGATAGAAATTCACTGTAAACAGCTCTCTTGCTGTTAGAGTTGATGTACTTTTGAGGATGCAGTGGCTCTTAGAAGGAGCGGAGAGCGTTGTGCAATAATGTGACCTTATGTTGCATAGACACTTCCAGTTTTGGAATGCGAAATGTCTGAAACTGGGAGTGGGCGGACAAGAGGTGGAGCCAGCCAGGAGCCTGGGTGGCTGCGTTTCTCAGAAACTCTCTTCTGCTGGTGAGTACTGCTAATTTGCCAAGCGTATGGCTGAAGCCCTGAATAATGCGAGTCGAACCACTAAACAACATCGAGTCACAAACGGACGTGGAGCTATAGGGTGATATTTTGGAAGTTAAACTTGTAAAACTTTGCTGCAAACAAGGCTGAATTCTTTCAGACCTGAAACCACAGCCTCCCAAAATGCGTCAGAGACTCTTGATGCTGCAGCGAGGTCAGCTTCCCTCCCCCCCCCCACCTGTGAGTCAGGACAACTCTATTAAAGGAAGCTTTTATTGGAAGCCGTCAATAGGGAGGTAGACAACATGCAGATGGTGAGGACACGGTGGGAAAGAGTTTGGAACCAGTGTCTGCATAAATGGTCACCAACAGGGAGAAGACCATTTTTCTGGAGAACAGAGGGATACTAAGGAAAGAATAGTATTTGAGCAAGAGGTAGGTTTGCCTGATTTCACCTTCTCTCTAATTAAAACTAGGATTCAGAGTCCACTCAAGCTGGCATCGTATCCACTTCTCAAGGGGGACAAAGGCTAAGTCTCTTGTGGGCTCGATGCCCTCAGTGCTTGTCCGCAGCTCCTTCTGTATCTACTTTTGCTGAAAATCACAGAAAAATAATCTTAGAGCAGCTCAGTTCACTGTAAAGAGAAAAAGAAAGCCAAGGAGGAAACAGAAAGTGTTGTTGACGGCTGGGAATTTCAGCGGTGTGATCTTGATATTCAGGCAATGCAGACACTTGTTGAAATAGAAACTTTCTGTGGGGTCGTCATGCACTTACTCTTCCCCTTGCTATAAATCCAGACCTGCTTGCAGGTGGATAACATTACTGGGACATAAAAATGTCAGTGAACAATGCTGTCCCATTTATATTAGTCTGCTTTAATTTTTTCCTTGTTGTTTGTTATTGCTGTTATTACCTGGACTGCTCTAGCAGAGTGTTGGCATAGATGAAATTCCTGTAACAAGCAGCATTTTAACGACTGGGACCTGTGGTTTTAGATGTGCTCTTCTTTTAATGCTGGCAGGTGTTCTGTGCTTCTTGAACTCACTGTTGCTGTCACTGGAGAAGAAATATCTTGCAGCAGCTTTGTGATTAAAAAGATACCTCCAGAACTAATTTACAGTGTCGGTACTTTTATTGTTTCTATGTGAGATTGCTAGCAGAAGGAAAGAGATCCTGGAAACCAGCTGTAGTTATTTAATTCATGACCTGTGAGAAAAGAAGGTTTTGGTTTCCAATCCTGATGAGCACCTTGGGTGAAAAGCAGAGCACAGTCGTGGCTATGCAAAGAGCTGACCTGTGCGAGCCCTCAGCACGCTAGGTAGCACTGCATTTGAGTGATTTTCCTGAGAGCATCTCCTGTGGAGTTTTCCGCTTGAAGGCTTATGATGTACTGGTTTGATCCGCTTTCCATTTCACTGGTGGACTATTTCTATTAACTTTCCCACAAGCTTTTTCCTCACGAGGGGAAAAAAAAAAGTTACTCTTCTTTGCACCTCTAATTTTCATGTCCATGTTAAGATGTGGATTTGAATCCATGGCTGGTGCATTTTATAGGCAACCTCAGCAATGCTTTGTTCCTAGGCGTGTAGGTAACCTTTTCTTTAAAAAATAAAAAACAACTGGATGCATGTGTGGTGTCCCTCTGAATGCCAAGCATTCATTAGCAAATGGACCTCAGGCAAATGGACCTCTTTATGCAGATGTGTCTGGGCCCGTATGGGGATGTATTCACGTGTGGAGTTCGAGTTGGAGGAAATAAGCTGCTCTTGATAGACTTGCTGAGGCAGGTGTCTGCCTGAAATTAGATTTATGTGTTCCATTCAGACTATGTTCTGTCTAAAGATGGTTGAGAAGGAAAAAGAAACAGAAATACACGTTCTAAAGTGTAAAGCAATACAATGGTTTGGCCGAACTGTATGATGAGGGTGGACAGACAAACCTGTGCACAGCAACGTTGGCTCTCAGAAGGAGTGCAGAACTGCACCTGGGGGCCACTGCAACAGGCAAAGGGAGCTCCTGGACGTCTCGGCGGGACTAGCTGCCACGTTCCCCTTTAGGGTGATTCAGCAAATAGTTTCCCCGTTGGACAAGATGGAAGTATGCTTCCTCTGCCATCTGCCTGGTCGCTTGCTGTCCAAACCCGCTGTGAGCAGCCAGCAGGAAGCGTGGCTGCCTTTGACCTCCGCTGGCCTTTTTCTGGTCTTCCTCTGCCCTTCGCACTTTCTGGTGAGGTCCTGGTGCAGCCAGGCTGCAGGATAGTAATGTGACTGCCAGCATCTTCCAGATGTCATCTGAAACTGCAGTTTGGTTCATATCAGTTCTGGTTTTGCTACTTTTTTTTGCTAAGCACGTTTATATAGGATATAAAAGTCCAAATCCTACCTTAAGATTAGATTTGACATCCCTGAACAGATCAAGGAGAAAAATAAATGGTTACCCTGAAGAAAGCTCTGAAGAAAAATATCAGACTGATAGCTTCTTTTCTTTTAAGTTTTGCTGATCAGAAATCAGAGGCTGAATTTTGGATCAAACGTCCGTAGCAGTTCTGCAATCAAATACTCCCAGCTTGTGAAGATGCAAACAGCAGCTCCTCCAGCTTGCTCTAATGAACCGGCAGCTCTTTGTTGGTGCTAGCAGAGCAATTAGGCTCCCTGCTAGAAGAGCGGTGTTTGTTACGCAGTTGCATCCAAGTGATTGGGTTATTTTACTCAAGCAGACCTCACTGATACACAATTAAAATGGCATTTTCATCTCATACTTAGAGGTTGCGAAAAACCTTTTGAAGATCTCAGTTGCTCTGATGATGAGCTTGGTAGAGGAACAAAACCAAACAAGGGTCTTTTGTTGCAGCAGTTGGGTCGTGACCAAGGCAGTTGGCTATTTCATTATAGCAAACATGTAGGTGGCCTTTCTCATGTTTTGAGATCCAGCAGAGGAGATGTGACTTTACGGACACCTTTGAGGGGAAAGGAGTCAGTCCTTTGCAGGAGTAGGGTCGTGTCAGCTGTGCGGTATGCAGCACACGCTGACAGTGAGCCCTTTCCTCTCGGCTGCTTTGAAGTGACAGGCTCCGTCTTTCTGGCAGGATCAGATCTGAGTGGTGAGATTGTCCTTAGTTCGGGCAACTTAAAATCTGCCTGTAATTTTTTGCACCTGTTTGATTGTGGTATTTATAGCTCATTTTTACCTGTGCTTTCTCTTTGGCGTAATAGTTACCAGCAGCCTTCCTGGCCGGTACTGGTTCAGCTCTGAGGGAGACGCTGGATGTAATTTGGAGGATGATTAGGGTGAGATCAGGTCTTGAAACCCAAGCCAAGTTAATGATGAAATCTGAGTTTTGTTAATAATACATTGTAATTATTACTGCCGGCAGGGCAGATATCTCGTATTTCTCATCTTTTAGCTTGAGGATCCTTGTTACAGTGATCTGTTCGACTTTTCGGCTCTTCTACCCCTTGCTCGGGTCTGTCGAAGGAAGATGTCCCATCTCCTCCACCAGATTTCCGCTTGAGCTTTCCCAGGTAGAGCAGCACCTCCGCAGATGTCGGTGCGTTGCACAAGCTGGGGCGCGGAGGGGCCGAGAGGAGGATATGTGATCAACAGATGCAGGAGCAGAGCGTTAATAATACAAGATACCTAATTGGACCTGCCCTTTCGCCCAGCAGCGAGGACGTATGTCAGCACGCAGCCGGCCCCCGGCCTGTGGCAACCTGCTCCCACCTCCGACAGGTCTTTGCGAGGGAAAGACTGCGTTATGAGCTGAGGCGCTCACCTGCTGCAATTGCCAATAAAGCATTAATCCTAACCTTTTGTAGACCGCCCCTATCGCTGGCACCTCGGAGGTGGCGGGCCAGATTGGAGAGGTGACATAAATCATGGTGTGCGTGACCCGTGGGTGAGTGGGAGGGGGAGGGCACGCCGGTGAAAGTGACACCGCGCAGGGGCGGCAGGGAGGAGGCTGCGGCAGGAAAAGCCACCTGCGGCAGGATGTAGGAAGATGTGAGATAGCGCAGCCCCTCGTCACTTAACGCCGTGTATCTTCTTACCACCTCCCATGACTGCCCTTGCGGCCTCCCCTGCTGTCCTCGCCTGGCGCCCGCCGTGGGGTGACCCGACCCAGGGCGCGGAATTGGTGGGGCCGTCACCGAGGGGCGACTTCCAGTTCGTGGCAGCCGCT
Source organism: Vanellus vanellus (assembly GCF_965231255.1). Classification (NCBI taxonomy): domain Eukaryota; kingdom Metazoa; phylum Chordata; class Aves; order Charadriiformes; family Charadriidae; genus Vanellus; species Vanellus vanellus. The sequence continues at coordinate 62,054,016 of NC_138907.1, forward strand.
GTTGTGGAACAGCCGTCCCAGCTGAGGTGTGGGCAGCCGCCAAGTCCCATCTCCCGCCCCAGCCGTGCCGCCTGCTTGTGGGGGCGCAACTTAGGGACTGACTTACCCTCAGGAAAATTAACTTTGCAGCACTCACAGTTTCAATATTGGCCAATGGAGAAAGCCCATGGCAGGAACTTAGCGAAAAGAAGAGCTGCCACCCTGTTTTGTTTTACTTCTGCTCATTGTCTTGCCTGTGCCATGACTGTGTGTGGGGTGTGACACTGAAAACACAAAGTTTTCATACCCGTGAACCCGCCATGGGGTCCAGCAGATCCTCATCACAGTTTAGGCAGCAGAGAAGGCAAGGAGAAGGCGAGACGGCAGCCCCCGGGGAAGGAGGGAGGTGGCATTGAAGAGGGTTGCATGTGGTGAGGTGGCCCCTTGCCCTGCACCGCCATGACCCATAGCTGCCCCTTCCCACCCCTTCCGCCGCACAGCAAAACCCCCCGGCACGGATCTGACCGAGGAGTTACCATTCCTTTCCCTCACATTTTTTTCCACTCGGCCCCTTTCTTGGTTACAAATTGAATTTGTGCATGGTTAAAGCTGTCTCTTGAGGGGCCACCGAAAGCCCCCAGGCCAGGGGGCAGCTGCTGGTGTCCCCAGTCCCGGGGAGCCGGGGGACAGCTGCTGGGTTCTGCCGCTGGCCCCAGGGGACAGGGCTTCAGGGAAAAGGCGCCAGTCTATTCTACACGATTTTGAAAAATTCCATGTAATAACAAATATTTTCTTAAGTGTACAGTGAAGGTAATTTTTCATTTTTCTAATAAGCTTTCTGGCTGTTTTTTTTTTTTAATTCCATCTTCTCCTTTGTACACTTTTCTTTAAATAGGTAAAGTCTTAGAAAGATAGGTAATATATAACTGTTACTGACGCAAAATTTCTGCTCCAAATCTGAGTAGGGAAATAGGCTGAGGTTTTGATCACTATGCTCTTAGCTTTATAACATAAGAGTGGTTTGGGGTATGTGGGCCTGTCTCCTATTAACTTTATGTAAATGTACTGCCAGAGTACGGTCTTCAGTATTTAAACCTACTAGCAATTATTTTTACATTCATATTTCCTCTAATATAATAACATTTGCTCTTCATTTCAGATGAAAATTAAATTGTCTGAAGAATAATATCATCAGCTGATTTGTCTTGCATCACAGTGTTTATCTATTCTAGTAAAAAAATCAGTGACTATTAAATTTTCTGCTGAGGCATAGGATGAAAAGACAAAACTATGATGCTGAACGAAGAATAGTTGTATCAATGGGAATTCATCATAGCATATCAAGAAAAGGGCACGCTCTCAATTTCCCACTGGATATAATGTTAAAAACCCAATCTTATTAACTTCAATTCCTTTTTTTTAAATTTTAAAATCAGAACAAAATAAAAATAATAATGTCAGAATAATTGTTTTCATTGAATCTTGCACGTGAAGTTGGCAGTGTCTTAGAGTGGGCTTTTTTTTCCTCTTGTAAATGAGAGAAAAGGTCTGGTGTAAGCCTGTGCGTTTTTGTTTAACCCTGGCCCCAGAATGACTGATGTGAGGTACTTGGAGCCACACAGGAAGGCTGCATAATAATGAAACAAAACCCCCATGTAAGCACCAGCCAAAGGAGTCACGATATTAAATAGAAAAACCATAATTGTAGAAAAGACCGTTTCCTTGCACAGCTCATGCAGAGCACTACAAATTGGCACGTCTATTACTTCCAGTATTAATATTGCAGTAATGTACTTTGAACACTTGCAGACCCTCTTCCGAGACTCCTTGGGACTGGGCTTGCCTTCCCTTTGGGTTAGGGGGAGCAAAGCTCACGCCGTGCAGAAGCACGAGGTCGCCCTGGAAGGAGAGGTTGCTGAACATCTCTGGACATCTGCGCCGAGCATAGCTGTGGCTCATCCGATTGCAATTAAACCCGTAAAAGTTTCAGGGCTCTTGACGCGGGAAGGTGGGGTGAGCAGCGGGCTCATCGTGTGGCCGGCCTGGCACTGTGAGCACGGCTAGCAAGTGCTGGCGGCGCGAGCCCTCCCGTTCCTGGGCGTGAGGCAACCCCTCAGCCGCAGCCCAGTGGAGCAGGTAGATGGTGCGTGGTGTCGGAGCGCTGGTGTCCGCTCACCGCGGCGCGCGTGCCAGCTGACATACACAGGTACGGCGCCAGCACTTGAAAGGCACATTCATTAATTCCTTTTAAGTATGGGTATTTGGCAATCAGTTCAAACGTGCGGTCGGAAGCGCTTCTCGATACAGCTCATATGTATCAGATGGTCGTTTATACTCGTGCCACTTTATTAGGCGGCATAGGAGTGCCTTCAATGGGAGTAAGTTATATTTACACCCTCCCTAAAAGCTCCTTTCTGCTGGTAAACTGATGTAAACTAGCCTCGGAGCAGATGAGACTTGCAGAACAGGGCTGTAAAAGTGCACCTGCATCTAGTCAGTCTTTCGGGCTATGTGTCGTCTGCTTCTGGTGGGGCACAGCCTTCTCTCAAGGGCAGGGCTGGCTCAGGCAGCAGACCTGGCACAGAACTTGTCCCCCTTCCTTTAGCTCTTCACTGTCTCGTTTCTGGTCCCCAGAGGAGTTTGCTGGTAAAGCTCTGGTTTTGCTTCTGAATCTACTTCCAGTCCGATGGGCCATATTAGGGCACCTTGACAGCAAACTCTCAGCTATTCGTTACGGGATGTCAGGATGCAAAACCCACGTGGAAGATCTACCTGGTCTTTTCACATTTAATGTTTTGGTAATCTCAGTGAAAAAGGGAAAATTTCAAAATCTGAATTTTCCCCCTTCATGTTCTCAAGTTTCTCAAGTTATGTTTAGAAACAGGAAACTCTTTTACATAAAGGTAAGATTGTGTTTTTAACAAGAAAAGTTGGTGTTAGACCAGCTAAATATACCCACGCAGTCATACTCAGTGGGTAGTCCTAGCTATTTTTAGGCTTTATTTTTGCCTCTCTTTATTTTTTATTTTTTTTTAAGTGACACCTCCACTGTACCTTCAGCTCGGAGTGAGGCACTGCTTCCTGCGCCGGTATGAAACTTGCAATTACAGGAGGAGTCAATCTTGTCAGCTGTCATTTATCACGCGTTGCAGAGGGCTGGTTTCAGCGAAGGAAGAACAAAGCTTAATAAAAAGAGAGAGAGAGCGAGAGAGGGAGAAGCGTTCTCTTAATAATTTGCCCTTTGCAACAACAGACCCTTATCTGATCACCCACGCTCATCTGGCTGCTGACGCTGTACTTGCTTCATTAGTATGAGCTATTTTTACACCTTTTGTGTCTTTTGAGGAACCAAGGGGGCCTGCTGGCTTGTAGTGATTCACTGTCTCCAGGCGAACAGGGTGTCCTTAAATCCTGTGAGGGGGGTGGGAAGAGAGAAGTAGGGGGAAGAGTTGAGTTGAATAAGCAGGTTGATTAAGTGGCTTAGGTGGTCTGAGTGCTAAAACACTGGCGCTTTAGTCTTAAGGAAAATAGCCTGTCTGCTTTTGGTTTACAAGGCAGTTTTTCAGATTGTTAGGAGCTATCCCAAGGAATGTTTAGTAATTAATTAGCTTAAGTGTAGCTCAGCAAACATGAAGCCCCATATGCTTGTGTGTATGCTCTATGTCTTCATTTTCCTGTCTGCAGAGGGGATGCTGGGCGTTGGGCTAAGGAATGTTTGGGAGTTGAACTAGATGATCTTTGAGGGTCCATTCCAACCCAAAGCATTCTGTGATGGTATTTTGGTGATACTTTCTTTCGTTTGTAGTGTACAAGTGTCACTGGAATATCAGAAGAACCTAAGAGACTTTTGGACCAGATCTTTAACCGATTTCACTTTCACTTTTGCCAGTGGGAAAAAAGCTAAATTTGGTGGAATGGGCCAAGCATAAATGCAGGAGAAGGAGAACCCCGTATGAAGTTTTCTGGAGGTTTCTAGAGCTGAGCAGTGGTTGCTTTCCCTTTTGATAGACCATCAGCCCTGAAAATGTCCTCTTAGAGCCTGCTGAGCTCTTGCCTGGTGACTGATATTTGCAGTCCTTGCTTAGACTTTTCCTGGGAAGGAGCGATTTGGTGTCCCCTTGTGTCACTTATTAAGTACAGGATAATGGCTTCACATTGCAGGTTTCTTTGGAGTAGTTGCAAAAGCTGATGTGATGTGGGATACATATATGAAACTTCAAGGTGGTGTTCGTACTAGGAATGCCCTGACATGCTGTGCCCTGGTCTAACCCTGGTCTGATAGATAGTCATCATGAAACCTGAGCAGCGCCTTTCGCAAGAAATGTTTTGGGTTTTATTGTGTTGCGCTTGTTGAGAGTCTGTACCCGAGCTGTCATCTTGGCCTGTCCCTCAAATATCAACACAAATATCTTCTGTGGAAGAACAGAGTTTTTTATATGCGGATTCAGGCATTTCGGTAGACCTTCATCCTTTCTGAGGTGTTTACTCAGAAGAGTGATGCTCATGTTAATAAACACAGTTGGTTTGTGTTTTGCAGAAAGAAACCTGACTGCAAAGAGTGAAATTTCATGTATACCTACAAAACACAGCAGAAAGCACATGCATATTTTACTGAAATTTTTAAGAGGTGTTCTGATGCAATTGGATATTATACATACTGACTTCCTATTTTTAATGCAATAAAAAGAAGGAAGTACTGTAAAATAGGGCCAGAGTAATTTTAAAGAGCTTTTTTTTTTTTTTCTTTATTCCCCTGCTAGGCATCCGGAGTGTTGTTAAGAAAGCAGCATCCTTAAACGTGCAGTCTAATTAATGTGTCATATATTACTGCTCTAGTGGTCAGAGTCTTCAGGCAATGCTAAGTGACTAGATTGGCCAGAGCAAAATGCCGGTGTTGAGTCACTAGTCAAAATGAAACATTTTGGCTGCAGAGTAGTGACTGTTGTGACATCTGTGGGGTACATAGGGTTTGGGGTTCAATAGCCGATCTCAGCTGAACTTTAACAAAATATTCAGAACGGATTGAAATAAAACAGCCACGAAGGCCCATTCTACTTTGGGTGCAAAACATGGAAAAAAAAATGCTACTGATGTTTAGCATGGGTCTGGTTTTGTTTTGACATGTGGTGACCACAGGGCTTAGTAAACAATGACAGGTTTTAAAATAAGCTTGTATAATAATTGGTGTGAGCGAAAAACAAACGCGAGCTCAGATACTATAAATGTCTTCCTATGTAATTCTTCCCAGGGTGAGGGCGTCTGTCAGAGGCAGTGCATTTGCTCATTCAAGAAAGTGTTTGAAATACACCGATATTTTCATGTGAAATGCAAGTGGCTGCTTCTGACACGGTGTGAAAGGAGGCATATCTGTTTGCAGAATCTGCCGTGGTTGCATAATTAGGATTGCGTAACTTTTAAACTAAAACCACCTCACTTCCCAGAAAATTCAGTGATATTTTCCCTCTAAGATGAAAATGCTAGGCAAAGGCCTGATATTTGCCTAATATTTCCATTTGGCAACAGAATAAGAATAACTTTGTACACAAACATGATGCAATATTTACACAAATTTTGATTTTATTTTCCTGGGAAGACTTGGGGAAAAGCTGTGTGGTATCTTAGGAAGGACTTACCAGCACAGGTCTGTTCTCCCCAGCTGCTGCCCAAGGTTGCAGTTCTTGTGTGAAAATGCAGAGGCATTTCAGACTTTGCATGTCATTTCAGTTAGGAAAATTGTTCTATCTGACAACTTTAGCAGTTTGAACTCTCCAGTGACACTGTTCTTACCCTTCTTGCTGTAGATTATGTTTTATAAATGTAGAAATGACTACAAACCACATCCACACGGGAATCTTGCTCTTTGCATGCACGTTATCTTTCAGAAAGGCTGCTAAATTCATAGTTTAGTTAATCTATGCTTTATAGGGTGCAAAATTTCCCTTTCTGATTAACACATTTCTTTGTGTTGAATTGAGAAAAGATTCTTTAATCTCGGTCATTTTCACCAGTTCTGGCAAATGCAAAACTTTCATTGCAATCTCAATGGCATCACATAGCATCCTTGGTTAGTGTCTGAGCCTTTGCTTTTCACAGATTTTAGGTATTTAGCCTTTTGGGGGCTACATAATGCCTATTTGTTTACATGAGAATAGTTTGAGGCCAAGAGCAGGGCCAAAGATGCATTTCTTTTCTACACTGCCGGCATGAAAAAAAGTCATCACACCTACAAATAGCGATCAGAAACTATGTCACACTTTACTGCTTTGGCACGGTGTCCGTATGCTCAATTGCTGTGGCTCAGAAGACAATGAGATAGAGTTGAGTTTCTGCTGATGAACAATGCAGCCCAAGAATTAAGAGCTCGTTTTGTATCTCAGCACTGCTCTGGATACTACTATACGTTGTTCACGTGTATTTAGTAAATACTGTTTACTTCCTACTTAACTCACCCTTGAGAGGAACTCATTCTTCTGCAGGTTAGGACCAATGGGATGAGGCATCCTATAAACCTAACTTCAGCCATCAAAATAGTGTTTAAAGAGGACCTTAGTGGTGGGCATCTGCTTCTGACTGTTCTCTGCATGGGAACTGCTCTCACTCTTGTAAGTCACCGCGTACTATGATTCAGAAGAAAATGGGGAAGGGGGGGAGGCAAAGCGACTGATATTTTTGTTGCCTTCTGAAATTTTAATAACACTGGAAGTGCTGTCTGTCAGCTCTACCATTGCTCTGCCATCCCATTTTAAATTCCACGTGGGAAATGATTAGTATTTTACTCATCTGTTTTCGTATTTTAACTTGTTCCCCTAGGAAATAAGTAACATTGTAAGAAGATTAGCAGTTTATATAATTCTCTTGTTTAGTTTCATATCTGAACGATCCCTATAGAGACAGATTCAGGATGTCCGCGTCGGAAGATGGTCAGTCAGAACAGGTAGTATTATCTGACACGTTTAAGCACCTCCGACAGACTCTTGTGTGCACAGCAAGGTTAGGCAACCAGAAACAAAATATTTACCTGATCCTTTAAAAGCAGTGGGATCAGAGAGATCAATTAGCTGCTAATTGACTGACAAGATTGTTTGTCCTGTCGGCTTTTTTGGCATCTCTTTGATAGCAGGTTTTTCTTCAATTCAAGGAGAAGAACTGTGATTTGTTAGCAAACTTTTACCTATAAAGGAAGTGCTTAAGATTAATTTGGCTCCTGTGTAGCTTTTTTTTTTTTATAGTCATCCTGTGGAAATAAGTCTGTGTTCAGTTGGACTTTGGCAACGTGAAAGCTTTTTTTATACATTTTTTCCATCCGGTAGTAATGTGTACATTGTGTATGATGCTGAAACAGGAAATAGTGATGTACTTTAAGTGAGCAGTCCTTCTTCTATGGCTTCTTAAAATACACTCAACTTGAATTTAAGTTTTTTGGGGGGTGCTATTTTTCTATAGAGAGTGGCAATTTAAAATTATATTTGAGATACTTAACCTAGCAAAAACTGAGTGTTTTGCTGCAGCTGTGCTCTAAGCTTTTCTGATGCAAGCCAGCATCTCTTAAAGAAAATCGCCCATGTCTTCTCAATACCGTGTAATTCAACATTTATTGCAATATATGTTCCGAATTTCTCTGTAGACATCTTAGAGGTGTTGGATTAGTTTATTTTTGCCTTGTAAAAAATAACCTCAGATATTTAGTGTGTAGGGTGTAAGAGCCTAAACCTAAGTGATACCTGATTCTGTTTGTTTTTATGAGGAATAAATCTGGAATTACGTCCTTAGATTTGCTACTCATTGCCTCAGATTCATACCAGGATAATGTAGAGCAGAATTTGCCTCCTACTTTCACTTGCTGTTGGAATAATTTGTCTCCTTTTAGTCGTTTTGAGTCAAACTTCATATCTCTTCAAAGCTCCTTGAAGTCAAATGAGAGACTCTTGTTTCATACCCGATTTCTCTGTAAGGTCACCGCAGAAGGGACAGAGTGTGCCGGACCTCTGATGCGGTGGGGTCACATTCAGAGGAGGGAAGGAGGAGTGTTGTTGTTCTTCACAGCATATTCCCATTGACATAGATATGAAATGTCTGAGACAGGTATAAGTTCCTACAGTTAAGGTTAACGGTGTTACAATATGGCAGATTTGTTTATTTATTTGTTTTCTCAGTTGGCTTCAGCATGCTTTTAAGCAGACAGGTTCCAATTGTCTTCTTCAACATACTCAGATAAAGTTCTCAGATAATAGTTTGAATTATCTGAATTAAGAAGATAAAGGTGAGCTTGGTAAAGCCGTAAAATGGATGAAATAATCAATACTAGTACAATTAACGAAAATGTGCTCTTATATATGTACCATCTCTCAACATCTGAGATTCTGGAATAGTTCTCAAAATATGAGCCAGATTTAGTGCAGGCACTGAAATAATAATCGCACGAATCAGGATGCCAGGTTTTACACCACCTCTAGTTTTACGTGCACAGATTTTGTTCCTTGAAAACAGCGGCTACCAGGGACACAAACGTGCGTTCGTAGAAACCTGAGAGTAAGCGCCTGAAGTCGGTGTTTGGTCACGGCCAGCTTGCAGCCTACCCCTGATGCCTCTGTAACTGGATCCTCTTGGTCAGTCCCCTCAGTTCCTGGCTTCTTGGGGAATCCATGTCAGCACTAGTGTTTACCCAACATAGCAATGGAGAACAGATCCTGCCCTGTAGCTTCTCCTCAAGTAAGCTTAATACAGTCTGTTTGATCATTTCATAGTAAATTCACAGTGTACTATGTGTACTTCCTAAGCAGTACTTGTTTTTGTATTGTCTGGTACTTTTAAATGACATTTAAAAAAATGCATTGTAGTGATTAGTTCAGCTGCCCAAATTTAAAAAACATGTGTGTTATTCTAAGTGTTTCAGGGTATTTTCAAAACTGTGATTCTCTGGCTGGTTTTGGAGAATGACAATATGTTCAATAAAGCACTGAAATCCAGAGGCCAGGCAGAACATCTGCGGTGGAATTAAATGAAAAAATTAGAGTAGTATCTTCAAATGTGAAGAGGCAACAACAGCAATTACAAGATAGAAAGTGGTAGATTAAAATAAATACACCTAACCTGTTTTAAAAGGGCTGCCTTCTTGGAACCGCTTGTGTAAAAGGATGTCTTACAACTCCTGCCAAACTGCAGCAGAAGCACAGGCATCCTTGCATTCCCCAGTAATTCAAGACTTTGCCAAGCACCAGTGGTTGACATAGGAATTTACAGTCATTCCTAGAGGTGTTCAAATAGACAGGTAGAAGGCCAGCTACAAAACCACAGTCAGATGGGACCCCTCGCCAGGGGCTGTTGGAAACGCAAAGAGAATCTCTCTGGTGAAGAATGGGAAACCTTTTTTACAAAACTGGGAAATTTAAGAAGTGTTTCTTCTTCCTTATCTTTTCAGTAAGTACGGTTCAAAGACGGCAAGTGTGGTGTCAAGTAGTATAAAAAAGCTTGCAGTTGGTTATCTTTTCTTTATTTCCTTTGTGTAAAATGTCAAAACTATATACCCCGAGGACTGCATTCCTTTTGTTACGTTGCTACATAACATCCACGGCCCATGAATGAATACGTAACCTGTAACCTCGATCAGAAGGATGAACAAATGCTTGTCTGTCTTCATGCCAGTTAAATCCTTCCATTCAGAGATGCACACTGCCTGCTGGTTGAGACCTCTTCTTCAGACTTAGCCCACCTATGACTTTGCCTGGGTAGAAGAAGCTGTAAATCCATGTTTTATCAGGGTTCCCAGTCTTTTTTTTTTTTTTTTTTTTTTTTTCCCCACGGGGCTGTCAGCACCAAACAGCTCTTTGGGGAATATCGTTAGTGGGGCAGAGCGAAATGTGGGGTAGGACAGCAAGCCAAAGGCGTGCTTTCTTCCCAAAAGGCCGAGGCCATTTTCTTCTCAGTTGCAGGTGGGGAAGAGCTCAGAGGTGGCCTCTCTTGCTTGTAAGGCAGCTTGGCTGCTGGGTTTATCCCAGACATAAACTAGACTTGCCTAATAAGGGTCTTGGCAGAGGTCTGTGCCTGAGTGTAAGGATTTCGTAGGAGCCACTGCAGCTTGTCTGTGCTAGCGCTTGCCCTATAGAATACAAATTCTTCAGGGGCCAGTTACTGTGGTTTTAGGCCGGCTTTGTGCTGGCAGAGCCGGACAGAAAAGATTTAAAACAGGGCTGGATCTGACCCTTAGTCCTTACGCTAGAGTCAATATTTATTCTGTATGGTGCGCTCAGGATTTAGCCTGGAAGACATAAGCTTCCAATTTGTTCACTTGCAAGAGCCGTAATATGAGCTACAAATTGAGAAGTAGTAAAAGTTGTATTTTGCCAAATTTTATTTTAAAGCTGTTGAGTGTAACCATTTTAATGGTCTGAAAAAAGAGGGGAAAAAAAAAAAAAGAAAGGAAGGAATAAGCTTGGAGCTCTGCAGTCAACCAGATACATCCCCTGCATGCAGCTCACAAAGGCACCTTAGGAGAAGGAGCGACAGGATAATGCTCCTTTCTAGAAAGTTTTAAAAGTCTTGATTTAGTAGGTGCATCTGACATAAATACAGCTCCCAGTTTCCCAGTAACCTTCTCATATGCAACGTTTCCACAGAAGTAGAATGTCCAGGTTTGAAACGGGCAGATAGTGCAGTTAGTGTGGCTGGGGGAGCTGGCTCCTGGGCCGCATTCCTACTGGGAAACCTGGCTTGGGCCCCGGCCAGGCAGGACTTTGCAGCTCCTGTCAAACGATGTGCTCAGCGCAACTCCCGTACGGCTTCTGATCCGTGTAGGTGGGCTCCTCTTAGTCACTCCAGAGGAGCTGAACCGTGCCAAAGGTATTAGAGAAACCGAGCGTTTTTATCATCCTTAGTTCCTTAGTTTGAAATGTGTAGTACTTGAGATATCGGGAGTTTCTGTCTATTGAATCTCTGATAAAGAGCAATGTTGAAAAGTATATTTACAGTGTTTTCTAAAGGAGGAACAATCAGTTGAAAAATGGAAGTCTGTTGTTGGCTTAAGCTAGGCTATGAATGCAGGCAGATGAGCTAGAGGCTTGACTGGAAAAAATCCAGACAGAATGCAAAGTTGCTTTGCAGTGTCTTAGATTTCTCCAGTTAGGCCAGTCTCCCTTTAGGGAGGGGGGGGGGGGGGGGGGGGGAAGAAAAAAAGAAAAGAGACCAAAAGAAATAATATTAAAACCATCTTTGACACAGGATGGATGGCAGCTCAAACCAAACCAGAAATGATTATGTTGCTTCTGGAAAGGGATTTATTTTCCCCAGGAGAGTAACTCTGACCAAACTTAAGCCATCAATAATCCCTGTAATTAGTCTATACCTGTTTCATAGTGTAGGTTGAAAAATTATATAGAACGTTCTGAAAATAGCAGGACCGCAGAATGGCTTGAACTCTGTAAGAGAGGTCTCAGTCCAGAACAGAAAATTGTTGGAAGTATATTAGCATCATCTTTTTGCTCAAATAAAACCATTACTGTCACATTTCTGTGACTGGCAGATTTCTTCTCTAAAGGTGCTCTCGGTAGAGGGAGTACAGAACAGAAAGGATACTCCCATCTTCTAGAAGTTTCTTCCTCACCATTTGCAAAATTGCCTGATAAGGAGAAAAGTATTTTTCTTTGAAGATGGCTAATAACATTATGCTCTGGCAGTGAGGAACATTCCCTCTCATCCCTGTTTCTGCTTCTCAAGCCATACATTTTCCTTTACATCCGTGTTCGTATATTGGCATCGTTACTAATCTGAGATTCAGTTTAGCTCAGCTGTCAAAAATGGTTTGCCACTTACCTGCCATTTCCTCATAAGGCACTGCAGAGCTGCTCCGTAGTAACCACTTCTGATATATTGTAAATAGTGCACGAGGATTTCTTTTTCTATTTGTAATTACACTTTTTATTTGAGGAAGTGGATTAGGAAAATTTAAAAAAAGTTTTACTTTGATTACTTTTTTTTTCTTTTAGAGAATCGGACAAGAGAGTTATTTAAAAAGCCATTAGCTCATCAAAGCTGAATGACATTATGACCTAAAATATTCCGATTTGTATTTGATAGCTTGCTGTTATTTTGTACTATATGGGATTCTCTATAGTTACGATTTAAAAATATGTTCTCCACATTTGACTAAAGCAACAGTCCATTAGCTATGGCTGTTCTAACTACTGATGTGTTATTTGTACTATTAAATAAATAATTGATAGCAGGTGGCACAGTAGAGATTCTACTAATGGCAAGTCATGGGGCTTTACTACCATCCATTTGTTCTTTGAAAGTGTTATTAATTACAAAGAACTAAAATTATTTTTCAATTCTGGACAGTTCTTTTATCGACTTTACTATTTTATCGTCTATTGGTTTTCTTCAGTGGACAAAGCGTGAGTGCTCTGGCTCTTTTTCTGACAGTTTCTAATTGAGGATCATTATAGTAGCCTATATCCCATACTCTGAAGCTAATACTCCAGCTATTTCTAGAGATCTGTTCTTTAGACATGCTCTGAATGTTGTCCTAAATAAAAACCATAAAGAAAAGCCATAATTGTTGCTTTTGTTATCACAATTGAACAAACATCCTTTTTAATGAAACAAAAGCCAAAATCTGTTTTTAATATAAGATTTGTTGAAAACTGGAAGGGACAGTCCTCCTTTGACGGGAGAAATGCTCTTTAGGCAGGAAGATGATGTTCGGGCTCCCTTTTTTAGGGGTGTTCTCTGTGCTGGCCTTTTCTGCAACACAAAGAGTAGCCTGCAGTCTGGTGATGGTCAGACAGGCCGCAAATCACAGCAGTCACAGAAGTCTTTTGACCATGTATTTGGTCTGTAGGTTTCTTCTTTGAGAAGGAAGCCATATATTCATGAGCAGTATCCCAGTGGTGTTAATTGTTTTGGACAATTACTCGCGTTTTACTACATTTTCTTGTACCTGAGTGGTGACACCCTGACCAGGGTTTTGTTCTGGTCCCTGAAACATTTAATGAGAGGCCAGGAGCCTAAAAGTATTAGCTGGAGAGAGTCATTGAAAGGGGATTTGCCAATGGGATTCAGGGATAATCCAGGCTTAGCAAAGGCATAGGAATGAAGAGGGACATTGGCAGCTCTCTCTTTACCGATTCAGGAAGGTGAGACTGCGTTCGTTTGGACTTGCAGTTTTTCATCTACGCACTAGAAACATAAACACTTTAAAAAGACTCTCACTCGCTATTCTTCAAATGTGGTTGCTCAGACCTCTGAGACACAATGTGAAATTTTCTCAGTGGTCAGATAAATGAAATTTTCAGCCCTCTACTGTAAAGAATGGAAGACTTTCTTCAGTATCTATACTTAATATCAAAAATTTCTTATGACTGTATTTTTTTTTCTACAGGAAATTTGAAGATAGTTATGCCTATTAGATGCCTAGAAGATGCAGGTAATTGTTTTATATTCCCATTCCCTGTGTGTTTTCCTGCACTTTGCTAATGTTTCTTCAAGTCAAATTCAATTTTTCCATTCTAAGAATGAAAAATATTCCTGTATCTCTAATACTTCTTTTTTTTAACATTTCCTTGCTGTTGTATAATTCTCACCGTTTCACCCAGAAAATATCCTGTGTTTGGATAATATGGAAGCAGGAAGCCTACATTGTTCTTCAAATTCAAATGCTCTGCTTGTCTATGAAAATCATACCTCTGAGCTTTGCTTCTTTATAATAGAACTGTGGAAACCTACTGCATTTAAGCATAAAAGGTGCATGCGTAGCTGGATTGAAATGTTTCGATTTTGAGATCTAAAATGCTAAAGTCACATTAACACAGTCATAGCTCATTTCTCTAATATATGTTTTACCTCTAGCAAGACATTCTCACTAAAATGTAATACAGTGATTGGAAGATGTGGAAAGGTACCAGTAGTCTTGTGTTCAGAATGCTTATTTGATGTCTGTCTTTCTTTTCACTGTTTAAAAGTAGTTTAAAAGTGTGATCAACACCTTTTTGTAAAATCAGTTAGATGATCTAAGGTGAGAAGTACCTCACTTTCGCCATCTTCAACTTTGGTATGTACTCCGAGGTAGTCATCTAAGATTTCCGCCGAGCCGACAGTGAGAAACAGGCATCTCCAGGGTGGAGGGCCATGTGCATAGACATCCTCTATGTCTGACGCACCCATCACGATATGGAAAGATTTCTCCTCTGGAAGTACTGATCACCCTCCTCTGACTTTAGAGGAAGACCAGGTGACAAAAGTGCACGTCTGAACTGTAGGTCAGTAATACTGGATAAGGTAATTCCCACCCACGGTGTTAGGACTCTATTTTCAGCAGTGATCTGCTGGGAGAGCTTTGAAAGTAGGTATTGGACTTTCTGAGAACCGAGCCTTTAAACTGTCCCCAGAAAGCCTTCCAAAGCTGCTATTCAAATTTGCAAAGTCTAGATCCCTGTTTTCTCTTCCGAGGGTTTTTACTGAGTAGCCATTATGCCTGTGTGCAATCTCTGGAGCCAGTCTTTACTGTGTCTCCTCACAAAAAGGGCTTTTGTGAGATGTAGTTACCTTTACTTCAGTCCCTCAATATTTTTCATGAAAGGCTCAATGGACGTGCAACTGACTGCACGGGTGTTATTTTGCACGGCTGTATTAATTGGTGCGTGTGGTTTCTTTGTTTATGCTTTTTCCTTACAGATACCTGTGTCACCATGGAAGAGATGAAGAGAACTTTGCTCTAGTAGATCACGCATATCCCTGGGTCATTCTGCATCTCAGTATTTAATAACAATGGGAAATGTCCAAATGCTATAACAAGTCTTTGCAAATGTATAATAAACTGCTTAGGAAAGTTCCTGCCATGAACAGAACTGTTTAATACTCACATTAGTGTACAGACACAAATCTAATGCCTATAGACTACTGCGTGGAAAGTTCCAAAGAGAAAGAAAAGTCTGTGAACTTGCAACAGCCCTGGAAAAATGGGAGCAACAAAACTTTAAAAAGCACAGCTTTGGACACACTCCATGTGTCTGCACAGCTTTCAAGTGAACTAGCACTTAAGACCTTGTGTAACAAAATGGACTCTGGGGACACAGCTATAGGGCAAAAAGCTACCTCAAGGTCTGGAGAAACTGCTAAAGCACCAAGTAGATGGAGGCAAGAACATTCAGCTGTTATTAAGATGAGCACTTTTGGCAATCAAGAAGTACAGAGGCAACCACAAATAGATCACGAGCAAATTGGAAACACAGCATCAGCACAACTTTTCAGTTCTGGGAAACTGGTATCATCGAACGAAGCTGCACAGCAAGTCACGGAGAAGCAATATCCACAGCATCGTCCAAGTCCTTACTCATGTCAACATTCACTTTCTTTCCCACAGCATTCATTGCCACAAGGCTTCTTGCACAACATAAAGCCACATCAGAGCTTGGAAGGCCCTCCGTGGCAGTTTCCTAGCCACTTGCAATCGGTTGCCTCAGAGGACTTGTTTCCTTTTCATATGCATAGCCATAGTGGAGGTTTCTCCAGGAAGAAGATTTCAAGTTTGAATCCTGCGTACAGCCAATATTCACAGAAGTCTTTAGAACAATCAGAAGATGCTCACAAAAAGGATCACAAACCCAAAAAGCCTGGCAAGTACATTTGCCCTTACTGTAATCGGGCTTGTGCCAAACCTAGCGTACTTAAAAAGCATATTAGGTCTCATACTGGGGAGCGACCATACCCTTGTGTTCCTTGTGGTTTCTCCTTCAAGACGAAGAGCAACCTTTACAAGCACAGGAAGTCACATGCCCATGCAATTAAAGCAGGATTGGTACCTTTCACAGAGTCAGCAGTCTCTAAATTGGAGCTAGATGCCAGTTACATCGACGTGGAAGCTGAAATACATTCGGATGGCGAGCAGAGCACGGACACTGATGAGGAGACCCCGCTCCTAATGGAAGGGTCTGACAAACTGAGCCCCGTCCCACAGCTCCCCCTGGACATCGCTAGCAGGAGCGGTTTTCACTCCTCCATGGAAGAGTCCTTGGTTGGGCCAATGAAAGTGCCCATCTTGATTATCCCTAAAAGTGGAATTCAGTTACCCAGTGAGAGTTCACCATATATTGGCTCTGATATGTTGCAAACCCCGTCCTTAAGTACCAAGTCTGATGACTCTCATACAGTTAAACAGCGACTTGCACTAAGACTGTCAGAGAAGAAAGGGCAAGATTCTGAGCAGTCGTTAAACCTCCTGAGCCCACACAGTAAAGGAAGCACTGACTCTGGTTATTTTTCCCGCTCAGAAAGTGCTGAGCAGCAAATTAGCCCACCAAATACTAATGCAAAGTCTTACGAAGAGATCATCTTTGGGAAGTTCTACAGGATTAATCAAAGGACAGCACTAACAGTAGCCACAACAAATCAGGAACACAGTTTAATGGGTAGAAAGGGCAAAGCAGAGCCATTACCTCTTTTAAATAACAGATTAGATATCAAGATGCTCGAGGAACATATTTCTCAGCTGACTCCAAATAAAGAAGAACTCATTGACTCCAGTAATTTAAGCACTATTAAATCTACACAAGTTTATCCCGGCAGCAATACAGAATCTAGGCAATCCCAGACCACCACTTCATCCATCAAAAGTGAATCCAGCCTGTACCAAGTCAGTCAGCAGGGTGACGTGCCCGTCCTTCTAGAGCCCCCAGTAGATTCCTCTCCTCTTATTAGAAGTAACTCCATGCCAACCTCTTCTGCGAACAGCCTAAGTATTCCACCATCTCTGAGAGGAAGCCATTCCTTTGACGAGAAGATGACTGGCTCAGATGATGTATTTTATCCTGGGACCGTGGGGATATCCCACCAAAGGATGTTGAGAAGACAGGCTGCCTTTGAACTGCCCTCTGTGCAGGAGGGGCACTCAGATTCGGACTATCATGGAAGACCAGGGAAAAATATCATTATTGCTTCCAGCAGACAGACAGCAGGTGACAAAGGACCATCCTTAAAAGAGAAGAAAGGAGACAAGACCTTTTATGACTATGATGCCAGTGGAAAGCACTACAGAAAGTGGGAAGAATTTGAAGCTCAGAAGCAGAACTACAGGGACTCACCATCCTTAGGTGGGATGAACAAGGGGGGAGAGTACTTTGTCGATCCACTCGGACAGTCTCAGGCGGTGCCATCCATGCTTGGAACAACTTTTGAAAACAGAAAGCGCAGGAAAGAGGAGAGTGTTGGAGATGAGGAAGACAGTCCCATGCTCTGCAGCAGTACGACTGGCACCACTGGGGGAATTCAGCCTTTGGACTTTGATCCCAAGTCCCAAATTCAGGAAGTGCCAAGGAGTGGATTTGCCCTTCAAGGCCTGGACAATGCTGCCCATTGCCACGCGGAGCGTTTTGAAATCTGCAGGCCTTACTTGCAGTCTGGAAGCCCGGCAGCTTCTCTGGAAGACTCCTCCTTAACTGCAGAGCAAGAAAAGACTGCAGAACCACTGGCTAGAAAGCCCCCTGGAAATGTCATCTCTGTCATTCAGCACACAAATTCGTTGAGCAGGCCAAACTCATTTGAAAGGTCTGAATCTACAGAACATATTGCATGCCAGCAGGAAAAAATCTATTCACCATCTGAAACGTGTGAGAGCGAAATTTGTGAGTCCCCAATGAGCCCAGACCGAGCTCCGCAAATGGAAAATGCTGACACCAGTAAGCCATCTCCATCCCAGCAGCCTCAGCCGTATCACATGCAGCCCAGGTTGGTTCGCCAGCACAACATACAGGTACCTGAAATTCGTGTCACGGAGGAGCCAGATAAGCCTGAGAAAGATAAAGAAGTGCAGAGTAAAGAGCAAGAGAGACCCACCGAAGAATTCCAGTGGCCCCAGAGAAGTGAAACCCTTTCTCAACTTCCAGCAGAAAAGCTACCACCCAAAAAGAAGCGTTTACGACTGGCTGACATGGAGCACTCCTCTGGAGAATCCAGCTTTGAGTCCACAGGTACAAGTCTGTCTCGCAGCCCTAGCCAAGAAAGTAATTTGTCCCACAGTTCGAGTTTTTCAATGTCCTTTGAAAGAGAAGAGAGTATGAAGTTCATCACACCTCCCAAACAAGATGAGTTTGGAAAACAGTCTGAGTTTTTAACAGTTCCAGCTGGTGCTTACTCACTTTCCGTCCCTGGGCATCACCATCAGAGGGAAATGAGACGCTGCTCATCTGAACAGATGCCCTGTCCTCATGCTGCTGAAATCCCAGAGATCCGAAGTAAATCCTTTGATTATGGGAACCTGTCTCATGCCTCTTCAGTTGGGACACCTACTACGGCACTGTCTCCATCCCGAGAAAGGAAGAAATGCTTCTTGGTTCGCCAGGCTTCCTTCAGTGGTTTTCCAGAGATTTCTCAGACTGATCAGAGCACAGAACAAAGTATAAAGCAGGAGCAGATGGAACACGCACAGGCTGGTCTTCGCTCCTCCCAGCTTGCTTGGCATCACTCCCCTTCCTCTGTACTTCAGCCCATTCAGGTAGATGACTCTGGAAAACAGGCTGTTGGCTCTTGCGCTCAACTTAGTAATAGCTCATCCCACCTTGCCCAGCAACAGGCTCTTCTTGCAGACAGCCCGGAAATGTTACGGACTCCCTTGATCCAGCAAGCACCTTATATTCCTAACAAACATCCATCAGAGCAGCAGCAGCTATTTGCACATCAGGAAAAGGTCCCATTTCCCCCTATTCATAGCACCTTGTTTCAGTTCCCATATCCAGCCGTCTGCATGGTTCACTTACCACCATCTCAGCAGCCTGTCTTGTGGCAGTCATGCACAGAGCCTCTGCACTTCCAGCATCATTTTGTACAACAGCTGCAGAAATCTTATGTCAAACAGCCTTTCCAAACAGACGTTCCTCCAAGTTATCACCTGGAACATGCGCCAGAGCTTATTGGAAAGAAACCAGCTGATTATGCGCACGCTAAAGAGCAAGCGTACCAGCATTACTCAGGAACATCTGGGCAGTATTCAAAAAATACTCTTGCTAAGTACCAGTCAGACCATAGCATTAAACCAACAGATACCTCCTCTGAGCAGCATCTTCAGACAGATTTTGACTCCCCAAGTGATGGATCTGTACAGTCTTTGCCAGGAACAGTTGTTCCCGTCAGGATTCAAACCCATGTGCCATCTTATGGTAGTGTCATGTACACAAGCATTTCCCAAATCCTCGGACAGAGCAACAGTCCCGCAATTGTAATTTGTAAAGTTGATGAGACTGTTTCTCAAAGAACATTGGCAACTAATGCAACCATGCAAGGAATTGGATTTAACATAGCTCAGATGTTGGGTCAGCATGGAGGGCTAGAAAAATATCCTTTGTGGAAAGTGCCACAGACACTACCACTCGGACTGGAGCCACCCATTCCCCTGTGTTTGCCTTCGAGTTCTGACATGGTTTCTACCTTGGGAGGAAGCAAACGAATGCTTTCGCCTGCCAGCAGCTTGGAGCTCTTCATGGAGACCAAGCAGCAGAAACGAGTCAAAGAAGAAAAAATGTATGGGCAGATTGTTGAGGAGCTAAGTGCAGTTGAGTTAACTAACTCAGATATAAAGAAAGATTTTCCAAGAATGCAGAAGCCTCAACTAGTAAGGCAGAGCTGTGCTACCGAGCCGAAAGAAAGTCTGCCATCCAGGTCATCCTCTTCACCACTGTCGTCCTCATCATCTCAAGATTTCCCACCTGTCAGCATGGCAACAGCTGATGCTTTCCCACTGAGCAGGGAGAAACTCTCCAGTTTTGATTCCGCGTCACCAGGGCAGAAGTCCAGTGGCCCTTCTGAAGGAAGAGACTCACCAGAAGAACTGGATGTGGATGAAACAGCCTCAGATATGAGCATGAGTCCACAGAGGTCTTCCTTGCCACCAGGAGAAATCCAGCCAGAAGACCAACTGAAACATCAAAAATTGCCTCTTGGGATGTTAGTCCAGATGTCATCCAATACCGGTGGGAAATTCACAGGCTCAACCATTCTCCTGACAGACGTAGCAGATTTTCAGCAGATCCTTCAGTTCCCAAGTCTGCGCACTACTACTACTGTGAGCTGGTGTTTCTTAAACTATACAAAACCCAATTACATTCAGCAACCAACCCTCAAATCTTCTGTTTATGCTTCATGGTGTATAAGTTCATGTAACCCAAACCCATCCGGGCTAAGTACAAAGACCACTTTAGCACTTTTAAGGTCCAAGCAAAAAAACACCACGGAAATCTACACTCTGGCTGCTATGCATCGACCTGGAGCTGGTAAACTGACATCATCAAGTGCATGGAAGCAGTTTGCTCAGGTAAATAAGAGATTTTAATAAAATTAAATTAGTATACCTCTATTGGAGAAAATATTAGTAAACTTAATGTTTTTTTCAAGAATAAAACATTCCCCGGTGGGAAATCAGACACTGAGATCTTCCCATGACAACTTTTGAGCCTCAGTTTACCCTTTTGCAAGCTCTGCTACTTCTGCTGTCTCTATCTCCGTTTTCAAAATCAGATGTAAACAGTGAGGCTTTTAAAGCCCTCCCTTCATGTGTACCAGAGCCTGATACATGATCTCCTTTTATTTTGTCCTTTGTTTTTGTCCTGTCCTGATTTGAACAGTATCAGACACAAACATCCACCCGTGTTTATAACTAAAGATCAAGTTAAACTTGAGTAAGGATCTTCAGATCCATTTAATGTCTTTTACATACTGACTCTTCCTCACAGTCTAAGCATTAGATAATGGTGCCAGGGAAAATTCTGTAATGGGAATAAATTACCTTCTAAGGCTTTTCCATCTCTATTTTCCATGGGGTTTTTTTCTGAGGAAAGATACGGTGTTGGCTTTTCTGTCAAGACTCTTGTAAAAATTTGTCCATGCTGCCTCCTCTCTTATTCTCTTTCAGGTTAAATGGGACAAATTAATTCATTGTATAAAGTTGCACCAAAATGAGAGTTTGACTTTGACCTGGAATGTTGAAAGTACTTGAAATGAAGTGTGCGTTTATTGTGTGCTCCAGCAGTAACACCCTTCCTTGACTTTGTTCTACAGATGAAACACGAGCCATTCTTCTTGTTTGGCAGCAAGCTTGAAAAGAAAGTAGTGGGGAATATTATAAAAGAAAGAGTAAAAGGAGACATTCATGGAGATAAAGACATTACATCCAAACAAACTGAGCCGATACGAATTAAAATCTTTGAAGGAGGGTAAGAAAATGCAACTGGAAATTTCAAGCTCAGCCTGTCATTTTAACGAGATTTGAAAATGAATATGAGTGAATTAGGATGTGAACAGTCTCCTGTATTCCTGCCATGTCTTGTAGCTCCCAAGCCTCTTCTTTTTTGTGTACACGTCAGTCTTAAAACAAACTGCAGGGTACCTGTATACTTACTCTTGGCTCTACTTTGCTATTAGGACAATTATATTTTCTATCTGTGTGAAAGCACTCAGTCAAAATTATTACTTTCATTCCTTAGGTTGTAAAGAAATGGATAAACAGTTAACATTTTGATATTTTCTGTACCATTTCTTTGTATTTAATGGCTTGCATGAGTATATCTTTCCATTTTTAGACTCTGTGTACCTCCACTC
The DNA here is from genome assembly GCF_965231255.1 of Vanellus vanellus. Lineage (NCBI taxonomy): Eukaryota > Metazoa > Chordata > Aves > Charadriiformes > Charadriidae > Vanellus > Vanellus vanellus. The sequence goes on from NC_138907.1 coordinate 62,075,571, forward strand.
ACTTTAATGCAATTAGTTAGGCATGCTTACTCTTATTCTTGTAATTGTTTATTATTTACTAAAATCAGTGAAGATTTTTTAGTGAAGATTTCAGAGGGCTGAACAAGCCGTGGTTTTCAGTCTTACCCAACTCAAATGGTCCACAGCAACTGCTTGATCGGGGTAACTAAATAGGTCAGGATGGAGATGTGAGAAATTTGTACAGCCATTTCCTTTTCCCGTCAGTTTTTTCCCTTTAAAATCTCAGTTGTCCTTCATTAACATTATGTGTTTTGGCTCCACTTGGACAGTCTCCATGAAATGAACATAGCCTACATCTTGCCTGAAAGACTGAAAATATTATTTTGGAGATCGTTATGGGTATGCTGGCCTAGACACCCCAATTCTGGCTGTTGTCTGTAGTTGTACACTGTCCTTGTACCCAAGCCAGTAGACTGGCTACATAAGAGTGACCCAAATTCAGGGGTGAGCGTAAGCTTACAAGAAATTTAAAGAGTTGTTGCTTCAGCTCACACCCACTTTGAAGTATAAAATTTGCCTGCTTCCCACTTTGTATCATTTCTGAAATTGGATCACCCAGCTGAAGATAGTCAGCACTGATGTAAGCTACGTGATAAGAGGTCAGAAGAGTAAAAGTGTGTTAAGAAAAGCAACTTAAAGGAGGATTCAGATCAGTGTGAGCTGCAACAGATCACTCTATAAAACGCCTCTACCATCTAACACCTTGTTTAAGAAACTTTGTACGTTACTTACACCGGTTTAAGTTTCCCTGTACTCCAATAAGGTCTATGAAACTATTTGTGTAAAGGTATATAATTCACATGTCACCTGGAAATGTCTCCTAGTAATACTTGGCTATGTTTAGATATCCTTTGAGTAGAACAAAAAGTAAGAAACCTTAATGTGCACATTAATTTCTGGAGGGAGAGGGACACAAATAGTCTGTGCAATAGACTGGGACTGCCCCAATAGGAGCATATAACCTCCAAAGCTACAGTGAATGAGATGATGTAGTGTTAATGGGTCCACTCTGTCCTTATAAATCATAGTTTTATCATACATTTATAGGAATTATTTGTGGAAGGGTAGATTCATTCTTTTCATTAGCTTGGCTATTTTAAAAATGGATCTAATATGATTTACCTGTTATAACTGCGGCTTTCATTGTTTTCTGTCCTGACTATTGAATTTGTCCTCCTCTTCAGTTTTTTGTTTATGACTTCTGAAAGCTAATTTTTAACACGGGCGGGTATCCGTCTTGCCTGCTCTTGGTAGAGCTGTTCTGTTGTACTCCGTTCTGCTCTGCTTTCGCCAAGCTCATCTTCGTATTGTCTCAGCACGTGCAAGCGGTGCACTGAACTGTGCAGCGAGTGTCTGTCCTCTTTGTTTCACATTTTCTCCCCTGGACAGGCAATGGTACCTTGGTGGTACCTTGTTTCGGCAGGGTATTTTCATTCTGGTTTTTGTTTGTCTCGGGGAGTAGATTTGCTTAGGCTTCTTGGTTGCGGTTGTTTGGTAAGTGCGAAGAAGGCAATTCAGAATCCATAGCTGAGAAAGGTCTGCGGTGATCAGAGTGTTTGGTTTGCGGGAAGCCTGTCCGCTGGGCAGGGAAGGGCAGCCGTGCAGCTGCCTTCTGCCAGGGCGGCGGAGCGCCCGTATCGCAGGTGGGCAAAAAGCAAACAGACGGGGCCGGGAACGAGTGAGAAGCCGAAGGAACAGAACGAACGGAGTCGAGGCGAAAAGTAGACGTCACAGCACATCACCACCTCGCTGCACCAAAGCCCGTCAAGAGCAGTTTGTAAGCATCGCAGCAGAGGGGTTTTGAAGGAAGAAGCTAACAACCATATTATTACCTCTGGCAGGTGGCTTGATTTGAATGAAATGATCTGAATCACAAAATCTGCTTTCCATCATCTGTGACTGCAAAACCCTGATGGGATATGAAGCAGTGTTCCTCAAAGAAAAGCAGCAATTTGAAGTTCCGTACTTGCTGCAGTACAGTTAGTTAGTTACTAACGGCGTGAAGTGAAAAGAAAGGAGGGACGGGGCAAACATGCCCGCTCATCTGACATCTGGCTTAATGACGTTAACTGCTGACAGCAAGAGTTCACAATTTGCTTATGTTTGCTCTTTTATATCTATCAGTTATAGACTCTAATTAAAAATCCCCAATAAAATAGTGTTTTGGATAGAAATTGCAGGACTTTGAGGCTTGTTAGTGCTTTTTAACTCTGGAGTCCCATTCAAATCAAGCTCAGAACAGCAGTGACCGTAGTCCTTATATGAAACTTATGTAGCGGAAAGGGGGAAATTGCTGACAGCTTTGAGAGAGGCATGAGTTAATGCAAGATCTAATATTCCTAGGGGCTAGAAATACGATCACCATAGACTCAGTCTTCTGGTGTCCCGGTTTTTGGACCAGGCCTTCTTTAATTGTCAAATTTGTGCGTTTAATTTCTCTTGCAGTCATTGTTACGGTGAAGCGTCAAGGTCAGCTATGGCCAAGAACCGTCTATATGAATGATGAAGAGACAGATCTCGTCTAATTGTCTTTGTGCCCCATAGGATCTGGCAGGTGGCAGAAGCTGGTGGAAGGAGATCAGGCAGAGGAACAGCAGAAATGGAGCAACAGAATAGCACATCTTATAACACAGCATTTTTCTTACCAGTATCAGTCAGGGGTGATATGGTAGACTCCATCCCAGCAAAATCAGACTGTAAGGAGAGATGAAAAGAAGATAAAATGGCAGTCTTTCAAACAATATTGGACCTTTTTTTTCTGTCTGTGGGAGAAAGCCTGGAGGTAGTTGATGAAGTAGTGGATAAAGAGATGACTACGAGTCATTGGCATGCGTGTGTGAAGGAGAACCTGGGACGTGGGGCAGACAGAAAAGCAGAATACCAGAAATGTTATACCAAAAAGACTGCTAGAGAGGTGGCTAAATATTGAATAATATTAGACTGTGCCAGTTTTGCCCATGGGACAATGAAGGAAAAGGGAGAGGGCCAACTGTATTGGAAAGGAGATGAAAAGACCTGAATTTAGGCATCCACACTTGAAAGAGAAGCTGACGTGTTTAATAGATTACAAGACGGACATGAGAACAGGACAATATTTTATGCATTTCTAAGACATTAACTTCAGTGTATATATTGCCAGTGATATAGCTGAACATATGGAAGAAGCGTTCATCTAAGAAAAGCACATTTGAAAAATGCTTCAGCCCTGTAACCCAAAAATTGCCACTTCCCTCTTATAGAGTTATCATCACATTAACAGAATCTTTCACACAGTCCCTTATTTATTTAAAGTGCTGACTGTCAGTACCAATGATATTTTGTGGGCTGCGCATCTGCAGGGTGACTGAAAGTACTTTGTGCTGCTTAGGGAGAGGGCAATGGAGGACAGGGGGCAGAAAAAATATTATTTCTCAGTTTGTGCAATTTCTGGATTTTGCTTTGGGTAAATGAGGATGAAATTCTCCCTCTAGTGAATGCCCAGTGCTCTTCAAACCTCAGAACAGCGTAAGCAGATCCCCTGGGCCTTTTTAGATTTCAGTATTAACAATTTATCATGATATGAAATGCAATGTACAGCGTTACATAGATTTGCATATCTTATTTATTATCTAACTGCACACAATGTAATCAGCAAAAATAGCATGGAACACTTACGCCTGTGCTAAGAAAAATTCCTTTAACAGCTTTCTGCTAAGTATGCAGGTTGGAAGTTTCCCGTTTTATTTCTAAAGCAGCACGTACCTGAGTGAGCTCAACTTGGTGTCCCTTGGGGAGGGATCCATCTTTGGGAACTTCAGGCATCTGTAGTGTAAATGCATACATCCTTGCTAGTCATCTGCATTCTCTTTATGCTTAATGGGAAGAAACGGGCATTTCCAGGATGTGATTTATCTGATCCCAAGGGATAAATAAACTAAAATAGTTAAATGAACCGTGCTGCAAAACGACACCGTTTTCAGTGGTGGTAGATGCCTGCATTGTACAAGACTACAGTTAGCTGAAATAAATCCAGCCTGCAGACTTGTATTTGGAATTGTGCTGTGTCTATAGGAATAGTAGCTAATCTGTTTCCTGACAAGGTGCTTATAGAATTCTCATACTGCGACCCCTTGGTCTCGTATTGTTAAAACACTTTGGGACCAGTGCATTCCCTGAAAGACAAATACTTTGAGTTCAGGACTGAAAATTCAGTAGTTCCTATGGACTTCGGGGGATTTATTGTGGTGAGATACATACAGGATCAGGATCAGACGCATAGAGGTGATGTTTGTGCACGTATGTGACCTAGAGTCTGTATGATTTAAGTGCTTGCTCTCTTCCAACAGGTATAAATCAAATGAGGATTATGTCTATGTCAGAGGTCGTGGCCGAGGAAAGTACATTTGTGAAGAATGTGGAATTCGCTGCAAAAAGCCAAGCATGCTCAAAAAACATATCCGCACTCATACTGATGTCCGGCCTTATGTATGCAAGTTGTGCAATTTTGCCTTCAAAACTAAAGGTACTTGACCCTTTTTGCTGAACTCTTGCCACTTCCCAAACAAATCTTGAGCTATTTTGCCGTCTGGGATCCAAGCACCCTTTGCAATCAAGGAGAGAATCTTCTTCAGAATAAAATTACTGTGTTTATGTATACAGGACTTCATGAGGGAGGTTTTTCTCTTCTGTTTAATTGATCCAGGGATATTGTGAGACTCCGAGACTCTTTGGATAGCTTCATTAAGAGCTATAGGCTCTTGGCTGGTCCCTCTGTCTGCAGAGAAAAAGTAGTAGCATAAGAACCGCCCTTACAAATAATACTTTCTGCCAAAATTGTTACATGGTGCAAATTTTAATTGCAGCAACACTTAAATGCTACCAGGAGAGTACGCTTGTTATGACATAATGTGGAAGCAGAGCATCAGCTGCTGAGGAAAACATGCCTTCACGGGCTTTACAGTGGGTCAGTTTCAAGTTTATAAATAATGTATGTCTCCCAGATGGGCCACTCCATCCACTGTGGCATTAATTATGAATAGAGATCTGATAGCTTGTGTTCACATGTATTTATCAGCCCAGAAAAAAGCTTCCATTTGTCACTCTGAGGCCACAGATAATGATATTCTTTGGAATTCAGATTTGCATTGCAACTATCTCCTTAAAAGAAAAAAATCCTTTTATTTGGTAGCATTTCTTTGTAGCACAGCCCAAACGAGCCTTACATTCTCCGTTTTTTAGCTTCCCTTTGGCAGACAAGGGAAATGGATTCTGGTCCCAGTGCGCTGAACGTACTTGAAGGGGGAGAGAGGAAGCTGAAGGAAATTTCTCCCAAGATCCCAGTGCAGCTTCATGGCTGTTTTGAGGATTGAGAATTGTAATAGTTTCCATGACTCCAGCACTTCTTCCTCTGCCAAAGATGGGAATAGCTGATGGATGGCAGTAGACCCATCAACCTAATTTAAGATGAGAACTTTCATGGGGGTGTAGAGACAAAGACAAGGAGCTGCTCGTTTGTAGTCCCAATAGACAATCTGGTGAGCTGTTCTTGGATCATTGTTTACATTTGACATTGCTGGAGGAATGGGTCTTGAGGAGGGACTTGAAGGAGGATTGTGGTTTTGCAGCTGTGTTCAGAAAGGACATTCCAGGAAGCAGGGATGGCATGGAAAGAAATGTGAAATTGCTTGCTGAGGCTGGTATTTCTTGCAGAGAAAGAAGAAACAGGGAGGAGGTGGTATGCTATTGCACAAGAAGGGCATGAGTAGGAAGAGACTAAGTTAGCCTTTGAAGTACAAGAAGCGTTTAACTGGTGTATTACTGCTTATGAGCAGTTGTCAGCCTCATAACTGTTGTTGCTGTTTTGCTGAGAACAGTAGGGGACAGACTTTCAGAGGTACTTAGGTTTTCAGTGTATACCCCGAGTGTTTAGCCATCCAGAGGCATCAGTGGCCAAGTTAGACTTTTCATGCCGTGCACAGGCACAAAAAGAAACTCTTACTGAGAAGGGAATTATTTGAACTAGCTGGCGCTGAAAGTCAGAGAAGAGCCTGGCTTGTGAGCTTCTAAGCACATCTCCACTGTCCAACAGAGTGGTACAGTGTTCCTGTCCGCAGCTTGCGTGTGCCACATGTACCATCTGGAGATGCTGGTTGGAGTCCCAAAAGCAGCATAGGTACATTCACAGAGTGCTTTCCTTGAGCTGAGAAGCGCCATGCCTTGGTAGCGGGTTGGGTTTGCTTGTGCCACGCTTTCCCTGTTGGGTGTTGCAAATGTGATTGAAGTGGTTAATGGATTAGAGTGATATTCTCATTTCTTCGGCTTGTGCTTTGTGCTCAAGATTCTTTGCCATGAAATGTCTCTCGGGGCCAGTCTCAACCCAGTTTTCTTATCTGTGAAAAAACAGACCAAGACAGGCACTCCAGAAAGTCAATAGTCTAGTGTTAGATTGCTGCCTCAGGGGAATGGGAGATCTGATTTCAAATCCCTGCTGTGTCTGGTTCAGATCCGTACTCCGAAGCAGGGACCTGAACTTGGATTTCCCACAGCCCAGGTGAATGCTGTACAGCTCCTCTCAGTTCAGAGATTGCAGATAGGCGGTAAACTTGCACAGAGAAGTCTCCCATAAATGTCTTTGTTGTGGGGTACTTTTGCTTCAAAATGCTTCAAACACACTGAACATTTGGAACCTACATGTGAAGTACATGGAAGAGCCCTTAGCTTGAAAGTACCGCTGTGGAACTAGGAGTGGGAGCCCTGAACAGCTGGTGTGCGTTGGACTTACTTTGATGTACGGGCAGTCTGTACATGTCATGAACACTAAGCCCAGGGATAGATAACATCCAAAAGTGAGCATTTTAGCTTGCTGGGGTGCCTAAATGTCATGTGGAAAACCGGAGAGATGCCTGTGTACCTCTCAGGCCTTGAGTTCAAGTTTATTTGAAACAATTTTTTTTTTTTTGGGGGGGGGGGAGATATAAAAACCGTTATTAAAACACTCTCATTAAAACAGGCTCTGAGGGCAATGGGCTGGATGAGTCAGCCCTGTCTGTTGTGTTTTTTTAAAAAACTAAAACCCCCGTCTGCAGGATAACGGATTTAAGATACACCGAAACCTGACTTGGAGAGTGATCTTTGCTGTTGTCCGTTAATGAGATTAATCTCTGATCCATAGGAAATCTGACAAAACATATGAAGTCTAAAGCACATATGAAAAAATGCCTGGAGCTTGGAGTATCAATGACATCCGTAGATGATGCTGAAACTGAAGAAGCAGGTATGTCAGAATGATTTAATTTAGCTGGAATGGCCTCTGGAGTATGCAAATGACTCATTCCACTTTAGCACAGTGGCTGGCATGGGAAAATATATTAAGAGTATTTGGGGCATTTTTTAATTAAGAGGCATCTGTTTAATAAACAGGAAGTATAAAAAATAAATCCGATCTATTTGTCCGAGTTACATTTTTTATTAAGATACATGAGGAGGAGCTAGAAATAAAAGTATGACCTGGTGTCATCTGTCTCATACAAAGTTCCCAATCTTTTCTATTTAAATGTGAGAGATGAGAGATGGCAACATTTATCAAAGTTGCAAGGTGGGGTAGGGTGAATTTGCTTTTTATACTTTCAGGTATAGAGCTTTAAGGTTTTATTATGAAAAATTATGGTTTGAGACTATAAAGAATGGCTTTATGCAGCCGCCCCAGATGAAGAACATCCAGTTATGGCAATGGGTGTGCTGGGTGGGGAACGAATGTGGCAGAAGGTGTAAGAGGTGGGGAGTGTGCTCACCATTTTGACTTGCCGTGGCTGTTTCAGAAAACATGGAGGACATGCAGCAGGAGGCAGAGAAGAGTAGCAACCTGGCAGGCCTGTCAGCAGAGCACCAGTTTTCTGACGCGGAGGAGTCAGACGGCGAGGATGGCGACGACAATGACGATGACGATGAAGACGAGGATGATTTTGATGATACTCAGGGAGACTCGACACCAAAAACCAGATCACGAAGCACCAGCCCGCAGCCCCCTCGGTTCTCCTCTCTGTCGGTGAACTCGGCTGGGGCATCGCAGGGGGCTTCCCCTGAGGGCTCCCTTTCCGTGGGACACTCCTCCCTCATCAGTTACTTGGTCACCTTACCTAGCATTCAGGTTACTCAGCTTATAACACCAAGCGACTCCTGTGAAGACTCACAGATGACAGAATATCAGAGGTTTTTCCAGAGTAAGAGTACCGATTCAGAGCCCGATAAAGACCGGTTGGACATACCTAGCTGCATGGATGAGGATTATGTGCTTTCGTTAGACCCCAGTTCGTCTCCAAGGGACCTCTCACCTTCCAGCCGACAGTCGTCACCCGGCTACGATTCTTCACCCTATAGAGATAACTCACCAAAGAGGTACTTAATGCCAAAGGGGGATTTGTCACCCAGAAGGCATCTGTCACCCCGAAGAGATATTTCACCCATGAGGCATCTTTCCCCACGGAAGGAGGCTGTGCTGAGGAGAGAGTTATCACCAAGACGGGACGTGTCACCAAGACGTCACCTATCGCCAAGGAGACCAATGTCACCAGGGAAAGACGCGTCTGTTCGAAGAGATTTGTCTCCTAGGCGAGAAAGGAGATATATGGCCTCTGTTAGAGCAGCGTCTCCCCGGAGGGGCTTATACCATAATCCAGCGTTGTCCATGGGTCAATATTTACAGTCTGAATCTATTCCAGTGGGGCATTCAGTAAGTATGAAAGAATATTTTTACTCCTATTGTCAAAAACAGAGCTCTTGCCTAATCTGTCCGTAGGATTTTTAAAAACTTTACAGCTTTGTAGAAGAAGAAGGCATAAGCTTTGAACCTTGGCGGGAAGTCCTGGAACAAATGCCAGAAATTTGGAATAGACGGGGACCAGGACGGGATGTTGATTCAGTTACATACAACAGAGTCAGCCCGAGTGTCAAATCTTCACTTGGTACAAGCCTGAGTAGCTCCACTAGCTTCAATGAAATTAGTCTGGCTTACATTAACTGCCCCCGTCTTTATGATATTTATTATATATATTATATTATATTATTTTTAAATGGCCCAGGAAGCTTACATGGCTTGTTTCTGTACTGTAAAACATTTTACATCCCAGACTGTCAGGTGGGATCGAGCCCAGATCAGGTCATAAGGCCCTTACACTGCAGTACAGTGCCCATCACAGAAGTATTGTTTAATGGAACAAAAATGCTAAAATAAATGGAACCTCTCGGGAAAGCAGAGTACCTATCAAAATCAGGATCTGTGGCTGGAGTTTAAAGGATATTGTCGTGTGGCAGGAGCAGGCAGCTGTCTGCCCCACAGAAAGCACCATCACGACTGGCTGTTTCGGCAGGGATGCACCGTCTGGGTGGAAATGGAAATATGCAAAACTTGCACAGCTGCTGTCTGTGCTGTTCCCTTTCGGTAAATCAGCTCTCAGAAACTGCCGACTTGGCACTTTTGACAGGCCCTAGCATTCACAAAGCACTCCCTCCACAAATAAATCTGGTCTTTAGAGTTAAGGAACAGGGTTTTTTTTCTAATTTATTTATTACTTTTATTTATTTAGTATGCTTCCCTTGCCACGTTTGATGTTGCTGCCCTCTCACTGCCTGCCTCGTCAGCCCATATGTGTGGGTTCAACCCGGGCAAGCTGTGACAGGCTCCTGCTGCCTCAGGGCTCCTGCATCCCTGCCCTCCTCCCGGCAGGGCTCTCCTCCCTGCATCCTCGTCGCCAGTCTTCATGGCTCTTTGTGTAGTCTTTGCGGTGCTCCTGTGCAGAGGAGGAGAATTGAACCCTAAGCTCATAAAATCAGCATTTCCAGAGCTCTGGGATTAATTTCTCTGTGGAGCCAGGCCGATGTGCTACCTGCACCTGGGAACGAAGCAAGGGATGCAGCTGGGCAAAGGTGGCTGAAGCAGGAATGGACTGAACAGAGCCGAGATGCCACCAGGCTGGTAGATCAAAAAGTGGCTTCCCAGCTTTACAGGGGGGTGAGGGAAAGCTGCAATGTGAGTGGCCATGTGTGTAGGAGAGAGCAACGCAGATACTTCTCCCGCATCTTAGACATGGCCCCACGCCCTGGTAAGTTGCTGGGGAGAGCAGCGGCGAGGGGTGGCTGACTAAGCGGTCCTTGAGGAAGGGCATGCTGAAGCCCTGCTGCACTTTCATAGGGGCAATCACTGTGTAGCTGAGAGAGGATACGAATGCTGCCAGCAGTTCTATCAACAAAGTAAGGAAGCACAACAAGAACATAAAGAGCCACCAGGTTAGCAGTCATGATGTCTTTTAGTATCAAATGGAAGGGATTATATGAGATGCTGCAGCTGACATTGTGCAGGGAGCCCCAGTCCCTAACGTCCCGCATGAGACACTTCCACTGGCATCCTGTACTAGAGATTTTGGATGTGTGGTGATGCTGGCAAAAGGGTATGTAACAGTCACCCTTGGCCATCTGACAGTTCTTGCTGTAATGTTTGCCTTGTGTGTTATGCACACCTTCGAGCAAGGCGTTTAGCACATTATGAGGACTCTTTTAGCACCCTTAGCTCTTTCTTTTGGAAAGTCCACCATGCCAGATGGGCTTTTAACACTTACCTTATTTTTGAGGTAGGATCAGGCATGTGGCAGTGAAAAACCCAATGTAAAAGATCATTTGTCCTACAGAAAGCATCGGTAACTCAGTGGCATGTTCAGTGTTTTGCGAGAGAAGCCCACACCTCAGTACGGTCACTGGAACCTGAACACAGACATCACTGGAAGCGGAGCCCAGGCAAATTTACATGAGGAAATGACAAGTGAGGATGATTGCCCATCCTCACGAAACAACTGCAAGGAAGGAAGGAAGGATAGATTCCTCACCTCTTGATGCCTTTCTGGAAGACATACTTTAGCCTTTCTGGAAGACATACTTTAGCCAAACAGTAGTTGAGTTTAGGTGAAACACGAGTTATTATACTCAATGGGTGGGTAGACAAATAACACCTGAGCTTGCTATTAATGAAAGCTGTCAGAGAAGAAAAAGGAATAAAAGCTGAAAGTTTTTCACTTTCGGAGAAGTGATATCCAGCAAATCAGAACATAGATTAGCAACCGCATCAGTGATGCAGATGCCAGTTTACAATCCTCCTTCCTCTTTCAAAGCTGCATTGGGTTCCCAGTCCTTGCAGGAATAAGAGTGGATTTGTGCCTCTGCTGCCTGCAGTTCCCAGAAGAGGCCACTTTTCTTTCTTCTCTGCTGAAATTGATGTATTTGCTCTAGTCTCTTTGGCCAGTGCTGGTCTAGCTCCCCTTCGTGTTGCTTCCCCTTCAACTTTCATGCACTTTGGTGGTCCTGTGCAAAGAGCTTGTAAAGTGCTCTGGCATTGAAAGCACCACATTGAAAGCAATTGAAATTATTTCTTTAGGAAGTGGAAAAGAGCATGGGGAAAGTAGATTGTACAAAAATACAGAAAAATTTACTTTTTTTTCTTTGGTAGTTAATAACAGGATACACTCTTGCAACAGGATACTCTCTCCAAAGTAGCCTAAGGTTGATGCTGGTGCACATTTGGGTTTGGCAAGTTAAATGCCTGTCTTTAAATTTAAAGGCAGAGCCCCGTTGCTCTCTAAATACATTCAGGATCTTCTGTCAATGCCGGAGGTTTCTGCCCTTTCTGAGGAGGCTGGTGCCGTTATTGAAGAGCTCTGATTCTTCTCCCCAGTCATTTTATGCCAGTCCTGAGAGAAAGAGGAGAGATTGGGAAGGCCGCTTTTGTGTACCCCGAGTGCATCTCTGTTAGCATTTTAGTTCAGATCAGGCGTATGTCTGTTGTCACATTTATTGTGCTTTGACTCACACTGCAGAGCAGTCTCGGAGTAAGTGACCTGGACTGTTTGCAGATGAAATTAAACCAGAAAACGTGCACCAGGAGTGCAGCAAGTTCACTTACACTGTGAGTGGGCATTCAAGTGAGCAAGAAGAGACCACACAGGGTTAGTCCAAAGCAACCTTGCCCTCCAGCCCCACAACCTCACTTGCATTGTGAACATGGGGTCCAGCACCAACAGTTTCACTCTGTTCCAGCTTGTCCCCCCTCCTAGTGCGCTCTGCTACTTCCTAGTGTGGACCAGAGCTTTTGCCTCTTCTTCCAGTCCCTGGATTAGACACAATGAGACTGTGAATACATCTTGCTGTGAGCAGTACAGACTTGTCCCTAGCAACTGTTTTAGCTTGTAGGAGGTAGTGGATTTTGCTCGTGTTGCTGTTTTGTTGCACTTCTCATTCATTTTGAAGTCTGAAGCCTGTCTTGATATATCCGGAAGGGCTGAAGGGAGTTAGGCACCTCTATATCCACTTGAAAGTCAATAGGACTTCAGCTCCTTTGATCATCCCAGACATACAGGTATTAAATCCCTTCCCCAAGCACTCAATACCTTATCATCTTGAGTGAAATGCATTCCTGTACAGAAAGCCAGCATAAAACTTCTGAAGTCCAGGTAAACTGTAAATAGGTCCACCGGTGTATGTGGGCTGCTATGGTGCATTCTCAGTAGGACTGCAAATCGAGTGGATCCTGAAACTGAAGTCCACACAGATCTATAGTGGCTTTATTAAGCATCTTGTCTTTTAGAAAGCACATCGGTAATAAGCTCTGTTACTGAATTTCACAATACAGTTTAACGTTTTCTGGTATTTAACTTTAAAAATCTCCAAGTACGTTACGATATGGTAGTCAAAGAGATTGTTTTCCACCCGCCATCTTTTTGCCAGCTGTGGTCTGAGGCTGTCAGGAGGATGTCTGTGAAGGGGGCTTGGCTTTGAAATGTGATCTTCCTCTTAATCCCCCCTAGCCTGTTTTGGGTGATGTACCAGATATAGGGTAAACCCTATCTCATCCCTGAGGCATTCTGGGGGACCGATGAAGCTGCATATGGCTTTGCTCAGGGATGTGGTGTGGCAGTCTAGCTTCATGACAAGGTCAGAGAGCGTAGTGAAACAGCTTCTGCAGAATATTGTTGCTTGGGAAATTATATGTCACATGGAGCTGGAGGGAAATATGCTAAACTGCAACAAATGAGAAATAATAGGAAACGAACTGGATTCCCATCACCTGACAAAGAGAGGAGCTCATCTCACTGCACTGGAAGCAACCCGTTCTGACTGCACCGCAAAAAGATACTGTGACTTTCTGCACTGTGCTCAGTGATGGGATGTAGTACTCGCCCTGTCAACTGAGTAAAGTCTTTGGATTTTCAGGATGTTTGTTAAAAGAAGACAGCTCCTCTAATACTCAGTCTTTCCCCGTGAATATGTATATGTGTGTCTGCTTGTAGGTATGAAAACACTAGATATTGGTAAAGGAAATAAAAGCAGGGAAAGAGGTAGGAACAGTTATTAATGCCTGTAACCATTTATGTTGGCTCTTTCCAAACTTATCTGCCAGAGCTAGAGAAAGATAATCTGATATGTGCTCACCCAGGCTTGGAAGGCATCCAGTGGACATGCACACACTGTCACTGTCTATGTAAAAATTACGCATATGAGACATACATTGGATGATACTGCTGATCTTGTAGCGTGTAGCAGTTTCTATCATGTTATCCACCTCTATCCAACAAGGACGGACTGCTGCTCTATTCTCTTTTGAAACTGTGGCAGAGTACAATATGAAGCCAATGTCTTTCTCAATTAAGAGATTTGTGACTAGGTTTGTTCTTCTTCGACGAGTTTTACTCCTTTGTTTGGTTGCTTTTGCTCTATTTCCCTTAGCCCAAGTTCACATCAGATGCAATAGTGATAAATGTCATGTCTTAGAAACAGCCAAGAGGACAGTATGACTGAGAAACGGGTTGACAGACCAAAGATGGAAAAAAAAAGGGGGCAAGCAGCTGTGCAGAGGTGAGGTTAGCGATAGGAAAGACTGACAGGATAGGTGAACTATGTCTTGTGGCTTGGCAACTGCAGTTTATGCTGTAAATTTTTTCCCCATTCAGCAGTATAACGTGCTGTCACTGTGCTTTCTTATGACAGTTTCTCTTTCATGAGACTCAAGTGTCTCACTTTCTGAATAGGAAAATTCCCAACATAGATTAGTCTCTGAATAAGAACATCTCTTAAGTTCGAGTCTGATGATTACGGGTCACCCTTCCTGTCTCGACGTTGATTTATATCGAACAGGACAAAGCATCTGAGCACAGTGAGATTAAGCCCCTGGGTAGCACAGAAACCGAATCTTTAATTGCCCCCTAAGCCAGTTCCCTGGGATGGGAGCAGGAGGTTGCTTGATGCCTTGAGAGCTAGGATTTCCCAGCAGTGAAGTGCTGCCACTTTAATGCGTTGGCATTTCGTGGCGCAGTCCTCGGGCTGCCACACGAAGGCTGTGGCAGCAGCACAGCTCTGGGGCAATTGATAGGTGTTTGGTCAATTTGCCGAGCAGAGATGAGCGTTTTCATTCGTTTATTTTCCTGTGGGAGTCCCCGAGAGTTGTGTGGCCAAATCCCACACGCAATTAGGAAAATGTCATCCTGCACTTCTGTCATCGTTATTCCTCTGGTCAGCAATAAATGATACTTAATCATCAGATGGAAAACAAATTTTAAAAGTTAAGAATGAAAAAAAGAGAAACCCAAAAGCCCAGGGCATATTTAATACTGAGTGGAGATGGAGCTATTCATTCTTCCAAGGCAGGAACTAATGGGAAGGCACTGAAAATGTCAATATTGCGAGATTGGTTTTTATTAGCCGTTACAAAATCCCTCATTCTTCTCAATCCCATTATGAGTGGGTGAGTCTCCCTGCGACAGAATCATCACTTTCACTCACAGCTAATGCCTGTGCTTTTGTTATTATTTATTGTTTACACTGCAGATAGGCCAGAGTGGTGCTCCATTGTCTTAATGACTGTAAAAATTTGGGTCTTCATTGCACAGAGGCGCTTGAACTTCCATGGAAATACCCGTCCCCTTTCACCAAGGACCGGGTAAAGCTCATGGTGGAGGGTAGGAGGAGCCTTCTCCGGGGCTCCAGAGCAGGATCTTTGAGCAGGCAGAAAATACGTACGTGCAGTCAGATTTTTCCCGTACTGCCAAGCAGTGGTGGCAGGCGGGGAGCCTTCAGATGTGTATGCCTCGGCAACAAAGTCTTGATACCCAGTGTGGACTGCCAATACCAGCACAGTTTGCACAGTTTGCCGAAAGAGAGGGTAAGATGGATCTCCTGGCCAAATTTCTCCTGGGGAATGAAACTCTACCCCAAATTCTCCCCGCAGTTTCAGTTGAATATAATACTCTTCACTTCCTGACCTAAATTGCCGCATTGTGTTGCTGAACACTCTTAACTAGCTGCTGCCTTTCACCTCCGAGGCATGAGCCCTGTAGGGCTGAGCTAAGCAAAACCTCCTATGTTGTTTGGATAAGCAATTAGTGGAGTTTTCCAACTGCTTTGGGATCCATCTGCGCCAAAGGTGCTGTGCGAATGGGAGGTTGTGTTAGACAGGAAAGGAGATAGGTGGTTTGGCAGCCGGACAAGAATTTTGCTAGTAGCAGCGCTGATGTTTCTTTTGGTTTTTTTTTTGTTTTTTTTTTTCTGGTTACAGAGAAGGGGGTTGTCTCAGGGGCCTTACTTCAACGTATATGGAGAAAAAGGAGGTATGGAGCACCGCGGGTCTAGCCCGTTCCCCGAAGGTCCGAGCGACTACGTCTTCAGTCATCTTCCACTACACTCCCAGCAACAGATCCGAGCGCCCATCCCCATGATGCCTATCGGGGGCATCCAGATGGTCCATTCAGTACCGGTGGCCCTTTCAGGTTTACATCCTCCGTCCACTCTGGCCCTGCAGAGGGAGGGCTCTGAGGAGAAGCAAAGAGGAACTGCGGAAATCCTTACAAAAGAATCGTATAGTATTTCTAAGCACCACGAGAAGCGTACCTCTCCGCACAGCTTGCACCCCACCGCTCCCTCCAGCGCGCCCTCCTCTCCGTTGCTGTTGCTGACGCAGAGCGCGTCGGAGGACAGTGTCGTAGCTACCGAGAGGGAGCAGGAGGAGAACATACAGACTTGTACAAAAGCCATAGCCTCTCTGCGAATCGCCACAGAAGAAGCCGTTCTGCACGGGGCGGAGCAGCTGCAGAGGCCTTCTGAGCCTCACCAGAAACCCTTAGAAAGTGCACATTTTAGCATTAAACACTTTAGTGGACCTGAGCCGGGCCAGCCCTGCGTCTCAGCCACCCATCCTGACTTGCACGGTGGTGAACAGGACAGTTTTGGTACATCACAGACTGCGTTAGCCCATCCCGCCTTTTACAGCAAGAGCTTTGTGGACGTCCGGCAGTTGGGCTTCCACAGCAGGAGCGAGCCCCCGCCAAGCACACAGGAAAGAAAAGATCCGTCATCTGAGAAGAGCAAGCCACATTGATCTGAGATGCATGGAGACTTTCACCCGTACATTTACCCCGCTTTTTTTTTTTTTTTCTAGACATAGAAGTATTCAACTTTACAGCATGCCTGTTCTAAGTTACAGTAGTTTGCTATTATATATACTTTTGTTATATCAAAAGAATTAGATAAAATAACAAGTCATCTTGAGCCTGACCAAAACTAAATTTGAAATTCTTATTGGGTCTGGTACTTTTAAATTGTACAGATGTTTGTGCCTTTTCTTTACTTTGCTTATATTCTTATAAGCATTTTTTTAGCAGTAATTTGTACATATTTTAGAATTTGTGTATCTGCTTTGTAATAAATGTAATTTCTTTCCTTTTTTGGACACTTGGATCTAAATGATGTAAAGCAAAACAGCATCAATATATGTGAGGTTGCACTAAAACATATTTTTATATGATTAAAACTGAACAGCTTTTATGTACAGCTCTGATTCTGTAATACTAATATTTATTTACTTTGTTTCATAAATTGTAAATTTTTTTCTTAATGTTGTGGATTGCTTTTCTATGTGAAGCATGGGATTTACTGTTGCGTAATTAGAACAAAATGTATATTGTAAAACAAGATATTTAAACTAGAGTATCTTATCTTATTCTGCACTTATGCATTAGTTAAAAAGAAAAGATGATAAAGGATGTATCAGTCAGTTCTTAACTCTTGTAATTTTTTTTGTCTCTTGTTTGCCGGATTGACTATAACTTAAGTGCTGATTGTGATTTTAAACTGATAGTACCGTAAAGCATTAAAGTAAAACAATGTGCTATTGTGAGTTTTTTCAAAGCTTTATAAAACAGTTATAAATATATTAAAAGTATTTGGTCTTATGTGAACATGTTGATCTATATACTCCTTTAAAAAGCGATGGGAAAACATTCCACCCCATGTAAATATGTGCAAGTGCATCACTGGTGCCGCAGTCTGTGTAACTCACCGGGACAGGCGAGGTTCGGGGCGCTGCCGGGCACCGAGCCGGGCCACCGCTGGCCGCCGGCAGGCAGAGTCCGGCCCCCAGCAGCAGGGTGGCCAGGCCCCTATGGCCGCACGGGGCTGGGCGAGGAGCCGGCCCGCTGGCTGGACACGCGGTGCCCACCGAGCCCCGGTAGTCCCCTGCTGAGCGTGGGCGCGCAGGTGTCACGCAGAGGTGCCCCAGAGTGTCAGAGAGGGGGTTGGAGCAGGACAAAAAAGGTGTTTCCTTGCACTTGAACGCCACGGCTGGTCACTCCCTGCTGCAGTACCCGGGTCAGCTTCAGGGGAGACTTCAGGGGAGCTTCAGGGTCAGCTTCAGGGGAGGGGGGGCAGAGGGCACTGCCACCCCATCCTCTTCAAGGAGCGGGATTCACGGGGGAGAAAGTCGCAGTCTTCCAGAGCAGGGTCGCCACCTGGGTGAGGCTTGCTCCAGAGGAAAGTCAGGAGGAGCCCGGGCTTGTGTTTGAACGTGTGTGGTGGGTTACCACTACCACCAGCAGCACGCGTGCGTGCACGTGCGCACACACACACTCAAACTCACATACACACACACACACACACACACAAAGAGAGATGAAAGAAACCAACGACCTGGATTATATTTTGTGCTATTTAGTGGATTATAAATCTGTGAAACCAAGTTTGTATATTGACTTACAATACATTTAAGGAGTGTTCTTTAAAAAGAAATAAATATACAGTTACATGCATGAGGTGTCTAGTTTTCATGTGTTCTTTGAATGTTCCAAGTTTACTGGTGGTCCAGTATATTGTCAGAACCTTTTATTCCCAAGTGCTGCTTTCCTGCATAAGGAATGCCCTTAAGAATGTGAGACAGTGAAAAATGTGGATCGTATTTTGGTCTCCTCAGATATTATCAAACTAAACCAGTTTATTTTTCCAGTAGTACCATGTGGGGGCAGAACCACAGCTGGTACGTTGTCGTTGCCATTTTAGCACAATGGTGTGTGACTCGTGTCATACCATGATGGACGGTGACCACTTCTAACCATTAAAGGTTAGTTTCTCATATGCGTTGCAGTGTTCCTACCTGTATTCCAGATCATTACGGTAACCTTGCCAAGATAAGTACGTGCCAGAAAACTGGCTCATCTCAGACAGGAGAGAGGAGAAGCAGTATGTGTAGTTGGAGGTGAGCAGCTTGTTGGATCATGCTTCCATAAAAAAAAGTAGTCAATTATACATTTTAAATAAACAAGCCTTATCTGATAAAAGCCTCTTTCTTCTCCTTGGCTGCACGGCTGTATTGAGAACAAAACGCTCTGCACAATGATCAGCTAATCAGGTAATCACAGATATTTTATTAAAAGGGAACCAGGCAACCCCCGATGGTAAATGCTCTATTGACATTACCTTTATAAGCAACCAGCTTACTGTGGGAGTTACCTCTGGCTTGTTTGATTATTTTAATTAATTTGCAGCTGCAATTTACCATCCACCTTTTCAGCCTTGGGGCATTTTTTTTTTTTTTTTTATAATCATTGAGCAAGTATCACTGAAATTACATGTGATATTTTTGGGTTACAATGGAGCAGTCCTAAAGAGGTTTCAGGTACTTATAATCTTAATTGTATTTTCTTAATGAGTTAATGTTTATACAGTGCTTTGAAAAAAAACCAACATATCCTCATTCAAGGCGTAGGCATCAACGATGACCACTTCTCACCCTTTGGAAGGGGTATGGAGGAGGAAGGCAAAAACATCTGACAAAATTTTCCCAGGCGTGAGCGACTTTCGGAACCAACGTAGGGGGTAGAGCAAACCAGGACCAGGGGCTCATAATTTCATGAGCGCTCTGCCTACTCTCTCTCCGCTGCAGCCCGCTCCGAGCCCGCAGCGGTAAGGAAGGTGTGGGGCTGCCTTTGAGCCATCACACCGTGCCTCCGGCCTCCGGCCTCGGGCTCAGCGCCGCGGGAACGCAGCTGCACGGCTGCCGGCCGGGGCTGTTGGTCTCCGGGCAAGACTTGGTGGCACCTGTGTGTGCTGACAGCCCCTCTGAGGGTGATGGGGAGGGGGGTTCCTCCAGAATACTTGGTGCGGCGACGGCATGTAACTCTGACGGGACCAAGAAGAGTAACTCTGAGGTCTCTGATGTAAAAGGTGTTTTTAAAAGGGATGGAAAGAAGAGATTTAACAGGGCACTCTAGAAAACTGCAGAACCAAATGAGGATTTTTATATGCAGTATGCTATAGAATTTCTAAGTCAGGAATATAATTACCTATTATATTGTTCAAGGAGGTTATAATTTTCTATGAAGATCCATATGTCTTTTCTGTAAAGCACAAGGGAAATACAGATGCTCTGGCAAGCTCTCTTTATTCCCTTCTCACAGAATACTGTCACCAGAGTCACTTCAGGATTTATTTGCGTCAGCAAAACAGAGAGCATATTGGTCTCATACCACTGCCTGCACAATCCTCTTACGAAGCTTTAGATTCTGACTCAGGGTAGTGACTCCGTCGCATGTTAAATACCTTTATGTGGACTTCCCCACTGCAGGACACATTGCCAGCAGAGAATAAGAATTAGCACCAATAAAGGACATCGTTAGCTATAACAGGCCCAAATGGAGTCAAGCGATTTAAGTACAAAAATTTCAATCCAAGAATGTTGCAGTCGGCTCCCTTTTAACCCCAGCGGCACCTAGGTTTACAAGGTGCCTCCTCGTTTGAGGCTGTTTCCTGCTTTTGGGGCAAGAACTTCTCTCCTCAGAACCGCTTTGTGCCTCTTCCCCTCCCAAACTGACCTGGACACCAGAAACTACATATTTCTCGCCTTAGATCCTCCAAGGGACCTGCCCTACCAAGCGAGTTTTTGAAAATACCTGACATATGATGAAATGGGGCTCCCTGTTGAATTATACTTCTGGCAAGTGTTGTCACCGCCTCTTACAGATTAGCCTAATGACTTGGTCCCCCTCCCTGGGTATCTATAAAAAACCCCAAATCTATGTTGAAACCGGCTAGATCAACATCTCCAGTCTCCTGGGAGAGTGCCCTAAGTACCCCACGAGGAGTAGAAGAGTCTTTTCTTTCCTGCTGAAGTTCTGCTACTACGAAACAAAAAAATTCAAGATACATTGAATCATCAAGCTTGTCCCCAAGAAGAAAAGCTGTTTGGATGGGCCCTGCTCAGTAGGAAGAGAGACATCTGGAAAGCCAGTGAGTAGAGTGGTGTGACAGAGACTTTGAAGGACGAGGACGAAGCTGGAGCAGCTCCCTGCCTGCAGCCTTCTAGACAGCTTGGAGAGCACAGTTTCAAACATGCTTCCTACTTAGCATCCAGCTCCTTTCTGAGGTGATTGACTCTCCCATGTCCAATGGAGGGTGGCCAGATGACAGAAGTACAGTTCTGGGCTTCAGAGTAAAGACCAAGCTCCAAAGGTTAGGTGCTGCAATGCTTGAATCCTTTATTGGGTTTTGCCCTAAATAGCTCAGGGAGAACAAGCCTTATTGATTTATTCCATTGCACAGTGGAACAAGTCAATGGGAGTTATCCTTTTAAGTCATTTAGCCACCCCTGAAAATCCCAATCAATATTCTCTAAAGAATGTCCTTAAAGGAAATTCAGGATAGTCAATGCAAAACCTGCACAGCACATCATATATTTTAGTCTAGCCAGTATTTTGGGTTTTTTCAGTTAAATTGCCTGCATGAAAAAATCAGCAGTCTGTGTACTAATTGAGTTTATTACTGTGACGATGTCCCTGTGCCCTTTTCTCATACACAGATTACATACACTAAACACAGACCCTGAACATATGCTTACTGTAGGCTCAATTTAAGATGAACGTGCTGCATAGTTTGACTTGTTCTGCGATTATTCTTGGGGGCTTTGCATATGCTACATTTGTCACGTGTGTTTGCACTATCTATCTTTAATATGCCTGCTTTCAACTGGATTCGGTACCGCTGATAGCACCAGGAATGAGGGAAACAGCTTTCACTGTGAACCCCTTGGCTTTTGCCCCTGTGTGATGCCTACATGAGCTATAATAAGCTGATTTGTGGCGTGTATGTAAGTCTTTTCCAAATCATTGTGCTTGCTGAGGAAAACTCTTTCTAAGAGTTTCTTTAATTTGTGAGTATAGAGGTGCCCTGTACCTATGGTTCATATGTGTAGGGGTTTATTAGGCATGTGACTGAATTTACGCAAAAGAGAAATGTCCCTGTCTTTTTATACAAGATAATCTTGAGCTTGGACCACCGTGGAGGCAGAGCTGCATTAAATTCATCCTTGGGAGCAGACCCCCTGCAAGGAGCAGGAACCACTGGAATCCCCATAAAGGATGAACTGGCGTTCAGGGACTGCTGGCTCTCCGCGCTGGTAACTGGCTGCACACGGTGCCTTGGTGTCATTTTCCCTGCAGCTTTAAGAAACAGGGATGGCCGCCTATTGCGCTGTGCGTTGCTGTACGTTGTAAAATCGTGTCCTACAGGCAAGCTCCTCAGCCAACGCACATCAAGCTAGCTCCAGTGGTGCCAGTGCACCTCTGCTGTAGAGCAGCCGAGGCACTCTGGGAGACCTCTAACACCTCTGAGGTCTGCTCAGGCATACAAATAGCCCGCAAGGTCTTGACTGTTTGCAGGCTGGACTGCAGGCTGGTGGGAGCATTGGGAGAAGAAAACCGCAGTTTGTTGAAAACCAGTAAAAATTTCTGCTCTAGTGAGTTTCCCTGCTTTTCTGCATTGTATGAATATTCATTCTGAAGCTGACGTGACAAAGGGAGCTTGATCAGCAGCAGGCTTAATCAAAAACAAAAACAATACTACCACGTAAACTGCCTTTTCGCGTTCTTTCCTGATGAGTGACATCTCTTAACTAACTGACAGGAGTATTGCTAAGCAAAGCAGCCGGGATGAATATGCATGGCGGCGTGCACGGCCCCATGAACACCCAGCAAGGTGGAGAAAGCCAGTGGAGGCAGATCCGTCTCTGTACTGGAGAACAGCATTTCCTTTCCCTCTCCCCTGCCAGAATATAAGAAGAGGCTGACACCATGCCATAGAAACTAATGGAGTTTCCACATTCATTTTAACAGCAGGAGATGCAGTCTCTGAAGGCTTGTTTCCATGAGGTGATGAGAAATCTCGCTGCTAAAGTTGCAGGGATGTCAGAGTACTTGGCATTTTGCCGTTTCGACTTCTTCCCTTCCCATCTGCTCCTGGAGAAGCGAAGGTCTTCGCCTGGTTCAGCCGCGCTCTGCCGGGGCAGAGGGGGGACCGTGGGGGGCAGCTCCGGGCCGTGGAAGGAGCTGGTCCCTGAGTGTCCTCGGTGCTGGTGTAAATGCCCTGAATCCTCTGGGCACATTAGTGTTGGCCCTCTAAACAGTGGCATTGTGCAGTCTGCAAGGCAAACGAAGGCTTGGGGGAGGACCGTTCTGCTTACTCTTCCGAGTAGGTATATACTTATAACCTCCAAAGGGTTATTGCAAAAGGGTGACTATTTCAAAAGCCAGGTTTTCTGAAGAGCCGGGCTCTTCGACTGAGGCACTTAGATGAAGTGGTCAGCTTTCAAAAGTGCTGAGCACTTGTTCTCGGCAGAAACTGTCGGATTCTGGGCACATGTGAAAATCTGGCCCTTAAAAACTTCTTAATGACTAACTTAATGACGTCTGGCAATTCACTTCCATTTGTTATTTCGCACAATCTTTCTTCCCTGCACAACATCCATATTTAGCCAGAAAGAAAGAAGGAAAAAAACAAATGAATGAAACAACGAACAAACATTCATGGCTGAAATAGCCTGTTCCTTTTTACTGCCAGGAAAAATGAAAACGATAAAGCGGAGGCTTTGACCAGTTTGGTGACAAAGTTTTTCCTCTCCATTTCATATTTCTTGATGACATTTTAACTCATGGGACTGGTACAGAGAGACATCTTGGACTCATCTTAAATCTTTCAGAAGTTTTCTTTGGACACTCAGTAGAGAGGGGGGCCTTTAACTTTGGAAAAAAAAAAAAAAAAGACAAAAGCCAAAGGCATGGTGTACTGCAGGGAGCAGTCTTTCTCTGGCAGAAGATGAGCTAAATAGTCTAATAGTTTTTTCCATCTGTATTTCCTCTGGTCCTGCTGCGAGCAGAAGGGATTCAGCTCCAGCTGATCTCTCGGGGTGGGGGCTGAAGGGGGCTGGGTGATAGTATAAGCTCAGCCCTGCTGCCTGCTCCATCAACTAATACAGGCAGCGGGAAGAAGCTGAGGGGAATAACACCCCCGTGGTGTTGCCCCCTGCCCTGCGGGATCCCGTGACACGTTTTTGCCGGCTCTCTGCTGAGCTGGATCCCTGCCGGGCTGCGGGAGCAAAGGATCAGCCGCTGTCTAGAGCGTTGCCCTGCGCTAACCCGCTGGATTTCCATGCAGAAATCCAAGGGAGAGTTGACGCTGCTTTCAAGCAGCCTAAACTTTGGCTGGGCTTGCTCTGAGGCTGCGGCTGCGACTGCGCGGCCCTGCGCTGCCTCAGCCACTGCCAGGAAAGCCGCTTGGTGGGGCGGCGCTGGCTGTGGGGGTTCATCCCGGCGGGGCAGGGCAGGGGGGGCTGGTGGGGGGCTCCAGGGCGGCCGTTCCTTGGGGACCCACCACTCGGGGCTGCTCTGGTTGCGCGGTGCCCGCGAGCTCCCGGAAAATACTTGGAAATTCTGTATGCTGGAGCTCGCAAAGTTTCCTGGCTCCTGCAGTCTGATTTTCCAGGAAAGGGGACAAGCTAAACCCTCCAACGGTTGGGTTTGCTGTTTTTCTTAAAATTAAGGTATTCAAAATAATGCCAACGGTGTCAAACGTTACCCTTCCCCGGGGGAATATGAGACAGGAGCCAAAAATGTGTTGTCACAGTGTACGTTACCTGAGAATTTCATTAAATTAAAAAGGGCAGTGAAGAATAAAATAGAATAGAAAAAGAAAGTCGAAGAAAGTCTCTCGTTGTTTTAAATAGGTAGGATAGATTCCTCCCCCCCTTTAGCTTCAGAAACATCAAGAAACATCAGCAGTGACGATGATTTAGTCATCTGTATTCTGCGGGCTTTAATGAGATGCCAGCTCCTGATTTTATACCCAAGTTTCTTGATAGACTGCCTATTTCAGCAGAAATTACTGTTGTCAGCTCAGTCTTCGGGGTGCTAAAATCATCAATGTCACAGTGTTCTAAATAGGTGATGCAAAATGCGACATCCAAAGAGAAGAACTCAGAGGGTGTAACATTTTTCAAAAATCTACCGTCATTCAAATGCTACAGGATCTGCAGTGAAATGATGGCGGGGGGGCGGGGGGGGGAGAGGAAACCTTTCTGTATTATAACGGATAAAATGCTACAATGGAGTTTGAAGGTGCAAATCAGGCTATAACAAAACATGAGTGTGCATGCTTTCAACACCAAAATGACTTACTGGCTGCTAATTAAATCTCACTGCAAATGGGATTTCATTTTTATTTTTTTGATGGAAAAAGTGGTTTTATTACATTTACTTGGCTGACAGCCAGGAATACAGCTCAATACGAATCAAGCAAAGTTAAAGGCCTTCTGCAGCAACATATGGCTTGTTTGGGAAGTATGAGTCATAAATGGAACCAGATGCAAAAAAAAAAAAAAAAAAAAGTTATAAGAAGGTAGCAACTGTCCTCAGGCAGATGCCTATATTGTTATTTCTGATGTTTCCACCTCCTTGTGAAAAATTTACACGTGCATATTAGTGAACAGTTTTTTCCAGCAAGAACTGTCTGCTTCAAAGCCCTTCGATGGCATAGGTCCACTCAGTCTGCTCATACAGCTAGTTCATACCTTACACAAGCTATTTTCTTCTTCTGTCTTATTAAAACAGGATTCGTAATGCCACTTGTTGCTCTCCTGGTTTCAGGGTGTTTCTTGACACATGTAGGGTTGGCCATCAGTTCGTTCTCCAAGTCCTATGTAAATACAGGCTAGTAGAAGTGTGTCCTTGCTTAGGGAGAAACCCTATGGATGCTTCGTAACCACACCCTGCTCATATCTGCGAGGAGGGCGTGCGTGCATATGCCTGTACACACACAACCCAACCCAAGTGCCAAGAAAATGGCAACCGACACGGGGAGGGGAACCATCAGGGGCCACCTTCTGCCAAGAGCTTTGACTGCCTGCAGCGAGGCAACGGGTAAGCAGGGGAGGGCCGGAGCTGGTGAACCGCAGGGGGTGTGGGCAGACTGGGGGCATTTCAGCATCAGCAGCAGGGCCGCCAGCTCCTTGCCTGCGTGCTGCTGGTGTTGCTGCGTGTCAAGGGCTCTCTGCAACCACATAAAGAGCTACAGGACCATCCACTCATTGCTGTGTGGTGCACCAACAGCATAGGCCTGCTTTTAGCAGAAGCCCATAAGTTTCTAAAATTTGGCTCTTGAGCCCTAGGTATCATTTTCTTTTTGCCAGAGCCTCGCGTCCGTGTTTCACCCTTTCACTCTTGTTTCTTTCTCCTAACTCCTCCAGCCCTTCAGTCTCTGTTTACCTTGTAGGATGTCAAGTTTGTCAGAATTTAAGTCAGCAAGATCCTCTTCCTTCCCACATAAAATGCCTTCTTACTACAGGTAAGGTAGATCTTCTGGGGCTCTCTGCTGGGCAAAGCCTAGCTAGCACTGGTCCCAAAGGAAATAATAGGCCTTCCACAGTCAAGTCCTGTAGAGCAAAATGGTCACATATCCTTGAACAGTGTCACAATCCACCCAGTGCAAGCAGTACAGGTGCAAACACCAGTTGGTAGGGTAGGCTATAGATCAATCTCCTTCACCCGGTGGTGGACAGCAGATGATGAGCAAACAGTGAACACCCCACTGGAACATGATGCCCTGCTGCACATGTCCTCCCAGCCCTGGCTATCCCTGCATGCCACTGCCAAGGCTCCTCCAGTGCGGGGCTGTTTGCACAGCCCAGGGCTGTCATGTGGCTCAGCAGTGCCGTATCTCCTTGGAGGTGGGGCGAGCTCCTTGGAGAACTTGTGAGGCATCTGCTTTATGCTGTGCCTTCTTCCAGCAGGATGTAGAAGAGCTGCCCAGAGCCTTGTTTATGTCCTCCACCTAGAAAACTCAGTACTTAAACCACAGGTTGAACCACCGCCCTTTTCTTGGCAGGCTGCTTTTGTAGTTAGAAAAAGGCTATTGTATCGACCACGCGGTTATCTGATCCCGCACCATCTCACCTTGTTTGATCTGCAAAGCTTAGTAAGTCGCCGGCTTCTCTCAGTGGAAATGCATTTGGAATCAGTGTACGTGGCTACAGCCTGCCCAAGACGCCCAGCCACACTCATATCAGCTTCAGTCTCTCTCACTGGAGTTTAAGCCACTGCCCAGCCGCGAGCTACTCTGGCCCCTGAGCAGGCTGGCTCAGCTCATAACGCAGAGGTATGCTTACTCCCTCGTTATCTTAGTGAAAAGTCAAACTGCAGGCAAACATTACCTCCCGGGGTTTGCATTACAGCATATGTGCAATCCTTTGCACTTTAGGAATTCAGATCGCGTATCTGAGTTGGAAATGTTGTTTCCTTCTTTTGCACCTGGTTTCTGCTGGCATCTGGGATCCTAATGACAGTGGAGAGTTGGCTGTCAGTAATTTTGAAAGTGATACCAGGGACTGCAGCTAAGTAGAGAGTTGCTATTAAGGCTCTTGCTTTGTATCCACAGAAATCCCCTGGGAAGGCAGAGGGAAGCTCAGGAGACTCCGTGGCCTCTGGCATGAGGAAGAAGCTGTCACCCTGGTGGGGAACCCAGAGCTCAGCTGGATGATGAGGCAGGTTGTGTAAGCTGAAGGGATAAAAATTTAAACCTGCGCAAAAAACCAACCCTACAACACAAAGCTACTTAAAAGCAGCTAGATTTTGCAATTCTTGCTCATGCTGATGACATCAATGGGATTACTTAAGTGAGCGGGTGTTTATTAACGTGAATAAGGGCTGTGCTATGTAGCATTAAATGCACCCCAGTTGGGCTGGGGGTTGGGGAGTTCATGTTCATGACTAATGTGTGGTGCTTGCTAAGAAGAGCTGGGAGTGCCAGGAAAGGAGCTTCCAGCTCCTGGGGGGAAAGGCTTTACTTTCTGTGCATTAATTGTACTTGCTTTGCTCGTTGTGAAGGAAAAACTGAGTTCTCCTCTCTTCCTGAGGCTTTCTACCTCAGGAAGAGCTGTGGGAGGTTTTGTGTGCAAATGCTCCATAAGAAGAAAAGACCGAGAGGATGGAAAAAACGTGTCTGTACCAAACTCCCACAGAGAGAAATTTCAGGGGGGAGTTGGTCCTACAAAGCTGGAGGTATGTGCTTAACTTTACACACCCGGAGAGGCCCCATTGACTAAACACATTTAAAATCATCGTATGGTCTGTGCCTTAACTTGCAAGCTCCTTCAGTCACAGGTTTTGTCTGCCTCTTTGGCCAAGATTTTTTTTCAGACAGTGCATCCTTCCAAGCACAACACTTGTGGCAGTGTAGTGGGCAACCCTATTTCTACAGCACAGGAAACCCAGCAGTTGTTTCCACGCTCCTGGGGTAGATAAGCCTCTGCAGTATGCTGGAGGCCAGATTTCCTCGCGGAGCAAGCTTCCTGGCCCCTGGGGGAGATATGAGCCTGTCCCTAGCACACGGGGAGGGCTTGGGAGCGCTCCGCTGCCGTGCAGCCCTCCAGAACCCCTCATCTCTGCTGGTGTAGATCCTATGACAACGCTAATGTGATTTAATTCAGCAGAGGATTTGGCTTTCGATTTTGCATGATTTCGATGAGCAGCTGGATGAAAAAAGCTGTCTGGAGCTGAAGTTTGCTTTCACTTTCTGAGGTTTCCAGGTGGGTACAAAAGGTATTCACGGCAACCAAAACCAGATCTGTACTTTCGAGCACCAAATATATCTGTCCTTAGATTATACATGGCTTTAACAAACCATACACAGCTGTATTGAAAAATCTATTTGTTTCCACCTCACCAAATATAACATTGTGATGACGGTTGCTATCAGTGCTGCAGTGCTGCAAACTCACCGTGTCACAGCAAGCTTAAGTTTTTAAACATTTTCTTGTTGTCTCAGTGGTACAATTTCTCATGGTTGTCCTTCATCATCAGCCTAGTGACAGTTACTGACAGCTGACGATAAGGTACAAGATAAAACTGCAAGCTTTGAGGTGGTTTTTACCATCAGCACAGAAGTCTGGCGGCCATTCAGGGCTGCCTGGGGGGACCGAGCCCCAGGCTACAAACGCCCAAGCCAGAAGAAGGCTCTGAAAAGGGGCAAAGCTCAGTTTCCCAAGAGTCAGGGATAGGACACTGGTCTTTTTAAAGTGCAAGCTGATAACCAAAACAGGGGGAGATAATAATTGCAAATCAGCCAAAAAAAAACCCCCAACCCTAAACTAGGAAGGATCTCTTCTTAGACCAGGTTCTATTTCCTATTACATGATCTTGTTATGATTTCCCATTCAGATATCGGTCCCTCACAGGAACAATGAAATGACAGCAGGTCTGTGTGTGAGACCAAGTTCAAACATCCAAACTTTCAAAGATATATTCTAACAAAGAACTATACATAAGGGGCTGGCTGCTACTGAGAATGGGGCTGGGTAAAATACTTGAAACCAACTTCTAATTTAGAGTGAGCTGCTTTTTGGAAGCTTTGGGTTTATTGAATGTTCCTGATAGACAGAGAAGTCAGCAAGTAAACATCCAAGCCTGTGTTTAGAACATTTCATTTAAGATTCTAACTCACAAAGGGAAGAATTCAGATTTCAAGTATAAAGCGAGATAAGTGGAATAGGAGTAAACTAGAAAATGCTGTTTTTATTTTTCTGCGTTCTGAGTGAGAAGATGCATTAATTGAGAACCAGTGTCATGGGTAGCAGGTATAAGTCGTTGCTCTCTTATTAAATGCTTCTTGGGATCACGGGAGGATAGGTTGCTTCCATGGTACTGAACATTTATTTTGCTGGATCCTTCTCTGCATTGTACTTGTGGCACATTAATATCCAGTGCGCTCGAGTGAGCCAAGTGAGGTATATTAGTCAGGACATACGAGAGAATAAGTACGGTAATATTTTGTTACGCTGGAGGCAGCTGGTGTCTGTGGCGGACATGATGATTTGGGGAATCTGTCTAAGAACACTTCGTGGGTTATGGATCTTGTACATTTGTGTGATATGGAAAACTCCATTTGATCAGAACGCTGATCTTTGTGTTGCTACTACCTTTCACCCTCTGACTCCGGCTAATGTTCCTAGGAGAACCTGGCACAGGGCTCGCAATGATAATTAGCGATACCATCGCAATGCAGTCATTCTGAGCAATAAGCTCTCTCCCGTCAAGTCAAACTGGTTCATCACTGCATAACTTGGTTTGGCAATGCTGTCACCTGGCAAGGTAGTGTCATCATCAGATAGGGTGAATCAGAAACTGATCTGACAGAGGACAGAGAATGTACCCTCTTGAATCATTTTAAACCTCCATAAGCTCATACAGCTGAGGAACAGCCTGCAGCAGGAAATCCTTAAGATGGGGAAATCCCAGCACTGTTGAATGCACATGAATTACCAAGGATGCCCAAGGGGGTGGATGAGCCAAGGGGCTAGGGAAAAAAGCTTTTCAGTCTTTGGAATTCGATTAAAGCTTAACACAAAAGCAAAAAAAAAAAAACCCAGAAAAATTAGTGCATGTACCTCCTTATTTTTGCTCGTTTGGTTACATACTGCATTTTTGTTCTTGAAGAGTTAATACATAAAGCAGAAGGTTTGCTTCTCCCCTAAAACTCTGGGAAAGTGAAACTCTGAGAGCTCTGACTGGACCCCAGGATCAGGTAATCTTCCTGTGGGCCTTGCTCCTCAGTAATCAGTACTAGGTGGAGGATCTACTCAAGAATTTGTTTACTGACCCCCGAGACAGGTAGAACGTCTGGACTCTCGCTCACCCACAAAGGCTCAAGACACACAAGGATTTGGTGTTGCAGCTGACTCTGTTGTGTGGATGCCGAGGTGGCTCAGCCAGATGTTGCAACAGCAGCTCCAGACAAGGTGAGACTGACGTGCAGGCTAGATATACTTGACTTAAAACAATTATGAGAAGCTACTGATCTCTGGGGAGTGAGATCCTTGTCATTCCAGGAAATCCTCTTCCAAGGGACTAGATCTCACCTAACCCTTGCAGTCTTCAGAGAGAGCGAGGAAATGCACACACAAGTGCACAAGAGAGAGAGCGCACACTTTCATTTTAGCCTGGATTTGCAGGATAAACAGACTCTGGACAACTGTTCGGTATTGAGCTAGATTTTTGCCTTACAGACCAAAGGCAGTGAGAAGGGGGTGAGAGGAGGTGCCAGGGGTATGTGCAATCCACCAATAAATCTCTGCAGTAGCCCAGTGGAAGCGTAAGGAGCCCTTGGTCGGATGGCAGCCTGTCATCACAAGCTTGGCAAGGGAAACTTTCTGTTGAATAAACATGAGGGAGAAGAGGATGTAAAACTGGGATGTGATATTTTTGAAGACTTTTGAAAAGCGCTATATTTGCTTGGTAAACCCGTGGAAACTGGCAATGATACAGAAACTTGAGGCGAGTGGATCAATTGGGCGCCGTGAGATACAAAAAAAAAAAGGTCACGAAAGGACTTCCATAGTGTTGAGGCTATTTGCAACAAAACATCTCAAGAGCTTAGTGAAGGCCACTCAGCAACTTGAGGGAACTGTCCCCTGAAACAATGGGCAAAGAAGGAAGACATGAGACACTCTAAAATGAGAGTCAGAATTTGAGGCTTGAAATACAGTAACACCTGGACATTGTACAGGAATATGGGTGCTGTCTTACACATGACATGACTGTGAGAAGGGTCATGCAGAGCAATGCTGGAGAATAAGGCACCCAAAATAAGCCTTGTATTAGTGCAGAATATGACGTGGAGTTGTGCAACTGTTCAGATCTGGGGAAATAATGGAAATTTGGAAAATAGACTTCTGAAGTTTGAACAAAAATCTCTGGATAGCTGGGACAGTGGATTTCTTTGCTGTTGAGTTATGTCATAAGTGCCAGGAAAGAGGACTTTTATGTGAACAGATCAAACAAATAGTTTGTAGGCAAATTCTTTGCTATGGTAAAGTGGCCCTGCCTCAGAAAGCAGACGATATAATACATTATATATTGCAATAATGCCCTAGCAAAGAGTGGAAAAAGAGAAAGAAAAAAGCAGCCAACCAGATGAGTCTGGTTTTGAAGTCCAGGTTTACAGATGAGTTTTAAATTTTAGTTAGCAGAGGTCTCACAGGTTATGGATTTTACCTGTTTGTGCAATACTTCTGATCCACTCAAACATTTTGCTTATTTTATGAAAGCGAACTATGACACCCCCAAAAGAAAAACTGATCCAGTAGATTTCATAAATGATCATTTATAAGAAAGCTAAAAAGTTCAAATAGATTAAAATGTCTCCCCTCAAAATAGGAAGTGGCCTAACATCACCCTGTCCTTCAGCTTCTGTCAGCACGCTGGTTAAAACGTCTCCAATGACAGCAATCTTGATGCAGTCACTTTGTGATTTCCCTTCACATAAAGAACTGCGTAACATGCAGGCAGGGTAAAGAGCATCGGCACAGGAGAGGGGGTGTTTGTGTCACAGAAAGGATCCGTGTAAGACAAGAGCAGCCCTTGTGCAGCCCTATCTCACGGGATAATCCATGGATGATGGTTTTGCTGTGTTTTGTTTTGGTTTTGATGTGTGTAAGCCTTTGCTTGAGGCAGAACTAGGCAATATTTGCTGTCAGCGGCCAACTACTTTACAAAATGGTTGGAAGTTTCTCCAGGAAGGAGCCAAGAGACTCTGAGAGTAATAAAATTCTGACCAGATCTGATAGAGTCATGTACAGAGATGGTTTTCAGTGCGTTTATGAGGCATTGGCAGTTCACCCACCCCAGCATCCCACGGGATGGGGGAAGAGTTCATTAGGGCTTGGCTGCCTTCACAGTGAAGCGCCGTGCCTCTGGGACTGGGCACATCCCACTTCTTCTCCTGGGTTACAGGCCTCTCCTGATTGATTGTTTCCTCCCCGCTAAGGGAAACAGGTCTTTGCACCTTCTTTGTAAATAAACCAGTCAATGCCCAAGAAACCTGGGACTTGTGGCAGCTAGCTATCCTCATGGAAGCACTCTGCATGGCCCAAACTGCTAACCGCTTAGGCCAAAGCAGGGCCTGGGATGGCAGCAGGCAGGTTGACTTGCTAAAGACTGCTTAATGACCGAGCTATTCGAGTTAACGCATTTCCTTGAGTGCACTCCCCTGAGGTCCCTTCCCTAGGAGGAAAAGGTTTTCCCCAGCCACATAAATACCCCCTGAAATGGGGTACAAGGTGTTCCCAGATCAACAGTGCAGCCTACTGGCCATTTCACTCTTATTAGCTTATTGAGTCTACAGCAAAATTCAGTCTTCAGCAGGAACCAGATCAGATCTTCGCAGACATGCTTGGATTATATACAACGTGTCTTTACCAGCAGAGTCATAATACCCACCAAGGGTGGCTTAAATACATTTGACTTGTTGTGGCAGATCCCATATATCTTCATGGAGAATTTGCAGTTACTATAGCAAACTAAGTCATTTAAGCTGCCTTAGTTATATCTTGGAATTTCCTTTGATTTATTCATGGTTGGAGGATTTGCAATTCAGAGTTTTGGCAGCTTGTCAACAGTTGCGTTGTTGAAAGGAGAGATGCGTTCCACAACCTTTAAATAGGCTGGGATCGTCTTGTCGGATGTGTTTCTAACATCTGACCAAATTCCCTATGCCTATAGTTAACTTAACAAAAATTGCTTGCAATTATTTCCACTTTCTAGGCTCTGCTCTTCCTTTAATTTTTTTCTTACCGCTTGGATTAAAAAAAACCCGTTATTTATCTTTTAATAGATATGAATACAGGAATATACGACAGGTTGTAGAAAAAATAATAATTCTTAGTATACAGCCAGTGAAATTAATTACTCTCTGAAATAATCATTCATTATCCCTTGTTGTGTCTTAGGCTCAGCACACCTTCTCTAGGTAAAATATGGTTTTTCTTGTAGTAAGTTGACAGCATATTTATCAAATACTTGCATAACCATAAAGAAATAATGTGAAACACGATGTTATTTTCAGTGCAAATTATTCCATTCCTGAAATTTGTCTCAGGTTAAACATAACTGTTTATCCGACCAGAAAACATACATCAAAAATGTTTCAGCAGTGCTTATATTCATAATTCTCCCCCTCTCTGTTCATCTAGCATTTCATTATGTTGCTTATCATTAATTGTTGTCTAAATCAGAAAATAAATATACCTGGTTCCTTTGCTGGGTTCTTGAAATATAATATCACCTGGATTTATTTTTGGAAGAAAAAAAAAAGAACCTAACAACAGTATTTTGAGATATTCTAGCCTTGTGCTAGGGAACTATGAAGGAACTTGGTCAAGACAGCATCCTAAGTCTCTTAAAACACCGCTTGCAAAAGCATGTTTTCCCAAACTAGGAGGGCCTTGACCAAGCCAAGCACTTAGCTGGGTACATAACTTTAAGCTCCTGCCTAAATGGCTTGCTGAGCTAGCTTCTCACTCAGCTGAAAGGTGCAGGATGGAGCTCAGGGAGTAGCAGGCATCATTTTTTGAGTCAAGAAGGTTTAACACACCGTGGTGGTGGAGGAGGAGAAATGTGGGAGGAATCTGAACTGATTTCAGCTTATCAGCCTCAAAGAAGTGAGGAATGAAGTCTGAAATTGCGCCGCTCCTTTCCCCTCCTAATGAAAGAGAGAGCAGCCAGTTGCTCAAGCGTTCGCCTCACCTGCCTGCTGAGAGCACGCTCTGCTCCTGCCTCGGCCACCCCCATCTCCTCTCCTCCCGCGTCAGGCGCAGACATAGGCGGTCCGGTTTGTTTATTCATAATATATTTTCTTTCCAATAATTTATCTGTTTATTATGGGATATTTTTTTCCCCGCGTAGACACACAGGATTTGAAATAGGGAGGCAACCTTTGGCCTTGAAAATGTATGGTGGCAACATAGGCAGTTGCTATCACTGGAAATCACCCTGTAATTACAACCTGAGACACTTGTTATGATTGGGCTTTGGCTTGCAGGAGCTAGCATAACCCCCCAGGCTGAAAGATAAAGGTCTGCTGACGTTAAATGAGGATTGCAAATTAATGTAATGAATGACTTTTAATAATAACCTTTTGGAGGTGGCTCAATGTTGTTAGCAGTAAGTCCTGGTGAAGATTTGCTGTACGGGCCTGAAGAACAGGGGCAGGCACCGTCAGGGAAAGTAAGTGGGAGTGGGGGTGTCCTTGGTTTTTCAGAAAATCCCCATATTCTGTGTGTGGCTGCTGTCAGTCCCTTCACTACTCATACCTTCAAGAAGGTCAGAACTTCCCAACTTTATCTCCAGAGATGTGAACAAAGTGACTTTAACCCATGTGATGTTGTTAGGTCAGGCCTTATTAAGACATATTTCTGAATCCAGAGGGCGATCCTATCTCATCTTTTCGACAGTCAGAGGTAAAGCCGTGATGGTCAGCAGCTGTGACTATGGTTCAGGGCCAAATGCAGAAGCCATATCTCCTTTAAGGGTCTTCTTCAGAAGGGGTGTCTTCCTCGAACCCCAAAAGGCTGCAAAGGTAAAGTGCTGACAGAAACTAAAGAAAACAGTAGCAGAAAACAGTAAAGAGGGAAGATCATGGAAAGGCAGAAAATAGTCTCTTCTGGGTGTGCTCAGGGCCACTTTTAATTATTTGGCACTTGGCTTAAATTTAAATGTACCCGAGGCAGTCCGCACAAGAAGTGGCTGGATGCCCTCCTCTGCAACGCGAGAGAGGTGTTTGTGGCTGCAGTAATGGGGGAAGGAAAAGTATAGCCCAGACTGAAATAGTGGATGGAAAAACCCTCAGACATCCTTGTTGCACTGATTAGTATCTTGAGTCATTGCCTTTGAGGGAGGTGAGAGTTTCCTCAGTAGGATGGAGTTAGATGAGCTCCTTTAATGAGGTTAGATACCAGATGCATTGCGCAGTACCATGGAGTTCCCTGGGGGGGAAAAAAAGAAAAGAAAAGAAAAGATCTCTTTTCACTGCTGAGAGTCGAGGTCTAGCTGGGGATCATCAGCATTAAAACAGTAGGCTCTGAGAGCTACTGAAGCTACCCTACCTACGGCAGCTGGAAGTGGCGGCTAGCGATGGAAAGAGCTGCGACACGTGTCGCTGCTCCACTCCTCAACAAATCTGCCTCTAGACCCTTTCCCACCCCTCAGCCTCAGGGTCTGTCACTGCAGAGAGATCCCTGTCCTGCCTGTCGGAGCCTGTCCCCGCACCAGCTGCCAGACGGCCAGCGGCAGTGGCACGGCGGCGAAGGCTCTGCGCCGGCCGGCCGAGGCACGGGTGGTAACGCTAATGCAATGTGAAACCTCCCTCAGACAGCAAGGCGGGCGGGCGGAGGGGAATGAGGACACGGGCAAACAAAAAAGGGAAAGAAGTCGGGCTGTCTCTTTACGTCCTTTCAACAAACATTGGTTACACAATGTGTGTGTTTCTGCTGCTTTATATAGCATGCGTTAAGTTTTCCTGCCTCCTGCGTGCACCGGTCGGGACGTGGCATTGAGGTGAAGTGTGCATCTGCTGTGCTTCGGGAGTCAAACTCGACCAAGGAAAGGGGAAGGTGTAACCTACCTGAACCTCATGACTGCTGGTCTCTGTCCTGTGGCTAATGTAAAAAGTCCCAAATCTGGCTGTTCCGGTTTGGAAGCAGCTTGTGCCCAGGTTGGGTCTCAGGGGGCTTTGCGAGTTTCGACACCAGAGACACGGTGGGTTGCTCTGAATAACACAATCGGAGCTAAGAAAGCAAAGCCGTCACCTTTGCAGTTAAACCTGCCAAGCGCCTTCAGCTACAAACTGGGCAAACAGGTTGTTGTCAACTTCATGTGGCCAACACAGAGGGATGACCTCTAATTTAAAGCGTCATTCGTAAGGCTGCTTCACTGGAAACTTGTTATCTTTTTAAAACACCCAATAAAAGCAATGGCAAAGGAATAAATCAGAGAAATTACTTTGCATAGAGTGACCTGGCAGTATTGAGGTTGGGTTTGGCTTTTACATTTTTTTTTCTTTAATTCTGTCCCAAGAATTTATAGCTCTCAATAATTTCTTCTAATAGTTTGGAGTGAGTTT
Source organism: Vanellus vanellus (assembly GCF_965231255.1). Lineage (NCBI taxonomy): Eukaryota > Metazoa > Chordata > Aves > Charadriiformes > Charadriidae > Vanellus > Vanellus vanellus. The sequence continues at coordinate 62,112,144 of NC_138907.1, forward strand.
AGGAGCTTGAGAGCCTCTTCATTACCACCTTTTCCTTCTTGAAAGTGCCAGACTGGTTTTTGCACAAAAGGCATATTAATAGACTGAGAGCTGTTGTAGTGATAATAAAAACAAAATGAGCTGCAGCTAGCACCCTGCTGAAAGGGAGCAGTGAATCCAGTCACCAAATCTGTCTAACCCAAACCAAAGGGGCCCTCAGGAGCCCTGCTCCTGCTCCTGCTCCTGCTCCTGCACCTGCTCCTGCTCCTGCTCCTGCCCCTGCCTGTGACAGAGCTCGAATCAACAGTAGATGTCCTGGTGGTAACAGGTCCAGATGTAGCTGCAAAGCAACTTAGCCAAAGAGCCCTAGCCAAAGAGTTGAGATCCAAATTTGGGTTTGGACCTTTTGGGAGCACAGGGTGAAGTGTTTGGTTTCAGGGTTCTTGGTAGCTGTAAAGCTTAGGTGAAGTTCAAAGCTACGACAAAGTTTTTGACCACGTGAGGTGGAAGTTGGTCCCAGTGTACCAAGCACCTCAATTTCCACTAAAAACACCCCTAAGCTAGTTTAGCTTTTCTTTGGCGAAGCAAACATTTCTCTGGTCCCTTTAACGCATTTATCGCCCCTACTACCTTTCAAGATAATAGCTATGAATGCCTCCTTTGTTATAAGACGCACACTGCCCTGCGTGTGTGGGAGGTGGGTGTTACGATAGGCATCATACGGCAGTATTCTGGTATTTTAATAAATGAGCTTCTGCTGGAGGTGACATTACTTGAGTGTAAAACCAGGCGTATCTGTCTCCTTAGTAAGATACAGGGTATTTTGTGGGGGTGTGAAGTAATTTTCTTTGAATAATTGAATTAAGTAATTATGAGTTATATAAATGTATAAGGCTCCAATTGCCCATAGTATCTGTGTACCATTCACAGAACTGAATGCAATATTTTCTTCTGATTACATGAACACTCTATTCTGAATATGCCAAACAACCTTCCTTTCTCCTTTTTTATAGTTCCCTGAGAACTACTTCTGTAACACCCATGAGATGTGAAGAACAACCAGAGACCTCCTACAGGGAACAATCTGCCACCAGAAGAGCTGTGCATTTAACTGATTTTTTTGGCTCAGATGCCAACTCACGCCCTCATTCTAAGACCAAAAAAAAGACTTCAGAAAGATTAAAAAATTTGGTTTCTTGGTGAGGCAAAATCTCAGAACATCTAATGTGTTCAAAAGATTCGATTTGGGTCCTTGCAGACCAAAGAAATGAATGCTAGATTCACAAAAGCTGCTGTGGGAGGATATATTACCCAGTAGCCTGGAGCATGCGTCAAGCCTTAGGAGAACTAGTCCAGTTTCTTAGGAGAACTAGTCCAGTTTCCATCTCTGAAGAAATCTGAGAGCATGTGCTGCACAGGTCAATGTCTTTACTAACCGCCTGCGAGCTGGCTGTGCCTATGCAAGGCTTGGAGCATTGCTCCATGGTCTGTCCTGATGAGACATCTGCTCTGGGTGCAGCATTTTACATTGGCTGCAACATGCTCTAGAAGCTAAACATCCACTTCCCAGACACGTGAATCATTTTCACATTTCTTTTCTGCTTCAGCGCCTGTTAAAAGCATTTTATTCCAAGTAGACTGGCTTCAAATGGAGTATCTAAGGGGACCCAGCTAAGTTTCGAGTAACTGGACAGGGATTTGTAGGACATTCATCTGCAAGGTGGAAGAGCTAGATTCTGATCTGCATCTAAAGGATGCACCAGAGCTTTGAGTGGGCACCCAGTGCTCCCCAGCACAGTGTCTGAGGCTCTAGGCGCCCGTGTGCCTCAGGCAGCTCCTCTCGCAGGTGTTGAGAGCAAGAGTGCAAACGACGGCTGGGTGGCTGGAGCACTCACCTGGGAAGCGCAGGGACACAGCGGTGTGTGCAGGGCTTAAGCATGACATTCTCGTACTATCCAAGGTTTCGATCACCAGCATAACTGTGGGGTATAAATTTGACAATGCAGAGCATCTGGACAAAACAGTCTATGGTGATGGACATGTGTATCTGAGGTGGGAGCTGGGGGTGTCACTGCACCTTTTTCATTCCTGATGTTTCTTCCAAAGGCTTACTACAAGACCGTATCCGGATTAAGCAAAGCTGCCTGCTTTTGTTTGAGGGCTCTTCAGACAAACTGCAGAAACTGAACAAGAACAGTGTTCAGATTTATTGAGAAAGGTGAAAAATTACCTGGCATTAGCATATTGATGATGACTCTTCCTGTCTTCTGCGCCTCACATGTGTGGAACAAGAGCAGTAAGCTTGCATTATAAGTTCACAATACCAAGCTATGTATCAATCAATATTTACTGCTCTGACTGTAGAAATATTAAAGATTTAGCTTTAACTACTCCATTTTGTTTCATCCTCAAGTTCTCTTTCTGACGTTCTTTTCATTTTGCTGTTCTTTGTCTAAAAGCAATGAATTTTTACAAGATCCTCTGGCAATTTCCAAGACGTAGAGTTTTGTTTTGGACTTCAGTGATCCCACTTGTGGCAATGTTTAGATTTTTATTTCAGTTGCATCTCTGAGTCACAGAATGGCCTTTCTTCCTTCTTTTCTTTTTTTTTTTTTTTTTCAGAATATCAGAAAAATGTTTTGATTCCCTCCCCCTAAAAATGCTTTGGCAACCTTAAGAACTGGAATCTCAAAAGTTAATGGAGCTGTTTCAGTGTCTCTCCTAGGAAGCTTATATTCATCTGTTTTGTTTGTGATTTTGAAGTAAGAAGGTTCTGATTTGCAGTACTGTTTGCTTGTGGCTTTGTCTTTTGGCAAGATACTTTAAAATCATAATGTCCCTGGTGCTAACTGTCCAAGAACAATGCAATTTCATCCCTTCAGGTGGCTCTGCTGAAACCAAATGTCACTCGGCTGCCTTATAAAGTCAGTGAAATGTGGAATAAACCAGTCAGTAGCCTGGGGAAGTACCCCTTTCTGGGTGGCTTTGTGTTCCTTGGCAATTTTATACGCCTGCATACATTATCCTTGTAAGTGTGATCTGATGTGTAGGTGGTCCCTATTTCTGACACATTACATTTATCTGCATCTCTGGAGCAGCTTAAAAAGTCAAGCCTTTTTTTACAGTCAGAATATTACCACGAATATGATGTATTCTGGGGACTGCATTCTGCATCTCGAGCATGCAGTTAATCAGAGCTGCAACTCCAGCTGGCCGTATTTTGCCAGTGAAATAAAACGGAGCTATATAGGGAGAACATGTGAAGGCGTGCAGTAAATTTTTATGAGCCCGAGGATGGAATGACCACATTGCTCAAGACTCACCAGCAGAGAGCTATGAAGGGCTTATCCAAATAAGTGGCAATTAAAACTTTATAGTGTTTCACATTGTCATGTGTTTGCTTGAGCCCTATGTGGAATTTTTAGCTCTTGTTTACACCTGCACTGGTGAAACTGAGGACAGTACGCGTTGCCCAAGAGGCACAATTTCATTTAGTTTGTTCCCAGGTCTTCCCTGAAGTTTCTCGGTTTTTTTTTTCACACTGTTTTGAAACATAGGGCAGTATGCAGTCAGGAGGGAGCTGTGTGGTAGCAATGCCTTCTCCCTTTCGTGCTGAACAGTGGGCTCCCCCGTGCCAAGCGGTGACAGTGCCATAGTCTACAGCATCTCACAGGAGCTCTTTTCCTCCAGAAAGTATACTTCTGTAGATACCATGGAAACTGAAATGTACTAGTGGTGCTTATCACTGTATAATAAGTGATGAAATACAGGCATTTATAATGGCCGTAGAGTACGTTCACTAGACATCTCCTTGAACCAAAACTAGGGTGAAACATACACTTGAGCTTTGCACCTGACTCTAGCCTTACTTGGCTTCAGCCTGCTTCCAGGTGTTTTTTCACATTTTCTTTTTCTGCTCCTGGTACAAGTGGTCTCTCTGGTTCTCCTTGTACCCTGGCAAGGGCCATGGGGGGTTGGGCCAGGCAGAAGGGAAGGGAGAAGGTGCCAGCTCAGCCAGGAGGAAGAGGGAAGGAAAATAAAGCCAGTAAGGACAAGAGAGCAGTAAGTAGGGCAAGACAGAGTTAAATATCTGGGACTGAAGGATCAGATTAAAAAATAGAGTAAACGGTCTTGGGACATCTCTTCTCCTGAACCTCCAGCTGACAAAATCTGAATGACTCAGCCCCGTTCACATGATGAGAAAATCTTCTACTTTGAAAAGTCAGACCTCTGCCATTAATTCTAAACATCCTCTTCCCTGTTTCTGGCCTTAACACGTTCACCAGTGTAACCCTGGAGTCCTGCAAGATGTTACCTCAGAGATAAGCCTGTCCCCAGGGAATCATAGAAAACGGGGATGGAAAGCACCTCAAGAGATAATCTAGCCCTTGTTGTTCCCTCCGGCAGAGGAAGGCAGATTACACACGTGGGCTTGGGGGGTGTGCATGGGCAGGGTTTATTTGCTGGAAGGCTGTTAAGTAGCATGTTTGGAGAATGGTGAGGTAATGGGAATGGCATTGCATGCGTACAGTATTGGAAACAGCCTGGTAGAAATCGGGTGCTTTGTGGTGCCAATGGAGAGTCAATAATACAGGTAATGACTATGCTCTAAGTTTTCTCATCCAAATGATTTAGGGTCAGGTGGACATCCTCACTTGACTGAGATGACCTTGGTTACACATTTGTATCTGACGTGGGGTAGAGTAAGGACTAGGAGAGGGCTGCAACAGTGCACTTGCTGTGCTGTTAGTGCAATTGCAGTGTTGAGCAATTCTGCCCTTCCCAATGAGAGCACTGATGGATCCAGCCTAGTTGCTCTATAGGGTCAATAATTTGCAGTAATCAGCTTAGTAGTTGAGCAAGGTAGGAAGCAAATTGACCTCTTCAAGAAGTCTGACTATTTCAGATATGAAAGTCTTGTGATACTGATGAGTTGGAAGTATTTTCAGACACAGGCTTACAAGTTCCTGCTCTATGAATTGTAAAAGTTCAAGGATGACAGTGCTGTTTCTTGGCATATGTGAATGTAGAGTAATGGGGAAATGAGGAGGACTAATGGGAAATCTGAGACTTAACTGGGTAAGCTACAGCGTTAGAGTGTATAATATCTGGCTGCTGAAAGTCAGTGTTGGAAAGTCAAGAGGGAAAGTCACCAAGGACATTGAAGAGCTCACCACTCAGTTGGAATGGAAAAGTCACAAGGGAACCCCTCAAAGAAGAGCTTCAGTGTTTATCCCTGTAAAATTCTGTCAGGTGGTTAAACTGAAAAAGAAACATTTCTGCAGAACGCAAGCAAAAGAGATGGTAAGACACAGAACAACAGCATCGTTTGACACGGGATGGTGGTGGGGGTGGCGAAACTTAGTCCTTCCATGCCACCTAGTGTAGGAATCTAAGCAGCTCTCCTGCTCCTGATAGCAAAACTGGGACCTGCGCATCCTGAGAGACTGGACTCTGCAAGCAAGGGTGATTGAGCAGGAAAGTAAGTGGAGGTCTGAAGCCTGCCACTGTATGAACCATCTCACCAGTGCAGATCAAAGTCTGCCTGCAGCACCATGGCAGTAGGTGATGCTTGTTGCTGGCTGTGTTTGCAATGTGGTACACTGAAAGATTTCTGAAAAGAACGTGTGGTCCATGTTTTTATATATTTTAACTGAAAAAGAATAAAGGTACCTAACCTGCAGCTGTCAACACACTGGGAAAAAAGGTAGCATGGGATGTTTGTGTTATGACACTTAGTAACATGGTTTGAAAGCTGTCATTTCTGGGAATTAAAACTGGACCATAGCTAAATGGGTATAGTGCTCGTTTGGTTGGTTGGGGTTTTTTTTTGACAGGATAGGAGAAATTTCTGTTTTGTGGCTGATTTTTGAGAGGAGAAAAAATAAGCTATGATTCCATTAGTACTTGCTCCAAAACACACCAATGGGTAAAAAGGGCCCAAAGTTGTGGTGTGCTGTCTAATTGCTAAACATACATATGCTTCAGCTGAGTGGTTAGGAATAACTTTGTCTAGGGACAGTGTCTTGGTTCCGGCAAGGATGGGGTTAATTTCCCCAAGGAGCCGGCAGGGGAGACAAATATTCCATACCACGTGACCCATGCCCCGCTATAAGAGGCGCTAGCCGGGGCGAGAGGGGCAGTCGCCACTCGGGGTTGGGTTGCGGTGGTGCGGGTCCGGTCGGCGCGCTTCGCGGCGGTACTGTAATCGCGTTCTTATACTCCTTTATCGGTGATATTGTTTTTCTTCTTCCCTTTGGCTGTTCTGTTAAATCACACTATTTCAACCCACGAGTTTTGCCCTTTTCTGCCGATTTTTCCCACGGCTGTTGGAGTCGAGCGAGCGGCTGCGTGGTTCTTTGTCGCTGGCTGAGGCCAAACCACGACAGACAGACAGACAGTGCTGTAACTAGCTAAATCAAAGACTCTTGACCTTACTTTGAACATTTGGTGCTAGTCTCTTTGACATAGAAGAGCAGTTTAGGTGGGAAAGAATTCTGATAGCCCGTCATACTCCTGGAAAATCTATACCATGTCATCAGACTTGTTCAGAACTGCTTCTTAACAGATTGCAATGTCAGTCCAGGATGTTACCAGTCCCAGAATAACCAGATAGCTATATATATTTCACCCAGAACACCCATGGACAAGGGCACCTGCACACTGTCAGATTGTCCTATGCATAAGATGTGAACTGTGTCTATAAGCAACTTTTGAGAGTAGCACCACACGAGTCATGATTGCTAGCCTTGGTGTATATAAAGAGTAAATTATGTCAGCAACATTTTCTTAAAAAGACAGTTACCCTGAATATCATGCTGGAGAGTCTGCATCAAACGTAGGAAGAGGTAATTCATGTTTAGTTTCTGACTTAAGTATCTTTTTTTTTTTTTTTTTTTTCCTCTGCTTTCTAAATTTTCTTCTACAGCTTCATTTATTCCCTCTAGAAATGTGCTGTTGAGTTGTCCCGCCACTGTCCTGCTGAGGCCGATAAACAGTGTTGCCCCCAAACAGCAACCCTCCACTCTTGGCTTAAAAGCAGATCTGTACCCTTCCTCCTCCCTGTCTTTGGACAGATGCCCTCACCTTCATACAGGCTTCTGTGCTCCCACGCGCCTTTATCGTGGTGTGAGTAAGTTTTTATGTGGTGTGTAAACAAGGAAATCCCTAGAAGCAGAAGAGCGCTTCAAAAGTTTGGCTTGCATGATGGCAAAATGATGACATGTAACTACAGCACTAATAAGGGCCGTATGTCTGCCTTGTGTGTTGAGAAATGGGTGAAGCACAGCACAGGGGAGGAAGAGATGGAATGTCATCATATGCTTTTCATTTGCACCCACATAAAAAAAAAAAAAAGATAGCGTTTCTACTCTTTCCAAGGCAATGTGATGTATGTGTCTGGTTCCATTATTAAAAAGAGATTAAAATGATTTAAAATATGTTTCAGTATTTAAAAAAAATAAAGTGGATGTTGGCCATTTTGAGTCATCAGCCAAACTCTTGGCCTTCCTGTTTTTTCCTTCTCTTGGAACTCCCACGTATCTCTAGTTAACAGAACCCCCAAAGATGACCGATGTTTAAATATTTAAACTCCTTCTTTTTTGACATTTTTCTAGTCTAATTATTGATTCCACAATGTTTAGTATCCAGGAAGCAATCCCAAGTTCCTGAAATGAAAACCACCTTCCAAAAGCCAGCCAGGCTTTTAAAAGATGAGTCATTGGCTGGCACTGGAGCATTTTTTGGCACTTAGCTTAAAAGTAAGAGGTTTTGAGGAGAATTTCTGCATGTGAGAAAGTAAAAAAAAATAATAAAAAAAAATTCCGAAGTGCTCGGCATGCAGCCTGTCAACTTTCATAGAACAGTGTAATAAAATCACAGTGTCCTGGGTGAAGGCAGGGGCAGTCTTGTAGTTGGTGTTTAACTCCTTCCTGAACGGTCTGTAACTTTTCAAAGTCCATCCTGTATTTCTGTAGGGCCAGAAAGACATGATTGGAACAAAATAGCCCAAAGGGCTATATTTCTCCCTCTTTGAGAATGCGTCTTTTCCCTGCTGGAGATGCCGGGGTCTGACAGGGCTTTAGTTTGCCCGGGGGGCTGTGGGGTCCAGGGTGTCTGCGTCCTCACTAGCTCCTGCTCCCTCTTCCTCACTCCTTCAGGATTGTTGTCCTTGAAGCAAATGCCAGATTGCTGGAAAATATTTCATAACTGATTCATTTGGGACTTGCCCTGCCTCTTTGTCCCCTTAGGCAAGACCTGCAGCAAGGAAAGAGAGGGCAGGCATCCGACCTTGTCAGCTAAAATGCTCTTTACATCTGTCTGTAGATTAAAATCTTCTCCTTATTGTTTTGACTATCTTCCTCCTGAAAACTCTAGTCCAGTTTCAGGAAGCTCTGCTGGTTCAATTCAGCAAAGATTAACGTAAAATAGAGGGGGAACCGAAAAGGCGGGAGTTGGCATACGTACCTCCCTGTACTGAACACTCCCACCAAAAATGAGCGTGCTGCAAGTGTGGTGCGTGCTACCTATCAGCCCTCGGAGAGGGAAGATCTATTGGTTATATGGGTAGAGTACCCATAGCAGAGAGGGCAGCGCTGCAAATTCCTGGGTCTCTCGCCAGGCCCATAGCACACTTGCATGCTTCACAGGGCCACCCAAGAGAAGGGTAGTGCTGCACGACTCTCTCATCCACCTCACTATGCAGGAGTAAATTTGGAGTAATTCCAGTGAATCAAGAGAATTGAGGTTGATAATCCCGGTGGTTTTTAACATTCTTATGCTTTTCATCATGCTATTCTAAATTTGCAACTTCCCATCTTCAGCTGATCGTCCTTGTTCCCTCCATAGCAGTCTGCAATGGCTAAGCATTATTTGGTTTTTTTCAGGCTTTGTAATTAACTCTATAAAGCCTGTGTTGCAGTGTTTGTGGAAGATCATGGTGGTCCTCTTACAATTTCCATTCTAGGTGTCTCCTTGATAAACTGCAAGCTGATGAGGACTGGGGCTGTGTATGTGCTCGGACACTTGGACACACGAAACCACGTAGCATCATGCAGGTTGGTAGTGTTCCCCTAGGCTCAGGCAACATTTTCCAAGCAGAAAGTATAACCAGCCAAACTGGAATAGCCGTGGGTTATCAGTAGCATCACCTAATGCTGCACGACTCTCTCTCATCAGTAGCCTGTCACAATAACAGCTGGGATGAAGTTGTCCATGCCAAGTGCTGTCCTATGAATCTGAAGGAAAATCTCTATCAAAGTAGTTGAGAGATTCCTGCAATACGTGAAATAAAACCATTTCGGATTGCTTTGGTGCTTTTTTGCTCTGAAACAGCAAGCTGAAATTTGGTACAAGACTGAGATGTCCCCTTTCCCAATGCCAAGTTAAACCCCTGTGAAAATCAGTGAAGTTACAAGATTTGGGGGAAGAAAAATTCTGTACACCTGCTCATTACAGACTTCTAAAATTCAAGGAAGAGCTTTGGAAACTGCAGCCGCAGCGAGCGGGTCTGAGCCTCCCCGTGCCTGTGGCTGATCACAGTGCCGCGGCTGCAGGGAGCAGCCGGGAAAGGGCTCCCCTGCAGTGGAGCAAAGGAGCTGGGCTTTCCTTGCGAAGGCGGCTTCCCACTGCACCGTGCCGGGGAGGGTGGGACGCAAAAGCCCGAGCCTTTGCCCCCGTATTCCCCTGCTGTGATCAACCCGGGCAGTAGGACAGGAGGGAGCCGTGTGATTTAAATAGAGAGGAAAGGAGCAGATAAGGACACGGAAAGTAATGAAATGAGAAGTTGGAGTCAGGGGAAGTGGGAAGCTGACCTAAGGAGCGAGGAATGTCATTGGGGAATTTGGGGTGGGGACGCACGAGCTTGGCAAAGAAACTGGGAGGGGAAGCCAGGAAGGGAGGGTGTGGAAAGGCTGAGATTAGACTGGAACCAGAGGGAAAGTCTTATTCTGGGGCTGGGCTTGTCTCAGATTTAGGAAGAGGACTGGGTCCAGAAACCCGGCGAGTGGACCATGGTACTGGTCAGGGAAGGGTTCGGGAAGCAGAGTGCAGGGGGGAAAGTTGAAGAGCATTGAGCTAAAGGGCTTGTGCTGGGATGGACAAGAAACAGAAGAGCATGCACCCACCCAAGCGTGCTCCAGCCTCTAGAGCTGGAATGGGACCCGAGAGGAATGTGTGCTGACCATAAGGCTGTCTGCAGCTACTTTTCAAACATGTTCTTCAAGACAAGATGCAAGACCATGCTTTCAGCTTCTTTTGTGTTTGAGAACGTGGCTGAAATGGAGTAGGATAACATTGTTAGGTAGGGTGAAAAGTGAAGTCAGGAAGGTGAGCCATGATGTATACACCTGAAGAAATCCTTGTGGTTTTTTTTTTCTGCTTTATCATGATGTATTATTAAGTAAGAATCACATTTTATGGCTAAAGAGTTTGTCATCAGATCCTTACTTTGCAATGTAATTAATCCGTAAATTAATTGCATTGGCCATAAATTTCAGCAAATACAGTAGTAGACTAGTTTTAGAATGGTATCATAAAAAAATATAGCGCATTATGAACAAAATATAAACGTGTTCTCTTATTTTATCTTCTCAATTTTTACCATTCTTAAAGAATTTAAAAATTGTAGCAGATATTTTTCTATTAATATAATTTCTAACCAGTGGCACAGATTAAAACAGTCGATCAAATCATGCTTCAATATTTCCATGCATTTCAGGCTGGCAAAATGTGACAGCTCCTTTGATTCTTAAATCCTTTTGTCGGGGAAAGTAAGGAAAGGTGATTCTTAAATCCTTTTGTCGGGGAAAGTAAGGAAAGGTGAAGAAAGATTGTCTTATCACTAGTGTATATATAGTATATATCACTAGCTGTATAATATAGTATATGAACTTAGTAGTCAGGCGGAAGCAAATAAAAAATTTTCTAGTTAATTCGTAGAAAGAAGAGAGTGTAGGTAGAAGAGTGGTTTGCCACAATAAACATACTAATAAGAAGTTTACATCTATTGACAAAATTAAACCTATTTTACTACAGAACACTTTTTACACTTTTTCAAATACACTGATGCAGTTTTTATGCAGTCAAAAATAATTATGGGCCAATGAATTATTTCCCTTCAGTTTTATTTCAGGAGTGAAATGAAGTGCAGTCTTTGGGTGAGATAAGAAGGATAAGGATAGCCCCTCTTAGTTTGATTTGTTATTAGATTTTTTTTTTCAGCTTGGCAATAGTGTAAATTCTGCACCAGAAGGTAGTTTGACCAATGTTGCTCAGCGTTCCCCTGCTGAAGTTGGATTGGTGCATTCAGGACAAATAAATGGAAAAGGTGACTCAAACGGGATGGATGAGCGCTCTGCTTCTGTCGCTTACAGGGAGGCCCTGCACAGTCGCCCCCTGAGCAGCTCCATTCCCTGCACTCTGGGAAGAGGAGGGTATATCTGTCCCACGCAGTGCCGCACTTAGCAGAGAAATCTGATATTTCAGCTGTCTTCAAAACTAAAAGCAATGTAGATGTGCCTGCACTGTGCTAACGCAACTGTATTGGCTGGTAGGGCTCCAGAGAGATCTTTGATACTCCACTCTGCTGTGTACTTCTGCTGACTTACCTGGAAGTTGCTTCAGTATTTGTAACGTTGCCCAGTGCAGACAAATGGAAAATATGGTGGGATCTGTTAATGCAATCTCCATTGAAATGCAGGCACATGAGGAGACTCAGCACGGTCAGCACCTGGTGAGAGAGCACGGGATACCGATATGCTTGCTCCTTTCTGACAGTCCATTCCTGACAGTCTTTGGAGTATAGCCCCGATTCTTTTTCTTTTTTCTTTTAAACACAATGTGATGTTGCTAAAAGCTATTTAATGAAAATAAAATCTTTTCCAGAACAGGTACCGCATGAACAGTCCAGCTTTCCTTTCTGCTCTTCATATTTTTACCACATGTAGTAGCAGTGCAGTTTTTAAGGTTCTCATCCAGCAAAGTACTTGAGCAGGTGCTTAATTTTAAGCATATGCTTAAATGTTTTTCTCTCTTAAAGCCTTATTCTTGGCTTCCACTAGGATCGCTGAAAAGGGTGATAAATGTATGGAAGTTTCTGTGATGTAGAAAGCTGTCTATTAGTAACTCCAGAGAAACCACCAAGTGATTCCACATGGACCACCAAACCGTCTTCAGAGTCTAATGATTTTCATTTGCACTGTCAGTTCGGGGTAGACTCAAGATGAAAAGTTATGTAATATTTTTCCAGCTCCCCGAGCTATTCAATCCTCCCTCCATCATTTGTTTAATGCATTCCTCATATGTTGCTCTGGTCTCCTGACACCCAGGCTGTTCCTGGGAACAGCTGAATTCCCATATGGGGGGAAACACATTTCCATATGTTTTTTAGCATTTCAAAAGTGTTATTTTATTTAATGGATTTAAAATAATTAAGGCCCCAGCCTTGCACCCCACCTTTGGCATGCTTTTAGTGGGTGTCCCAAAGACTGTAGAGCAGAAAAAAGAAAAACCACAATAGTACGGAAACGCATGCTCTTCATAGGAGTTCAAGGTGACATATAGTCAAGAAATACATGAGAAATAAACTGAACTTAGTCTCCTCTCAGTTCTATTCAGGCCTCTTCACCTTTTCAAAACTACTTTTACTGTTTTAGTTTTAAGAGCTAATAAAACATACAGAACCTGACTCTCCTTTTGCATCAATTTTAGATTCTTAATGTCAGGGTTATATTATTCCATTAGCTACAGGACTGCATTAAAATGTCAGCACTACAGCAAGAAGGAGAACCATGACCATGTTATCTGAAAAATTCTGTCCAACCAGTCTTTTGGGGACTCTTTCAGTTGCAGATTAGAGGTATGTCTTTAACACAAGCGTTAGTCCTATGTGAAACTGAAGTGGGAACAGAAGGCAACGGGCTAAATTCTTTAAATACATGGAGAAAATATGAAAAGAGCAGAAGGTAAACTCCTGAAGGCAGTCTGTGTTCTTAGTCATGCCCATCTACCTTGCTGAAGGTTCTGAAATTGCAGAGAACAAGGACGCCAGTTGTCCTATGGAGTTCTAAAAAAATAAAATTTCCAGAGTGAAATACTGGCAGAGACACATGTAGTGGGAGTTTCCCTCTTGCCTTTCATGTGAGAAGATTTTATGCAAAGTATAGATGCTATGAGATGCAATGGTCATGTCTTGCTGGAAGAGTAATGTTCTTACCCATCCCAATCAGGTGAAGTCACTACAGACTAGTGACTAGCTGGTCCATCCCTGGAAGAGCAGTGTTGCTCAGCAGCCTCAGTGTCCCATAACTATGAAGCTTCACAGTATAGGAGACAGCGAGGTAATCCAACGTGCATCGTGGAGAACAAAGTAACAGAGAGCATTGAAATAAATGATCTTTTTAATAGGAACAACATGAAATAACGTGGTGTTCACTCACTTACGCTCTTTAAGATCTCATTCTGCATATCCAGGGGATGAAGTGTGGTGACCCCCCAGCATCTATAGTTTCCAAAATCAGTAGAAAACTCCGCAAATTAGAGAAAACGTGACAGAGCCAGAACTCTGCTTTGCATCTTTCCTCCCCTTCTCCTCCTATCTATGTCACCAGGCGTTTTCTATTAATGCTTCTCCCTTATCCTACGTGGTGCCAGAACCTGGATGAGTCACTGCTGGAGAAGGGCTTCTTGGACAGCAAAGGCAAAGAAGCAGCGTTACTAACGGTTTCAAAACAATAGGGAATACTTGAATGTCCAAAAAAGGAAGCACTAAACTTCTGCTGTGCTAGACTGTCACTGGCTTACTGTCAACTCATTAGGCAGCATCCCGAGCAATGATGAAGGAATGTATTTGAAAATACATTTGGGACTGGTTTGCAAGCATCGGAATGTTTACGCTCATTGTGAGATTTCCCCTTCCTTTGTATTGGGTTATTGTGCTAAGAGTATTTGTTGTTAGGTTTGCTGATTACCCCTGGCCAGAAAACAGCAGTTTCTTTTGGTGAGTATTTCTGAGGTTTTGAAATTTGGTTTTGGTCCATATGTGGTGGAATGAAAATGGGAATTTCAGAGTCCTTTAGCAACAACAAACAGAGAAGAATCAGGAGAGAAAACAGTCAAAAGATGAACCTGGCATTAACCTGGCACATGGGAAAACAACAGCTGCTCCTGGTAAGGTGAGTGCCTTATAAATAACACTTTCAGCTGGTCTGCATTCTTCTGTGATAGGCTATAGGAAACCTTTTTGATTAACAAAACATTCTAGGTTTGGCAGAATGGCAATTCTGGAAAAAAAAAAAATCAGTGAAAATATTTGGATTGGCTTTATTGAGAACCCAAGAGCCAACTTTACCTTAAGAGATTAGACCTGGAGGCATGGGAAGTCAAGAGATCTGCAAATCCTAATCTTGCATTCCCTTTAGAGGAAGCTGCCTCTAAATTACGCTGATTTAACAATATACAGTTCTATGAGAAAGTGTTAGTGGCACCTACGTTTTACTCTTGGAAACATGAAGACTATCCCAACACTGTGCTTGCAATGACAAATGTGAGGCTGGTGTCTGCACAAGGTCTCTGATTACCAAATTGATATTTTTCCATCTGAGCAGTCATGTGGTTTTAAAAAAAGCTATAGGCTCATCATAGCCAATAGCTATTACAAAAAAGTGCCATGTGTTGGAGAACAAAAGGAAGCAGGTCGAATTGAAAAACATACTTTGAGGGTTTGATATCAGATCCTGCTTTCCTTTTTCAGGTGAGACTTCCGCTTCTGTGGCCACTGCTAAAATTTATAAAATGCTTCAAAAAGTTGAGAACGTTATAATTCAAAAATTTCAGTTGACATTTGGAATAAATTACCAAGAAAGGAAATTGAAGCAAGGAGCATAAATAAGCTTGAGTCACCTATGTTTATTTCTGGACAAAAGATGAGGTGAGGGATATGGTAAAATAGACATTTAAGTGAAAGAAGGGTAGACATAGCAAGATAGCTGGCCTTTTTCCTGTTCTTAAACTGTTTTGTACTTGAATCACAACATAGAAACAGCTTAGGCCTCACTCGAGATCATAAATACATTCCCTACATGGCTTAATTCTATAAAACCTGTAGTTTTGCGCCGTATCCTCTAATT
Source organism: Vanellus vanellus (assembly GCF_965231255.1). NCBI lineage: Eukaryota > Metazoa > Chordata > Aves > Charadriiformes > Charadriidae > Vanellus > Vanellus vanellus. Next base: position 62,127,248 of record NC_138907.1, read on the forward strand.
GCAAGCAGATGAAGTTATCAGTACGACGTCAGAAAGACATCATACCTGGAGAAAAAACAATCTATTCAGGAACTTTAAGAAACATCACAGGTATGGTGGTCCCAAAGCGGCCCGAACAGTGGGTTGATCTGGAATCCTTTGCGTCCTGGTCCTGGCCCAAAGCAGTGGGATCGGTGCTAGGTTGGGTCTGGAAGCTGCTGTGCTAGTGCAGCACTGCGCTGTCAGCGGGGGATCGGGGTGGGCTGCCACAAGCACCCTGCTCCGCTTCTGTTGTGGACTCAGTTGGCGTCAGTTCAGGGCTCTATATACTGTGTATTGTTGCGGTGAGTAGGCTTGAATAGTCCTAGGGGTCTTTGTCTGCTGGTTTAACGTAAAGCGAAACTTGGACTGTCAATGCATCCCAGAGGTGCAACTCTTAGCGTCTTCTGGCATTCGCTTCTGGTCCTGGAAGACAGAAATATTTCTGGCCCCAGTTATAGAGAACAGTATTAAAAATTGGCTTTGCTGTGCATAAGGAGACTTAGATGCTGAAACAGGCTTTTGGAAAACCCTCTTTGTGCTCATGAGTAAGTGTAGGGTTTCTAGGGCAGAAAAAGGCCAGGAGGGTAATCCTGTGGCTCTCATCTTGAGGCTTCTCTCGTCTGAAGCACGTAAGAAGGAGGCGGTGGCTGTCACAATGGCTCTGTGGTGCTCGGGACAGAGAGGCTGGTGCACATGGGGATGCGCCTCAACTGACAGTGGCTGCTGAGCCCCTTTTCTTTCCCAAGCTGGCTGCACATCTGGAGAGGTCTAACAATGGTGTAAAGATACTTCCTCCTTCCTTCTCCTAGACTCTGAGTGACATTCAGAGTAGCGTATCGCATCATCACTAGTTTAGATATTTTTATAATCTTATATCATTTATTAATTGTATGTTTTATCAGAGCTTCAAAGGTCATAGTAACAGTCAGAGGGTCATTTGCTGTTATAACCTGCTTGTTGCTACCATCACAAATCCCTTTTATACACAAGCCCCTTAATTCAGCAGGGTGGCATTTTAAACTCAAATTAGTGGGCTCACAAGGGAACATTAGCTACAGTTTATTAGCTCAGCTCCCCAGCTGCTAATCCAATCTCTCTGCGTGGAAAGCCAATCACTGTGTGTAGTACAGGTGTTTTTTTCACTGCGTGCTCTCACTCCAGCCAGGCTAGCCCGAAAGGCAGTAACTGCAAAGCAAATGGTCCAACGGCAAAGGGTTCGACTCTGCAATGAAAATATGGTCATGGCAACAGAGGCAACAGAGTCACCAGCAGATAGTTACAAGTGATAGGCTTAAGATGTTACCTTCTATGTAAAGAATTCGACCAAAATTTCCCTTTCACATACAGAAAATGCTGGGGGGGATGGCCTTCTTCAAAAGTTTGAGATACTTTGCTTGAATCACTTCGGAATCATCGATTTATGGCTTTATACATCTGTGTTTAAAAAGCTCTTTAACACCACACTAACCTCCCTGTGGTTTTGTTGTCAGCAGAATGTATGTACCCTACAGCAGCAGTAGTCCCACTGGCGACAGACCCACCTGCGTGCTGGCTCTTCTGCACAGCTAGACAGCAGATGGGCTGCGTCCTTTCTTTAAAGGACTCTAAGGTCCAACAAAATAAATGAAACTGTTATTAAGTTTTTTGTTACATTAGTATATATCCTGGACACTGATTTTAATTACCAGCATACCATAATGAGTTTCCCTGGCTTAATAACATGTCTCGTCATACCCAAAAGCCTGGGCAGACAACTGCAAGCAACTGAGTTGAGCAGGTCTGAGCTTTTAGCTTAAATTGTCTAAATACATACACTTTGCTCATTTTGGTCTCTCCCAGCTCCCTGTAATGAAGGACAAACAAAAGCAATCTGTGTACATCTAGTTTTGGTAACAAGTTTGATAGCAAGATGGAAATCTTGCAGTAATATAGTATGTTATGGCATTTGAGTCCTTTTACTCTAGCACAGACAGATGGTGGGAGTGACTGTGTGGGTAGCAGAGGTTTCACTAGTCCCAAGTCTTGAAGACTAAGGACCTGTTTGTGTCACAAAATTCAGATGAGCAAGCTGATCTGTGAATTTTCTAGAGTCTAAATCTCCCTTGTTCACTCCCTTTGAACGCCAAGTAGGCAACTTCTTGCTTTGTGTTACTAAGGACCACATTCAGATATCCTAAATCCTACCAGCGGGCTTGCCTGGTGCTTCCTACTGACTGTTCCTAGCCAGCTCCTAAAGATGGTACTTGTACAGTCTCTTTGACGTGTACCGTTGTGGTTCCTTTTCCACAGATTAGAGATATTTAATTAGGTGGTATTTAATTCATCCTGGGATGGGTTTGAGAGCGGTGACATTAGGAAAGAGTACAGAGTCTTTATTGTAGTGTAAATTCCCCTTAGTTCACTCTCTTGCATTTAGGTGTCGCTTTCTACCCTGAACATTAAAGGCGCAGCCCTGAAAACTGGTGTAAAAATCCCCACTAGAGAGCAAAAAGAAAGACTTATTGACTGGTGCCTCTATGGAAGCTGAAATAATAGGTAATGTTCGGCCTCCCTGACACAGTGTACGTTTTTGCTTAGGTTGCAGGACCAGGATTTCACCTGTCCTCTATAAGTTGCTTGTGGTCGATGTAAGGGCTCTCAGCTCAAGTTCTGTTCTGGAGAAATGAGCAATATAGTGGTTTATGCGTGGAAAATCAAACCGGTTGATGGTCAAAACCTAATGAGTTCACCATATTTTTCATCAAGAATGTTTTTTCCCAGTTGCATGCTTTAACTAAGCACTGTAAAAATACTTGGAATGGAGTATGGTTTCAATATAGGTAGGTATGCAAAGATTAAGTAACACTAGTTTTTCATCAGAGTATTCAAGGCGGTGCAGAGAAGGGCGTTGCTGGGTCAGAGGACCATCAGCTGACTAGCAAGATGTGAGTTGCTAAACTGGACAAGTCCTGTGTCCACCTACCAAGGAATTTTTATTGTCCCCCTTGAAGCAAGTTAATCACAAGTTTGTGCTTAGATATAAAGATCTGATGAACAATGCATTGGACAGAGCCCTACCGCCGTAAGTGGATCTACAAGGAGCCCGCAAAGATGTGTCACCAGACGATGCCTTATATACACTTGCACCAGCAGCAGTTCTGTAAGCATCAGACACCTCAGCCCGGTGTTGCATCCATCTCCCAGCCCAGCTCTGCTGCCGAAAGGTGGTCCCCTCAGCACTCGAATTCCAGGACTGCTACAAGACAATGCTGTGGCTGTTTCTGATCTCAGCACCAAGGGAAACCTCATTCCTCTACATGAATTCATTCTGGCTCTGGCATTCCTGCTTCCAGCCAATTTAACTCATTCTGCAGTTGGAGCCCCTTGCCCTCCGTGCCAGATTATTCCGTGGTCACAAATTACTACTGCTGAGCAGTTACAATTTGAATTTCCCCTACATCCGTTTTTAAAAATACCATCAGATCCCAGCACAAGAAACCCAACAGAGGATATTTACATATAACCATTGTTAGAGGAGCTTTCTTTCCAAATCTGTCAACATATCCTGAAGCATGGGAGAATGTCAGCTCACATTTTTACATGCAAGTTGTATGTGAAAAAAGGAAGACAAGAGAAGTAGTACATGAACACTAAAGAGTTCCAAAGTATTTTGTTTTCCTTCTTAGTAATTATTGAGAAATGCAGGATATGTTATTTCCCTTCGGTCCACATCTTGCCATCAGATTCCTGAATACCTGAGCATATCTTGTGGAAGATGACCTATATTCAGAGTGCTGCCCAGACTGGGTTAAAAGAGCATCAAGACGAGTACCTAGAAGCTGATTCAAGGAATACAGTCTCAGCCAGCTTTTCAGATACGCCAAGATGTTTAACAGATGTATCGTCTTTCAGAGTTAAGCTCTACTGAGCCATGGTCTAATGCTGATGTATTCGAGGTTGATAGCTGCTTTCTGTCACTGTGAACCTCTGGCTCAGATGCATTTCATTGGAAAAAGCCAGTTATGGGCACTAGAAAATTGAGCCCTCGGTTACTCCTCTTGCTTGGCAAAAGCATCACCTCCACGCTCACTGAAAAATAGATGACAGAGTCCATTTTTAGAGGCATTTGGATGCCAGGTGGGTTTTCTAAAAGATCTTTTGATCTGTAAATGCCTAAAAGTAGCTTAAAAGTCCGGTCCCCTGTGACTATATAATTATATTAAAGAATATAAATTTGGTGTTTGAATGACCTGAGTTGGATATTTTAAACACATACTTTTCCTCTAGATGAGTTTTCCATGTTCAGATTTATTTCAGATAATTGCAGGTGTAGACAGAAATGCTGGAGTTGTTCCTAAGAAGAAGGAAAAGACACTAAGTATGGGAAAGCATTTCAGACTGTAAGGGCCTGACTATGGGATTTCAAAGGTCTTTGGAGCAAGTCCTAGATCAGGTTTTTTATTTGTCTGGGTTGATTTTAAAGGACTTATGAATCTTCCTGCAAGAGGTTTCTGTAACAAACCATTTTAACTAGAGAGGATTTTTGTTGAATTGATCGCTGCTTTTGACTTCATTTTCAAGACACTGCAGCCATGCTACATAACTGGAAGCAATTACTAGAAAGGTACAGAAGATAAATCTGGCAAGTTTTCTCTACATATGTCAGAACTGTTCTTACGTTAATCGTCTGAATAGAGAGTGGGAGTTCTGTGTCTTTTGGAAGCATTGAGGGTTTTTTTCCCCTAAGTGGAAAGAAAGGTCAGAAAACAGCAACTGCCTCTTTGCCTTCCCTTGCACTCTTTTCCTGCACTGATTTGGGAATTTGAATACTATTCCTGGACTGTATTTGTAAATCCATCCTAAAGTAAGGCATTTACATTTGAGTTTTTGCCCAGTGAATCATTTCAGTAGCTCTCCTCAGAATCCTGAGCTAGCTCTGGGTAAGAAAAGCTTGAAAGTATTTGCACTGGTAGGGAGCGGGGGAGAAGAAGGGGTTAAAATGTGCTTTATGTGCCTACTCAAAAATGTTGACGCCAGTCATTGGTATAGTAAGTTCAGCTAAGCTCCTTCCTAAGATCTGCTGGATATCAGATAGCAGGACTTAGTCCTTATTCTAGTAAAGCTTCACAGTGGTGGTCTTCAACTGTTTGAACTCAACATAAATACCATTTTCTGCTGTAAGATTTATGTCCGTGTCCCTGTGAAGCTGATTTGGGGGAGTAAGAACCGAAGAAGTATGGGAACTTCTGATCTGGATTTATCAAGGTATGCAGGATCTCTTGTATCTTAAATGAACTATCCTGAGCGAGTTACCTATTTTCCATTGAGTGCGTCGTGCTGTCAAAATATAAATCAAATGTTCACAATCAAGAGTAACCGGTTGCTGACAAATAACACTGAAAACAAAAGGTTTCCTTTCTGCATGAAACATTTTGAAATTTTAAGTGATCCTGTTACTAGTAAGTGTAACAAAATGCTTGGGAAAGAAAAAAGGCTGGCATGACTTGTGAGGGTCTGACTGACACTTTTACTGCAGACAAGCTTTGACCTTGGAAATAGGCAGAATACCTTCCTCTTTGATGGCTGCTCACAACCACAGAGAATGTGAGAGTGCTTTTTCTCCCAGGCTCACCTTCAGCTCCCTGGGAAGGTCGCGTAAAGCCACTGTCTGAGCTCTGATGCTTGCGTGGGCTTTGGGGGCAGCACACTCCCACAGCGAGCCACAGGGTGTAGCAGGTCTCCACCCCGGCAGATCCTGCAGTTTCAAGGTTTCCTCCACACCTTCTGGTCCTTTCTGTCCATAGTGAAGTGATGGAGAGGAGATTTCCGTGGAGGGACCTGGGCTCCTGACAAGGCAGAGTTAGGACATCCCTGTTCTGCTCCACCACCCGGAGCAGAACCGCTTTGGTTTCACTGCTAGCAGTGCCCCCTTGGTCCCCAAATTTGCCTGTAAAACTCATTCCTCAGCACTAGCACAGTTCTGATTCCATGTGTAAAAAGAGCTTTTTTTAAGCATTTCTCCAGTCGATGAAGACAGATCGCTCCATAGTGTCTTTGTTTCCGCTCCCTACACAGATCTGCAGATATAACATATGCTCATAAAACCAGCTGGAAGTGGGACACGTAAACAGCAGTCACTCAGCAGTGGCTGCTCATGCCAGCATCAGTGGAACAGAGTGTGAGAATTAAATTTATGTTCTCCTGTTTCCCTACAGAAAATAACTCTTTGCTCTTGGCACCAGTTCCTTAGCTTGTGTCAAAAGTCAGAGAAGCCACACCAGTTCGCGCTAGCTGAAGGTCTTTATCTACCTCCGAATCTTTAAAAAGCTCTCCTTCCTGGGGAGAAGGAGATGGGGGAAAGAGAGAGCTCTTGGCTATACCAAGTGAGAGCCTGTCCTGGACTGGTGAGAGTGCCAACGCACAGCGTTAGCGGTTATGTTACTTCTCCTACTGCAGGTGTTAATCTTGGCATTGGCAAGAGCTAGCAGAACAGAATGAGTCCTGGGCTCCTGTGACGCAATGACGTTTCTTTAAATGGTCTGTTTACTTAGGTTGACAAATGACAAACTGGCAAAACTGGAAGCAGGTTTTCCATTCATCCACAAAACAGCTATAGCAAGGCAGGGGGAAGAGCAGATCTCTCCACTAATCCCCTTCCCCCAGCTCCCTCCAGCCAGCCGCTCACCCCTACAAGGGTCTCTCCTCTGGGTCATTAAACTGGCTTTTGAGCTGACGATGCCTCTCTTGCTACAGTTGTGTAGGCTATGTTCACAATAATCAATTGAGCTGATTTTAAAGCTCTCTGAAAAGCCAAGAACTTGCCGCTTGGTCCATCACTACTTACCTTGCTTGGTTTGAACACTGATTTTTTAATGAAAATATTTTTTCTCCATCCTCCTGTTTCTTTATTGAAAGAAATACCATGAAAATATCTTACCATAGCACAGGCACATCAGCTTGTTACTCCTAGTCCAAGAACAAGAAATCTTTCCCTCACCATGCTGAACATCCCTGCAAACAAACAGAAAAGGCAAAAAGTAGCTTTCTTTTGGGAACATGGATGCTTTAGGAATTGTATAACATGTAATTTGGGTCACTGTTGTGCAAACTGGCCCTGTGGAGGAGAACGCTGCTTCGAATCAGCTTCACAGAGACTTTCAGCAAAAGGAAATAAAATGAGCTCATTTACATGTTTGTCACCTTTGGGCAGTTTTCTGGTAATTTTCAGAAGTATTGAGGTGAATTGCAGCCTTTTAATATAGGTACGTTATTTAAACACTTAGCATCAAGGACCAGGGATTCATTACCTTTGCGTACTGCATATAGCATATTGGGGTGCTGAAGAATAAAAAGATCTTTGAATTCTAGCACATTCATTGTTACTATTTTATTTTTGAGTATGGCAATACAAGTATGAATATAAGGCTGTGTGGAGTCAGTTATATTCAGTGAGCATTAGCTTTTAGATTAGGTTAGAGTCCTTTTACACAGTCTGATGCAAAATTGCTGAAGTCGGTGGCTTTGGGTTAGGCTCACAGGTATTAGCTGTGACACCTGGACTCATCTAGTGGCTACTTTTAAGTTCCTGCAATACCTTTTAGGACATGAAAAGCATTTGAAGGAAATTACATTTCTAATGGAAACATGAAATCCCTTTGGATATTCTAACTGTCAAGAAACAGAGAAAATACATTAAATACTTTTTAAACCAACAGTAATTAATTAACAACAATAATAATAGACTTTAGCTCTGCTTGAGGTAGGATTGGTTTCAGTCAACCAGCTGAGCTGTACCAATTCAGGTCAGAAACATCAAAATGAAGATGACTTCAGACCTGCAAACTATAATTACTTTATAACAAGGGGTTTTCCTCCCCCTTGGTATCCTCCCCCACAAGTATCTAAAGGGTGGGTTGAAGGAGGATGGAGCCAGGCTCTTTTCAATGGTTCCCAGTGACAGGACGAGGGGCAATGGGCACAAGTTAGAACACAGGAAGTTCCGTTCAAATACACGGAAACACTTCTTTACGGTGAGGGTGACTGAGCACTGGAACAGGCTGCCCAGGGAGGTTGTGGAGTCCCCTTCTCTGGAGATTTTCAAGACCCACCTGGATGCAGTCCTGAGTAATGCGCTCTGGGCAATCCTGCTTTAGCAGTGGAGTTGGACTAGATGATCTCTAGAGGTCCCTTCCAACTCTGAAAATTCCGTGATTCCGTGATTTACCTTCAACAAAACACACCCTTTTAATCTATTCTTCCTCTTCATCTAGTTCGATTAATGTATAGAATATAAAGAAATTCTGAATTTTATTTCTTTTTCAAGGTTTCCTGCAGATTTGTTATGTCTTCCATGAAGTTTCCACTCTTAGTGATGGAGGAGAGCAAAGACGTTATGCAGATTGCTGGGTTGTGGGTTTTTTTTTCCTTTTTCTTGGGAGTATCGGTAGAGAAGGACAACGTGATAGTTTATATTTGTGTTGACAAAATTCTTTGCCTTCTGTCATAATGAGTTCGCTGACATCAGGAATGAGATGAGGGCTTTATACTTGAAAGCATCATTGGTTCTGTAGCAATCATCGTGTGTCCATAAACTGCACAGATTTTGTGGATTCTCGTGCAGTTGAGATGTTCTTGCTTTACTTCTTCCTTCCCCTCTTTTCGTTACTCTTTTACTCTGCAAGCTATTCTTGCTTGCAGAAGCATGAATTATTCTCTCTCACTGGCACTGAAGGTACCTCATTGTTTTACTTAATGCATCTTTTCAAAGGTGGTTCTGTAGATCCTTCCTGTGACCCTGGATGTTTTCTGGCATATCTGTGAATCTTTCAGCAAATCAGGTTTTAATTAGTGCAAGGAAGATTGCTTCATCTCTTTGATCAGAATGGATTAATTTTTTTTCTGTATTTGAACATACAAAGTCCAGCCTCAGAAAAAGCTACCCAGGATATTCTGCCTGTTAAAACAAGAGTGGATTAATCTCTGAGCGGACTCAAGCATTGTTTGACTGTCCTGTATCGGATGACGGGGGACAGACTACAGGGAAGTGGGTGTCAGGATCGTGTAATTTTCATGTGCCCTTCCAGTTCAATGGCAGCTGTGTCTGCTTATCCGGGGGCAAAACCAGAACTAAAGTCTTTTAAATGAATAATGGCCCCAACATGTCATAAAACGGATGCAATATGGATTGTTCACAAATAAATCATCCTGCGGAATTTAAACACAGATAGCAAAGCCCAGTTTAGCAGCCAGGAACCCCACTCCATAGCGCAACTGAATACAAAATGTACTGGAAATATTCTTGAGAGAGAGAGGTGATCTTTTACGTGAAGATAAAATTATGCCATCAAGTTTTTAGCCTACGCTTCTATGGGAATCAAAGTGTGCTCCCCAGAAAATGGATGGCAAACTGTATTTCATGGGGCGGTGTTCCAGGGACTGGGCTAGCATAAAACCAGGCTTGGTGGAGAAATTTGTATGACGCTTTCTGCCCCTTCCCCCCACTTCCACCCACTCTGCACCTGTAGTCTTTGCCAAAGGATGCAAGTTGCTCTTCTTCAGCTGATTCACTCTCCTTTATGATCTGAAAACACTCTGGAAGGCCTGGAGCAGATGTGGAAACTTAGAACAGCAGATATGGGATTTTGTACTTCAAAAGGAATTGGCATTGGTGCAATGAGTGTGTTTGATACTTGCTTGTCCCTTGTAAATCACCTAGCCTTTTTATCTAAGTGAAACCATATGACCCTTGAAAATTGTGAAGTGAACACCTTGAAGGTGGTTTTCTGTTCAGCATCGTATAGGAAAAGATGGGAGAACTGAATGGAAGAGAACCAAAATTCAGAGTGACGAGGGACAGACCCCGTCATTCCCAGTGTCAGATGAATAAACATACATTCAAAGGGTTGATCTGCCTCTCTAAAATGGGTCTTATTCTCAAAAGGTCTAAAACTCTCTGTGACTCACCTGGATTCTCTATTACAATTACAATGTTGGTTCTGGTCTGCCTGTTTTCCAGAAACTTGTGCTGCTTTTACCTTACTATGTGAATTCTTTTAAAGGTGCCTATGCTTAGGTAGTTGTTTCTCTCACCTGGGAAAATGTCTCAGCTAATGCTACGCGTACAAACTTTGGTTTAACAGTTGAATTACAATATTGTCTCTCCCTCCATTTAGATCTCTCAAGTATAGACCTGGGCATTTATCTAGCAGCCTCCTAGCTCATCCCACAGCTCCTTAAAAAGGAAAGCACTACACAAAATCTATTTTTTAACAGGTAAGTAGAAACATAACAGATCACACTTCGGGATGATGTGGAGGGGAACATAGTCCCCTGCGAGAAGGCAGCAGGGATCCCACGTCCCAGTGAAGGGGGAGGCGTAACATTTGCCTCAATCCTTAGATGAATGAGGATGGAAGCCGTCATGCCATCACTGTGCAGGGTGGTGCATTGGTGTCTCAACCACTGCAACTAAACTCCGAGTTTTACAGCAAATTCCACTTACTACTTTTTTCATCATCATGTTTGCTCTTCAAGCCTTTTCTTCATCATCTTACATAGGCATCAGTTATCATCTTCAGGTCTCTCTTCAAGCTGATCTTTTGAATGAGTCTTGCCAACTTTCCCTTGGTGCCCAGTATATTTACGAAATGTGTTAGAAGACAAGTCCAGCAGAGAAAAGGAATGAGGCACTCCAAATTAAATGATAAAGGGATGCTGCCAAACTCAGTTTTGAATACAGCCCAAGGCACAATATGCATAAGAATTAGTTTAGGTACCAGCAGCCCAGACTGAGGTGTTTTGCGTGGGTTGGCTTTTGGAGTATCTGCTACTACGAGACAAGCATTGTAACAAATTAGGGAACCATTTTCTGCCAGAAAAGTGTGAAGTCTAAAGACATGCATTGACTCCTTCAGAACATAAGGTTTCTTTTTGTTATGGCTTGTCATGCTTTTGTGTGTGTGTGTGAGTACATGTGCAGGTGCTCTATGAATTTAATGTTAGGCATTGGGGCCAAAATATATGCTGATGTTGGCACATACAGTGGGACTGGTGGGTCTAAATAGAGGAGACAGGAGAAAGGAGTCAAGAAGCGTAGTACTGAAAGTACAAGGGTGGGAGCGCAATTAAAGTGGTAGAAGAGAGGAGGAATTAAAGGGAATCGGTGAGTAATAAAATAATACGTATTACTATTTTTGTGGTTCCTATTCATAATATGTATATATGAAACACACCTAGCACAAACACATGCAGGAAGGGAATCTGAAGGTCCTTGCACCATTCAAGAAGCAAGGTGTAGCACTGAGGGACAGTGGCAGGCAGCGTCCCAGCTGTGGCTGTCATAATGCAGTTGGGACACACGTGCTCCCCTTGCTGGGAGAAGCAGCTCGGGGCCAGGGAATGGTGTCCAGGTCCTTACACCCAGGGTCCTTGTATTGTCCAAATATGCTTCATGGGACATGAGGCAAAATGCAAAATGCTTGTTATGCATCCCCTGCCTTTCTCCCCGCTCGCATCCAGAAGCACTCAGGGCTGGAGCATGTCGCTGTGGAGCTGTGCCGTGGGACAATGCTCAAGACACTCCTGGGAAGAGGAACAGAGCCGGATTGCCATCAGATGGTCTTCGGGAGAGCTGGCGCTTTAAATGAGTTTATTCACAGTTAAACATTTCACATGAGTTACTCAAGAGAACTTGTTTGTTAGAGGCAGGTGGTGACTAATCATCTCTTAGCCCACCTTTACCACATTCAAGAGTTGTCAGAAAGCTGACAAGTAGAAAAACCTCTTAGTAACTCTTCATTATAACAGGCTCCGACCCCCGCTGCTGTTGGATCAAAATGGGAAAAATAGGGCTTCCAAGTTCCTTTTTCTTGTCCTCGGAGCTTCATTACTTAGGTAATGGCAAAAATATGTTCCTCACATGGTGAAACTAATACATGTATAATTCTCCTTCCCCACACAGAAATTAATCATAACTTCCAAATTCAGAACTTAAATTTTTTTAACTCTTTCTTGCTGTCACAGCTGAGGTTAGAGATTTAGAGGGTCTTCCTTCATGGTCCCACGAAATGCCTTATGTGCTGCCCGTCAGAAGAGCAAGTAAGCCAAACTCCAGTATTACGGGTCAAATTGCAAGCAGAGAGGGACGGCTACGTGTCAGCATATTCTCCAGCCTGGAGCAGGTGTCGAGGTGTCCTGTACTCCATAGCCGCTAGGCAATGAGTAAAGCAGGTCTGAGCCTGCTGGGATATAGCCTGGGGGTTGACACAGCCATTTTCTTCGTCCTCGAGCTGAGGAGAGGCCAAAAGGCAGAGTAAAGCTGCTTCTGTATCCATACTGCTGGGACTGGGACGAACGGTAGCTTGGGTGAGCATAGAGAATCAACTTAAAATGTAGCAGATGCTGCTTTTAAGCCTTAAAAAAAAAAAAAAAAAAAAAAAAAAAAGAATTAGCAATGCAATGAGGAGAAATATCCTGCAGCGGGAATGGAGAACACTGTAGTGCTGTAGTGTAGGGATGAAAGGAAGCTAGGTATCCTTTGAGATGGCAGATGTACTACCAAATATTTATTTCTTTAAAATATTTTCTTAAGTCTTTAAAGTTAGGTAGTAGCTTCTATTGTTTCCTTTGGCAGCTTATTCTAGCCATGAGTTTCTCTGTGTAATGAAATTCCACCTACAGTAAATCTTCTGAGTGCCTGGCTGATCCTGAGGTTTAACTCTTCCAAGCCTGGCTCTCTGCTCATCTGCCTGCCCTGCATCGAGTTGATTCCAACTCATTATGAGATTGACATCACAGCTCTGTCCTGGATGTCCTGGGCTGTCAGTTGGATGAACTAGGTGACCCAGCCGGCTCTATTTTCTGTGGTTCTCTTCTTTGTCTACCTACTTTGATCATTGGAAATCTCAGTCTTTGTTCCTGCCTAAGAACTCGTTATTTTGATCTGGAGAATCAGTCATTGTGAATTCAGTATATTTGTTTGTTGCAGCTGGAATCTGTGCAGTTGGAGCCCTGGATGATCCCAGACACACCAGCTGACTGTCCTGGTCAGTGATCTTCAGGCTGCACTGGGCTGTCTGTGTATCTTCATTTAGTGAGATACAGCACTGTGGTGCCTAAAGGTATGTAAACCTTTATGGTGCCTAAAGGTATGTATCATGACTGGGAAAAGGCACAAGGGCTGCTGTCCTTTCCAGGGTGGCTCCTCTGACTTGCCTGCTGTCAGAGGCCAGGTGATGCCCAGTGATTTATTTTGCAGGTCAGCCACAAGTTCTGAGCAGTTCTGCCCCATTTCATGTTGACTGTAGGTTTGGAGCTGTAGCTGCAATAACCCCAGGCTGTGTCCTGGCTATTCCTCATTGACTCCACCAAATCAGGCACTGTCAGCAAGAAGCAACTCTTTGACCTAATGTGTCTGCCCAAACAGCACAGAGCAGTCATAGCCAAACACCAGCAGAGAGATGATGAATCCAGTAAAAACATGACCAACTGGTGGATGCAGGAAGCCAACAGACCCTCTCTGACTGTCTTGGTCAAATAGCAACTGGGCAGCCACAGCTCAATCCCGGAGACCTTCCTCTTGGGAGGAAGCCTCCTGGGGAGCAGAGGACTTTCCTATGCATCTTGAAGTCCTTTCCACATTGCAGACTTTTCTGACTTAAGAATATTTATCAAATATTTGGTAAATTTATACTATTTATGGAAATATAAAATGCTAATTTATTGAGCAAAGAAGGGTACCCAGTCTCCTGAATAAACTTGCCAGCCTCAAGCCAGTGCAACTGTGCACAAAGTGGGGAACACTGGATCCATGTCTGCTCCAGGCAGAAATTGTCCAAAAGTTTAAAAATAATAACCCTGAAGTCAACAGCTGCAATCATTTGAATTCTGTATGCCTATGTGAGATTCAGGGCTGGAGCACCTCTCCTATGAAGGCAGGTTGAGAGAGTTGGGGTTGTTCAGCCTGGAGAAGAGAAGACTGTGGGGACACCCTATAGTGACCTTCCAGAACCTAAAGGGGGCCTACAAGAAAGCTGGAGAGCAACTTTTTACAAGGACATGTAGAGATAGGACAAGGGGTGATGGCTTCAAACTGGAAGAGGGAAGATTCAGATTAGGTATTAGGAAGAAATTTTTCACTATCAGGGGGGTGAGGGACTGGAACAGGTTGCCCAGGGAAGTTGTGGATGCCCCATCCCTGGAGGTGTTCAAGGCCAGGCTGGATGGGGCTTTGAGCAACCTGGTCTAGTGGGAGGTGTCCCTGCCCATGGCAGGGGGGTTGGAACTAGATGGTCATTAAGGTCCCTTCCAACTCTAACCGTTCTATGATTCTATGATATGTCTTGCAGGCATTTTACCTTTGTGAAATCAAATATAATTCCAAGCAGATAAATTCAGTTCAAATAGTTGTCTTGCCTGAATAAAGCCTATGGGAACATACCAAAGAGCTTCTAATTTTGTACCTAGTATGTTAGAGTACTTTTGATTATCCAGTGCTGTTTTTCTTCCTCTCAAAGTGCTATGTTTTAATGATCAGTTTTACACCATATTCTGGATGTGACTTCAGTAGCCCAAACAACAGGCTGAGCTCCTTCTGTTTTTCTCTGACTTCAGGAAAAATAAAGAAAAAGCATTTTCAGGAGCCATTGTCACATTGCAGAGATCAGAGTATTTCCTCCCTTTACATACAGAATGGTTTTCTTAATTATTTCTCACTATTTTTTGGTAAATACTGTCTTGATTGATAGGTATTTAGCAGCTTGATACTTCAGTCAACATGAAAGTCACATTAAGTAAACTGAAAGGTGGAAGACTAAGTTAGTGCAGAACTGAAGTGACTCACTCAGTGTCCATGCTGAAGTCAGAAATGGGAAACAAACTGGAGCTCAAGGACAACATTTTATCATCTGGAGATAGCATTTTCTTGGGGGGAATAGTGTTTCCATCTATTCATTCTTAACTGGCTTTTCTCCGGCAGGAATTGCTGAGCTTATATTAACCAGCATTCTTCTTTGATTCATTCAAACTGCTCTTCACAATTCCTCCACTCTATTGCCATTGACAAAAACATTAAAAAGAGAACTACTCTGATGGACCAAAAAGGCATGTGTGGATTCTGGCACCTGTGCCAAAGCTTTGGTCTCTATCTGTAAGTAGTGGAAGGCACTTAATTCACCGGCAGTTAGATGCATAAATGCCTTTGAGAATCAGAGCTTTATTGGGAAATTATGTAAGCTTACTACTTTTTTTCATCCTTTGCTTTTATGATCCATTTAATTCCAATGGTAAACCTTGTGGAAGGAAGCAACCTTACTGTTTAAGCATTCTGACTGCTTGATACATGAACAATTACCATAAATAAATAATTACTCCAGGTCGCTGTGTATGGTACTGCCTTGCTGACTGGCTTTTCAGAGGGAGGCTAGAAAGGACAGAGAAGAGTCTGTGTGTATAATTTTTCTTTCCTACAATAGACTAGGAAGCAGACACCAGCTCATTTATATTGACAGAATCTGCATATTGTCTTATTTTGTGTACAAGAACTTCTCCTTCTGTATGATATCCTAGTCTTTCCCTTAGGAGCTGTGAACGTTACATAACTATTGAACATGAATCTACTCACTGTGTTAAATTTCCGAAACTTGCAAGGAGGAAAGTGTCACCTGTCAGAGAGATGTCACTTTGGCTGACTGCTGAATGCTTTGAAATGGGCTCTACTCCCCTTTGCACATATTCACTGTGAAACAGTTTAACAGAAAGAAGTGATTTATTTCAATTGACAAATCTTCTCAAGTAAATGAAAAAAAAAAAAAATCTCTCCTGTAGATTTATTAAACCACAATTAAATTATGCCTATTCAAGTGAAACCTGAGCTATATCTACTGGGAGCATCTAGCACTGTGTACCCAGGTACCAAATCTGTCATGGCTTTGTGACTTTTTTTATTGCGGTTCTGAATAACTAATAATCCATAGTGGATCTTACCTTTACAGGTCATAATCAGTTGGAAAAATGAAGCACAGAAGAGGGTGACCGAGTTCCAGACCCTGGATCTGTGTTTGTACATCTCCATCCTGTTCTTGACTTCATTCCATCACCAAGTTGAAGCCATGGGTGACAACGTATTTCTTGCAACGAAAGTGAAAAAGAGCAGTTTTGGAACCCTATTGACATGGAAAACTCATGTGAGTTTGGGAGATGGATGAGTTTCCTTTGGGAATCACTGTCACCATTAACTGTCAGGGACATACAAACATCATCTTCCAAACAAAACATTAAGAGTTAAAAGTATGTACAGCAAAAGTTTATACTAATATGTAAAACTCCGTATCTTTCCCCTTACTTAAGCTCAATCTTTTCTTGTAAACATTTATAAATGCCACTCTGTCCTGCTCCTATTGGGTGCTCTGTCACATTGTGTCCCTCTGAAATGCTTGGGCAGTGGTCAGGTACAGGGCCCCACCATGGTTTAGTACTCTCCTCTAGTCTTACAAGTAGCCTGAGAGAAGCATCAGTATGTGGGGCTTTCTCCCAGGATCAGTTTTTGATCAAATGGTAGGTTGATTATTGTATTCAGTTCAAGATGTTCACAATTAAAAAAATGTTCTAGAGGTACTGTAGAAAGCTGAAAAATTATATGGTGCTGGAAGACCAAGCCTGGATTCCGGTAGTAAAGTAAAGGCACTTGCCCGTTTGTTCTGCTTATCTGGCTGTTACATCTAGATCTCCAAATGCAAACCCCACAGAGCTAATTTACTGCATGGTTTTGTCTGGACTAATTAGCTGAGGTGCAAAGATGTGGCTAGATTTACGTGAGCTTGTGGTGTTACCTCCATCTAGCATGCATGCTGTGCAGGTGCCCATGGTGGTCATTGCTTAGGGGTCTCTGCACTGTGCCCTTTTACATGGCGCAAATATTTCTTTAAACTCTCCAATGTATTGAAGAGAAGGCTGAGAGATGACCTTAATAACACATTATAGTTACTTACATGAAGACTATATATGTCAAAGGGCAGATGCTTTCAGTGTTTTGTTAAACATATAGCAGTATATGAGATTGCATAAATGTGACTTAGATCTATGAGAGGGCTCTGAAGACAGAAACATTTAGTCTTGAAACAAGATATGGGTCCCATCAATGGAGATGGTTAGACCTTTGGATGGTTTAGCAAGGTAGTTGATAAATTTGCCATCTATTATAATAACCTTTAAAGTATTTTTTATTTTTTATTTTACAGAATCACAGAATGGTAGGGGTTGGAAGGGACCTTCAGGGATCATCTAGTCCAACCCACCTGACAAAGCAGCTTCACCTAGAGCAGGTTAGACAGGAAAGCATCCAGGCAGGTTTTGAAGATCTCCAGAGGAGTCTCCACAACCTCTCTGGGCAGCCTGTTTCAGTCCTCTGTCACCCTCAAAATAAAGAAGTTTTTCCTCTTGTTGAGGAAATTATTTTAGGAAGACAGTTCAGTCCAGCAGTGGGAAAATCTTTTACTGCCTGGATATGGTGGGATCAGATGATCACTATAACACGGGCTGTCATTCCTAATATGAAGAAACCCCCCCAAAATTATTAACCTTGTGCAGTTCAATTACCTTATTGATCCTGAAGTCCATAATCCATTAAATATATATTGGCAAGTCTTGGTTTGAATTTATGGATTGTCAGTAACTGAAATTGAGCAAGCTCAGCATATATATGTGTGTATATACATATGTTTATATCCATACTTGTTTATAGCACATTATAAAAAGGAGCTAATCTCATCTACTTATCTTACATGAAGAACTACTGAAGTACCAGACACACAAATCTTCATAACTGGCATTTGTCTGGCAAATTTTAAAAGCAGACATGTAAAAGTGCAAAATACATTAATCATCTCTGACAAGTCCAAAGAAAGACTCCTAAAATTTTTTTAAAATACTTTACAAACTCAAAGGTCATGCAAAGTTTATGTTAAGCCAGTTAACATAAGTGCTCAAGCATTGTGGGAGTCTCGTTCATAAATGAATGAGATCCAGAAAAGTCTTTGATCAAATAAACATGCGAGCTGAAAGAAATATATATATGTTGTTTAATGCAATTCAAAGTAAAGAATCGTAGAATCATAGAATAATAGAATCATGGAATCATAGAATCATAGAGTGGTTTGGGTTGGAATGGAACCTTATAGTTCATCTAGTTCCACCCCCCCTTCCATGGGCAGGGACACCTCCCACTAGACCAGGTTGCTCAAAGCCCCATCCAGCCTGGCCTTGAACACTGCCAGGGATGGGGCATCCACAACTTCCCTGGGCAACCTGTTCCGGTGCCTCACCCCCCTGATAGTGAAAAATTTCTTCCAAATATTAGATGTCTAAATCTCCCCTCTTCCAGTTTGAAGCCGTTACTTCTCATCCTATCACTACATGCCCTTGTAAAAAGTTGCTCTCCAGCTTTCTTGTAGGCCCCCTTTAGGTACTGGAAGGCCACTATAAGGTCTCCCCAGAACCTTCTCTTCTCCAGGCTGAACAACCCCAACTCTCTCAATCTGTCTTCATAGGAGAGGTGCTCAAGCCCTCTGATCATCTTCGTGGCTTTCCTCTGAACTCGTTCCAGCAGGTTCATATCTTTCCTGTGCTGAGCACTCCAGTTATACACAGTACGCCAGGTGGGGTCTCACCAGAGCAGAGTAGAGTGGCAGAATTACCTCCCTCAACCTGCTGCCCACACTTCTTTTGATGCAGCCCAGGATACGGTTGGCTTTCTGGGCTGCGAACACATGTTGCTGGGTCATGGTGAGCTTCTTATCAACTAACACCCCTAAGTCCTTCTCCTCAGGGCTGCTCTCAATCCATTCTCCACCCAGCCTGTACTTGTGCTTGGGATTACCCCGACTCACATGCAGGACCTTACACTTGGCCTTGTTGAACTTCATGAGGTTTGCACATGCCCACCTCTAAAGCCTGTCCAGATCCTTCTGGACGGCACCACTTCCCTCCAGCATGTCAACTGCACCATGCTGCTCTGTGTCATTGGCACACTTGCTGGAGATGCACTCAATCCCACTGTCCACATCACCAACAAAGATTTAAAGAGTGCCTGTCGCCATATCAACCTGTGATGAACACCACTCGTCACTGGCCTCCTCTTGGACATTGTCCCATTGACAACAACCCTCTGAGTGTGACCATCCAGCCAATTCCTTATCCACTGAGCGGTCCATCCGTCAAATCCACGTCTCTCCAATTTAGAGACAAGGATATTGTGCGAGGCAGCATTAGATGCTTTGCACAAGTCCAGGTGGATGGTCAGTTGCTCTTCCCTTATCCACCAACACTGTAACCCTGTAGAAGACCGCCAAATTCACCAGACATGATTTGCCCTTGGTGAAGCCATGTTGGCTGTCACCCATCACCTTATTTTCCATGTGTCTTAGCATAGTTTCCAGCAGAATCTGCTCCATGACCTTGATGGGCACAGAGGTGAGACTGACTGGCCTGTAGTTCCGCAGGTCTTCCTTTTTTCCCTTTTTAAAAATGGGGGTTATTTTTCTCCTTTTCCAGTTGGTGGCAACTTCACCGGACTGCCATGACTTCTCAAATATGGTGGATAGTGGCTTGGCAACTTCATTCACCAGCTTCCTCAGGACCTGCAGATGAATCTCATCAGGTCCCATGAACTTGTGCACCTTCTGATTCCTTAGATGGTTTCAAACCTGATCTTAGAAGAAATACTTTAGCTAACTCTACCTTTTCTGACCTAAATAGGTGAATCAGTAAACTCTACAAAGCTTGGGAAGAGTAAACCAATTTTTATTCTATATAGAACAGGTTATGGTTCAATAAACAGTTTCCTTAGCGCTCCCTCCAGCAGCCCTGTTGGGTTTATTTTCCAGCCACATTCCCTTAGTAATTCTTTTGGTTTATATTTACTGCATTTTTCTCAGTAACAAAGTCCCTGATGGTATTCATACCAGATAATGTGGTTAGTTCTGTTACATCACAGAAGTTTTGAATTTGCAGTGTATTTTTTCTTCCTGAGCAGAAAAGATGCAATAGTCAACAAATCAATCAGTATTGACCATTGCCATATGGGCTTTGGTCTCCTTATGCTTTATGTGAAGTCTCTTCCTTAACTGACTTCTATGAATCTTACTGTTGTAGCAGAATCACCAGTAAATTTTGAGGTATACAGAACTGCAAGTGCCTTGAGCCATCCAGCTTTGATGCTGACATTTGTTAGACCTTAATATTTCTTTTTTCCTGTTGAATAGAAGGAATTGTAACTTATTCTTTCAAAAATCTGCAAGATATTCCTGCGTTATTCTCTGCCCTGAATTTGCAATCAGGCCATCGCCTAGAATATACTCATAAAAAAAAGTAAAACAATTCTAAGCCCAAGACTGCTCCTTTTGAAAGATGAGGAAAATGCCAGAAGCACAGTAGCTGATGTTTTAAACCTCTCTCTGGACTACGGCATCCATTTCACTGAATCACACACAGACAGTCCAATGAAAAAAAAAGTCTGTGTTTATGCTGGCAGGAATCCTGGCCACTGTCAAGGGAAACACTGTCTTCAAAAAAAGTGATGTTTTAGATGAAAATTCCAAAAAGACTGCCTCTCAGTTTTGACATCACTATGGATTCAGAAATGAAGTCATTAAAAAACTAACTCAGGTATTGCAAAGACTCATACAGTAATGTCAGATATTTTAGTACTCCATAAGGATTCTTGCCTCGTGCTGAGTTGTACTGCAGCTTTTTGTTCAGAGGCAAGAGTGGTGTATCCCGCACAAGGAAAGGACACGCGATTTTATGAGAAGATGCCGAGTACAGAGCAACAGAGGATGAAGTGCAGGCTCTTTCTTCACCTCATCCCTTGTTTCCCAAGATTTTGCAGGAACTCGCTGGAGGGATACATGGTTAATGTCCCGCGGGGCGTTACAGGGCAGCTCAGGAGAAATGTTTATTATAGATAGACAGCTGAGGATTTTTTTCCTCCCAGTTGCAGACATTAAAAGAGTGTATTACGCAATGAATAAACAAAAAAAAAGGGCTGGAGATATGTGATAGAGGGGCTGGACAGGAAGAAGGGAGATCAGCAGGATACCTGGATGTCAGCACGATGATGACGTCCAAAGGCCCATCTGGCATCTATACACAGGAGAGAAAGGGGATGCCTGGTAATCAGGGTTTTGAGGTATACTTAGAGGATAGGAAAGAGATTCTGAGTAGGGATAGGGAACACAGAAGAATCACTTATGGGTGGGAAAAAGTGGTGCCAGAGACTTGTTTATCAGGAAAAACTTTAGCAGAAGAGTCTTCATGAGGCAGAGTCTCTTTTTCTGTCAGGGAAGAGGAGAAAGAACACGGCAAACAGCCCCACTTCATTCCTGCTGTTTGTTTTTTTATTTTTTAGTTTGATCTGTAATACATAAATCAGTGAAGCCATGACCATATACCCAGAGTAACACTGCAACTTTCAGGCCTAAAGGGCCATTACACTACTTTTTCCAAACCTGTCTTCCCCAGGGATGTCTGCTGGGTGGTAGACCAGCAAGATCTGCACACTTCTTTTGTCACATCACCAGTGGTTTGGTGCTGCAGCAAGACTGAGGAATGTCTGATCTCATGAATATGGGTCTGATCCTGCAATCGTTAGTCATGCTGAAATACATCTCACTTCACTGGTAGCATCTTCTCATCAGCAGGGCATGAACCAACTTGACACAGATGCTTGATCTGTGGATTGGTGCAGTGTACCGCTACCACTGACAGACCCCTGTAGCAAAGTATTGCAAGATTTATTTCCAGAACTTTAAAATGTATATTTTAATACCAGCTTCTCTAATTCATCATACAGTCTCTCCTGTTGCACATAATGTTAGAAAAAAGATCTCAAAAATCTAGTAAGAAAGCAATGTTTGGGATGGCCTTGCCTGGTAAGAAACTAAACTGCAATAGGTTAGCCACTAAACCTTAATCCAACTGGAAAATGGCTTTCATGACTTGGACTTAATCTGTGATAAAGCTAATTTACTTGTGGCCTGCATTGATACCTTATTATTCAAATGTTTTTTAAGGCTTGATGAAGTTCCAATTTGGAAAGTCAAGGGGAAAAAATGTTATATTAATGAATTAATATAATAAGAGGCTAAACCTTTCTTGAATGTATTTTGCCTTCTTTATATGAGGAAAGGTGGAAAGTATTCTCTGTGGGGAAAATAGAATCCCACAGCTGCTAGGTCTTGGGACTTTATCCTTGCCCCCTTTCCCCTCCTGTAAGCTGTTCAGCTGATTTCTTGGGAACACTAGGATAATCCTGCATGTATAGCATCCTAGTGCCTTAGCAGAGTCCCTGTATAGGAGCCTATATGCCTCTGCTTATATTACACAGAAAAGACAGCTCTATTTGAAAGCTAGAGAGTTGTTAAAAACCAGGCGTCTCATTTATTTTAAAAAGCCTTTTACTTGTTATCTGCAAGTTTCTTCTTGATTTCAATTTGTATCACCTTTGAAAATGGACTGTGTTACTATGCAGTGCCACAGCTTTCTACGTCTTTTCCAGACTTGTTGACATCTAACAAGACAGTATGTTACTTGATGGAAAAATAGGAGGAAAATGGAATTGCTGAAGGGATTGATTAGAGAGTCTGAAACCACTTCCTTCTTTGTTTTTCCATTTTAGCAATCTCCTCCGTATTTTATACCCAAATCGTCTTTCTCTTTAGTTTGGCCAATTTCCCATTTTCTGATCTGTTTTGTGCACTTCCATAGCACCTGGTTTGGATCCAGGTCCAGCATTGGTACACAGATGAATTTCTGTTGCATAAAATGATACAGGTTGCATGTTGCCTTGGGGACTTTTTTCACCAGTTTCAGGCTACTTGCAGGAGGACAAATGATAGATTGAAGTGAGGGCTATACCAAAGTACCAAGCTGAATAATCAGAGTGAGTTCATAACAGATCTGATTTTATGTCATGTGGCTACAGTGGTTTTGACTTGCTAGTAGACACCCAAACCAGGATCCCTTTATGATCGACCTACAGCTACGGTAGAAAAAGCTCCTTTTTTTTTTCCCTCCCTGCTTTCTAAATGTTCTTTATCTCATTTTCTTTCTTCAAGTTTTCAGATATCCAGAGTCTTTTCAGATGATTGTGCCCATATCTCCTTGTGTCTTCAACACTGAAAGTGGGTTCATTCACTTGAATTAATTACAGAAAAAATAAAGAAACAAGCTTTTATACATTTCTAAAGTATTTGACACGGATTTTTTCCTCCAGTTTGCCATTTACAAGCAGAAACAGAAGTGGCAGAAATTTCAGAGAAGGGTTGTTTTTGTGAAAGTTCCAGTGTCTTTTTCTCCTTTTCAAGAAATGAAAGATGCAGAAAGGTTGGATAAGCTTTCGGATATTGGATGGTTGCTTGAGTCAAATCCAATCCCCAAACCTTTCAAGGCTTCTTTGCTGCAAATGCATATTGACAGACACAAAATGCCACAGAAGTAGGCTCTGGTAACTGACATTATTGAATTATGCTACCAGAAGAGTGCTGAAATGGAGGGCCAAAATAATTATTATAATCAGGCTGAATTTTATAATCTGTTTTGTAATCAAAATTACCCTACAAGCAAAGCTTACTCCTTCATCCTTTCTATCCATTTCAAAGGTTTAGAACTCTTTCTCTTCTTTAGTTTATTAATAATTTCAAAACCTTTTTCTTACCTCTATAGGACTCTCATTTCTTTTCCACTGACCTGTAGGTATTCCTTTTTCCTCTTCAGGCTCTCTCCTGAAAAAGCCTAGAGCATTGCAATTCCTGGACACCTTCCCTGCATGCTCTCCATTCTTCAGCTCCAGAGCCTGCTTTGCTCTGTCTGGTCGTGATACCCCTTCATTTTTTCTTGGACACAAACTTTGTAAGTCATAGCCAGATTTGTGGACTCAGATTCTGCTTTAATCATACAACCATGTTGCAAGGTTAGACTTGTCTGGCTAGTTGAGTAATCTCTTCTGGAGATGGAGTAATCTCAGATGGAAAAAGGAGGAAAGTTTAATATAAGAGATAGCATTAACCTTCTATTAACGAATGTCACACCACTCAAAACACACCCATCAGGACACCTTGTTCATTCTTTTTACACAGTCTGGTCAAAATATATTTTAAGAGGTACCAGCAAAGAAAATGTAGAGCTTCAAATCCCAGCACGTGCGAGCACATTTATTTTCGCAATGGAAGTGTTCCTTAACGCCTGATTCTTCCTAAACCATCCTCTGCCATGCCAAGTTGTTGAGAAGTGTTTCTTCCTGAATTCCAAAATAAGCTATTCTTTACCTTGAGAGAAAAATGTGGAATGTTATCTGAGAATGAGTTTTGTCAAAAGAGAGGGTTATTCTGCCCTTTCCTTGCCAGACCTGTGTACTTCAATGAGAATCTGCAAGTGAACCTCCCATTAGTGTGTTTAATAAAACTGTTTTCAGGACACTGTTTTTACTTTGTGCAATCAAGTTCTGTCTGAAAGAATATGGCAGGAAATGGAAGAGAATGAAATTGCCTGTTCATCACACATTGAAATTTTGTTATGGTGATCACAGTAGTAAACCGAGACGTCATATCTTCTCTGCATCCTGTTAAGATGATCAGAGGGCTGGACAGGCTGAGAGAGTTGGGATTGTTCAGCCTGGAGAAGAGTGAGGGGAGACCTTATAACAGTCTTCCAGTACCTAAAGGGGGCCTACAAGAAAGCTGGAGAGGACTCTTTGTCAGGGAGTGTAGTGATAGGAGGAGGGGTAACAGTTTTAAACTGAAAGAGGGCAGATTTAGATCAGATATTAGGAATAAATTCTTTACTCTGAGGGTGGTGAGACACTAGAACAGGTTGCCCAGAGAAGCTGTGGATGCCCCAACCCTGGAGGTGTTCAAGGCCAGGCGGGATGGGGCTTTGAGCAACCTGGTCTAGTGGGAGGTGTCCCTGCCTATGGCAGGGGGGTTGGAACTAGATGATCTTTAAAAGTCCCTTCCAACTCTAACCATTCCATGTTTCTATGAATAGCTGGTTTCTGAAGTTCTCTGGATATATTTTTTGCGAGTGTGTCCTTATGACATTTTCTGGGGAAAGGTAAAATTAGAATTAAAGGTGAGACGAAGTATTCAATATGAAGTAAAGTCCACAAGACCAGATTCCTAACATTTGTCCTGAATGTCAACTTATTAATGGATTCATCCTTTCCAGATACATTTTTACAACATATATGCCCAATTTATTTCTACTATCTCTTTCAAGAAAGTGATGGAGTAGGCATTTTGATAACTGATAATTATCAATGCATTAAAACAAGGTTCCAAAAACGATGATGTTTCTGTGCTTGAGATAAGGCATGATTCTTTAAGTGAAATGAAAAAAATCTAAAATTACACACTGAGAAATCAATATATTTTTTCAGTTTGCTTGAAAAATCATCTTGCAAAAGGGTCTTTGTTTTTCAAATTCCATGACCACAGCTGAAATACATAAACTGAAAAGAAGTGCTATAAAGACATAAATCTTCTTAGAAATCATAGATTTGTCATGCCATTATTGCTGCTCCTTGGCAAACCATGCAGTCATTTTCCATTCATTTAGAATTCAGTCAAGTAAGGATCGATTCAGGCTTTGCTTGCCTGTATCCTGTGATGTAATGCCATCTAATGAAGCTGCAAAGTATAAAATCTGACTTCAGTCAGAAAGACCATTATAATGCTCTTCCTTCTGTTTTGACCTTTAAGTAAGAGTGCAAGGCAATGAGTGCTGCCTGTAACTAGCACTTGTGGCAACATGTTGAGTACAAATACGGATGATGGGTCTGTTGCTATGAAACATCTAGATAATGTCATCTAGGCAAATAATATTTTTTTAAATGAGAAAACTTTTTTAAAGAAACACTATGACTGCAAAGTCAAGCACTCAAAATTTAGGAAATGGTAGAACTGAGATGGAAAATTCAGCTTCAGTTCAAGTCCCCTAATATCTGCCATGTTACAGTTACATTAGAATGTAATAATATGTGCAGATAATACTTTTTCCATGGATGTGCTCAGCAACGATGACTTAATGACTAGCTAAGTTTGTTCTGCCTCTGTTACAGTGTGTGTCTTTAGCTCATGAAGACACAATCTGAATGCAGGACTGTACATTTCCTGGCAGATCTTCTTCTGCTAGGCTTAAGAGAATTAGTGCTTCAGAAAGACCGATCCATCTTCTCTTTTGCCATATATGCACATAGTTACACAAGTACACAGGTAAGTGCATTTAGAAGATTCCTATAAAGCATATTGTGATCATCACATCTTTATAAGGCCTATGCAAGACAGAGGCACCGACCTCCTTGTGCGGTTCCCATGGCATTCTCCCAGTCACAGAAGTTGGGAGACCCTGGAAGAAGGGGTTTGTTCACTCTGTGCAACTTTGAAGGGCAGTACGCACAGTCCCCTCCAGGCTGCCTCCCATGTAGTGCAGTTGGTCCATGAGAGCTGATATTATGACCAAATTTGGGCAGGTTTCCAGAGGACCATCTGATGTCTTCTTTACATACTTGGTGCTATGGCAAGAAGGTGCCCAAAAATTCTAGACTGCACAGTGTAGCTGAGCTTAAGCTTTATTAAAAAAAAAGAAAAGCATAAATAAAAAAGTGAATATGCCTCCAAAGTGTGATACAAGCATCAAATGTTCCTTGTGACAACAGGGAATAGAATAGGTGGAAACTGTTACCTCTGAATTACAAACAAAGAAATCAAGGCCTGGACTGAAGGAATCTGCCAAAAGCTATACAAAAGATCCAAGGCCAAATGGGAATTAGCAGTTTTCATCTCCCATCTCTGTTCTTATTCTTCTTAACCATGCTGCTCTTCATTATCCACATATTGCATTGTATTTTTCAGCACTGGTACTCAGCCTTGATGGAGAGCCTGAGAGAGGCACTTCGCAGTCAGCTGGACTCAGCCAGGCACAGGTAATTGCCTTGTGAGCACATGGCATTTTCTTGTTCCGTTCAGTTCAGCACTGTAAGTCAGAGCATCTGCACACTGACCTGCTGTGTATATTGTGCACCGGGTCAAAATGCTACGTTGCCATTGTTTGTGGTTTTCTGCAGCTCTGTTTACCAGTGCACTTCAACTCCATCAAATGGCTACGCCAAGAAAATCAGAAATACTTTAGCAAGCAATAATGCAGGATGCACTTTCAATAAACGTGAAATAATTTTGCTATGTAAATATTTCCTCTTGACATAAAAAGGAGTAAGAACAACCCCAGATCAACCCAAGAATGCAAGCGTCAACACTGCTAACATCACTTCTGGAGGAATATCCCAATTACTTTGAAGTGAAGGGCATAACTTCTGTTGCATTTGATAGAATTCTACTGCTAGTATCTACGTTTACGCAAGGAATCTGTTGGAAAGCTTGCCTGGAGTAGGAAAAAGGGAATGGGAATAGTGGCAGGTGAACAAGAGAAATTGCTTGAGAACAGTTTGTTTTGTTCCAGCTCAAAACTCATTACTCACAGCAGTGACTGTTCGCGATCCACTTTAACTGCCCATTGCATAAATTCTGGTCATGTTGAGTTATTTGATGATCTAGGCTGCCAGTCTAACTTATTACAGATGAGGCAATAGAAAATACGTTTCTATTTTTCTTTCTTTGATTCAATGCTGCACATTTACATCTCCAGCAAGGCTGAAGAATCACCTGTTACTTACATTTCACTTGCCTTTGACAGACGTTTAATCTCGAGGTATTTTCTAAGCATCCTTGGGTCTGCATTATGTTTTCTCAGGGCAATTTCCAATTCCTTTTGTTTTTTACAATAGTCAGTGAAAGACATCCATTAATAATCTCATGGAAATAACTCAGGAGATCAGATTGCTGAACAATTTTTCATACATATTCCCCTCCTAGAATAAACATCTTAAAACACAAAATTATCTCTTTCTCAAAGCACTGTACCAGTAGACTGGGATGGGTTCTCCTAGCATTTACATTCTTTAAAGTTTGCAGTAACTTCAATGAAATTGGAAGAGGTACTTTGCAGTGAGTGTAGAAAGAATCAGATTGAATGAAGGAACGACTGAGGAAAGTGGGTTGTTTAGCCTGGAGAAGAGGAGGTTGAGGGGAGACCCTATCACTCTCTACAGCTACCTGAAAGGAGGTTGTAGAGAGGTGGTGACTGACCTCTTCTCCCAAGTGGCAAGTGATAGGATGAGAGGAAATGGGTTCAAGTTATGCTATGTGAGGTTTAGATTGGATATTAGGATATTAGGAAAATGTTTTCCACTGAAAGGGTTATTAAACATTGGGGTAGGATGCCCAGGGAGGTGGTTGATTTGCCATCCCTGGAGGTGTTTAAAAAAAGGGTAGACATGGTACTCGGGGACATGGTTTAGAAGAGGTTTTGTCAGGGTAGGTTAATGGTTGGACTTGATGATCTTAAAGGTCCCTTCCAACCTCAACAATTCTATAATACTATGATTCTATGATTCTATGAATGCAAGATTTAGACCAACATAGCAATCCAACTACAAGATACAATCTCTTTTTGTTCT
Source organism: Vanellus vanellus (assembly GCF_965231255.1). NCBI lineage: Eukaryota > Metazoa > Chordata > Aves > Charadriiformes > Charadriidae > Vanellus > Vanellus vanellus. The sequence continues at coordinate 62,155,809 of NC_138907.1, forward strand.
CTTCTTTTTGTAGCAAGATCATCCAAAAATCTACTGCCAATGGGGGGAGGGTTTACATTATATGGGCTGTTGTTTATTGAGAAGATTCTTTCCAGAAGTACATGCTTTGTATCAAACGCTAAGGAGATCCCTCTGCTCTCCTTAAAAGGCTCACTGTTAGCAGGTTTTGCCTGAAAAAAAGCAAGCTGGCAATTTCTTAGCTGAGAATTTACACTCTGAAGTTACACAATGAGTTCTGGTAGCCAGAGGTACTTTTTGATAGAGTACATCCAGAGAGGTTCAGCAAGAGGAAGCTCCCAGCAGCCAGGTTTCCATTGGCAATGGCGATTTTTTTGGGGAAACCTGTGCCCTGTTCTTTTTGTATTCTTTTCCACTGAGCCAGCTCAATCAGAAAGTCGTTTGGAGAGAAAATGCAGTGGCACTCGGTTGTTAAACATTATTATATCACCTGTATATGTCCCATATGGCTTCTGCAACTGGGTCATTTGATTCTGTTATTGCTGGCTAATGAATAATTTTGGTATCACTCCTTACCAGTTTCTTAATTTCTGTGAAGAAAAGAGAGAGATGGGGATTCACTATCTTGGAAGTGTTAGAATTTTCCTAACAAAAATTTGAATCAGGTACTCCAAGTAAGTGTTGATATCTTTCTAACAGCAATCGCTGCAACAAAACCCCAACTCACTGAATCACATGCCATTACTTATCAAAATTGGGTTTTTTTTTCCAAATGTGGATTTTCCAGATAGCAGAAAAGTCTGTGGGGCTGCAGGTGCCTGTCTCCATGGCAGAGTGCCTGGGCGACCCTAGCATTGCTAGCTGTCCTGGTGCCACAGACCCTAGAAATTCACTTTTGTTTCTCATCAGGTCCAGTTGTAGAGCACCAGCATAATACAGGTGACTTTCATTAGGGTCTTGTTAGAAAGAGATCTTTAAAAGCGAGGCCAAATAAGTGCTCTATGGGCAAGCAATACACAATTGGCTTTGGGTACTGGTAAATTGATCCATGTAGTAAAGTGACTGTTAAAAGTGATAATAACTAGAATCGTTCCAAACAGATAAAAATCAATTTACATTATGTGTGAGCTTGCCAAGCAGAAAAGGTCCAAGACTTTATTATTTGGCAACTTTGGAACCCATTTTTCAATCTATGTACAGCCTTTTTAGCAGAGAGTGCATCTTCTTTTTTTTTTAACATACTTATGTAACCATAAAACTGAAACTGTTTGAAACTGTTCAAATCTGTAATGTTCACGTCCAAAATGTGTTAGGCATCAGTTCAAGAACTTGGAACAAAATTAGTTACAACACTTTCTCCCCATTTTTGCAATCAATTTTCAAATCAGATATTTGGCTCTGATTTAGACAGTGAGATTCTGTTTTGTTTATTCTATTAACTTTGATTAATGTTTTTCAAGCAGTTGGAAATTTCCAAGTGAAAAGAATTCTAGGAAAGTAATACAATGTGAAAGTATGATACAAAAGTAAATATTTATTAATAGCATTTTCCTTTTTAAATAATTAGAAAATCCCTGCAGCATCAAATTATTGTAGGCTTCTAATTCCTCAGTCTGTTATTTTTCAGCTGAAAGAAATCTTAGCTCCGATGACCCCTGTGCCACTGATCCAAACTCCTCTAAAGTCAGTGGAAGGTCATCAAAGGCTTTCACCAACTTTGGATCAGTCCCTGAAAGGTTTTACTTGGAAAAATATTGAATGCTAAATTTCTTCTCTTGTACCTTGGACAATTTTTGTTAGTACAACGTTTTCAGAGTAATCTTTTGTAACTTTTCAACAGGGTCTGAAATCCATCATGGCATCTACTATAAAACAGCATCTGTGGTGGTATTGAACTAAGTGAAAGCTCAAATTATTAACCAGAAAGTTTCCGTATCGCAGAATCATAGAATCATAGAATGGTTTGGGTTGGAAAGGACCTTAAAGATCATCTACTTGCAACCTTCTCTTGGAACCATGGGCAGGGACATGGACCTATTGGAGCAGGTCCAGAGGAAGGCCACGAAGATGATCAGAGGGCTGGAGCACCTCTCCTATGAAGACAGGCTGAGAGAGTTGGAGTTGTTCAGCCTGGAGAAGAGAAGACTGCGGGGAGACCTTATAGCAGCCTTCCAGTACCTAAAGGGGGCCTACAAGAAAGCTGGAGAGCAACTTTTTACAAGGGCACGTAGTGATAGACAAGGGGTGATGGCTTCAAACTGGAAGAGGGGAGATTTAGAATAGATATTAGGAAAAAATTTTTTACTATGAGGGTGTTGAGGCAGTGGAGCAGGTTGCCCAGGGAAGTTGTGGATGCCCCATCCCTGGCAGTGTTCAAGGCCAGGCTGGATGGGGCTTTGAGCAACCCAGTCTAGTGGGAGGTGTCCCTGCCCATGGCAGGGGGGTTGGAACTAGATGATCTTTAAGGTCCCTTCCAACCATCCCTTCCAATCTAATGTTTCTATGATTCTATGTTTTATATGCAATGAGACAGCCAATCCAAAAAAGCATATCTTGGCAGATCCCATTTCAATGGCAGTGAGAGACAAAATCAATATGATCAGAGACATTTTCAACCCATACACATTTTAGAACAGAAGTCCTAGGATTGTACGTTGAACAAAAAGGTTTTGTGATTTCATTATTTAAAATACATATAATTATTTAAAACATTGAAATATGCTATTTTATAAAAGCATCATAAAATAAAATAAACTTGAAATTGCTCTTCTTGTAAATAATTCTGGTTTCTCATTATGCACTGCTTAGCATGTAACTTACAGCTCTCTAAATTGTCCCAGATTGTCTAGGCCTAAATAACATCCAAACAGTTTAAACCTTGAACCCAGGGGAAAGGACAGAGAACAAAACCTCTCTTCTTCCGGGGACCATGATGCTGCAATCTGAGCTGGGCTTCCTGAGCTCACAGCTGTGCAGAAGGCAAAGGGCAGCAGAGGGACACCGATCTTTCCATATTAGACTCTGCCTAAGGACTGTGCAGCCTGGTCCAAGGAAGGTGTTAAAACTACTGGGAAAATTTCAGGCAGGGACTCTGTGCTCTCGCTTTCGGGGTACACACCTCTCGGGTATCCCATGTTGCTGGGAGGGCAGCAGGGGTGTATGGTGCCTTTATGGCCCAAAACACCCCTCCCTGTGATGCCGGGTGGCTGCAGGGGCCCGTGCTAGACAGGACAGGGATTCCCAGCTGTGGGAACAGATCAGAATACAGGGTCTGCCTCGGGCTGCCCCCCAAGCTGTCTGGGCTTCAGCATGGATTTTTACACCCACAGCCAGGGTTTTACACTGAGGCATATGAGCGGGTCACCAACACGCAGCAGGCTGTGTTCTGAGGCATCCCTACCGTCCCAAGCATAGCTGGGGCTCCAAAGGCCCTGCCGGATCCAGCACCTCAAAGGGGCTGCCAGCAGGAAGCCTCTCACCCCAAAGCACACCATCGCTCGTGATCGGCAGTCTGTGGAAAGAGAGGTTACTGGCCCAGATGGTGGCTGCATTAGACCCTGAAACATCCGCGCTACCAGCTCTTAAAGGTTATCCAACCTAAGGAATTGCATGGGCTGTTTGTGCAAATGTCTGCATCTCGTCATTGGAAACGTACTGCAAGTTTTGTTTCGCTCCGCTGGAGCAGGCATGCTGCAGGCTATGAGCGCTCCAGGAAAAGATATAAATGTGTCCTTCATCCTTCCACATTTTCTACTTCTAACTGCCCTGTGTGGGGCCTGCCTCATTCACATCATCTTTCGTATGCCGGTGAGGCAAAGGACTATTTCTCTCTGTAGCTAACATAATAGTATTTTTAGATTATTTTTTTTTCACTTTTGCTTTTGCATTCGTTTCCCTCAAATAGGAAAAAATTTACTCTTGATTACATGTGTGCTAAACCCAGCAATAAAAATTATACACCAACATTTCTATCAAGTACCTATCATTATAATGATTATTAGAGTGGTAGAGTGAAGCATCACCAGTATTAAGTATTTTTGTGGCTTTCTGGGACTTGCTCTTCATGCTCTGCAGTTTTTCACCATGTGTTTGTACACTGTGCTTAATGGTGTCTGGAACAATGAAGAACAGTGCAGTACAACAATAATGCTAAGTCCTCTCACAGAGAAACCTCACATTAATTTTAAAAGAAATTTTAGTCATTTAGGGATGGCAGGGTTAGGCTAACAACATTTAATGAGCTTCGTTCCTAAGTCTATCCTGATAACATCAGCAATTCTAGTTCACAGATGAGGATGCAAATAAATAGTAGGGAATTATTTTCCAGAGCCATCAAAAATAGCAGGCAAGGGGGAAAAATCACAGCTGTGGGAAAACAAAGTGATTATTTATCAAAGAATATATTTCAGCAGATTTTCTCAGCTCTTAAGCTACTGCTAATAATGAGCAAATGACTTACAAATGTCTCTTTGAAAGCTGTTTCACTTGTCTTCAGTAATACATTGTTTACCAAATATTTTCCTCATCTTAAGGCAGTATGTGGGGTTAATTTGCTGCTGTTCATTGTGATGTTGAACATCCTTGCTTAATATTGAAAATATACTATAAGTAATTTCAGTTCATTGAGATACAAGCATTACAGAACATGCTCTGGGATAACGTAAATATTGTATTAAGTGTATGAAATGACTATTCAATACCTTGTTGGACATTTTGGGGGTTGGGGTGGGGATTTACATTTCATTTATAGAAGTACAAACAATGTGCAAGGAATTGTCATTGTGTTCTTGTAATGCAAGTGATCCTGACATTTTTGTGTGGGATGCAGAAGGAATTAATCAAATTTTACAACCTAGTCAGGATATGGGAGTGCTGGATAAATATATGCTGTGGAAGTAGTGGTATAACATCATTGCCAGTGACAGCTTGCGTCATGGAAACCAAAATCTGAATAGGAACAGCAATTTCTCTTCTTACTTTCAGATGGCATGAAAGGTCCATGGGAAATTTGTTTTCATTAATGCATTCTTCACTGATGGAAGCAGGAAAAACATTTTTAGTCTGGAAAAAACAAATCAACCTTTTTTTTGAAGTGGTAAATATCCATAAGTTTTTTTTAATTTAAAACTTCTTCAACATATGCTTTGCATTCTGATGTAGTAGAGACTTCAAAATCGTTACATCGGATTTTTTCATGTTTTTTTTGTGACAGCACTGCCACACAGCCCTCCCTCCCTGTTCCCTGAGAAGCTATTTCTAGTATCTAACTGGAACTGAGGCTTCAGCTCCCGCACCAAGCATGAGGTAAAGCCCTAACTGGGACTCTTATGACCATCGTAGGCTGTGAAAGGCTATCACAAGATTTTCATGTGTCCTAGGTTCATGAAATGGCCCATGTAAAACAGAATCCTGAAACGGCTGAGGTGGGAAGACACCTCTGGAGTTCATCTCGTTCAACCTCCCCTCACAGAGCAGGGTCAGCTGGAGCAGGGAGTTCAGGGCCATGTCCAGCTGGGTTTTGAGTATCTTTAAGCATGGAGATGCCACAACCTCTCTGGTCAACATCTTCCACTGTTCTGTCAGCCACATGATAAAAAAAGGGTTTTCTTATGTTTTGGTGGAACCTTTTGTATTTCAACTTGTGCCCAAAAAGGTCACATGATGACACTAATTGCAGTTGTAAGAGGTCTTTCAAATTGCATGACTGAACCAAAGCCACTATGCATCCTAGGTGCTTAGAAGAGGAAATACCCCTTCTACTACTTCTCCTCTTAAAGAAATGAATGGACAGTTAGTTATGCTCAGTGTTTAATTTTGAAGTGAGGGAGATGTCCAGATAGAAAAGCAAACCTAGCTTAAAGCACAGCCAGAAAGGTATCCACTTCTCATCTGTTCTTGATCATAAGGTCGGAAATCTCAGCTCAGCTGACCCTAGCAAGGTCATATGTCACACAGACAGCTCAGCAAACCTTTGCTCGTGCAGTAGTAATGATCAGGGTATGAAACTACCTGATGGAACAACTATATGAGTACTAACTATGAGTGGGTGGGGTGGCTGACACCCCAGAGGGCCGTGCTGCCATCCAGCGTGACCTGGACAGACTGGAGAGCTGGGCAGAGAAGAACCTAATGAGGTTCAACAAAAGCAAGTGCAAGGTCCTGCACCTGGGGAGGAAGAATGCTAGGCACCAGTACAGGTTAGGGGCGGACGTGCTGGGAAGCAGCTCGGAGGAGAAGGATCTGGGGGTTGTGGTAGACAGTAAATTATCCATGGCCCAGCAATGTGCCCTTGTCGCCAAAAAGGCCAATGGAATCCTGGGCTGCATAGGGAAGAGTGTGGCCAGTAGGTCGAGGGAGGTCATTCTCCCCCTCTACTCGGCACTGGTGAGGCCACAACTGGAATACTGTGTCCAGTTTTGGGCTCCCCAGTTCAAGAGGGACAGGGAACTGCTGGAGCGAGTCCAGCGAAGAGCAACTAAGATGATTAAGGGCTTGGAGCATCTGCCTTATGAGGAAAGGCTGAGAGAGCTGGGACTCTTTAGCCTGGAGAAGAGAAGGCTGAGGGGAGACCTTATTATGGCATACAAGTATCTAAAGGGTGGGTTGAAGGAGGATGGAGCCAGGCTCTTTTCATTGGTTCCAAGTAACAGGACGAGGGGCAATGGGCACAAGGTAGAACACAGGAAGTTCCGTTCAAATACATGGAAACACTTCTTTACGGTGAGGGTGCCAGAGCACTGGCACAGGCTGCCCAGGGAGGGTGTGGAGTCCCCTTCCCTGGAGATTTTCAAGACCCGCCTGGATGCAGTCCTGAGTAATGTGCTCTAGGCAATCCTGCTTTGGCAGGGGAGTTGGACTAGATGATCTCTAGAGGTCCCTTCCAACTCTGATGATTCTGTGATTCTGTGATTCTGTGAACCCACTCATACTTTTGCCTTGATGGCTTGGCTGGCCAGAGAGCCATCTGGATGTGCTCCCTGACAGGGATAATGGGTGCAGTGAATGTCCTAGGGAGACAGGCACAGAGTATTGAAATGCCAGAGCAGCTCTGAAATGCAGGCTACAACTTAGTGCCTGCAGGTTTCCTTCAGCTATCTATGATCACTCTGTCAACCTCCTGTATAACAAATGCATATGGCCTTGAAAAGACAAAAATTATAGATGTCTAGTGTGGGTAGTATGGTTCAGTTGTAGTTGAAACAATTTTTGTCCAGTACCGTGGACCTCCCTTCAGCAAGACTAACATCCTTTGTCTGGGGAATGTCACAGTGTGCATCCTCAGATCCCAGAGCAGCGGGGTCCCCCTTTCTTTGATAGCAGATGAAAAAGGGAACACAACGTTGTCCAAAGACTTGGCCCTAGCAATGATGAGATTTTTATCAAGACATGATGAAATGTGGAGGGGAACTACTCGGTAAGCTTATTAATGGCTGGAGATTTATTTGTTTTCAAAATTTTGGCCAGAAAGAAAGTGAACCTGGCCAGTACTGATTGCTCTCACTGTACACAGTAAGCAAACCTCACCAAATCCTCTGCACATCAGCCTTTATCAGGTCTGCAGGCAAAAGTTTTAAATATAAAATATTCATGGGGCACTTAGTTCATAAGTGAGAGCCTGAATGTTATCTCAGCTCCCTGACAGTCATTCCATTCAGACAGATATCCAGGGCAAGGCCTGGAGGGTTGGACATGGCACTGGTGGGGCAGAGAGGGAAGAAAGCACAAACCAGACTGCTGGCAGCAGCAGCAGAGAACATGGCTGTCCCTCCTTATCCCCCTCCATCCTCAGTTCTGTGTGCTGAATCTAAACCAATGGTTGTGAGTGGAGTGTACAATGGAATAGATTTGAGAAAAGAAAAAGAAGGGAGGTAATGGCATGTGAACCACTTTGAAGAGTTGGATGGGGAAATTCCAGGATCAGTTATAGAACTGCCAAACTTCCTAACCTGAGGCAACATAGTCCTGGTGAGGATGGCTCACGTGGGGCCTGAATTCAGCTGAAGTGAAATGGTCTTCACTTTGTCCGAGCCAAAAAGACCTTGCAGCACAGCCTCACATTTCCCATGTGCTACAACTGTCAGACCGCGTAAAAGCTGGAGAGGACCTCTCCATGTTTCCCTGCAGGTATACCTTGAGTGGGGCATGCTGGGCCCCATGGCTGGGATCACCCATCCGGGGACCCTAGGAATCCTGGGGAGCAGATGAGTGCTGGGAAGCTTAGTATGATCAAGGCCTGCGGATCCTTGCACTGCCCAGGGGCAGACATTTAGAAGCTCTGGTGGTAACTGGCAGAAACTAAGAAAATGCAAAATGACAGGACACGCAGAGCCTCTATCCCTCTATGTCTCTCACTTGTGCTCAGTGCACAAATACGTCTTCTGTTTTCTCAAAAGGTGCAGCTGAAAAAGAGTTTTAGTTGTCTCTCTGGTGTTTTCATGCAGAAAGATGGAGGGATTATATCCCTGATTTGTCCTTCTCTAATTTTTTTACATTGTATTTTTTATTAACTCTAAAAACTCATTATAGAAGAATGCAGTAAGGTTTAGTATCCTAAGTTCTATAGCAGGATTTGGTTCTTCAAGTCAGCTAGATGTTATTATACGTTCTATCATAAACCTTCCTTTCCCTTCTGCAATTCAGTTCACTCCTCTTTTACGTGCAATGGATAACCAGAATGAAACAAATACATCTCCTTCCTGTGTTCCTCATTTTTTGCAAGTTGGGTCCCTCAGACTTTGAAAATTCGTTTCAGGGATGGAGGTTTTTTGTGACATAAATTGAACATGTGGTAAGTGTATCTATAACTCTAGTCTGAATTGTTAGGCAGTAAGGAGAATGACTTGCTATCAAGATGATTAAAGTTATAATTATTGTCACTTTGGTGAAAGAAGAGGGCTTATGCAAGTGTCTACTTTGATCAAGCAATTACTTTTTATGCTAAAGGATTTTTTTATTCCTATTCCCCTCGCACAAATATTTGTTGGAAACCAGTAGTTTCATTTCACTTCAATAAGCACCAGATTCCTTTGGTGAAAGGATTGGCTTTAGGCAGATGCTCTGTTTAGCCAACTTCTTTTCTTTGGAGGGAAAAGAAAAAGATGTCAACACAAACACAAGTCTGTGATTGATGAGATGTTTTAGGGCAGAGGGGAATATTTCCAATTTTAATTTGTTATGCCCTTAATGATGAAGAAAATAAGGAGATCCTGAAAGCTTATTTAACTTACTTAAACTTACTTATTTGCTGGACTCCTAAAGGGTAGACTTCTGCCAAGAATGAAATAAAATAAATAAATAATTTTTTTTTTCTTCTGTTGAGTTAGCAATTTTTAAATTTTTAACTTAGTTTTTGAAAGGCAGTATTTGCATTGGTACACAGCTGTGCCAGCCTGGCATTATGAATATGATTAAGTGTGTGGTAAGGAGTCCTTGAATATACTGCATTTTTTTATTTGACCAGTCAGTCGAGCACAAAACTGACAATTCCTGTGGGCAATGTCAGCTGTGAGACCAAGAACTTAGTGCTGCCAGCGGCCAACATCTGGTCTATTTTCTTAGAAAATCTTGATTGATTTTCTAAGAAGAACTGAGCACTGTAACCAATGGGTATTGATTATTTCCCCAAATGGCTCTCTCCTATTAGACTTGTTTCCTTGCCATTAATAAGAAGACAGTCATTAGGAAAAGGGATTTGAATCTTGAACAACTTCACAAGAAGGGACCTCTGTTTGTCACTCATGTCAGTTCAGATTTGTATAGACAAATTTATAACATTCAGTCATATAAGAAACAAACTTTCCCTTACAACTTACATGGGTCAACAAGGAAAAAAGAAAGACTCTTATGTCATCACAATGTTATTCTTTCTCATCTAGACCAGCCAGTGAAGCCTTCCGAAGAAGACTTTCCCAATTCTGAATAAACTGCCTCCTTTTCCAAGCATTAGACTGTTTTACCTGATCCTGCCTTAGGAACACATTGGTTTTAGGAGTTTTGCCCATTTGGTTTGCTAAACAAACACAACTGTAAAATTAATGATTTTGCCTGCCCTTGTGTGTTTAAGACCTAATTCAAAATGAAATCTTTTGGAAGGATCAAAAAATATTTCTCTACTGTATTTCCTGTCTGGGTTTTGATTTTCTCCAAGTTCTCTTTTTAATGTTGTAATGATTCTTATGAACAATAGCTTTCATTCAAAAGAAGGAAAAAAATGTTTTCTTTGCTGTGCACATCTAATTGATGCTCTTGATTTTATCTTTCTCATTTTTAACTCATTGTTTATAAATGTAAGGTTTCTTCTGCTTCATGACAGGAGACTGTGTCATAAGAGGGCACATAAAGGATACTGCCTTGGCTCATAGCAGTTACGTGAAGGAGGAGGGATGAGATGAGACCGTGTTACCATACAGCACCAGCAACAGGTAGAACTATTAGTATGTACCGTAGCTCTTTCAACGCTGTGGCCAAGTGGTCTTTCAACTGCTGAGCCCGTGCTCCTACCACAGCTTCTCTGAAAATGAGCAAGGTTCGGTTCGAGGCCCAAGATCCCAAAGAGCATGGATTGTCTAAGTCTTAAAATGCTCAATGTGTGAGACCTGACATGTCACACTTTACTTCAAGTCGAGCTCTGGATCATTGTCTTTGACTTCCAAGAGTCTGTCTGACTAAGAGGAGAATAATTTCCTCGTCACCACATGTGGTATCATTGGCAATTTGATTTCCTGTTCCACCAGCATCACCTTGTGATCCCAAAAGAAAATGGAATTTTTTATATTTTAGGGTCTCTCGTAATACAGAGTTCGACCTTTCTTTTACAGAGAGGTGTTCAGCAAATGTGTCAGCAAATTGCAAGAGTGCTGTCTGCAGGCGTGGTTTCAGTAAGCCCTCTTGTTAAATACAGAACTTTCCCTAGGCACTTCTCTACAGCCAAAGATTTAAATATTCAAATAAATATTTAATGACTCGATGGTTTTCTTCTTCACTGGTGTGAATTTTCCTTTACACGCCAGAGGGACCTAACAGAAGACCCAAGTGGCCTGAAATATGATAACGATGTTGCCAGTAAATGGCAAGCTGTATGTTTTGATTGGCAAAGACACTAAGGAACATACCAGCTGTGAATGATTTCTTCTCCCTGAGTAAGAGGGTTTGCAGGACAATTAAAAATAAACCCAGATAATCTTGGGCTGGGAATGATAAGGAAGTTGAGGGAAATACTGAAGAGAGCTGAGAAAAGCCCAGAATGAGCTCCCCTATGTTGTTCGAAACCGTGCACAGTTAGTGTCTATAGTCTAAAGTTACAGACTGTTCGACACACCTTTGAGGAAGAGGCAGTGGATAAACATGGAAGAGGACAAAGACTCAGGAAAACCTACATGTATTGTCTTGACATAGCCAATATTAGATTTTCTAAAGAAGAGTGTGCATGTGGGGGAAAGTTATGAATTAACACTCTTAGCAAACAATGGAAAATCTTAGTTAAGAGATGGAAGTTAGAGATGGAAAGATCTTGTTAATCCATCTAATTGAGAGTTATCATTCCAGGAGGGCTCCCTTGTGATATTTTCTATTGACTCATCTAGCCTCACTTAAATTCACATCTATGAGGTTATTACTTTCTCTTGCTTTTTAGGAGTCATGATCATGTGTCCTGGTTCCGGCAAGGATGGGGTTAATTTCCCCAAGGAGCCGGCAGGGGAGGCAAGTATTCCATCCCACGTGACCCATGCCCCGCTATAAGAGGCGCTAGCCGGGGAGAGGGAGTCAGTCGCCACTCGGGGGTGGGCTGCGGCGGTGTTGGTCCGGTTGCCGTGCTGCGGTACTGTAATCGCGTTCTATATTCCTTTACCGGTGTTATTGTTTTTCTTTCTTCTTCCCTTTGTCTGTTCTGTTAAATTATAATATTTCAACCCACGAGTTTTGCCCTTTTCTGCTGACTTTTCCCACGGCTGTGGGAGTCGAGCGAGCGGCTGTGTGGTTCTCTGTTGCTGGCTGAGACCAAACCACGACATCGTGGAAAGTGGGTACCCAGGCTTAGCTGCCAAGAAATTGATTTTTTTTTTTTTTTTTTTTTGCATCAGAATGCATGACTTAGCTCCAGTAGAATGTTCCCTTATCCTTTCTTGTTTAAAAATGAGGGCTTTTTACACCTGCTCCTCAAACATCATCATTCTTGATGTCTTGTACCTTAAGTACTCCACAAAGCATGCCTAAATTATGGTGGTTTGTTTTTTTTTTTTCTGATTAGCTGTTATGGAACAAGACTCCTTCAGTATTCAATTAAGTGCAGGATACCTACTGGGCAGTGCCAGTTACAGACCTTGATGGATGCAGATGTGTTGAAGTTATGGTTAACACTGTGACTGAAGAGGCAGTATGTATGTAGATTGCCCATAGATTTTTAGGTGTGTGATACTAAATGACGGGCACTGTCCTGTATACTTTGTAGCTCTGAACAAAAAGCAATTAGGTGAATAGAGAAGGCTATTAAAGTATTCCTCTCTTGACCCCATGAGGTGCTAGCTGCTGAGAGAAGGCTGGTGGGACACAGCGAGGGGCCCAGAGGTGAACTGCCCCTGTGCACCATGTGGCCAGCTGCTGGCTGGGCAATGCCATCTGTGTATCGAGGCACAGCCTGAAGGAAGGGAGGATCCTAGAAAAAGACACGATGCATTTGCCTTTTTGCTGACAAGGCAGCGTACTACCTTGCACATAAAACGCAAGAAAGACTTTGTTAAAACAGAAAAAAACCCACATTTTTCAGGTCAGGCTATCATGTAAACCATAACAGAATTTCTTGCAGGTATTTACATTTCAGGCTCTCAGATGAAGTAAGACAAACTTTACAGATCACCAGGGCTTGATGATGCTGGTGCCACAAGTTCTGAAGAATCTCAAACATAAAGTTGCTAAACTATTACCTGTGGCAATAACACATAGTTTAAACGTTCAACAATACCAAAGAAATGAAAGCTGACAAAAGTAACCTCAGTGACTGAAAGAACGGTCTTGGAAAATATAGATGAGTGCATCTAATTTTTCAGTCTGGTAAATCAGTAAAAAAACTAACAAAGGGTATGTCCTGGTTTGAGGTAAAACAGAACCAATTTTGTTCAGTAACTTCGCTTCTTAGCTGGGCCTCTCTAACTACTGAAATTAACTGCATATTGTGCAGACAGTGTTCACTCTCTGAGTGATAAGACCAATTGTTTATAGCTGATGCCCAGGCATGGCATGCAGAGAGGCTCCTGCTTATACTTATTGCTATAAACCCCAAGGCCAACCAACTCTCTTATTTGCCCCATTGGAGAGTCGGAAGCGGAAAAGCATAGTGGGGTCCCACCTGCAGGGAGAAGCAGACAGGACAGGGGACCCAAAAATGACGGACAGGGGACCCAAAAATGACCAACAGGGTATTCCATCCCATCTGCCTCATGCTCAGTATAAAAACTGAGGTTCAAAGGGTCAGCGCTTCTTCCTTCAATGGCCAACGTCTGAGGAGTACTCTGTTTGCCTGTGATCCTGATCCTGAATCCAGTTCACGTCCGTCACTGAGTCCAGCCTGGGACTGCCCCAGTGCCAGCTGGTGACGTGATTGTCATCTCGGGAGCTTGATACGGTTTTGTATATATTTTATTATTTCTTTTTTTTTATTATTAATATTTCATTAAAGTAGTTTAGTTCTTTCTAAACTCATAGTCTCTTTTTCCGCCTCTGTCTTTGAAGAGGGGTAGAGGGGAGCATCTGTCAGTCCCATCTGGGGTCCCCCAGGTCCCCAGTAGCCGATTCCACAATTGGAATACTGTGTCCAGTTTTGGGTTCCCCAGTTCAAGAGGGACAGGGAACTGCTGGAGCGAGTCCAGCGAAGGGCAACTAAGATGATTAAGGGATTGGAGCATCTCCCTTATGAGGAAAAGCTGAGAGAGCTGGGACTATTTAGCCTGGAGAAGAGAAGGCTGAGGGGAGACCTTATTATGGCGTACAAGTATCTAAAGGGTGGGTTGAAGGAGGATGGAGCCAGGCTCTTTTCAATGGTTCCAAGTAACAGGACGAGGGGTAACGGGCACAAGTTAGTACACAGGAAGTTCCGTTCAAATACACGGAAACACTTCTTTACGGTGAGGGTGCCAGAGCACTGGAACAGGCTGCCCAGGGAGGGTGTGGAGTCCCCTTCCCTGGAGATTTTCAAGACCCGCCTGGATGCAGTCCTGAGTAATGTGCTCTGGGCAATCCTGCTTTGGCAGGGGAGTTGGACTAGATGATCTCTAGAGGTCCCTTCCAACTCTGAAACTCCGTGATTTGGCCTAAACCATGACAGGGTAGAATAAACAGATACTGGATAATACATTGCAGGAAGGAACAGGCAATATGGACGTTATCAAAGGCAGTTATGCCTTACAGAGTTGTTAGAGTCTTTTGTAAGGAATATATGTAGATCCATGTAGTATACATGGACCTTCTACGAGCTTTCAGCAAGATCATTAGCCAGAGGTCTTAAAAGAACTGAAAACACTTAAAATTCCCTCCAACTAGGAAAGAAGCCCCTTTGGGGGAGATAACTGCTAAAAGATAAAGAATGAAAACTTTTAGCAATAGTATGAGGTTACTAATGTAGCCCCAGGAGAGGTGCATTACTACAGGCTGTACCGTTAAGTAGACTCATATATAATTTCTGAGGAAAATGGAAAAGTGATGAAGTCTGAAGGTGATTTGGGATACTCAACTGGAAAGACAACAGTAAGAAGCTGGGGTGTGATATCACAGTATTGGGTGGCAGGGAAATAAAATGATAGATGATATGTAATGTGAAGTACTGCATGGGAGGGGGGGGAATGACAAATCCATTCAATGGGCTTAAAATCAGCTACCATCAATCACTTCAGGCATGGCTTGTTTTTTATACTTTTTCCAAAAGTACCTGCAGATAGCCTCTATTGACCAGACAAAGTACTAAGCTGGATGAATTTTCAGTCTGAACCCATGTGGCACTTTATTGTGGTTAGAAATTTTGATTGAAAAATTGGGAAGAGATGCAGACTTCATGAGCCCACTATAAATGTTTTCTGCCTACTTATCCTCTCTGTGATGATCAGTTTTATCTTAAAATGTTTTAGCCATTAGTACTGTAATTTTGACAGAAGACAGACTTACAGGACAATACGTATAAGTTGTGTCATTCTAACTGCAATCAAAAAAGCAGAGGAAACTCAGATGACATTGCAAAGGTGATAGGATCAGGAAAATAAGCATATGTAAGTGCATCAGTGCTTCTGTTTCAGGAAAGACATAAAAAAATACGTTTTAAATCTCTTGTGAGTTCATTTCTGATCCTGTGAGACAGATAAAATATTATGTTTTGGACAATAAATTAATTTTAATACTAGCCTGGCTAAATCTAGCACGGATGATTATATTTTAATAAATTTAAATTTAATGAATTTTAACCTTTTTTCTTTGTTCTTTTTTTTCTTCTAGTACTCCTAAGTGTTCCTGTACAGATGCTGTATTGCACTTGCATTTGTTATATTTCACTGGTGCTTTCAGAGGTTCCCTTCTGTGCCATTTTAAGAAGGATCAAAGTTCTCTGAAGGACAAAAGTAAAAAGCAGCATCATCAGTGCCTCGTTCAGGCCCTTTCAGTCTGATGCTGTCAAGTTGTCATACGCCAAAAACCGTCTGGCAGTGGCCTTTATGCACCAGCACTGACAGCGGAAGGAGCAGGGGCGCGGGAGGGAATGGCCACTCAGGGACCGTGTCCTGACTCAGGGCTGTCCTCTAGAGATGTCCTAGCTGTCCCTTTCCCTCTGTAGTCCATACACAGTGTAGGAGGGAAAGGTGGCACCAAGGAGTGACACCCACCCTCAGGGACAGAGGGTATTCTGTTTTCCCTAGACCACCCTCTACCTCTGAAGAGCCGCAGCGGAACAGGTGCTGTTTGCTATGCTGGGCCCTCTTGGCCAGGCAACACCGTGGAGTGAGGGTCATATTTTCTCCCATTTCTTGATTTTTATTTCTGCTTGCTCTTCCCCTAGACGCTGTCATCGGTTCTATACTGGAACGTGCTGCACATGTTTGAAAAGCATTATCTTACATAAATCATAAGCTCGAGGGTTGCGAACGTTTTGCGATCCTTGTGTGGCAGGGAGCGGAACCTGGTCTATTGCTGAAACAGAACCTCTGGAAAGGGAGGAAGAATAAATCAGAAAATTGTTTCTGTCTGGTGAAGTAGGAAAAAAAAAAAATATATGGAAAGAATTTCCCTTCATAAACTCTAGATTGCACTTGTAGTTTATTGAGCCCAAAACAAAGATTTGATATCTATTTCCTTTCTGTTACAGCTCGTGAACTCGCAACTGGAATTTGCTTTTTATAAAAGAATAAAAGAAGAAGAAGAAGAAGAAAAAAAAGGTGCAGTGAGCCAGCCCATGAAACAGTATTGCAGTATTGGACTCTTTAAAATTATGTTATAATTGGAATTTTTAAACCTATGTAGAATCATTACTGTGCTGAAATATCTGAAATATGATATTTTCAACATAAAGTTAAACAAAAATAAACACCAGTAGTATAGGGTGGGAAACTACAAATTGAAGCACTCAGTTTAAAAGGGATTATGGTTAATGTAAAATAGACCTTTCAGTTAACACTGCCCTGCTACTTTGGCAACTATGCACCAAGAGACAGCTGAACAGTTGCATTATCTGTGGCTATAAAATGGTATGAGTAAATTCAAGTTACAGAATAAATAAGCTGAAAAAATGAACTTTGTGAGGAGTCCTCTTACACCACTTAGTCTTGCTCCTGTCCCAACAACAGTGATACAGAAAGGGAAATCAGAACAAGCTCCTGAAAAAGGGGCAAACACTGAGTGCCAAAGCCACAGAAACCCGTGACTCTTGGTTTACCTTCAGTTCTTCCAGCCTGGAGTCTTTGCCTACCCACCACACCAGGGCCATTTATTTCTGAAAGAAGAAGGAATAGCTCTGGTTTCCAGTGAGAAAATAACACACAGAGCACACAGTGCCTGCTGAGGACTAGCAGGTCTGTACAGGTACACATGAAAGGCACTGCAGCTTTCCCAGGCTGGGGTCCGGCACTGTGCCCTCCACCCGGCCCTCCCGAGTGACCTGGAGAAGCAAAGGAGGAAGAGGAGTAAGATAACCAAACCCACGTCAGGCCTAGCAGAGGGGTAGAAATGGAGATGTTGGCACTCCTACGACTGTCAGTTGCCCCTTGCAGGTGCCATATCAGGTCACTGAAGCTAATTCTGGGCTAATTCTGGCCTAACCTCATATCAAATGGCACTGCTGTTACGCTGCAACTGGGTGTGGTGTGTTGCAATACCAGAACGAGACCCTGAGTTAACTGTTGAAGCGTTGAGAAAGTTTACTGGAAGTACTTATGGACACTAAGAGAAGACCTCTTGCAGTGACAGCCTGTAGATGCATCGGTCATGGTTAAAAGCAAAGAATTCATCTTGTCCTGGGGTAAACACATTGCTTTGTAAGCATTTATATCTTAATTCTTTAGAATTTATTACAGGTTGGGAAAGAAGCAGCTAAATGGAGTGACAAAAAAGATGTGTGGCAAGAACTTGCGATTATTAACTGGAAGAATTCAGCATAGATTGTAATTCCACCAGTGTGACTATGTTGATTTATGCCAACTGGAGCTGGGGTTGTTTGTTTGCTTGTCTTAATTGCATTTAAAAAGTAAAGTATTCATTTCTAACCCTCATGTTTGCAAAGAAGTGCTTGAAAACATCAGTGTATCTAATTGTTCAAAGAAGCAGAACACAATTATAAGAGAACCTAATGGTATTATTATTTAATCTTGTGGTATTTAAGGAAAATTATTGCTATTTTTTTCAGACTATTTTGAGAATTTGATAGGAGTTTGGTATAATGGTAGTTTCCCATGTGTTTTTGTGTATCTTTCAAACAGTGCGAAAAGACAGTGAACATCACTTAAGGTAAAAAAGCTTTAGCATAATAATTAGGGAAGTTTGACGGTAGTAGATGTAGTAACTAAATTACTCCCTGCTTACCTGGAGAAGAGGTTTGATTGCATCCTGTACAAAGATTCCTAGAACTTTTTGACACTAGAATTTGAAAATATGTTTTCCCAGAATATCACACCAAAATAGTTGAAACCTCCTTTGACCTAATGACCAGAAAGAAAAGAATTGAAATCCACGACCACATTGAAATGAATTACAAACTTTTTATTCTGGTTACTGGTTTTGCTGCTGAGTCAGCCTATAGCGAATGCCTGTTTGCTAGGGATGTTTTTTTCTGGGGCTCTAGAAAGCGAAGACGCAATTATTTTCTCATACTTTTCAAAGAGTGCAAACCTGGGAGAGGGTGAACTCAATGGCTTGGAGGAATGAAGAGCTCAGGTGGGAGGTGAGTAGAATCATAGAATCATAGAATTAGTGAGGTTGGAAGGGACCTTTAAGATCATCAAGTCCAACCGTAGCACAACAGCTTTGTGCTGCACCTCTGCATGACTGTGCTGTGTGTTTGTGTGGTGTTCTTGCGGGCACCGACCAGGGGAGGGAAAAGGCTAAACCCTTTCTGATACCTACATGCCAGTCTTCTTCACAGACCAGTCTACTCAATATACTGAAAAGCCCCAGACACCATGTAAATGTAGAAACATACTCAGTGAAGTGACAAAGGTCGTTGCACGTGAAAAATAAACATCACAAAGGCATCTAAATCTTCTTTGCCTCATATCCTTAAAGAATACCAAAGAGTCAAAACTGATACTCTTGTAACTGTAGGCCCCTTCTACTCACAGCCAGGTGCTCCAGAGCTGGCGGACCTTGCAGCTACAACTGATCGGTCATTTCTGCTGCAGCTATTGCTCATTCCTGATTTCTTTTTCTTCTTTTTTTCTTCATTTTCTTGAGGACGTCGCAATTTTGTTGAGCCAAACATTTATCCAACAGCAGGTAGAAGCCAGGGGGTTGACTTGCCCCGCTCAGCACCAAAGAGCAGTGCCTCAAAGAATGGCTTACAAGCCAAAGGGTATTTTGGGGATGACAAGCTTGAAGAGCAGCGGCTGACAGGTCACGCTGCCGCAGGAGCCAGGTGACACCCCTCCCTGTGGGGAAGTTGGATGCAGGCAGACATTTTGCAGGTGTGTTGGGAGTTAAGTTTTGCAAGTACGTAACTTAGTCATTCTGTAGATAGTAGGCAAGACAAAGTTCAAGCATGCAAAGAGCCATACGGAACCCTATAAAATAGCTAAGATTGTTCAGGAGGCTGCCCAAGGGGGCAGTAGGAGGTAGAGGCAGCTCTTTGACTGCTGCAGCCTTACTTGCCCACTCAAAGGACAGTGAAACTATTTTTAGTTCAGCCATACGCTGTAGCTTGCAATGCCCTCAGTTCTTGGACCTCTGCACCGGATGAGTTCAGAAAAATCTTATACTGGTGCGTTTTGTTATTATATTCTCTGTTGCGAATTCTAATTTCAGTGGATTTTCCCTGTGTTAAGACAGAAAAATCCTAGAAGTTCTTGTAGAATGGGAAAAATGTGTTGCCCTCTGCGCTGCTTGCGGTCAGGTGGCACAGCTTAGGCATGGAGGGGCTCCTCCGAACACACTGAAATGCAGGCTTGGAACCAATGTGGAATGAAAAGTGATTTCGGAAAAAAAAATCCAGCTTCATTTTGACAACTATTTCCCATAATGGTTTTCTTTTGGAAAACATAAATAAATAAAAGGAAAACATCTGTCAGTGTCTGCAGGTTTTTTGTATACATGGTTTTTGTTTTAAAAATGAAAAAATATGCTGAAAAATTACAAACATATAAATTGTAAACATATTCCGGCAAAAATATTTGAAACTTTTCCAACATTTTCTCTTACTTTTCTTGAATGTCTTTGTTGCCTTATAGCTTATGCATCAGTTTATCTCTGTCTTTACCTGAATTTGAAGCCAATTATGCCAGACAAGAGTTTAACATTTAGCATGTGAGAGATTTCATAGGAACACCTTTAGTCATGAGTCTGTGGCCCTTTAGTGTCACTGGTGGATCTCAGTGGCATTTGCCTTTCCTGTTTTCCTTTCTGCTGTGCCTTTTCAAGAACTGCTCCATACAGAAGTTGGACTGGGTTTACTGAGCCAAGCATGTGTGGCAGCACTTTTCACAGAGAGAAAACAGCTCAAAGAAAGGTAAGACTTTCGCATTTCAGACGCTGCTGTGGCTACAGGAGCACAACAAGCAGAGGCGCAGCTGCAGTTGCAACCAGCAGCGTGGCTTCTGGTGGCGAAGTTTTCCACGCGGCTTATCGTGACTTACTCCATGGCTGCTTATCGTTGATTATTCCTCTACATTTCTAGATAAACAATTTTCTCTAATTGTTCAGTACCCTCGGCCCGATTTAGTTTATTTTTAATCATCCGCCCATCCCTGAGTGCTCCTGACTCGCCTGAAGCTCCGGTGCTGCGCGGCGGGATGGTATCACTGTGGCTCTGCCACCTTCCCACGCGCGGCTTTGTGCCCACGGCTGCACCTGCCACCGGGCCACCGGCTAAGAATAGTGCCCCATTAGCTTGAGTTAGTTGTCTCCAAACTGCTGCCGCTGAAGGAAAACAGATAGTGAAAAACTCCGCACTGCTGAGGGTCACAGAGGAAGCCTGGGGCTGAGATAAAGAGCACGAGGCTCTGCGGGTGCCAGCGGGGCACTTTGAAAGCACTATCTCCTTTCTGCCCATGTGGTCTACCTCCGAGCGTCGGTGTGCTCCGAGTGCCGGAGTGCTCACCAGGAGATCCACGGGGAGTTTGAGGACAGGACGATAGTTGGATTAATGAACTCACAGAAACTGAGCTTCGCCGAACGCTGCTGTGAGGAGGAAGGTCTTGTTTCAGTGGCATAGCAACTGCGAGATGAAAAGGGCCAGGAATGAGAGGGAAAGGTGAGAGGGTGTCTCGCTCCGTAATGCAGTTTCCTGGTGGGGGAAATACTTCTCATCCTGTGGTGTTCTAGAAAGACTCCCACTGAGCAGAGCAAACCGGGCTCACAGGACTCGGGATTTATTAGTGCTCCATTGCCCTCATAACGCTTTGATGCCTGCCTCGTGTCGGGCTCTGTTTGGTCTCAGTGCAGAGTGCAGGAGCTCTCCCAGATCCGGATGCACATGGTGTCCACATGTCGGGCTATAGGCTGAATGCTCGACCCCCTTCTCCTCCCCCACTCCTGATTTCTAGGGGAAGGGCGGCTCAGGCGGGTGTGCTGGCAGGTCCCTTCCTTGGGATTCAGACCAGGTGCCAAGACCCTCGCTGGGCAGTAAATACATCTTTTCCCACCAGGCCCACGCTCAAACCTGGATCCCTCATTGTAAGGCTGGTGCTCTTCCAGCAGAGCGACCCAGAGGGCTGTTCACCTAGTGCACAGTGTCACAGGAGTCACCCACCACCCATCCTTGGGACAGTCTCGTGGGCCAGACTCAGGATGGCTTTTACCCCAGAGCTTCATGGCTGCAGGAGACAAATGACACAATTTAAGGCTGCCCTTTGTCTTGATTTTTAGCTTTGACTCATTCCTGAGTCTTAACTATAAATTTGCTTTTGGTTTAAGCTATCTGACAGTTTCTTGCAATTGATAGATTTATCAGGGCAAGTGGAGACAGTCAATTTACATTTTGGTAAGTGTGCGTGTGAATGGTTTTTTGTCCTCCTGGACAGAGAAGTGCAAGATGTACCATTCATTCGCTCTCATGCAGCAGTGACTGACCACCTGCAATTCCCTTTTGCTTACTCAGGACTTTGAAATGTGTTTTAATCTAAAACTCCACTGCCATAGACTTGTAAGCAGCATTCCTTCTATGGACAAAAGTATGGTAAATGCAGTATGATAGAGAATCAATGTTTCTGCCCCTCGCCCCCCTTGTTATAATGCATGCTACTAAAAAAAGTACAGATATTTTTAAACACTGTGTATGTGGCAACCAATGGTCTTGTAACTTGATGTTCCTGCCTTTTAAAAATAATAATCTTACTTACATATAGAAATCATACAGCTATAAAGACTACAAATAGAATTGCCTCATTCATCCCCTCTGAAATAATTTATTCTTATGACCAAAATCATTGCAAAGACAAGCAATCATTTATCATTTTTTATATAGCTAGTTACACCAGGCTTCATAGGCACAACAAGAAGACATCAGTAGCACGTCACACTCGATAAATCACTGCATTCAGGTCTTGGGCACGTGATTCTGTTACAGCAATTCAATGTGCATCAGCTGAGTGAGGACTGGCAGCAGCTAGCTCGATTCTTAATTTGTGGAAAGTGTAAAGTAAAACACGTTAGAGAGAAAAAAAGGTGGATGAAGAACCTTCACCTTGGCAGTCTCAATGACTCAGGAGGACTGGGCAAACTTTTAAAATGGCAATAACTTGATTGTATGTCTGAGCCCCAAGGTTTATGGAAAGGGAAAGCTGAGTGCTTGAGGAAGGATGCCAAACTTTCTGGATGTGGGAGGCCAGCCAAGGAGACACGTGGTCAAGCATCAGCCTGTGGCTTTACGCTTCTGCTACCTCTACAGTGAGAATATACATCTCAGAACTACCTGAATTTAAAAGCTATTACTGTGCAGTTAAATGGATCCTGATAAAATGGAAAAGTGAAAACCCCATAGGGGTTGTTTGTGCATTTTTGTTACAATATGGGAGCAAGGTATGGACAACCAGTGCACTAATGCTCAACTGAAAGGACATCCATGCTAGAAACCCCCAAACTACGTAGGGAGGCTATGCACAATACTAGGCTAAGGCTGAGCCCTCTCCATCTGGGGAGTGAAAGAAGGAAAGCTCCGTTCACCCTGAGTGAAGCTGATGCTCCTCATCCGCCTTCTTTAACAGTGTGGCTTAATAAATAAATCACAATTATATGGCAAAGGAGTTAAAGCAAACTGGTCCTATTTGGGCTGATATAAAGAAAATTATTTGTGTGAGAGCTGCCTATCTTACATGTGGGTGTTGGTTCAGTGGACCCTATCCATCCCAAACTGGACAAATGAAGTTGTGCTAAACAAATAACCTTTGTTTTCTGAACTCAGGGACTTAGTCATTGGTAATTATTTAGAATGAGTAAAAGAGCCAAAACACTTCATAAAGCAATATTTTTTTTGTTCCTCAGCTATTGCATCTGCTGCTTTTCCACAACGGCCTTAATATTAAAATGCTTCTCTTGGCATTGTGCCAGCCATGGGAGAAACAAGCTGGTTGAAAGTAGCCCCATGCCAATCACAATCATAGGGCTGCTCTACATACATTGAAATGTCTGGTTTATGGGAATAAGCCACCGCAGCTCCTATCATCAGGCAGCCAAAACCTTGTGATTTGTATGCGCCAAGACAATTCAAGGTTTGTGCACATAGAAACCTTGTTAGGCAGAGATCGAGATCTGAGGAGGAAGGACTCTGCCAAAGGGAGAATTTTTTTTCCTGTGGTACGAAAAATAACAAAAATTGAGCCATTTAATTAAATGCCTAAATGTGGAACTGGGTTGATCCGCTTACTTGCAAATATCCTGGAAAACTGTCTGTTAGTTTCTGTATCCTGGACTTTGGGACAATCGCAGCTTGTGTTTTGCTTTTGCGCTGGACTGTGTATGCAGCAGTTTAGAAAAAAATAGAAGAGAAGAAACACATGGCCCGTTTTTCAGACCTGGCTGGGGTGTGTGTACGTGCATCGGGATATTCCTCCCTCCACATGTGGTACCAATATGCATTGTCACTTACATCCTTCCCATCCCACTGCCTG
Source organism: Vanellus vanellus (assembly GCF_965231255.1). Classification (NCBI taxonomy): domain Eukaryota; kingdom Metazoa; phylum Chordata; class Aves; order Charadriiformes; family Charadriidae; genus Vanellus; species Vanellus vanellus. Next base: position 62,179,544 of record NC_138907.1, read on the forward strand.
CTGCCTACCTGCTGAAATGGCTGCTTAAACAGGGAACACAGCAGCAGCCCCTGCGTCTGTGCGCCCAAACATTTGAGAAGCTAATGCTTGCTGTCCCTGGCAAGTGTCAACGCTTTAAGTCAAACTTCTCCATGTTGACATTATCCCTGAAGCTTCTTTCTCACATTCTTTTTTTCAGTCTCACTGAAAGAAAATACTGAAATGTCTTTTTCAGCGTCTTCAGTAATGGATGGATTTCTTTTAACTGGGAGATTAAGGGCCTGTCAATTTTAGCTGGCAGAGTCAAAGAAGGTGCAGGCCACCGTGCTCATGGTAGCAGCTTACACAGGCAACTGCATGAATTTAGCACAAAGGTTAAGGAGTGAAACAAATACATGAAGCTCTGGCACAAATTTGACCTGGTCCGTAAAGGCGCTAGTCAGAAGCCCTGGTTTCTAGTGTAAATAGCCCACACAAGGCTACTGGAGATGGCAACACTCCTACAAGGATGTTAATCTGAGTAAAATAATAGAAAATGAAAATGGAACCAGAAAGGTTCTCAGGAGGGCATCTAATTTTCCTTCCTGCTTTAAGGCAAACTTATCTATGTCAAAATCAAACCTGAGATCATCGAATCATAGAATGGTTTAGGTTGGATGGGACCTTAAAGATCATCGAGTTCCAACCCCCCTGCCATGGGCAGGAACACCTCCAACTAGACCAGGTTGCTCACCCCTTGTCCTGTCACTTCATGCCCTTGTAAAAAGTCTCTCTCCAGCCTTCTTGTAGGCCCCCTTCAGATACTGGAAGGCTGCTATAAGGTCTCCCTGCAGTCTTCTCTTCTCCAGGCTGAACAACCCCAACTCTCTCAGCCTGTCTTCACAGGAGGTGCTCCAGCCCTCTGATCATCTTCTTGGCCTTCCTCTGGACCCACTCCAGCTGGTCCATGTCCTTCTTATGCTGAGGGCTCCAGAGCTGGACACAATATTCCAGGTGTGGTCTCATGAGAGTGGAGTACAGGGGCAGAATCACCTCCTTGGAGCTGCTGGCCACACTTCTTTTGATACATATGCCTAACCCAGAGGTTTGCAACCCATCTTTAAAAGGGACCAAGGCTGAGAGGTGGTGGTGGCAACGATGCCTGTGCCTGCCACTGCTCCTTCAGCACCTGTTTCTTGCACACAGAAGGTTCCTGCTGACTGGCTGCGCACAGCATTGTGCCAGTGCTGGGCTGCTCAAGAGCTGGGAGCCATCGCTGTTGTGGCCACCTCTGCTTTAAATTCAGTAAGTAAAGGGATGGGAGCTAACGTCTCAGTGGGGGAAGCTGGTGACTGGGGTGATGAATGTTAGTGTGGAAGTGTGATAGGTGTAGGGTCCTTGTTTGGGAGGGTGAAGCTATTTGGTGGATCAGGCAGCTGTTATGGGCAAAGGGTTTACAGCTAACAAATTAGAGGGGGAGAAGAAACTAAGCTGTGGAGATACAGTACTGTTACGAATTTATTGTGGGAGCACCTTCCTCCTCATGCTGTGTAGCGTGTTAGTAAAAATAGTTACATGAAATTAAAGAGGATCACAGGGCAGGAGGTTGTCTCTGTGTGTCATCTGATACTGCTGGCGGTGTTGATGGTGGCACCAACATGAGTGGGTTTAGGAAGCCCAGGTTCAGCCTGTTCTTAGACACCTCCAGTGTTGGAGGGTTTCCTCTGTCCTGAAAGTCTTTTGGTGCTTCACCAGGACATATCCTTCACCTTCGCCTTGTTCAGGAGGCAATTTATAGCCTAGGCTTACTCTAGTCTCAAATTCGTGTCCAGTCTGATTGCAATGAGAGGATCTCTTTGCTTGAATCTAGGAAACATCAGATACAGTATCTGGTAGGATAAAATATGGTCAGAGGATTGCTTATTTGCTGAACCAGAGCACATATCGGTTTGGGTGAAAACAACAGGCAAAGTGACAAAGATCCATCTTTGGGAGGCATTAAAAATAAACGAGCATAAAAGAATGGGATGTGTTAAAGTTATCTGGCTGTTACCCAGCAACAGTATCTGACAGTCACACTCTCAGGGACAGGCTGCTTCTGTCTATGCTCATCTTTTTTGAGTTGATCTTTTCTGCAATGAAATGTGCATTCGGCTTTTCTCTCAGTTCTGCCCAGCTACCTCAGAAGCAGCACCACAGACTCACTTCGCTGTGCCTTGAGCTGAAGCTGGTACCAAGATCCTGAGGCGTGCAGTGTGAGGCTTGAACAGGCTCATCTTTCTTTTGAAAACCTGGTGAAGTACCTCCAGTCTAAACCTCAAGGTCACCTACTAGGACCTGGCAGGCTAGACCCCAGCTTCTCTTCCATCTAATGTAGCTAAAATAAATGTAAGCTCCTCCTGTCCAGTAAGAGCTGCCACCTAACCAGAGCAGGGAGGCGGGGGCTGGTTTGGATGACCCTTTTAAGGCCTAGGCTGCCTAAATCCTGGTTTAGCTCTGGCTCCAAATACATCTTGCTAACTTGCAAGAGGCGCTAGCCTGAGTGCTTCAAACCTTGCTCCACTGTTAACACCATCTCTAGGCTACACCAAAGAAAAGGTGAAGAAGCCATCCACGGGTCGAGTTCCAGAGCTGGGTTGCTGGAGCTGCATCCCCCGAGCTTCTCTCCCTGGAAAGTTCAGCCTGGGCCTGTCCCACACCAGGTTGTTGCAAACACACACAAAACTCCTCTGAGAGCTCTTTTGAGTCACACTCTGCATGGAAAACCACGGTATTTCAGCCCCTGTCCTCCAGTGCCCCTGCAAAGCTTTTCCGGTGCTGGTTTCTCATGTTTGTCCTCACTGTCCTAATCTTTAGACTGCAGCTCCACGATCTGGGTAGTGCTGTCAGCATCTGCATAATGCCCAGCTCACTCTGTACCATGGGTAATTCTAGCAAATGACCAGGTTTGAGCAAAGAGACATTTGCAGCCAGACTGAGAGGCTTGCCAACACGTCTCCTCTCCTAGGAAATGGGCATTGCTTGTAGGGAACACAGAGAAATGGCGGGGAATGCATGCTGGCTCCTGCCTTGTGCACAGCCGTGCTTGTGTGACTTCACTGAGACGTGATGTGCCAGTAACATAGCTGTGCTGTGACTCTGAACGTGTGCAACACCGACACCACAAGTGTTTTGGAGCAGTGATGGTGTCACGATGTCTCTCATACTAGTCTTGTGCCCCCCTCTGTACACCAAGTCCTGACTGTTCCTGGGCCTCCTTTCCCACTGCTCCTTCTTCCCACAGCCGGGCCAGCCATGCCTATGAGTTTTCTCCAAAAAAAGTAGGAGAAGCTAAAGCAGGTCATGTCCTTCCCCACCTTCTCCACCCCATCTGGCCCAGACCACCCCTCTCCCCTTAGCTTGGTGCCAGCCTGGTGCTGGTGCAGGTGTGGGGTGAGAGGGACAGGCTAGTGAGACTCCTGGGACAAGTAGAGATGGGAGGATTCAAACTGACTTTTTTTTCCCTGAAGATCTTGCCAGAATTGCAGATGAGACATTTTAATTTCAACACAGTGCCATTTTCCAACGGAGCAGCTGTCTGGTCAGTTCCACCCCATCACAGAGCGGCTGTGAGGGCGGCTGTACCACCAAGCGTGTAGCTGACTGGTTCTGCACCTTCATTGAGCTGACCTGGTATTACGTGCCATGGGGAAAGAGTACGTGGAGCAGAGGACCCAGATGACAGCAGATCTGTCCCTGTGCTGTTGAGGGAAGAAGGGTTAGGGAGGTATGGGCCTGTATGCCACTGTCAACAGAGGGCTGGGGTTTTTTTCCCTCCCTGGACCGTTATGCATACAATGAATTTCTGAGTCGTGGGGTGGCAGTCCAGCAGATCAAATCATTTGCCCAGTGCTGGAATAAACTAGTCTGCAAGCCTGAAATGGTAAGCGGGTGCTGTTTGCTCAGCTGACAGCAGCGTAGCAGTTGATAATTCCATTGCATCGCCTCAGAGCAAAAAAGGAGAAAATGTAGTAACCAGCAAGAGAAAATACAGAGAGAGTCAGTATTGCTCTTTCCACTAAATATGCCCAAATGCAGGCAGACAGCTCTCTCCCCTCACTTCCCCGAGCGCAGGGTGTTTGCTTTATCCAGTGATGTAACAGATTGCTAAATAATAGACAAACCTGATATGAACTCTCCTACTTATCTCTGTGCTGGTGCTTACACGTGGAAGAATCTTGTTGCATTTTTAACTTGATTTTAGCAGCTTTACAACTAGCAATATGCCACTGCCCTCTGCTGGAAAAGCGCAAGCAGTCGTGTCAGGCAGGTGGAAAAGAAAACCAGAGTGGAATTGTGTAAATGTGTAATGCAATTGCGTTTACTGCTTTTGGAACTGAAGCGCTGTGAAATGCAGCATGACAGGGACAGTGGAGCCTTCCGCCCATCCGGCAGAGCAGGAAGCGCTCCCCTACCATGGCCCTCTTCTTCCCCTGCTTCTGTAGGCTCCCAGGATGGGAAAAACCTGGCAGTGGAAGGAAACATCAGACCTGAGTTATCACAGAACCATAGAATGGTTTAGGTTGGAAGGGACCTTAAAGATCACAGAGTTCCAACCCCCCTGTCAAGGGCAGGGACACCTCCCACCAGACCAGGTTGCTCAAAGCCCGGTCTAGCCTGGCCTTGAACACTGCCAGGAATGGGGCTTCCACAGCTTCCCTGCGCAATTTGTTCCAGTGTCTCACCACCCTTAGAGTGAAAATTTTTTTCCTAATATCTTTTCTAGATCTACCCTGTTCTGGTTTGAAGCCATTACCTCTGTAATCACTACATGCCCATGTAAAAGTCCTTCTCCAGCCTTTCTGTGGCTCCCTTCAGATACTGGAAGGTTGCTATAAGGTCTCCCTGCAGTCTTCTCTTCTCCAGGCTGAAGAACCCCAACTCTCTCAGCCTGTCAGCATTCACTCTTTCTCCTACTCTTCACATACGGAATGCAGTCAGGATTTTTGAGAACTCTTGTCTCTCTAATACTATGTTTCTTGAGAACCTTTACTAGAATAGCCTGGATACGAAGCACCTAGTTTAAGCTAGCCGGTACATGCTAAAGATTCAAACTGGCATTTATTTTGTAGGGTAGGTCATTCAACACTCCTTGAGAAAACCGTGTCACTCAAACTGCTGTCAGATGGCTGTGGTTATACAGTCCATATGGACAACACCACAATGTGCACTCCTCATAAGTACTAAATCTGGACTTAATCTAACACCAATAGCAGCATTGGCTTTGAGCAAGGAGACTTATCTGAGGAAGGGCTACCTTTCCAGTAAAGGTTTCCGTGAGATTTATTTAGCTATTTCTGGTGGGGTGCTTGAACCTTATCAGACTGATTTCTCATCACGGGAAGCATTAAGTTCTTCCTGAACTACAGAGATATTATTTTTAGGCTAGCCTCCAAGCACAGAAATACTGGAGTTGCTGCCTTGAAGAACCATGACAGACCTTCAGCGTAAAGCTGGAGGGTCAAAAATATTAGTTTCAATTGACAGGTGCATATATAGCCATGGTGGTGTGTTCCACCTACTCCAGTGGCCTGCCTCCATCACTGGTCAGGGTCACATATCCTGGGGAAGGGGCAAGAAATCCTGTGGAAGGTGTAAGAAGAGACAGAGCAGGGACTTGACAACTGCCTCTTCCTCTTCCCCTTTCAGCTTCCCCTTCTCTTCTTTCTTTTTCCCTTTCCCTGCCACGGCAACAAATGATTGTCCTGAAGATGGGAGTGCCACAACGGGGTCAGGAGATCTGAAAATTAAATTGATTGAGTAGCCAAAGACTGGCTAAAAGCGGAGGGCGAAGGGGAAAGTCTCCTTAGCATAGCAGCAGCTATAGCACTGGGCATGAAACAGCTGCTCCACAAACTGGTTTGCGTGATTGTTTTCCCTGACATTAACTTCTGAGCCCTTTGCCTAGTTTGCTGACCTATATATGGTTTTACCTCTTTACATTCAGTAAATGCATAACAACTTTTTATTATGGCTCCGTGAATGACACACTGCGGCCCTGTAACTTGGTAGCTGTCTCTGTGGTTACATAGATGTGTCTGATTATAGATCAGCCTTTCAAAAGTAATAAAATGAAGTGGCATTTTATGTAACTCAATGGGTTACAGTAGGAAGTTGTTAACAGTAGAGGATTAAAATAAAATTGTTCTTGATATTTAAAATGTGATGAAACGAGGAGAAAAATAAATCCACCCCCAAATGCTGCAAATCACTCCTTACAAGTTTGGCATCTGCCAAGATCCCACTTGGAAAAAAAACCTGGGCTCCTTCCCTCAGAGGGCCCTCCCACACCCTTCAAGGCATAAAGCTCAAGGGTAGCGTCTACGGTCCGCAGGCACACCCAGCATCCTCATTAATAAAGGCCACTCATCACACGGGGTTTTTCTGATTGCTTTCTAAAAAATAGCACCGATAAATCTTCATATTCTGTGCATTTTCAGCGATGAGACCTAAATACAGGGGAGCAGATCTGACACATTTCAGGTTTCCGTGTTCTTTAAAGGCAAACATTTAAAGCTAGGTGTTACATTTAATGTTTATCCATTAGTGTGTGTCAGTCAAGTGGCTGGCTGACTAAAATATTTCAACAGTGATCAGTTAAAGTATGATTACAAGTTAAATCAAGTTATTTATAATGAGGGACTACATTCAGCTGGAAAGAAACATATGAATAGAAATAACTCCCAAGTTTTAGATTATTCACTCGTATCACTTCTAAAAGATCATCCCAGCATATTGTCGGTTGCCTTGATTTTCCTTTTATTTCTATGACAGGACTGCTACCATAAATAAATGAACTCGCATAACTTTCACATCATTGACTGGATGTGGCATTGAGTAAATCACGAAAGGAAAAAGCATATTCTGCAAAACGTATTCCTCTGATGGGATGGACTTAGTCTGGCACATTTATTCCCAACATTTTGGCTTGGCATGTACCTGTCTTGCATACTTAATAAACCCAAGATTATTTTCCAGAATTCCACTGAATAATTTTTGCCATTAAACACTAAGAAAGAACAAAAAATAATCAACCATTGACTATTAAAAGACTTTAATTATTTGGAACACTACCATCAAGAATGTTTACTTGAAAATGTTTCTTTCCACTTTAGTCCATCTTCAAACCTGCTACACTATATTCCACTGACTAGTATTACAAATTACACTGACATGTTTCCTCATACTTGTAAAAGAACTACAGAAAATTGTTTCACAATGTGTTTGGAAAAAACATACAAAGAAATTATTCTTTCCCTCTTTTTCTATGATGAAGCAGAAGCTTAGTTTTAAGTAACAAGAACAGTCATTATGGAGCTAAATATATTTGACATATTTAACCTCACAAATAAATAAGTATATACAAGGGAGGTTACACCATGTCAACTACAAAGTAGAAGCTTTACATTGTAGAACTGAGAGCATTCAAGAGCATCTAACTGACACAGACAGTTTAAGATTACTACATGGTAGTAAAAAAAGAGAAAAACCTTAAATCAGCAAAAATATAGGTAGCTGTACATTAAACTGATAGGTTACAGCTCAGCTTCAGTCAGGATACTGTGTTTGCTTTTTATTTATATTTTACTAATCTATCATGTTTTACTGATTCCTCATTTTTTCAGGAATGTTTGGTTTTCCTTCTCTTCACTTCTGAACACCTTAATCAGGTAGAAATCTCACAGTAAGCTGCTATGTGAACACTATTATCTACAGTAGTTAAGCAAGTGGGATGATAAAATATAAGTTCAGTAAATGCTTGTACATAATCTCTCCCTAAATTATTTCCCTTATTAAAGATATCTGACAACACTCATCCCTGGTAATAATTACATTTTAAGTGAATCCTGCTGACTTTCATTCATACCACCAAGTAAGAATCTGCAGTAACGAGACTGAGGTTTCGTTAAGGTCCGTGCAGCGACAGCAGTGTTTCTGGACGGAATACCGTCAGGGCATCCTCCTCCCGCCAGGTGTTGGCAGCCAGGGAAAACACGCTATTTGTGCGGTCACAGCATTAAATGATCTCTGCACGCAAAAGTGCATGCAAAGAGCAGAGAAAGGCACAAATCCACATCCCTAATCACTGAACATCCACCTGGTTGGCGACTGAAAAATCTCACAACGCAACTTTCTGGTCACCTTCTGAATACAATTAATTAAATATTTGGCTAAAAATAATTTGCTAAATAATAAAAAAAAAAGCTTCTTTAAAAATGAAGATTTCCATTAGGAGAAACTGTGCTCTGAAAACATTATTTTGAAAATACCTTTGATGTTTTGGCTCATGCTTTCAGCGACACGTGCAGTTACAATTTTTACAAAACCTGTCATGGGGTGAGACGTGCTTCATGAGGACGGATGCACTTCTGGCAGTCATGGCCGCATGCTAATGCGTCACCTATATATCGAGATTAAAACAAGTAAGCATTTCACATTCTTGTCTCTTCTGTGCACACACACGCAACTCAGTGTTGTTATGCACACGGAATTGCAACGTGAAATTCCCTAATGTTGCCTGAACACTATTTCAACTCTGTGCCTCCAACAACCTCAACCAAGTCACCAACCGGGGGACAGGAGTGGGATACTGATACTGGTAACGTTATGTGCCGAGAAAGATGTTAGTTATTAATTACTGGTAAATGTAGTCCAGGTTATTCTAATGTTGCAATGCCATCTGATGGAGGTGGCTACACATATAGTACATGTGAAGTACAGAGACTGACAAATGAACCCACGGGCTTACAAAGTATTCATCGTGTATTGAAATACTTAAATGTAAGTTTTAGCACCGTTCATTGTTCTCAGATTGTCTGTGGTACACATTGCGGTTTCCGCTGTCATATTTACTGAGTGCATTTTGATAAAAATACGCGTGGAGCGATATCTAGGTATATAGTTATGTATCTATATATAGTTGAATGTCTTCTATTTTGTTTAGTGAAAAGAACATTAAACATAGAATTGCGATGGGAGATGCCGCATTTTGTACATACCAATCAATAAATGATGAAACGTGACTTTGTGTAAACTTTGGATTTACCTGTGTACTTGTTCTGCACAGATGGAAATGATACATACAACTGTTTGTTTCCATATATATCGATGGGCTTAAAATTTGCAAGAGTTACTAGCAACCTGCACACCCTATTCCGCCAGCACATCTATGTAATAAGTGTGTTTCTATGTACACGGATACAAAATAGCCTGAATTTACAGCACATACTGTTTTGGTAAGCAAGATTTGCATGATTAGGTCTATTTAGTGAAAATAGGTTTAAAATAACCCTTGAACACTGGTGTTAGGGTTTTATTCACTTACGAATAAAGAACAAACAGCACTTAGACAGTCAAGAAGGAAGAATCTAACAAGTGTCTCAGGGGACATCCATATTCTTCAACAGAAAAAGACCATCAGTAAACTGTTCAATCAGGGCTTGCCTGTACTGTGTGGCAAGTCTGCTATTTTCTCCAGAAGTCAAGACTTGCTTCTGTTTGGACTATATAATTTAGAGTTAGGCTTGTGGCTCTTCAGTCTTAAAAAATATTTACACAGGATTACAATTAGCTGTCCAGGTATCATATTGGCTGGCACACATTTAAGAACAGCTCGATACCATGGTGGAAAATTGTCTTTTTCCACAACAGTAAAAAGGTAGAGAAATTGGTCCTCAAGTGGAAGCTGTTATCAGGAGAACATTATAATCTGGGAAAAAAAATAACCAAACAGGTCACATTCTATGACATCCAGTATTCTCAATTCCAGGCAGAATTTTGTCTTCCTTTGGTTCAAAAAATTCAGAAGCCCAGTTAGAACTTTGTGCTGTGACTAAATGTGTCGGACATGATGATATTTTTATAGAAGTTGTCGGAGTGAGGATTGCAGTATCCCTTGACCTTGTCAATAACCTGGTGGACAGGGATGATTGATGTCTGTTCTCCATCCTCTTGAGCAAATTTTGAAGATGGCTTGTCAAGAAAAACATTCTCTAGGAAGAGGAAAAAGCAACAAGAAGTCAGGGCTCCTTAAGCAAACTCATAGTTTAAGAGGTGTGTCACTCCCACATAGATATGCCTTCAATTGCCACCACTGCTGAATGAAATTACTGCCCTAAAAGCCAACAAACAACTTGGCTTGGCATTGCTGCTTCTAAATTCTTTTCAGATGCCTGGTTTTGCGGGCAAATCTCTCAGGTCTCTCTTGAAATTATCCCCCTATTATTTACCTAAAGTGTAACTGACCCCTACAACCCTTTAATTTATTAATTTACTGTAGATGCTTTCAATCTTACAAACTAAAAACATTTCCATAGCACTGGAAAAGGGGTGACCTCCGTAACGTCTGGTAAATAATATCTTCATATAATAAAGTAGTGGAAAATGACACTAAATGGATTTAATTGTGTCAACAGTGGAGGTTTTAAGCTATGCACAGAAATAATGTATTCGGCACAGTATGTAGCAGAAGATGACTTGCATCTTAAATAAGATAACCAGAGCCACAACTGGCCTAAATTGCCTCGCACCGCTTTGTCTTTTCCATAATGTGGAGGGTACAGACTGAAAAATTGTGGGGAGGAAAAGATGCAGAAAACTGGCATCCCTTCAGGGTTCATGTGCTATAAGCCAAGGGTAGAGCCGAAGAGCAAAAGGAGCAAGGCAATTCCCAGCCGGGCTGGGAAAGTCTGCTTCAGCGGCTAACAGTATTGCTGTTCGGAGAACGGTCAGTAGGTAGAGCTCATGTACTGAGCAATGAGAAGGAGAGAGCCCGTATCTCATTTTCTGATATACGTTATCCTAATGAGCTTTCTTTCTTATCTCTTCCACTGTAGTGAATAAAGCTGGAACTAATTCTCTTAAGCCGAGCAAGGTTTGGACCATCGCATGTAAGATGTAGTACCCTGTGAAGCAATGTTTTCTACAGGTGACGTTTTTGATGGCTGTGTGCAAGACCTCGGTGAAATCATCTTCAAAAATTCCTTGGTAAAGGATCATTTAACTATTTTTTTTTCATATTATTTAAACTATGATTTCATGCAAAAATTGTTTTTTATAGAAATAAATCAGTAATTAAAAACAAACAGAAAAGTAACCCGCCCCTGCAGAAGTCATGATATCAAGCCATGAGAGAGCATAAAGTTTTGCATGAAGGAGATATGGATTGCAGAGTGAGAAATCAAAACAGTTGTACTCATGAAAAAAGAAACAGGCATGTTCAGCCATATCAGAATTATTTTTTCAAAGCACGCAAGAATGGCCATGAATCACAGCAAATAACTCCATGTCCAATAGCAAACTGCTGGGTGCTGTGTACCTTTCAAATGTATGCATTCATTAGCCAATGGTATTACATTTTGAAGTTTTTCTACATATTCAATATCTTATTACAAAGATGAAAAGTTAATTCTTAGTCTTTTGGGAAGGTTTTTTTAAATTCCTTGCAAATATGTACACTTTTTTTTTCACAAGGCATCATTACATTGTCAAATACCAGCTATTTCCTCGTGAAATTTGCATGCACGGGAATTATGTAAGTCCTTTGAAACTAGTGGGGCCCTCTTTTTTTATAGCTCAATGGGCTTCACACCCAACTACAGGGTTAAAATCCTGGATCGCTGAAGTAAGTGGGAGTTGTACCACCAAATTCACTGCAGAAATAATCTTAACTTATAATTCTTAGAAGTGTTGTATATAGTATCTAAGTACTATCTGCCGCAAGTTTGTATCAGACTCGTAGACCTCAGGGTCACGAGATGCCAAAGTGATTTCTTTCATCCACCCAGTAGGGTCCCGTCCAATATTTATGTCCCAGTCAGTGCATTCTGCATTCAACGAAAGGTTCACAGCACAGCTTTCAGTCATATATAGTTTGTCATTCAGACTTACTTTGTGTGTGACTGGATATGAAATAAGAGTGACTAGAAGACTAATTCCATAATGGCTGTAGACCAAATAGTATTGTATTGTATTGTATTGTATTTCTATACAAGATCTTAAAGTTCCTGCAATAACTTTTAAAAATATAAAACGATTTTCTAGGACTCAGTCTTCTTTTTTTGCTTTTTGGTTCTGCTTTTTAATGTGTGCTTTGTGTATGGATGTTCCAACTTAATTTACTTCCCCCAGACTACTGTAAAAAGGCATTAACGTCAGGACATGGTCTGTCTTCGAAAATGATATCTTCCAAATGCTTCATGCTCCATGCAGAGTGCAGACACCCAGAGTTTGAAGCACGCTTATCCTCTGACTCAGCATCAATGGCGCGAGATGTAGTAGTGAGAAACAAGCAGCGTTTCTGATTAGCAAAGTCCTTTGTGTCAATGAGGACATCATGCAAGTGGCATCCCTCCACCCTGTTCAAACCATGCATTCAACAAAAGCAGTTCTCACTTTACCTGTAATGCTTCACCACTGATGAGGAAAGGGCCTTAGAAGACATTATCTATACCACAAACACATGAATGCTCGTGTCAATTCCAGGGAGCACATTATAACCATATTAACAAGAATTGCCAAGACATGTAGCTATTACATTATTTGCCTGCAATTTAGCTAAGACATCAACGTGAGAAGTTTAGCTGTATTAGAAAATCAGAATCCTAATGTTATTTTCTATTATTTTAACAGGTGAGAAAATATGTCAGTATTTAAAAAGCTAGCATTAGCAAAAATTCCTTTGGAGTATCACAATAAAATGTGTATTTTCAGAGGACAAACGAAAATATATTAAAATTTTAAAAATATAGAGAAAACTGTGGCGTTTTCTTATTGTCCAATAAACAATCACATTACAAACGATGATTATATTACCAACTGCAATCCCTTTTAGGAAATAATTTATGCATGGGATTAAGCTCACCACGTCTGAAGAAAGCACACGAGCATGTTCCTATCTGCAAGTTTCTTTTAACTTATCTGGAACTGTTTTATTGTTTTGCTTCAAGAACGCATTGCGAAAACTCCAGCACTAAGTCTCTTTGTCAGACTGATAAAAAGCCCTGAGTCCAACAAAACATTTAAGCATATTTTTATCGTTAATCCCAATACCAAGGGTCTAAAGGTTGATCTGCCACAAGTAGAAATGGGAATTCTCTGTCAGCAGAATGGAGAATGCTCTGCAGTGCAAAGGGCACAATGCTCTCCTCCCCTACTATTAAATTAATAGTAGCGCTGTGATCGGTGGATATTATAGATGCTGTTCATGGAAGACGGCTGACAGAAGCGTTCCTTCATAGGAGAGGGAGCTGAAGACAGCTTGCTTAGGGCAGCTGGGTGCGTGGCACATCAAAGCTGAGATGGCAGCAGGGACAGGCACCCTGGTGAGGTAGCCGCCAGCTGTGTGCTCCCCCCGCGGCTGGGAACGGCAGTCCCGAGAACAAGCTCAGGTACACTGGGGAACTTCCAAGATACCGGTCATTCTAACTGTATTCAAAGCAAATGTACTTGGTGTATATTCTTGGTAACCAAAAAAGACTTGCACTCTTAAAATACCTCATGCGCAACCTCTCAAGCTAATGGATACACTGAATATGGGGTTACGGCCACAGAGAAGAGGAGCGTAACTCTTCAAAAATGGGAATTCTAGACAAAAATTGTGTGCCTAACTGAACCAGGCAACAATCATCAATAAAAATAGGAAGGTTATTTCCTGGAAAGTATGCCACATTTCAAGAAAGGAGACTGTACAATCACAAATGAGACCTTGGGGACTTCTGAAAATAATTTATTCTTAAGAAGCAATGGAACTTTCCTTCCAGTAAAATTATCTATTTCATATCTAAAACATTGCTTCTAACAAATATTTTAAAGCAAGAACATACATCTTCAGGTTAAATACGTGTGCCGATTTTATTTCTGCTATGTTTTAGAACAAGATTCTGTGATGTTGTATGACTTTATACAGGACAAAAACACGAGTTCACAAAAACCCAGTAACAAAAAATCTGAAGTAGTTAAGTAATTTTCTGAAATATTATCTCAGACATAATCCAACAGACTTGCAAATTGTTTCAGCTCCTCTCTTTTTGTGCTCCTTTAAAGTGTTCTTACAATGAGCGCATTTTTATGGCGAGTGGAATAAATACACATGATGCCTTTTATTACACACACCATTGACATCTAAATAAATAAGCAGCAGATATGGCATGCTATTTGTGGAAGGGAAAGATAATGCATACTTTGGGAACACAGTATCCATTTCCAAGTACGCTCCATGTATCGCTTTACCCATGTGTTGCACTTAAATGGAAGCAGTTTGACCAACTGAATCAACTTGGATTCACAAGACTTGATTGCTATTTCCAGCTGCGCTGCTAGCTTTTGTGTTACCTTGGGCGATGAACGTCACAGAATCATAGAATTGTTATGGTTGGAAGAGACCTTTAAGATCATCATATCCAACCATTAACCTAACACTGCCAAGTTACTACTAAACCATGTCCCTCAGCATTACATCTACACGTCTTTCAAATACCTCCAGGGATGGCAACTCCATCACTTCCCTGGGCAGCCTGTCCCAATGTTTGACAACTCTTTAAGTGAAGAAATTTTTCCTAATATCCAATGTAAACCTCCCCTGGCGCAACTTGAGGCCATTTCCTCTTGTCCTATCGCTTGTTACTTGGGAGAATAGACGAACCCCCACCTCTCTACAACCTTCTTTCAGGCAGGTGTAGAGAGTGATAAGGTCTCCCCTCAGCCTCCTTTTCTCCAGGCTAAACAACCCCAGTCCCCTCAGCCACTCCTCATAAGACTTGCGCTCCAGACCCCTCACCAGCCTTGTTGCCCTTCTCTGAACATGCTGCAGCAGCTCAATATTTTTCTTGTAGTGAGAGGCCGAAAACTGAACACAGTATTTGAGGTGCAGCCTCATCATTGCCTGGTACAGGGGGATGATCACTTCCCTAGTCCTGCTGGCCACACTATTTCTGATGCAGGCCAGGATGCTGTGCACCTTCTTGGCCACCTGGGCACACTGCTGCCTCATATTCAGATGGCTGTTGACCAATACCCCCAGGTCCTTTTCCACCAGGCAGCTTTCCAGCCACTCTTCCCCAAGCCTGTAGCGCTGCATGGAGTTGTTGTGAATTCAGTGCAGGACGCAGCACTTGGCCCTGTTGAACTCCATACAACTGGCCTCAGCCCATTGATCCAGCCTGTCCAGATCCCTCTGTAGAGCCCTCCTACCCTCAAGCAGATCAACACTCCTGCCCAACTTGGTGTTGTCTGCAAACTTACTGAGGGTGTACTCGATCCCCTTGTCCAGATCATTGATAAAGACATTAAATAGAACTGTCCCCAATACTGAGCCCTGGGGAACACCACTTGTGACTGGCCACCAACTGGGTTTAACTTCATTCACCACCACTCTTTGGGCTGCGCCATCCAGACAGTTTTTTACTCAATGAAGAGTATGCCTGTCCAAGCCATGAGCAGCCATTTTCTCCAGCAGAATGCTGTGGAAAATGGTGTCAAAGGCTTTACTAAAGTCTAGGTAGACAACATTCACAGCCTTTCCCTCATCCACTAAGCGGGTCACATTGTCATAGAAGGAGATCAGGTTAGTCAAGCAGGACCTGCCTTTCATAAACTCATGCTGACTGGGCCTGATCACCTGGTTGTCCTGTATGTGCCATGTGATGGCACTCAAGATTATCTGCTCCATAACCTACCTCATCACTGAGGTCAGACTGACAGGCCTCTACTTCCTCGTATCCTCCTTCTGACCCTTCTTGCAGATGGGTGTCACATTTGTTATCTTCCAGTCAACTGGGACCTCCCCGGCTAGCCAGGACTGCTGATAAATGATGGCAAGTGGCTTGGTGAGCACTTCTGCCAGCTCCCTCAGTATCCTTGGGTGGATCCCATCTGGCCACATATAGACTTGTCTGTGTCTGAGTGGTGTAGCAGCTCACTATGCATTTCCCCTTAGATTAGGGGGGGTTCATTCTGCTCCCCCTCCCTGTCTTCCAGCTCAGGGGGCTGGGTACCCAGAGAACAACTGGTCTTAGTGTTAAGGACTGAGGCAAAGAAGGCATTAAATACCTCAGCCTTTTCCTCATCCTTTATCACTGTGTTTCCCCCCACACCCAACAAAGGATGGAGATTCTCCTTAGCCCTCCTTTTGTTGCTAGCTTATTTATAGAAACATTTTTTATTGTCTTTTATGGCAGTAGCCAGATAAAGTTCTAGTTGGGCTTTGGCCCTTCTAATTTTCTCCCTGAATAGCCTCCTGAAATCTTTGTAGTCTTCCTGAGTGGCCTGCCCCTTCTTCCATAGGCCATTAACTTTCCTTTTCCTCCTGAGTTCCAGACAGTGCTCTTGGTTTAGCCAGGCTGGTCTTCTTCCCTGCCAGCTCGTCTTACAGCACATGGGGACAGCCAGCTTCTGCACCTTAAAGATTTCCTTCTTGAAGAATGTCCAGCATTCCTGGACACCTTTGCCCTTCAGGAGTGCCTCCCAAGGGACTCCATCAACCAGTGTCCTAAACAGGTTGAAGTCTGCCCTCTGGAATTCCAAGGTGACAGTTCTACTAACCCCCCTCCTTACTCCTCCGAGAATCAAAAACTCTATCATTTCATGATCGCTATGCTCAAGATGGCCTCCAACCTTCACATCCCCCACAAGTCCTCCTCTGTTTGCAAACAACAGGTCCAGGAGGGCGCCTTCCCTATTTGGCTCGCTCACCAGCTGTGTCAGGAAGTTATCTTCCACACACTCCAGGATGCTCCTAGACTGTTTTCCTCTCTGCTGTGTTGTATTTCCAGCAGATGTCTGGTAAATTGAAGTCCCCCATGAGAAGAAGTGGTAGTGATATTGAGACTTTTCCCAGCTGCTTATAGGATATTTTGCCTGCCTCTTGATCCTGGTTGGGTGGTTTATAACAGACTCCCACCACATCTGCTTTGATGGCCCTTCCCCCGATTCTTACCCATAAACACTCAACCCTATCGTTACCATCATTAAGTTCAAGAAAATCAAACCACTCCCTAACATACAGGACCACACCACTGCCTCTCCTTCCTGGCCTATCCTTTCTGAAGAGTTTATAGCACGTCACCTCTCTGTGCTTTTGTTACTCTTGTGTTTACAATGGGATAATAAGACTTAACTTCTTTTAGCCAAAGAGGTGAAAGTGCTGTGGAAAAAGTAAGGTTTGCTTTTGTCACGCCTGCATTGTTTAGTCCAGGAACATACCCAGATAAGAACTATATATTGGATGTATTGCATATTAGGTTATGATTCTTATTACAGAGTAACATATATTTTTAAAATACTGAAACTATATAAATTGGTGAAATTTCTCACATTAACCTTTGGGTAGAAATTCCTACTGTACCTTTAACATGAAACTACACGTTTAGAGATGTAGTGTGTTACAGTGCAAGAACTCACCTGTATGGCTGTTCCGTTTGCAATATGTTGTTGTTGTAGATTTAGATTTGGATGTTAAGTAGGTTGAATTGGAGCCAATGGAACTAGAGGATAAGGATTTCCCAAGATTATCAGAACTCTTCTTTATAATATTGGTTGCTGTTTTGCTCCAATCTAAAAATGATTGAAAAGTTTTACATAAATAATTACCAAACGTACTAAATGACTACATCATTAAATCATGAACATTTCAGGTATCAGATGCATTTCTTAATGTTACTCATAACAAACAGTCTATCCTTTTCCTGTCGGGTAGCTTCTTTGGTTCCAACTTGATTTACTTTGCTGTTTACCACAATAATTAAAATTGGTTGCTCTAACACACTATATATTATTTGCTGGATGGCAGAACTGTAAGACCCAGCTTTCCAGGATGCAGGAGAGCAGTGAAGATCTGCAGCAATGTAAGACTGCCAAAGTTTCATCACCTGAACAGAGAAATCTGAAGGGATGGATAGGAAAGGGATAGATAGGAGCGTTTAGAGAAGTCTTATTGTTTGACGGCTTGATCTGCTGAGGTAGGTACTACACACCTTTGGATTTGCACTTGTGTTATAGGGTTTAGCATATTGGTGTATTATTAAAAAACAATGAATAATAATGGTTATTTAGTAATTCACATCTGAAGCATTTTGTCTGAACCATTAATTCAATAGTCTCTTATACTGGAACAACTTCCAAAATTAAATTAAATAACTACTACCAATAAACTTACTGAGGAAAACTGACACTGAAAAATTCATCGTGTGTCCCAATACTAGTAGAATAAATGTATCTAACTACTTTTGTATCATATACTTGCAGGTAGGTACAGGTAATTTCACACTTCAGTGTTGTTGCTATAATTCACTGTACTGCAATGAAATTCACAAAACGGAAGAGAAGTCCAAACCAAAGACAGAATGACCACTTTAGGCTTGATTTAAATCAAGACAAACATTTTATCCTGAATCATTGCTATAAGGTATAGTTTACTATTTCTCTGATCTAGCTATGGGAGCGTTGCAAGGTTTTGGTTTGGTTTTTTTTCTTTGCTTTATCATAGCATGCCCTAAAGTACACATTTCAATTGGATAGGTTTGCAAGTTCACATATTTCACTGCTCTGCCTGAAAACTGTGTCAGATTCATGGAGAATAAAACCAGCTGGTGGTGATGAACTGGTTAATGCTAGGTGTAATGACAGCACATTAACTATACCAATGAAGTACTCAAATGCTTCAGGCCTTTTATTTCTGTCATATCCACAAGCTGCCCAACAGCAGCATAAAAATGTGGAAATAATTTGATCCATCTGTGTTTTCCAGTTCAGGAGTTAGAGCGTGAACCACACGGAAACTGAACATACGAAACAATCTGGATGCCTGATCAGAACGAATATGCTTTTCCTAATTTGTATTAACTCATTAACTCTTTGAAATCACGAATCAGGTTTTCTTACTACAAAGTGAAAGTGTAAATGTTTTATAGTGTACAATGAGAATGCATTCTCTACACAAAACAGAGCAAAACAAAGCAAAAGTCTTGATGGCAAAGCAGTTACTGAAAACCTTGAAACAAACCTTGGATGCCAAGAAAGAAAGGACACAAGAGTATTTGGAGCACTGTTGTTATCCGGGATAGACTGGCTTACCTTCCTAGGCAATGAGCTTATGCCACCTTACACCAACTATAGATTTCAACCCTGGTCATTGAGCAAGAACCATATGAACAAGAATTTTATGGTCCAAAATCATTACACCATAAAGCAAACCAAAATCCAGTTGCCTAAATACAGGCACAATGCCACCTGAGATGCCCAAACATGCAGGAGACTATAAATGCAGCGTCCCAAGTGCTGCACTTCAAAGTGTCCAAACCAACCACTCTCCTTTCTCTCTGAGAGTCACAGATAAAGATGAACTTCCATTCTGGAACCTAATCAGGCTTCTGCTAAAGGAATTTCCTATGTTTTTGAGCCCCTGATGGTCCCTCTGAATTATATGGTGAAGGACAGGCCAGTTTGAAAAGGCAAAGATAAAGGCAAAAACCCTCAAAGTATTTCTATCTGCCTTTTAAGAATTGCTCCTACATCAACCTAACAGTCCACATAATTCAGTAAACATACTGTAATGTACGAGAAAAGCAATAAGATTGGCTTTTGACTGACAGAGTCCGGATCTCTGGATCTTTATTTACATTTTTATTTTATTTTCAGGGTCCAAAGGGCCTTCCAAAACCATGCTCACAGCACTACAAAATTTACCAGCTGCCTTCAGTGGAAAACTGAAAGAGAAGACCTGAGAATTTTTATGAAGTGATATCTGAAAAGTCCCTTGGCAATTGTTAGTACTGAAGTGAAAGCCTATGATTAATCTATTTTTCCACGTCTCTGGCTTACGTTGTATTATATTAAAAATGACATAGCTAACTGTTCACCTGGACTTTTATGGACTACTGCAGCACCTAAGGAGGGGAGCTGTGAATGGCTTTTACCTGAATTGTCTGCCAGTCGGAATCTGCCGCAACAGAGATGTCTCCTCCATTGTTTCTGCACATTTTCTTTCATGGCGCAATGGAATACAAATATAAATAAACCTGCAACAAAAGCAAATAAACAGCAAATGAAGCCTGTATTTATAAACAGACAAATAGAGTAACTAAAATCTGCTAACAAAAGACTATGAAGTACAAGTAAAGGAATATCATCGTAAAGTTTTCATATACTCAATCTATGCCTCATTTAAGAGGTATGGAAAATAATTAAAGCTTTCCCATCCTCTAGCTGCTATATAAGTGCTTGGGATATCAGAAGAGAGAGGACTCCTTTTATTGACACTGTTGATTTAGATCCATCTCAGTGTGGATCTTTTAATTTATTTTTTTTTTGGCTTAGAGGAAAATAATTAAAAGGTTTTGTCTTTGAACCAAACGAGTATTTTGCACCAGCAAAAGCCAGATTGCAAAGTAAATACAGACACTATTACATTAGCAAGAAAATATTTTATCTCCTCCTACTCCATATCTACAGAACTGTGGGCTGTATTCTTCTAAAGCTGAAAGTCTTGTGATTGGCACTGCCCTGAAAAATCACACTTCTATGTATGTACATCACATGCATATACTTGGCATGATTATGAAATGGTAAGAATATATTCGCAAGTACTAATTAGGTGTCCAGCTACTTACTTCTGAAGAAAATTACCTGGTTTGTCCATGCAATTGCAATAAATGTGTTTTAAGAATGTTTTCATAGAGTTCATATTTTTCACGCAATTGTATAATCTTTATTTTCAAGACAGTATATAAGCATCTACCATGTGGTAAAGAAGGTCTTAACTGGGTGTACGGTATGATTTCATCATTCTACAGAGATGCTTTGGAGCTAAATATAGAAGTTGGAAATCTCATATGCTCCTGGCGCTTCCCAGGCAGGCACTGGCTGTGGAATCTTCCGTCGTTCTCCGGCTTGGCCCATTCTTGTTTTACTTTTATTCACTGGGAGAGAGCCAACCTGGAGCCGAACACCTGATGGCAAAATCTTACCGCCAAGTTCCTCATGATTTTATCTTAAATATTAATAAATGCTACATGAAGTGGGCAAACAGGGTTAAGTGCCATCCTCTGAGACTGTTCCTTTATGACCATCATGAATAGCTCCTTATACTAAAGCCGACTATGTTTCAGCCGGTAGAACACAATAGCAGGGTATAGTTTAGAAAAAAACTGCTCTGGACCATAAAATTACCCTCTGTGCTCCAAAGTGCTGAGGTCTAATTCTGCATGAATGCTTGCCATTGAACTGGACCTGTATTTGCTTATAGCCGTCAGGTCAGGCTGCGACCCCTGAGAGCAGTTAACTTTAGGTAAAGGTTGTGTCATGAAACGCATTTTTTGCAAAATGTTGCAGGAGCTGATGGGGAAAAAAAGGAGAAGCACAGTTTAAGGAAGGCAAACATACCTTACTGCATGCCACATGCAAGCTCTGTTGAATTATGGTTGTTATGCTTGCATTTAGTAAACTGCTTCTGTGTGTGATTTCTTTTAAGCACAGCGTAATTTCAATGCAGTCACTAGCAGCTCTTATGGGCTTAGAGTTATGCAGTTGTTTGTGGCCCAAAGTACCTCTTAGGACTTCTGTACTTACTAAATTGCTGCTTAATTAAATTGTGGTGAATGTTTGGAATACTCTGAATGGTTAAAAAAGAAAATGCGTATGTCTATAGTAATACAAAACGAACGTACTGCATTAAGTACTTTGCCTTTGCCCTGTCTGGGCTTGGTCTCTGAAGTTTTTTTTCTCTGTGTTTCATTATTCATTAAGTTTACAATGTGCTTTAGTAATACAGCTTTGGTTTTGTTTCCCAGAGTCAAATCAGACCCTAGGCTTGGCTCTGCCTTGGCTCTGACTTGAAAGTATTTGGCTTGCCCAGGCATATATATAAAATGAGCAGCCAAAAAAGAGATGTTCCCAGATTTTTTATTCTGAGCATCAAAGAGAGAAAAATCATTTCCTATGTAGATGAAATAACAAAGTACAGTAATACCAGTAGTAGCTGCAATTTACTTCTTCGGTGCCAGTGCACAGTAAACTAGGTTGATGGAAGCTGCTGGTATAGCTTAAAATACTAGTGCAATTTTCAAAAACTTGCGAGAGAGAATAAACATATTTACCGAGGGCTCAATAATTAAGCTCACGCTAATACTGATGAAAGTCTTGGCATACTGAACTGCTTTTTGCTGCTAGGAAATGCTTCCAGATACAAATACTAAATTTTTCTTCACTCCATCCCGTCCCCTTAATGCTACGTGTGCACTACACCAGTTGTATGTGACTTTAAACATCCTCTTTCTTGTTTCGTTAGCTTTGCCTAGCTCTTTCTGACACAGGAATAAGCATTTTCAGATGCGGGATTGCTGTCTTCCTGTGCTTGATACGACAGGCCTGAACATAAACTGTGCCATCTTTGCTACCACAACCTGTGAAAAGCTCATCACTCTTCTTTTTGCGTTTACTCCTCAGGTTTTGCAGTTTCAGCTTCTGACTTAACTGCCTCACAAATATTCATTTTCCATTGAACGGTGCTATTACCCCGCAGAGACTTAAGCAGTGGTGGTCAACCTTGTGCGCACTCTGCACATACAAGCTTAATTGATTGCACTGGAAATTCTGGTTACAGAGAACTTGTTGAATATGATCCTTGGCGTGCTTTTCAGCATTTTAATCTTTTTTCATGTTCTTCCCATATTTCTGATCTCTCTAGGCCCTTCTGAATTTCAAACACGGACACATTGCAGCAAATACTTCATTATG
The DNA here is from genome assembly GCF_965231255.1 of Vanellus vanellus. NCBI lineage: Eukaryota > Metazoa > Chordata > Aves > Charadriiformes > Charadriidae > Vanellus > Vanellus vanellus. Next base: position 62,202,269 of record NC_138907.1, read on the forward strand.
CTGCTAGGGGAGTATCAGAATCTGTCCTTCGGAAAAAAAGTCTTTAGTAAGAACACTACATCCAAACAATTTTTTGCCATTTTGCCTAGCATTTTAGGTTGAAACAGACCCAAACCAAAAGCCACAACATTATTCTCTTTCCACGAAAGCTCAATAAATCTCTTAGCGCAGTAAATGCGTCGCAACTGTAACAGATAAAATCCACACAGAGTAACATTAAGTACTTTTTCCATAAAGGGAAGATATTTTGCTGACCCTGGGAAAATTTATTTTTTATCTCAATATTTGTGTGGCATAGCACACGCTCCTCCAATGACATTCCTGGGTTTGTTTTTTGTTATGGTTTTTTTTCAGGCAAACTTATTTTTTATATCAACACCTGTGTGGTATAACATATGCCCCTCCCGTGACCTTCTTGACTTTTTCTTTTTGTTGTGTTTTTAATTGTTCTTTATTAGTGGGCAGGGCAAGTGGAGGTGGAGATTCTTATATCATTTGGTACATACGCAAATTTCAGCTCTGAGCCAAAATTCTGTTAAATGTCAGCTGTATAATTCTGTAATTTATAACCATTTGATTAAAATTTATAGCATTTTTCAGAAGGATGAACTATGTTGGAAAAGTAAAACACTCAAAACTTCAGTAAAGGAAACAAAAATAAGCTGACTGTAACAGTTGCTGGATTTTTCTCAAAGAACCAAATAATATCTCATACCTCCATGCTATCTGTCCACACTGAATTTTGTTTTATGAGCTTCTCATGCCTTAATAAAACAATTATGAGCTTTAGAGATTCCCTACAGAAATAAATTAAGGAAAAAGGCTTCCTATGTTTGTTATAATCAGTGAAAGGAAATGTGGAAGGTCATACAGCATCTATCTCAACAGAAATCATTGCAGACTCTTACCTAGGAATAGCACTATTTATAATACAGTGCATTTTATGGAAAAGACCTTGAAACATTAATTAATTTAACTAAGATATGCAACCCATATGTAGTTGGTATCATTATTCTGCATAAGGGGAAACAAATGAGGGTTTAGTATCAAGGAAAAATCTGGATCTGAGTTCCCTAGTCAAATCACTGGACATAACGTCCCAGAACAGCAACATCTCAAATATTATTTGTTCACAGAAAAGAAATTCAGCTTACCTTGCAATGAATTGAAAATTGAGAAGAGGTACAGGAAAGGAAGAGTTAAGGGACCCCAGGCAAAAAAGGCAAAGCCCCATGTCATGCCCAGGAGGAAGGTCAGGCTGACCACACTACGGAGGTTCCTCAGGATCTCTTCCTTCAAGCTCCGATTAGTTCTTTTCCCATTCCTCCCACAGATCTGCACCATCACCACAATAAACATGGCAACGTTCATCAGAAACATGATTCCAAAGTAGCCGGCACAAGTCACATAAAACACAACTTCATTCTTGATCCAGCAGCTGTAAAACAATACAAATATATGATCATTTGTAGATAAAGAAAACTATCCTCCAGTTATTTATCGGACTACAAGGAAAATCAGTCTATGTCGGATACCACTGATGCAGAGCTATACTTTGAAATGAAACCTTTGTCCATTTTCTGTTTGTAAATGGGATGAAGCCCAGTGGCATCTTAAGCAACTATGGCCCATAGTATTATCATGTCAGAAATCTGAGGGTTGTACCGCATTTTAGTTAAAACTAATTAAAAAGGAAACCTGACCTCAGATACCAGCTGTGGGAACTGCAATCCCATCTTCTCACAGGTAATTAATGACAGAACAAGAGGGAATGGCTTCAAGCGCCAACAGGGTAGATTTAGACTGAACATTAGGAAAGAATTTTTCACAGAAAGAGTGGTCGGGCGTTGGAACAGACTGCCCAGGGAGGTGGTTGAGTCACCATCCCTGGATGTGTTTAAGAGACGTTTAGATGTGGTGTTGGGGGATATGGTGTAGGGGAGATCTTTGTAGAGTAGGGTAGATGGTTGGACTCGACGATCCCAAGGGTCTCTTCCAACCTAGACAATTCTATGATTCTATGAAGTTTAGACTCAGTATAAGTAGCTTCACCACTTTCATCTGTTTGAAGCACAGGATGCTTTAGTAACAGAATGGGCAAACTTAGATCTTCAGTATCAAAATCTCAAGTTTCTGCCACTTGAGCTAAAGAAGAACTCATACATCTCTGGAGAAGAAGCAGAATGGGTAGTCCTTCGAGGTAGCCATTTGACAGTCAGCCACGTAAGAGATCTAGCTTATTCCTCTAGCAGCAAATGGCCGGAATGCTTAGCATGATACTTCAACAAAAACACAGAATGACATTTTTATTTATCATGATGAAGCTTTGCAAGGTAAGGAGCAGAAAGTGAGGTAACAGCCATATAAAAATTTTGGGATTTGGGGATTATTATCTGGACATCAAGAGAAGAACATAGAAAACTATTGAACCACATTGAGAAAAGGCTGGTTTATTTACAAAGATGACTATTTTTATACTACTTCTTTCTTTGCTTTTACCTAGAAGATATAGCTTTCATTTTAGATAAACCAAAGCTGGTATTTTTATTCTATTTTTGTTAAAAAACTTATGAATTATTCTTTGCCAGCGGAGCTTTTGTACCTGGCGCCGGGTAATGCAGATTTCCCGCCAATTTTTCTTATTGCCTTCTTCACACTTCAGATTCAAGTAATTTAAAGACGATTTTGCCCACTTTGCTTGTTTAATGCACCTCTGACTTTTCCAAAGCAATCTGACTGATGTTAAATCTTTTTTTTTTTTTTCAGATTGTAAATGCTAAATTGTAAGAGATCAAAACAAATACTCACAAGTCATCTCCTCCTTGCCCATTAGCATCTTTGCCATATAACTCCTTGCCATAAACATGACTTGCATTTGTATTAGCACTTGCTAAAACAATTGCTATCACCAGAGCTGGAAAACCTGTAACACAAGAAAACTTGTAGTTTGCTTTCAAATCTCCTAAACCTTCAAAATCACCAGGCAATGCTGAATTATTGATGTCTCCATCGCTATTGCTTTAGTACAGAGTATCCTGAGGTAGTTCTATGTCAGGAAACTGCATAGAGAAGTAGAAAGAAACAACTTTTCAAACAGCACAAAGGTATAAAACTTTCAAAGCACTTAATGGACATTAATGAATAAGCCTCATAATGTTCTGCAAGGTAGAAAATGTTATTGTAGTATGCCATATGGAAACTAAAGCAAAATAATCTCCCTTAATTACCCAAAGTTAAATTTGCAATTGCACACAGGCTCTCATAATATAGTGAGAAGAAGATTAACAAACTATTACAAAAATGAGATCTAACGGTGTGATGGTATTGGGATTTTTTTGAGGGATTTTACTTTCAGAGATGCTAATGTCAGTTGATTAGGTTTGGGAACTGGGGAACATGAACTGGAACCTGTAATTTCTCCACTGCTTCTCTCAACTGTAAATGTCTTCTCTTTTTCTATAGCATTATATATCCTTTACTTAAATGTGTCCCCCCAAAGAATGAAGCAAGCTATATATTTTTTCAATAATAAGGTAAAGGTAATATTTTTGGAAAACAGAAAACTATGCGGAAGAGAACTCTGTGCAGAGAGGTACAGGTCACGCAAAACAAATGTAGGTTTCCTGACATGCCTTATTTACATGTCTTATCCTTGCTGCGACAAAACAGATTCAAAGGGGAAGAGGTTAATTTGCTTTTCCGACCACTCAGTCCTTGTCCTCTGCTGAGGTTGCCAAAGAGGATGCTAGTTGCCAATGGAAAGACATCAATTATCAGCTGGACTGAGGTCAGTGCTCTAGCCATGAGGTTAATGGTTTTGTATTGTGTTGTATTATTTCAAACACAATATGTGCATTCAGGCAGAAGGCACAGATTCCTGATATAGAAAAAAAAAAAAAAGAAGAATGCTGCCTGAGCCTCGCAGTTATTTTTCAGTATTACATTTTCCATATCAGTCCTGCCGTGTACACTGCTTAGGGCAGGCAGGATCTTTCTGTGGCTTAAACACTGTGCTGAAGCTCAGGAAATTTTGGTTGTTTCTGATTCTGCCACAGGCTTTGTACTTGTTGGCAAGAAACTTTAAGCTGGATTGAAAGCTTTTTGAAAGTCAACACGAGGATCCCCACAGGCTTTGCAGCAACTGCAAGAGTTGCTGAATTCATTGTGTGCCACGGTCCTCCGTCTCTGATATGACACTAACATTTCCCCTCTCCCATTCTGGCCTCTCTGGAAAGTAAGACCAGTTTATCTGGTCACTCTGCCCCTCCTCAGGCCGTGAACTGCTCTGGGCGGAGAGCGCCAGTGATGGTGTATTTGCACGGAATTATACCGCGGAACTCATCGGCAGAGAGGGCTGGCTGTACGCCGGCACCGCCACGGGGCAGGGGGGAGGAAACGCCACGCTGATTTTCTTTCTGCTCTGCATTTGTCACAGAGAGCTTTTATGTAGCATCATTTCAAAATACACGCTATGTAAATACTGCATCTGCTGAACTCACCCCAGCCAATGATGCAAAACTTCAGTATATATCGCCGTATATAGGTGTTGAATACTTTCACGAGAGCTATGTACATATGAACAGCTTCTAGTCCCATCCATGTAAAGGTGGCCAGAAGGAAAAAGTGCAAAAGTGCAGCTACAGCTATGCAGAGGCCATCTATGTCAAATGATGCAATCCAGCCGTCAAGCAAGAAGATCAGGTTAAGAAAGAGCAGGGCTGTGCTCAAATTCATCAGGATTTTGGATGGATAATCCCTTCGCAACTTCCTAATGAGAGAAACACAGGTGCATATGATTAATTGGTTTCAATCACCCAAGCTGCTTACAGCAGCTGGGTTTACCAGTTTACAGTGTAAATAAAAGCACAGGGATCTCCCTCCTAGCTTTAAGCCTTTTTGGCAATAAGGCATAGTAATGTGTACTTCTGTGTGATATCACCGAAGGCTTCTGCTGTATGTAGTGGGGGAAAGCCACCAATTAGTCTGGGTCCTTTATGAGCTAATTAACTGCCAAAATATTTTAGCAGCTGATTTATTATTAAAAACCTTTTGAATTAAATATGATACAATGTGGTTTGTACTTTACATGAAAACAGAAGAAAATAAAACTTTCAAAATACAGCTGACCAGAAGCTCATCTCTGATCATTTTACATATAAATCTCTGCTTAATTTTTGGAATATATTGTCCGGTGCATGCTGTTTTCTGCTTGTTTTTTTATTTGTTTGGTTTTGTTGTTGTTGTTTGATTTGGTTTGGGTTTTGGTTGGTTTGGGTTTTTCTTTAATAATAGGATCTTTGGAAGATTGAAGATCAAATCAATTTTTTTTTTTAACTGATACACATCAAAATGTATGAACTGAGGGCCAAGCTAACAATTTCTGCCATCTTGGACCAGAACGTTATACCATAGGTAATGCAACAGGAACACAATCATTGGAGATATTTCGAACTCGAAAACCCCCTTTCCCCCCACAAGCAAACTATCCTTCTTTAGCAGCTACTCTGCCCTATCCTGTTACAGGCAGAATGGTTCCTTTGTGTTCACATGACTTCATTCTCTCTTTTCACTGTTCACAGAACTGTATCACTTCAAAACTTTTGCATTCCCTTGAGTCACTTTCACATTTCAGTAGGACCGCTGTTCAAATTGTTGCAATGCTTTACAATTTATCTTCATTTTATTTCTCTTCCCACTTACTTCGGAAGGGCTTTAGAATGTAATTGTTGTAGTTGGAAATTTCTCTTTTTATACTTGGGACTTGTTTTGCTCACACAGGCAAGTTTTGTTTTGTTTTTACAAAAAGCCTGGTTGTGGATTTTAAAATAATACATATCTGTTCAGAATCTAGAGGATACTGTACTCTCAAAAGAGAAAATTTTGAGACACATTGGCCTTCTCGCCCGGCTTGAGCAGCACAGCACATTGAAAACAGGAGGAAAGAGTCTGAACTTATGTCCCCATGAAAAAGATTTCCACTTACAACATTGTGACCACGATTTTGCAGTAATTTTTTTAAACATAGATTTCCCTTCCTAGACAAATAAACCACACCAACCATATAACTAATTTATTTTATTCATCACATACAGGTCCCTCCTTTGTGATGTTTTTTTCACAGAACTAATACTTACTCAAATGCAATATATGTCAGAAGTGTTGCAGCTGAAAATATAGCAGATATTCCACAGCCTATGTAAGTGATAAAGGTGAGGACCTTGGTATTCTGTGGGTCTATTTGTGTAACGGTTCTCTGAAGGTCCTGTGTGAGAGAGGAGGAAGAGGCATCAGTTACAGCAAACACCTCTTCTATGAGCACGACTCTGTTTCTCATTAATCTGTCAAGTAAAATTCAAAAGCACTTTGGCAATACCACTATAACCCTGACATTAGGGTTCATGTTTACTGAGTATATTTAGTCTATAGTCGTTACACCTCTCACTTCCTTCCCATAGCTCTTGAAAACATTGTGCTTTAAGTATTATAACTGCTGGGATCAGCAGATAGACAGAGCCTGATACTGACCCTTTTAATTCAGTACCAGCAATTCAAATGTCCTTTTCTGGAAAAATCTCCTCTTTTCAAACTTCTTAGTTTGGCTGCTTGTAGACAACTCTCTTTAAGTAGATATTTATGTTCAACCTGTATTCAAAATGTAATTTAAAAGTACTAATACTGAAATGTGCAACATTCTGGGGAGTTTCTGACATCACTTCTTCGTACTAAAAGTTCACAAGAGTCAACGTAGCTAATTGTCTAGGGGTGAAACCAGGGGCAAGATATTGCTTTTTGGCTTTATGGTCTGTTTTGACATGCAAACTACAGTTGTAGACAGAATTGGTCAGAAAAATAGCGACAAAGACAACATTTTTAAAAAAATTGGAAATGAAGCAGGAACATTCTGAGGATTTTTTTTTTCCAGTTTTCTGTCCAACTGCAATTGCCACATAGTACCGGCTGAGAATAAATGCCAGTGTTATTTCCTTTAAGGACAAGAAAAAATGAGAATTTTTGGATCTATATTACTGTGGAGTAAATGTGAGCAAATACTAAAATATAATGGTGTCCATTCTACAGTCAGTGTCACTGTTGTCCCTAGCAAAACTATATCTAACAAAAAGAAACCAAGAAAATGCTGCAAAATACACCATTGTTCATAGGAAAAGAAAGGCGCTGTATGCAGTTTTTTACACCCTGTCCCCAGCCTTATACGATGGTTTGTTTATATACATAAGGAGTGTGTTATTTGAAAATAATATCTAAATTGAAGTCAGAAAAGATTACTCAAATGGAAAAGTAGGAAGGGGCAAAACCGTGTAAAAATCTACTGGAACACAGCCCACATTCAAAGAGCTTCTGCCTTATTTCCTACTGCCACAAAAGTATTCCGGGAAGAGAAGGGACTCATTGAATATATTCTAAAGAAAGCCCTTTTTTTGTCCTTTCGAGGATGAAAAGTGAAACAAGACCACAATTTAGCTTGCAAAAAGACAAAAAGCTTGCAGCTCTTTCATATCTACATCTGAGCACGACGTGAAGAGAGCAGCTCTATTTAGAAGGCTCGGGAAGGCCAAAGCTGTAACAGTCAGTGCATGCGGACTCCTTGTGTGGTTAAGTCCTATATGTCATTGCAACAAGTTAAATCAGAACCCAAATACTTGCACAGCATTGCTGTGATCAGGAGCAAACATCTTTCCTTTAGGTATGTTTTAGAGGCTAAAGAATGTTAATTTCAGATGGACAGAAATATTTCAGCCCATTACTGAGTGTAAAAAAATCACCAAATATTAAGAAAAGACAGCAGTACTCCACCTTTTACGCTTTGGGATTTTTTTCCTCTTGAAAAAACTTCACACGTTCAACTTGCTGGAGGCACCTAAATGCTAGAGGAATGATGCTGCCGAGGCTGAAGTCCTTTATGTGGTTCCCTCTTTCATCTCCCTGACAGGCTTTGGTCTACCTATCTCAGCCACCCAGACTGGAGACTTTGCTTAAGGCTCTGATAGTGTAAGGATTATACATTTTGTTAAAGACCTCAGAGGGCAGACTTCTTCCAAGAGAGGGCCTGTACTGCAAGGCATCCCCAAAGCTGATTAAAGCCATTTATAAGAAAACAGCAAATACGCGTTTACACTTTTCACAAAAGAAGGTATTGCTTTATACTTTTTGACATTAGATAAATATGAATCTTGTCAGAGTTGCAACCTAAATTTGCATGGGGCAATTTAGCCCCTTGAATCTCAGGATGAAGGGGAATTACTGTGCTCCCTTGGCTTTTCATCCTCACCAGCAGTTTTACTGACTGCAGGACATTTTTCTTTCCCTGAGAATACAAGTCTCTCTTTTTTGTTTGGAAAACAGCACATCAACTTTTCCTCCTACTTTTTTTTTCTGCAAACAACTTCCTGCTTTCCTGATCTTGAATTTTCAAATCTACCCGGGCCTGTTTCTTGTTCACTTCCCTCTTTTTACGCCCTCCTGTCTCAGCTGCAGGTAATTTTTGTCAGATTATGTTGTGAAGGGAAATGACAGCGCCCCCCTACACCTTAGGACTCATTAAATTCAATTTTTTCTGTTTCGCTAGCGGAAGTACTGGGCCTTGGATTCATAGTCCCTGACTTTGTCACCCAGCCGTGTCTCGGCTTTGAAGTTGGATGTTATAATGCGCTACGTGTATTTTGGTATCGCTCATAAGTCTCAACCCGAGGTCTTTTGTGGCACAGTAATCTTCAAAATTTAGAATACTCTTACAGGTATGTGTTACTTTTTATTTTATAATACTTAGCCACTTGTAAAGAACACAATAATAATAATAATAATAATAATAATAATAATAATAAAAACCAACTTTTTTTACTAACTTTATTCATTACCTCATTCCTGAATCCTTATCATTAGCTATTTTGTTATGAAAAATAACTTCATGAAAATAGGGGGAAAGATGATGTATTATTATTAAAAATCACGTACAAAAGGAATAACCCAAGTAACAAAAATGAGAGTTGTCTTGACCCAAGGCAAAAACTGGATGGCAGTTCCTGGGAAAGATAACTTGGTGAACAGTGAGTTTGCCTACCATTAGGACCCCGAAGTGCGTGAGGTGGTTGCATAAGCAAACTGTCTCGTTTTCATTGGACTCTGCATCCACTTGGCAGCCCGCAGGGTTCCAGCCACCATTGCCACCTGTGGAAATGAAATGGGAGAAACCACACCTTCCAGAAAACTCATATTACCATCTCAGATTTCTCACTTTGTCTTCTGCAAATACAGAAGTACTTTCTCAAATCGAATGAGTGAACACTAAAAACAATCAGGAAAGAAGCAAGTGTCAGATTTCCTAGTTTGTTCAGAGAATCACACCAGATGAGTGTCCCAGTAATAGCCTACTGAGCAGAAGCAATAGATGGAGATCTATAACAAAGGTAGAGAGCTTTTTGGTTAATGAGGGGTGAATAAGACCTACTGTGTGGATCACGCATTGACACACCTTAGTTTTGCCCAACAATAAGATGGTTTTAGAACTCCCTTTTACCACACTGATGTGATGTCTGCACCTGCCTCCCTCCTACTCATATATCCCCAGGCACATGAAAGCATTTATGGCCCAGGAGCAGAGGGTCCCGCCCTTCCTCTCTTCAGCGCGCAGTGCAGAAGGTTAGAGTGGATAATCCCAATCATCCTTCGTGGCCTTAAGAAAACGCATGAAGTAAACTGTCCCTTACTGGTCCCACCTGAAAAGGCTATTCTGAAAAATAAGTAGGAGGGGTTTAATGTTAAAAATTAAACGTTAAAAAGTAAAATTGGTATTTCTGATTTCTTCTCCTTTCATTTTTCCCTGCTAAAATATGAACTGATTTTGTGAAATAGTTCATATTCTCTGAACTCTTAAAGACATTTTTGCACAACTCCAGGCAAAATCCAGCAAATTATCTGACTGGCCCTATAAATTTGCCTCAAATTCAAGACAGAATCTCTCACTAGACTATGAAGAACTTCCAAAACCACTTAAAACTCTCCCACTCAAGCAGCCACTGAGAATAGTTTCCTCCCTGTGTGTTTCTCCTTTGATGTGCTTCTTAAGTTTAGCTTCCTAACTAGATTCTTCTTTTTTTTTTTCCTCTTTTTTATCCTTCTGTGTTCTCCTCAGTTCTTCTGTCTGAATTTCCTGCTTTCAAGTACAACTTCGGACGGTAAATTTTATTTCTTGCAAGACTCCCTGTACTAAAACCCTCCAACTGAAGTCCTACTGCTAAGGACTGTTATTTCTTCACTCTATCTGTTTCATTGTAAGGAAGAGTAGCATCTCAGTAGTGACCTCTGAAATAGAAGGATCTGGAAAGGCATCCCAGAGAATGGCTTTGTATGTGCAAGGGATGAAGGCCCTGAGCGTAACATCACAGATGGGTTAGGCAGTAGCAATGAAGAATGGGTTAAAATGCTGCCTTGTTAATGTGATTCTCCATATGGGACCTCATCATCTGACTGTCATCCACCTACTAGGTGGATGAAGTTTGTGTAATATAGTTCCTTCTTCCATGGAAAAAAAAAACAAAAACCAGTGTAATTTTTGTGACAAGCACTATCTAACAATTAAATAGTCCAGCATTTTAAAAATGACCAGTTAAAAGCATGGCTAAGAACCATTCATGTGTCTGAGTAGCTTTACTATTTATTTTGCACATACAGACAAGACAGATCAGTGAAAAAAGGCTATCAGATATAGAAACAATTTACAAATTTAAAATGCCAAACAAATTTACATGAAAAAATTTTTTAAAAAAATATTTAACATCATCGTTACAAGCAACTATACTAACCAGAAGAAATGATACAGTCTAAAGACATATCCTAGTTCTGCAAGGACTGATTAGGAAGCAAAATGGCCAAGACCGTGACCAATTTTAAAACTTAGACACGTGTATTCCCCACATAAAAGAAATTACAGTATTCTTATACGTACCATTTTTGTTCATATCCCAGAAGACACAGGTAGGCTTAGGATCTTCCTAAGAACACATGGAAAAGTCGACTTTGTATGCCTCTTCCAACATAAATCTCATCAACATGTACATTCACAACAGATGTTTTACTACATATCTTTTCATATAATAAGCAGAAGAATAAATACCATTTGGATTGTTGAAATCTTATATAGTGTCAAATTAGAACTTATTCTGCCAGAAAGAGAGATCTGCCCAGATTATAAAATCTAGAGCACTGTTCCTCTGCACCTTTCCCTTTCCACATCCTCACAATAATGAAGTTTCACTGTATCACTAAAGATATCCATAAGTATGATGCCTTTACAGAATCTAAATACTTATTACTGACCGCTTCCTTAGGACTTCTCAGTGAATCCTCTATGTAACTGGCCTTGAAAATGTGCAAAAGGCTGCCAAACCTCAGTGGAGGTTGTTTTGACTGACCTTAAAATAATCATTACAATGAAATGCAAGATAAATTTAATCGAACTGAGGAAATTACAAACCAGTTTCTCATTCCATAAACATTTTACTTAGGTATTGCATTTTAACATCTTCTTTCTTAACTTTTCTAGTGCTATTGTCTCTTTTGCTGACAACATGTCTGAGAAAAGTCAGGCTCACATGTTTTTTAACTGAAACAGTATGTGCCAAAAGGTTGCATTTGGTCTGTATTTCCCTAAACTAATTGTAGTCATCCTTTAGTAACGTGGTTCTGTTCATTCTTCCTTTGCTGAAAACCACATAACAACAAAATAACTTGGGGAACTATTAACAAAGCAATTAATGTTTGATCAAAGAATTTAAGTCATTCTAAAGTTTCAGTGTAATGAATTGTGTCACTGCTCACGAACGCGGTCATGAACAGAGATTTTGCCTGCAGTTATTGGCACAGAAATTGCCTCCAAGTGATAGAATCAATAAACTTTCAGACAAATGTTAGATCATGAAGGGGGCAGAAACGTGTCAGAATGGGAGAGGATATTTGTTTTTACTTTTTGCTTACTTGCTTTTGTTTTAGAGTTTTTATTTCCATTTAAGTTTATGTTCTTACTCAAAATCCATCCAAATCGATCAGGCTATATACTCAGGCTTTACTATATAGAATATGCGTGACTGTTTATCTGAATAATGGGTCTTGTCTTACCTGAATTTTAGTATGCTTAATTGTAACCTTCACATAATCCTGAAGATCCTGAATGGTTATGTTTCCAATACTGCATGCCACCACAAAACTGGTCAAATTGGCAGGATTTTCTGCATCCTTTGAAAGATTCAGAAAAATATAAGAAATGCTTACACAGCACATAACATAAAAGCCCGAGTATACAGTTTCATTTTTGCAGCGTGCCAGAATAAATAAGTTGTCAGCATTTCTACACTTTTGATCACTCAACATAAGAATATAATGTTTGTAAAATCAAATTATGGGTTTGCCTCATGGAAGCTTCCCTGTTTTCCTTATAGTCATAAATATACATAGGCACAATTATAGAGAGAGGTTAGAAGGCATAAATTCTCCTTTTAATCCTTATGTCTGATGCCAACAAAATTATAACTCAAACAATGCAGCAGATAAAACCCCATGATATGATTAGTTCATTTCCCTAAACAAGAATGAACTAGCTTTCTTATTGTCAATGCTATCCTCTTCAGCAGATGCAAAGTTTTTTGAGAACCTGTTTTCTGTGTATAGTTGCTAAATCATCCTCCATCTTACAATGAATGACTAAAAAGTAGTAAATAAATTTGAAGCAACGTTACATACTGTAGGAGATAATATTTTCTACAAAGTCTTACTTAGTGAGAATTTAAGTAAAAGACTGACTTTATCACCGAGCAATGCCATTTCTAACCTGCAGTGAAATAATAGCAGGTTGAGAATTTTCCAGAAGTTTTCCTTGGAAACTGATGATTTATTAAAATGGAAGTGCTTTGGAAATACTATTTTCTTTTGATAAAATTCCATTGAAGCCTGCAGAGCTATTTGCCTGGTTGGCCTTATGGCAAGCTGGAAAGCTTGGTCACTGCCTGTGGCAGACCTTGTGTCAAACAAATTCTATTGCCACTCACTTTCCCTACAAAAATCCGGGCTGCCAAACTCCTGAATGTTCCTGAGTCCTTCAGTACCGGGGTTTTGTTAGTCTGACAAGATGTCGGGTATCAGCTGGGCACTGGGCTCATGAGATCCCAGCACTCATGAGGGACAGAATACCTTCAGTTATTAAGCACACATTATCCTGAGAAGAATATTTCATTTCCAAAGAACCATAGCCAAGAGTTTTCAAACACAGTACTTCAGATTATACAGGAGCTTTGTGACATAATTTCCTAAAAACTTAAAAATTACAGAGGAACGAAAATGCAGAATTATAGACTGTTCTTAAGCATTCAAACAAAAGAAAACCTCTTGGCTACCACCTAACTTTCAACATCTGCCCCACAGTCCATGAAAGCCTTTCGACAGTTTTCTATGGCTTTCAGTGGGTTCTGTCTCTATCAGATAAAAAACCCTAGAAATAAATATCAGATGGTCTCTTTAGGGTAAGCCCTTTAATAACTTTAGAAAGGAATAGAAATAATGTGCGTGTTAAAGTAAAATTCAGGTAAGTGCTTATTTAGCTATAAGGCTGTGCGCAGCTAAAGTTAGAGGGAAGCTTGTAGCCAATAAAATATACAGAGGTACAAAGTAAAGCAATGCCGAGGCTCGTCAATGACAGAAAACTGGACTAGTCTAGACAATCATCACAATTCATATATTTATCATTTTTGCACACTATTTTCATGGCCTGAGAACTCATGAGGATGGGATCCTTCCAACCTAACTTTAGACACGTAAAAAGATGTCTAGAACTGAAGTAGCCATTCTAAGGTTTCTTAACATAGTCAATGAAATGGCACATCCAGGGCATAATCCATTGTACCTATTCTATACATCTAGGTTGAGCAAATACCTATTCTATACATCTAGGTTGGCTCCAAATAAGTGTCTGTTTTAGAGGCTTTAAGGTATCCTGCCCAGTCTCCAGCTGCTACTGCAGGAGTTCTCACATGTCTTACAGGTTCATTGTCACATCTGTTGGCCAGCAGCACAGTACTTTGGGGTGTCTCAAACTGCACTGCGCTCCTTTGTCTGGGGAACTGATGCCTACTCCTGCATGAGGATGAGATGTGTCACACCTCAACGGTGTCCACTCTTTTCCATCAACTGGCTTTGAAGGCAGCTTGTGGGCAACAGTTCAGGCATAGGTGTGCACATTGAACGCACCTACCTTTGGTGAAATTTATCCCACCCTGAATAGCTTACACCAGTTTTTCATATAGCGTTCTATGATGTAACCATCACATTTCAATGAATGACAAGATAAAACTTAGCAGCATTCTCTTTGTTGCAATTACAAAAGCTCCAATGCTGTAAAATATGTTTCACTGTTATGTTGAATACTTATAAGAAATATGGCTAAGAGCACTGCGATTTTTTTAATTGCAATTGGAATAAATATATTTGTGAAATAGGTATATACTAATGGATATATATATAGGGTTTGACTTGGCATATGGATCTATTTATTTTTAGACTTTATTTTTAGACTTTTTTTTAGACTTTATTTTTAAACTTACTAAAATGTGAGTTTTATGCATTTTTAATTAATTGTTTTGAACATGTCACCTATGAATAGTTTGAAAAACACATTAAAAAATGGAGGGAATTCTAGTTGCAAATTTAGATGCAAATTTTCCTGTTTTTTTGTTTTGTTTTGTTTTTAATGACTTGTTAAGTATCACTTAGAAACACATTCTAGCACCAGTAAAGGACACATTCTGTCTTTATATGATTTTATGCCATTATGACAAGCCTACATCTGTATTATTCTGGTTTCTTTATTTTATATATATCCATCCTGTTTTTCTCAGAAGCAGGCTTAAAATGAAGAATATTTTAAATAGTTAAAGATACTTTAGGGTGTATTTCAGAAGGCAACGGAGGGTCATGGGTATTTTCTTGCCCAGATTATCTGAAGAATCTGAATACACTGCCAATAAAAACGATAATATAGGGAAAATACAATACTACAGAATTCTGCGGATGCACAAGAGCCAAAGGTCACTTGAAATACTAATGGGAAAACAACCTCAAGTCTTCTGAGGATCAGTCTACAGTTCACTATGAAACAATGTTTCCTTCTTAATTAACTCATTTTTTTTCAAAATAGGTATGTTTTTAGTTGTTTTTTCCAAGCTGCAAACTCTTCCTAATTTTTTTGGCATCTACCACACAGGAAGTATTTATAATTGCCATGTGATGGGACCCAAAGGAAAAAAAAATCAAATCTACCTGAATCCCTTTGGTTTTCAGGTACAAGTATTGTTATCCTTCTTCAATATTAAAATACAGTGTGCTTATGAGAACACATATATGGAAATAAGAATAGTATGTATAGAAACAAATGTTCTCTGGCTGATGACCATCAGCCCAGAGTTTCCAACTGAATATAAGTAGTCAGCTGGATATGAGTGCCAACCAACTCTTTTAAGTAAAAGAGAAAGAAAGAGTAATTGCCAGTGTTCTAGACCAAATTCCCTTCTGATAGAAAAGAACCTGGTTTCACTGAACATCAAGGGCCTACATTAATGCATTTTAACAGATGTTATACCCTTTAAGAGGCTTTGCTACTTTACTCTGATTATATGCAGCTGGAATCCATTTTTCTAGAATCATAGAATAGTTTGGGTTGGATGAGCAGGGACATCTTCAACTAGACCAGGTTGCTCAGAGCCCTGTCCAACCTGACCTTGAATGTTTCCAGGGATGGAGCATCTACCACCTCTCTGGGCAACCTGTTCCACTGTCTCACTACCCTCATTGTAAAAAATGTCTTCCTTCTATCTTATCTGAATCTACACTTTTTTAGTTTAAAACCATTACCCCTTGTCCTGTTGCAACAGGCCCTGCTAAAAAGTTTGTCCCCGTCTTTCCTGTAGGCCCCCTTTAAGTAGTGAAAGGCTGCAATAAGGTCTCCCCGGAGCCTTCTCTTCTCCAGGATGAACAACCCCAACTCTCTCAGCCTATATTCATAGGAGAGGTGCTCCAGCCCTCTGATCATTCTCATGGCTCTCCTCTGGACCCGCTCCAACATGTCCATGTCTTTCCTGTGCTGAGGGCCCCAGAGCTGGACGCAGTGGCTGCAAGCACCCGTTGTTGGCTCATGTCCAGGTTTTCCATAGATTGCCCTGAGAAAAAGTTTATCTTACACATGACAGGAATTTTCAGTCAAACCACTGACTTTAATTCAACTTGGGCACTTCGGCTATTTTGTTACTCGGAACATAACACTGTCTCTAGTGCCTACATCTGCTATTACCTCATTCCTGTAACTCATGAGATGCTGTAAAATGATTACACTACAGGAAACTTTTAGCAGCTGCCTTCGACTCACTCTAACTGAAATGACTTCAAACACATTAAAGTTTACCTGAAAAAGACCATTTTTATTGAAGAAAGTAAATTGAGCCCTGGATATAACTTCAAACTCCTCTTGACTTAAATTCTTCAGTAAACTTGGTGGCAGAACAACAGAAGCGAAGGGATTTGTCTGATCCTTGTCAAAATCTATCTGTTAAATAAAAACAACAGAACGACATGTTCAAACAAAAACCAAACCATCCGTTGCCCATAAGTGTGTTCACACCCTTACACAAAGATACCTAAACACGGGAGTAGCACCAATCAACACTAATCTGACCTGTACCTCTGTAAGAGTTGATGCAATAAATAAATAAAAAAAAGGCTTAGGAGGTTTTCCCACCCTTCCAGTATGATATCAGCCTTCTGCTACAGAAAGGTATAAGACAAAACAAAGAAAGAAACTCCTCCACTGCTATAATGATGATTTGGAGATAATGAGATGGCAATAATGGCAGTCATCATAATTTTCAGTAACCTGCAAGATACTTTTCCTCATACTAAACAATGTTGAGAACTGAAAAATACACTCTGAATCCTTCCTTCTTGAGCTGTATTATTTGGCTTGATCTGCACATATGAATTAATTCTCTTACGAGTTTTTCCTTGTTTCTCTGTTACTGAAGGGAGATTTTAAAATAATGATTAGTGCCTTCTTTTTATATTTACCATGCTATGTAGCACAAGAAAGACACTTTCTGCCATCAATATAAGCTTAATCTATACTGGCAAGGTGTCAGACGGCTGAAAGCCCTCTGTAGCACAGGGATGTAACAAGTTGGCAAGAAATAAATGAGGATGCAAACTTGTATTTCATTAGCTACCAGGTAGCAAGCAGTTCTACAACTGCATGTTCTCCTACCATGGCATACTCAAGGTGTACCACCCATCAAAGGAAGGGGAGCAAGACATCTCGCAGTGGCTCTATAGTAAAAGCACTCAAGAATTTTACCGTGAGATATGGAAATTCACACTCCTGACGTCTCCAGAGGCAACTTGGTCATGTATTTATGCCTCTCATGATCAGTTGTATGATTCTAAAAGCACCATTAGCTAACAGAAAGTTAAAAGCCATAGGTTACCGAAAGATTTATTTCAACTTCTAAATTTTCACTGAGTTACTGTAAATAACAGGCACCCTTGGAAATTAGTTAGAAGTGGTTCAGAGATATCTCCTGACAGGGCTGAATGCAGTTGAATAAAAGGCTTTGAAAGGATAATTCTACCGCATTAAACAGAAAGAGTGTGTGTGATAAAGATGTCCCATTAGGTATTGTCTGCAAATAGACTGGAAGAAGCTTCTATAAAGAAGCATGGATATATTACAGGAACAATTTAATAATATGAATCACCAAAAGCTAACTTAGTCAAAGGTTTGGCAAGAAACATAAAGACACAGGGGACTGAAATAGAATTTTTCCAAATTGCCATGGATACATTTTCTTGATATCTACTTTAAGAAAAAAATATGAAATAAAATCTGGAAACATTCTGACATACAGCTTGAAGAGTTTAATGCTCCCTGCTGAGCCTGGGATAGATCACCACATCACTGGTGAAAAACCTGGGCTTTCACGAGGGAGTCTCCCTCCAGCAGGGAGAACAAGTATCTTTCCTCATAGGTATGGAAAATACAAATGGTGACCACAGCTGCTGCAGACTTTTCTGGTAGGAAGGATGCTAAGAATTTTCAATCAGCTGTTGGAAATGTGAAAGCCTGAGAACAAATTCATGTTCCAATAGGAACATTATAAATAATTTGACGGAGTTTGGATTTTATGATTATTTAGACAGTGCTGTAATAAATGATTCCAGGGCAAGAAAATTCCTGGATGTCCTCAAGCCACAGATGGTAATTCTTATTACACATGCAAACATCCCAAACTTGACTTCAGAATTTTTCCTTTCCTCTTTCCATAAATACAGGATGAAACGCTCGTTTGAGAACAATCAAAGAACAATCAGCTATTGAGCTTCATTAATAAGAGAGCTAAATGAAGGTAGATTTACAATCATCAAAAATTTCTAACAAAATTGATTCAAAGAAATTTTAGCCAAAATGTCTATGAATATGAATATGTCAAAACTCAATTACATGAAACCCATTTGTATCTATTTAAATCAGCACTTGAGTTTTGATCCAAAGTCTACACACAGCATGTAAAAGGCCTGCAGCCTATTATATTACTACTACTTTTTCTAGCACTGTCTTCATTACTGGTTTTGATTTTTACAGTAAATAGTACTTTATAAAATGATCAGACATTTATTAGAATTGATGTCTTGCCAATTTGCAGAGGGAATTAATTTGGTTCCATAAGTTGCTTATACTCTAGTGATTAGCCTCAAACCATTTTCATAATGCCATGTTTTGTTTGAATTTAGTTTTGGTTCCTCTGGCCCAAATGATAGTAGACTTTTTTTTCTGTTTAATTTTACTGTGTGTTTCTCCAGGTAAGGCTCATGGTATTTGAACGGTTACACTCCTAGAAACTTGAGATTACATTACCTCCGTCATAGACTTCTTATATAACTGTGAAAAAAATACATTGCACTATGTTTTTGAAAGCATTTAGGTGCCATAAGATGCAGTCTAGGCACCTCATTGCTACTGATTTCAACAGAACTTTTGGAAAATCCCAATAGAGGCTCACGTTCATCTCCAATACTTTCAGATGTCTGAGCTTTTCTATTTGTGAAAAAAGAAGAAAAAATAATTTTGAGGTGATGACAAATATCTTAACTATAGCAGCCTGTCTAGATACTGTACACTGGAAACCATTCGGCATTGAGTGATCTGTGTTTCTTTTATTTTTCATGTCTAGGCTGGTCAAGCTCCACATGAATGTCTGGAACCACCCCAGACATCCCGTATGGCACAAGCCTATCAACCCACGTGTGGACAACTGGATCAGCCTTAGGCCTCTGTTAGCAGTAGGTTAATATATACTGGAAGGTTGCAGACTTACTGCATCTGCAGAAACCTACGTGTGGATACCTACATCTAGGTGTCTTATTCTAAAGCTGAGATACATCAATGGAGTTGTTAGCTAGTGTACAGTGGGTAATAGAGTGGACTGCTAAAGACCATTTTCCCTTTTCATTAGTGAAAAACCCCAAACTAAGAAGAATAAAGTCTGTTCTGGATTTGTAAGCAAATTACTTTTCATCTATACAGAAGATGTGAGCTTATCTGAGTTTCCTGTCAGTCAAGGAAATACTACACTAATCTGTTTGGATGATTGCAGGAAAGAGGAAATAGAAAGTAGGGGGAGAACTGGGAGTTGTAAGTGGTGTTATAGGAACCACAGTAAACACACTTGGAACAACAGGCACATTTCATGTTCAAATACAACTGCTTCTTCCATACCTGGAAATCAGATGCATTATTCTGTGGACTGACACTGAAAGAACCCCCTTGGAATGAAGTTGAGTTTATAGAAGACACTCCAAGCGCGAGGTTTCGTGTTGAAATACTCATGGATGGTCCAGTGAACTGGATCTTTAAAGCCAAGGCATCAATAGTTTTTAGAGCTCTAAAAATAGAAATAAAATTATTCTAAAAGCTGAATACATAAAAAAAATACTATGCTCTGTATGCTCTCCACATTTCAGGTGATCCTCTTATTATTGACTGTGTTTCTATCACCCATCTGTGTATTCAGGAGGAGATTGTCAGGCTGTAAATTTACGCATCTCTGTTGAAAACAAAAGCTTTTGATTGACAGAAATTATCTCACTACATATCACTGGGCCTGAAATAATTTTCCAAAAATACTTAGATCTATGCTGTGTCATGTATCAGAAGACTTCTTTTCTATCCAAATACTTTATCTTTGTCATGCACATTAATTTTAGTACAGGAAGAAATATTTGTATATCTAATTTGGAAAATTCTTTTTGATGGAAACCAGAAAAGTTTGATTTTTGTACTCCAATTGTTTGTCTATATATGGAAGGCCGAATCCTTCCAACCTTGCAGGTTGCTCTAAAGAGCTTGTCTCAAATGCGGAATACTTACTCTGAAGATGATGCTGCCAATACACTGTCTGAACTGGTTAGAATATTGGAAAAAATTGTCACCACGGTAGAACCCAGAGATTCATCAATTTCTTCATCGTTCACAATTTTTTTGAGCTTCTGCACAACATCATTTACTTTGTCTGAGGTTAGCTGCTGCCCTTCACCAGTGAGATTCAGAAGCTGATTGGCTATATCAGCTGCATTTTCTGTAAGTGTACACATCAAATGATGTAAAAAGAGAAAATAACGCATATCAGTCCTGAAGTAATTCAGAAATACAAATTTTTATCCCCATTGTTGAAAGCTAGACCATGTTCTGTGGTACTTTTAATGAACATAGGATTTAATCATTTTATCAAATTTATGAAAAAGTATATAGAACCCGATGGTTATTGTATACTGTCCTCATTGGCTATGTCTTTCTTTTCCTTAATTTGTTTTGAATTTGTAAATTAGAACTATTATTGAAAAGGCTGACTGAAAGAAAAAAAAGGGGAAGTAAGGAATACAAAGCATATTTTCTCTCTTTTTTCCTCCTTATGATATCCCTCCTTTTTCACTGGGAAAACCAGGTTCACTCTTGAAGTGAAACAAATGCATCCAAAAGTCAGTATTACGGACAAAATATTCAATTTTGAGCTTTGGGTAGAAAGTCTGACCCGACTGCAAATGCTGCAGTTCCTTCACCTATGGAGCACCTCTCCTATGAGGAGAGGCTGAAAGAGTTGGGGCTGTTCAGCCTGGAGAAGAGAAGGCTCCGAGGAGACCTTATCGCGGCCTTCCAGTACCTAAAGGGGGTCTACAAGAGAGCTGGGGAAGGACTTTTTACTCGGGCATGTAGCCATAGGACGAGGGGAATGGCTTTAAACTGGAAGAGGGTAGGTAACCTAACATTAGGAAGAAGTTTTTCACTTTGAGGGTG
Organism: Vanellus vanellus; assembly: GCF_965231255.1. Lineage (NCBI taxonomy): Eukaryota > Metazoa > Chordata > Aves > Charadriiformes > Charadriidae > Vanellus > Vanellus vanellus. The sequence goes on from NC_138907.1 coordinate 62,223,660, forward strand.
GTAAGGCACTGGAACAGGTTGCCCAGAGAGGTTGTTGAGGCCCCATCCCTGGAGGTGTTCAAGGCCAGGCTGGATGTGGCCTTGGGCAACCTGGTCTAGTGGGAGGTGTCCCTGCCTATGGCAGGGGGGTTGGAACTCGATGATCTTCAAGGTCCTTTCCAACCTAAACCATTCTATGATTCTATGATTCAGAGGCTTGTACTCTTACTCAGTGGGTTGGCAAGCACAACACACAAGCAAATTTCATGAGAAGAATCTTCCTGGTAAGGAAAGTTTGATAGTGTGTCCAATGGCAAAACATTACTGTAAATCACATGTTAAACTCTAAGTTTGATGCCACCTGGATAGAAAACTAATGTAAACACTAACATTTTACAATGTAAAAATATTTGAGATTTATTGGAATTCCCAAATAAGATTTTGAAAGAAGATCAGCCTTCTTTAGTCTGCAGCTGGCTGTGGTTTTCTCATGTTGTGTTTTATAATACAGTTTTTGCTACATTTACTGTAGAATGTTCATTTTACATGAAATGATGTTCTCGTATAGCCTGACTGCAAGTACTCGATCAACTAAGTTAGATATCCAGGCTCCCTAGGACCCCTCTATCAGTGGAGAAAGAAAAAGAGGCTTCTCCAAGAAAGCAATTCAGAACAGGAGCTTACTGTAGGTGCTCTGAATTACTTATGAGAGTATCATTCTCTTCACTAGCTCTGGCACTAAAAAACGGGCCATAAAATTGTTGTCTGTTTATTTTATTACTCCTTTAAGGCCAGAATGACATCAAGGGGTATTTTGCAAACCGAGAATAAATCTGAAAATGTCTGATCGCAAGCCCAGTGAAGGTTGGGAGGTTGGAAGGTGGGAGGTTTTCCACTGGCATCTACAGGCACTGGAAACATTTAAAAGTTTGTCTGAACCTGAATATCAAATTGAGGCAAGCTACCACCTGCCTCTAATCTTGCTTAAATTACCTGAAGAGTTTGATTTATTTCATTAATTGGTATCCCAAAATTTTAATGGGTGGGCTGAAATCAACTTGTTGCATTTCCCCAGAGTTCAAGTATTTACTTTGCACTGATTTTTTTCAGAAAGCTTTTAAACAACTTAGCATAAAGGAAGCAGATATTCTTCCTTAATGTAACTGCCTTATAGTATGCAGTAACCAAAGTCTACAAAACTATTCCTTTAGCCAAAGACCAATATCAATATACCCACCTGTGCAATTTCTAAGATCAGGCTGGCCCCAGTATGATGAATAATTCTGCAGACCCAAATAGCTAAAGAGGAAAAATTACAAAATGCACATGAAATACCATAGCAAAATTATGTAAATGTTTCATAATTATTTTGTAGGTGTTACAGTTGTCCACTCTTCTCAATTCACAATTTTCCTAGCAATATGGCCCCTAGTGAAATGAAATATGTATGCCTGACACTGGAAATATGTGACCAATTAAGTGACAGTGCTCACAGAAACCCTAGTTCTTCTTGGACAAACTCCCAGCTGATTCCTACACTGATTTGATAAACTGCATCAGTGGAAATTCCGTCCTTGTGTTTCAGGAAAGACACAAATGTTGACACAAACTATTACACCCCTATTATGGCCTAATCAGATGCTGTTTCTATAATATTCCTTTGATATAAATGGCATTGAACAAGTCAATAGGAAGCCATAATACCTCTCAGAAGAACATGTACAGGAACTACGTGGAGATATAAACTTATGCCACCCATGAAAACTGGGGCAGGTCATCATCTGCAAGGTCCAAGGTCCATCATCTCCAGGTCCAAGGTAGGGGCAGATAGAAAGATATTTTTTTTTTCAAAATGTTTTTTAAAAAAGCCTTACCATAGCAAAATATTCAGATATGGCTCCAAAATTAAAAACACTTTTTCCTCAGTTTTCTTTAAAGATAATCATGTTTTCATAGCATGGCAAAGGCAGGATGGAGAATGGGAGAAAGTTATCCTTTCACTCAGCCCATGATAGAATAGTTATTCCTCAGTGGATCACCTATATTATCACAGCACGCTAGCAGGTAACCTTCTACTGTGGGATGCACAGGGCTAGAAGAGACCATTAAAAGACCTTCCCTTCTCTCAAAACACATCCCACTTGTGCTCCATATTGGCAAAATCTAGTGGAGGCAGAGGCAAGGAAAGCATAGCACAGTGCAGAATACAGTAATTTTTTTTATGAGAAGTACTGTACATGGAGAATCAATGGTATCATGTAGACCACAAATGAACAATAAAGATAAGCAATACTGGGGCAGCAAAGGCCAGAAGCCTTAATTTTTTATGATTCTGTGCCTCTGACATAAAAACAATTTGACTTCTGTACTAGTCACTCTACAACAAAAGTTGGTCAATCAGGATCCAGCAGTCCTTGTACAAGATTAAGAGGCTGAGGAAGTGAGTTAGTTAAACATAATGCTGGTTTCTTTCCTGTTTGGCACAGAACCTCAAAGCTGATTCATATCCATGTTGCCATATTGTTTTCAAGAAGTAAAAAGGTCTGGTCTTCTCAGAACATGTTCCAGATGCAATGTGAGCAGATAAGACTACTATAATGCATTTAATGGTGATCATCCTAAACACTGAAGAAATTAATTAATATTGCATCATTGTAGCCATGTTCAAGGCACTCAAAGGAGATCAAAGCCATATTGTTTTGGTAATATATCAAAGGAAGTAATAATATTCCCATTTTACAAATGGGAAATAGAGATACAGTGTCTAAATCTTTTGCAGACGTTCACAAAGAAAGCCTACATTAGGGAAAATTTATCCTAAACCTTAAAAACACAAGTTCAAATCTTTAAGCATAAGATTATCCCCACCTTCAATTAAGACTACTGGCAAAATGCTTGTTTCACAGGATTTCTTTTACTTTCCCTTAATGAGATGAGAGGTGCTGGATTAAACCAAATACACATCTTCATAGAATTTTGTTGAGAATTTCTTACACAAGTCAGATAGTAGTAGCGAAATGGTAGCAAATGTGAAACTTTGGTTTTGGTAACATAAACATCATGACCTGAAGAAAGCAATTTTGTTCTTTAAGAAGGTGCTATTTTTATAGTTACTTTGAACATGCACTAATTGTGGGCCTCAATATGCCCTACAAAAGTGGTAGATGAGCTTTTCTTTCTCACCTATGAAGTACATACTCTTACTGCACACACATAATCTCTCACAGTACAGAAATCGTCTTCCTGAAATACAATACTGGTTGATGTCAACCAGTACGGAGGAAGCAGTTTACGTATATAACCAGAAAGTTGCATTTGAAGCTCTCAGCTTCTCAGATATTTGAACACCTACCAGGTTCTTGATGCAGTCTGAACTGAGCTCCCATGGCAAAATGTGAAGTTGGTCACAGTCGGTCTGGTATCTGGCCAAAAATAGTTTGGAGGATTTTCTTCAGCTAAACACTTTTCTGTAAAAATAAAAATATATCAGTGTGAATGGTAAATTTCTTCATTTTAACATCTTCCGTTTCTTGTCCTCAGCTCATTAACCAGTCTACAGCACAAAGCTGTCTTCAAATTAAATGCTTGGTTGTTATGTATAGAGTAGTAACATGGAGGGGTGCACAACAGGGGACAACATCTACTGCTGCTGCTCAAGGGTTGCACGTGCATGCTGCATCCACTTGCACTCCACCAGCCCCCATCGCCTCCCTCCCAAGAGAAGGGCAATCTCTGACTGGAAGAAGTTGAATAGGAAAAGATGAGAGCTAAAAGGCGAATGATTAAGGGCAGCAGCTGGCGGAAGCACAAACAACAGGGTTGAGGAGTGGGCATGAGGGACATTGGAGGTCCAAAATGTCTCATTATAGCTCTGGCTGTAAATCACACTTCTTTATCCTCAAACTACCAAAGGAGCCGTCAGGATCTGTTCCAGCCTCTTTGAACCAGACAGCAAAACACTGCCTAAAGCAATCTGGACAACTGCGTGTGTGTTACAAGAGGTAGCTTGAGCACGGCTCTCTGAGATTAGCGGAACAATGAGGCTTAAAGGAACAATTTAAAATCTGAAACAGTCATACCACTTGGAGATGTGTGATTATTTTAACACAGAAGTTGTTTATTTATGGACAAGCAAAAAAAAAACCTGTTGTGTAACAAAGCCAAAATCTACTTACCTACTGGATCAACAGCCACAGTATGAAGCTTATATCCTCCTTCCATGGTCCCATTATTCCTTATGAGTTTCTGTCGGATTTCTTCCTCTTCTAAATCGATGTTGTTGGTAGAATTATAAACCAGAAGAGCCAAAACCTTAAAACTGAAAGGGAAATTATCTGAATGTTTGAGTCAGAACAGCAGAGGTGAAATGTGCGGACATAAAAGTATCTGATAAACTCTGGTTTTCTGAGTATGGAACAGCGTCACCAAGACAATGTTGCTCATTATCTGTAAATTATTATTTTTGTATATATAGGGCCATGACAAGAAAGTGCAGTTGGGAAATTTCATCCTCTAATTACTATTAAAGGAGCATCTCATCAAAAGAGCTAAGAAATGTTTTCATATGATTTAGATTATTTTAAAAGACATTAAAAGATGAAAGCATAAAGTTGTGACTTGTGAGTTCTAAATGGGTCCTAATTAAATTTAAAAATCTGGTGGCTGATGGTTTAGGAATTTAAGAGCTGATTCATCCCACCTTACAAAACTTGTCAGGATGGGACAAGTCATCCTCCAGAGGGTCTCTCTCTCCACTGACTACAGAGGAAGACTAGAAGATTAATGAAGAACAGGCGCCTAACATTTAAATGTCTAAATTTTGATGGAGTGAAAAAACATCCTGACACACTTCTGAGACTTTTAGTCCTAATTAGGAAAGTCTAGTTGCTCAGATGAGTAATTCAAGTTTGAGCAGTAATAGCTGTTTTGTACTGTAGCCCACTGCTACTTTCTTGGGCATAAGAAGTAGTTCAAAGTGCCCAAGTCTCTTTCCTGTGAGAGAAATAAGCCAGTCCCCACCCTTGTCCAAAAACATAACTTTTCTGGAAGGGAAATAATGAACAGAAAAGCAGTGCTAGCAGGACACAGGAAAGAAGCCCAGAGTGGAAGGCTCAGAAATTTCCTCCTGGGACACAGAAAACAGAAGAGAATATGTCGGTACCCAAGAGCATTGCTTGGCTCCGGCTAGTAGGAGGTGACGACGCCGAAGCATGGAACATTGGATCTCCACGGGAGCCAAAATGTCGAAAAAAGGAAAAAGCAAGCCTGCTTTGGGCTGTCTTCATCTTAGCCTTGCCCTTGGATACCCAGCGGCCCGAATACAGACAGACCTTCGCGGTGTGTGAGCAGTTCCTGGCAGCCTGGGAAGCGGCAGCAGTGCCAGCGCGCATACAGCGAGGAGGGCACGCACCGAACCCAGGCGCTTTCACCGGTGGGCCCTGGTGCAGGAAAGCAGCAGCGAGCTACAGGGTCTTGCAGTCTACTTGAAAAAGAATAGGCAAAAAAGTCTGTAGGGGTGCTGTATGGGAGAGAGCTAGGAGGGTTTTCAGGTAACCCTTCTTAGACAGACCAGGACTTCATTTCCAAAACTCTTCCACAAACACATCCCCATGATGACAGCTCAGAGTTACACTTTCCAGAGGTGCCTAGTCTGGCGCAGTATAAAACTACAGCTTAGAGTACAGATGTTGCTCTTAGATGGCAGTTTTAACCCTCTTTCTGTCAGACATCATTCAGAAAACTGACTAACGCCAACAAATAATTCTGAAGTACTGTCATTAGTGATATGACATTAAAATAGCTGGCAGTAAAAAACAATCTCTCAGTCTAGGAAAAGAATAAAAAAAGAAAAGAGCCCAAACGCCATAAAGAAATCACGAATGTGAACTAAATACTTCACAGTTTTCAGTGCTGCAGATGTAAAGTAAATGGTAAAGAAATATACACAGTCCCTGTTTGGTGGTGGGTTTTGGTTGTGGGTTTTGTTTTTTTTTTTTGTTGAACAACAGTACACTTTTTTTCTTGCCATATCTGCCTTCTTACTGCTAGCATGTTGCTGGAGAAGAAAATAAAAATGTGACTGCCTGCTGACTTGGCTTGTTTTTTCCCCAATGGATGCATTTTAGCAGAGAAATTCCAGCTATCCCTGGCCAGGTCGCTTCCAGAGATACCGAGTTCTTCCTAACGTTCCTTAGGTCTCGGTGGAGTGTTTAACATATGGCAAGAGCCTCAGTAGGGTGGATGTGCATTAGCAGCTCTTTGCTGTATATCTCGGATATACTACGAGGCACAAGTTTATTACAGCATTTATTTTTAGCAAAAGCATGGAAATTGCCTATGGGATTGCCAATTCCTTCAGCCCTCCAGTACTTCAGCCCCAGAGTCTCCTGGCACTTAACCATCTTTCCTAAAAGATTCTGGCTTCACTCATCTCTTCCCTTTACTTCAGAAGAGGAAAACTTAATATACTGATGCCACTCCCTAACTCAGCACTTTGGCTGCAAAACAGAAGTTATAAGTGAACAGTCACCGCTACTACTATGCTGCCTATTGCAGGACTCCCAACTGACCAAAATGATATTTAGTACCCGAAACTGTGTGGAGGGATAATGGCAACAAAACCGAAGGGATAATGATAGATGAGGTAGAGCTGAATACAGTTATCTTGAACAATTATAGAGAAAAGTATTGATTATGAAGCACTGATAAAAATAATCTGTTAAACCACTTTGTTATTTGTTTTCTGAGAAACTCTTAGAGCACAAGCCATGTATAGTGTGTAATAAGAGCCTGTTCCATATTATGATGAAAACAATTTCTATAAACTTTTCAGGATGACTCATACTAGCTTCCCAAAGTAAATAAATACCTTTTAACTTGACAGCTGACGCAATATGAAGCCGAGTGCTTCCTTCCACTTTTGTCACACTGAGATCCCAGAAAGAAAACATTTTAATGGTGAAGAACAAAATTCTTGATTTGGGAAACACTAGGCCTACACTCAAATAAATGGCAACACTGCCACGCTCTGCTGGTGTCACTGGAGTTGCTACACCCAACCTTACATCTTGTACTGTGTGCCATATAAAAGCAGAGAGATTCTCGCAGCAGTAATCAATTACAAATTACGCATCACCTACATACAGTAACCCGTACTGCTAGTATTACTGCTGTCGATATAAAAAAGCGGGCTGTGGTGTAGGTAAACACAACGGGGATAAGTATTTATGCCTCTCTTCTCTTTGACTGAAATGGTGACAGCTGGAGCAAGCAGGAAAGCAGGGGAAGACCTGTGTCTACCCATCCCTCTTTGTCCCGGTCCGTTGAGCTAAGCTGGCTCAGAGAGAGGAGTTTACGAAGCTGTATCCTCATCAGAGGCACAGGAGGTGGTGGGGGCGCCTGCGCTGCCATGGCGCGTACCACAAAGCCGGCTTTCTTCTCCTGCAGCGTGACTCAGAGCTATTCCAGGACAGTGTGCCTACACATGGGCTGTGGTCTCACTGCTACACGATGCGAGGAGCCTGAAGGAAGGATTAACAAACCATGCGAACCGTGCAGCACAGACCGTCTCATACCTGAAGACATGTGGTTGATAATTAGCATGTGTATTTCTCCTCTCATTTCATTTGTACTAGACAGGCTGAACTAATACCGAATTATTGTGGTTGTCAAACTGGTCGACAAATAACTATTAATTTATTTTGGTGTTAATGTTACTTGATTTAAAGTATACAAAGAATCATTTTCAAAGCACCTAAGTACTCAGGAATCTAAATTGCCACTAAAAGTCACTGGGAATTTCATTCCTAACTACCCTGGCATATTTAAAAAAAAGTTTTAAGATGACATCATTAAATTCTTTACCAAAACCTTGCTGTTATGTTGGCTTTGAAGATAAGCAGTGATGGGTAGCTATAACTCAGGACCGGCAGCACAGATAGGCCCACAGAGTCACCTGTAAACACTACTAACTTCTTTACATTAACTGGACAGGCAAAAAAAGAGCTGACTATTGCATAAGTCACTCAGTGAAGATGTAATACAAATAGCAGACAAAATGTTAGAAAACACACAGAATGAGACATGCAGAAATATGAAAGTAGATCAAAATTAAAAGCATTCCACAAAAGCATCTGAGCGGTGGATAAACTTTTACTTGAGGTGATTTTGACTGTGATACCATTAAAATGTTCAGAACAGAGAGAAAAAAATTAGGACTGTACATAATAGACATATTCAAAGTAATGTCAAGGATGACGAGGTTCCTTTCTCAGGAGAAGGCGATGTCACAGAAAAAGTGTAACATCTGAGACTTCAGGACACAAAACTAAAAGTTGCCACTACTATTTGGACTACTAAAAATAAAAGCATCCTAAGCCTTCCTTTTAAGTTAATGGCCATTGTACCAGAACAGTGCTGTGAACAGCATGGTCACGCCTCTGCCTGTCCTTGTGTCTCTGGGCCTTGCTCCTCCTTGCAGATCTGGTGTGGGAATACACACAACTACGGCTTTTCGACAGAAAGCACTTATAATATGTGATGATTTGGTATGAAGACTACTCGTTATTAGAGAACGTAGCAGAAAGGCAAAGCAGAAAGGGCTGGAGCCTCTCACATTTCAACAGCTGGTCTTTGCTGAAATGAGTTTTTGGTTACGCTTGAGCTGTGTTCCAAAACAACAAAGAAAAACCCCATTCCCCAATACATTACTTTCCTGTAAAATGACATCTAACAATGTCAGGCCTACGCTAAATCCAGGTAAAGACAGTGGAAAGACAAAGGAGGTCACTGGAAGCTGGATCAAGAGCAGGCAACTGCAGCAGGAGACTAAGAAGAGATCATCCTTCAGTCACTCCGGAGGAATTCCCAAAGTCTGTGAATTCCCAAAGTCTGTGATGAAGACTTTCTTTACAGGTCATGGACACAAGATGCCAACAAGGCACTGTGGAGAAACCTGCGGATTTCTGCTTGTCTCTTTGTTGGTCAGTTTTGCAAGCAGAAATAGAACACACGATGTACACATTATGTGGCGTTTTAAAATGTTGCTCAGCGCTGGTCAAAGCTGCCCCTTACTGCCTTCAGTAACACTGAAGTTGAAGTTGGGGGGAGTTGAGGTGGGCCAGGTCCGAGTTGCTCCTAAACCTCACCAGTAGAAACCAAGAAAATTTTGAAAATGGGAATAGGCATCACCAATGTGTTCATATATAATGAGTATAGCATTATTATTTCATAACAAATAAATTGAAGTAATCTACAAAGAATGCAAAAGCCTAATACTTTACTTGGTAAAGACACTTAGGACTATAAAAGCAAAATTATGCTGCTGTGATGTTACTAACTCCTGTCTAAAACTATTACACAATCTAATTAGCTCAAGTTTTATCCAAGTCCATTAAACTTTCCATTAAGCAACACAGCACCCAGGAACACAGCATGCAGGAGCCTGAATCTGCCTTACAGACACTGGTGGTAAAACTCCCACGGACTTCAAAAAAAGCAGGACTAGGCATGGGCAGCTCTGATTTCCTGCTCTCCTCTCCGTTTTTATTCCTAAGAGAAGGGATTTCTGTTTAAGTTTCGTGGCCTTTACACAGATTGCTACCACTGTGGATTTTAATTTGGACGAGTTGTTTAACAGTACTAATATTAATGTTGTTGCACATAGCAGAACTGAACACAGGAAACAGGCCAAAATTATGACAATCAAGTAGTGGAAATTGGAGCAAGCAATAATCTTATTTGTATGTTAAGTGGAGAAAAGGTTATAAATGAATTGTGGTCTGAATTCTCAAAATTGCTTGCAAAATAAAAAAAGAAATGAGAAGCAGGAGAGCTGAGCTGCTTAACAAAGACCAATTCCCCTACGGAGGCAGCCCAACACAGTCATCTGACAAGAGCTAGGATCAGTAGGAACCTTCTGAGAAAAGCAGCAGCAGCAGCCACGGAAAGTTTTGACAAAGCTGCAGTCATAAAGGCAAAGAATTAATGAAAGAAACAAACGCATTGATAATTTATCTACATAAAATCCGCAAATTGGCTTCACTTTCAAAGGTTTGTGCAAAATAATGGGGGACAAAGAAACAGCTATGTCCACAGCCCATTCTGAACTCCTTCCTACTTTTATTTTGAACAGCTGACCTCTCATTAAGAGACAGAAACAGTATGACCAGAGGAAAAAATTAAACACAGACACAAAGTCAAGTATAGCTGTGATAAAATTCTGGCTATTAAAGTAGTTAATAATCTACCAAAGTATTAGCTTGATATACTGCTGCCATCCAGAGATCTCACAGTATTAAAGGAGCTGATAATAATAGGCACTTTTGGACTTGGCACTCTGTCTCTCATCACCACGTACGTAAACACATAACAAGCACAGTGTACTTCGGATTTCTGCAGCTCATAGAGCACAGCAATGAAAGAATAACTATCCACTTTCAATTTTTTGTTTTGTTTTGCTCTCCTCCAGAATGCAGTACAGTTTAAAATATTTATTTGGAAAACACCTATTTTTAACGTGCCAAAAAAAGGCCAGCTTCCTACCTCCCACTTCCAGCTTCTATTTCTTCTCTGAATCATTCTCTCTCCAACGATTCTTTCTTTTTCACTTGCAAGAAGACTAGGTGGGGAGACCACCTAGGGATAACGGGAGTTCCTTGATAAGGTAGCAGTGTGGTAAATAAGGGCTGATGCAAAGCAAAATGCATAGAAAAGGTTGGGAAAGGCTGTTTTCTTTAGTTGTTCTTTTTAACTGTTGTATAAAATACTAATCCAAAAGGTAAGGAAAAAAGACGTGACCTGAATGACAAGAATATGAATTCACGTAAAGTGAGGGTAAACTTCTCAAAGAGCAATTTAAGAATTATGATAGTGGCTTAGAAATAAGGTGGCTGTGATCTTGTGGAAAATTCAGAAAAGAGAGACAAGGTTTAGTGATTTAGAGTAAGACTAATATGTTAACTTCTGTAAAAGATAAAGTTAAGGCCAGGATGCTTATGGGTTAGGTCTTAAATTTTAACTGTGGAGTGAAATTCTGTTCAGATGACCATGAAGGTAAATGAAAGAAGTACTTAAAAACTAAGGGAAATAGTGGTGTGTCTAAAACTGCAAGAGACTTATTCTTGACTATCCAAATGAAGAAATAAGCAAATCTTTGGACAACTATTCACAGAAATAATTTATAGGAATGTTTAATTAAGAGAAACTGCATGAAATCACACTGTGACAAGAACTCAGCCATAACACTTCAGTGAATCACCTCAGTAGTGAGTAATTAACATTACTTTCATCAGGGATGAAAAACTTCCAACCTGTAACCTGCTAACTTTTTATACCCCCAAATATTACTCTGGTATTACTCTAGGATTTTCTTAGAATCCTACCCAGGACAAATTCAAGAAAATGGAAAACCTAACAAAGTATCTTGAAAGTAATGATTGGGCAGTAGTAGAAAAAAAAAAAAAACAGTTGGCTTTCTGGATCTTCAGAAATTAATCAGATTTCTTCCTCGCAAAATCTAGAAACAGCTGTGTGAACCTCAAAGAACTGGAAATCTGTTGACTAAACCCAGGAACATTGAAGACTACTGGGAAGCTGATCCTTCTTTTGTTTCAGACGGGGAGCAATGTACAATGACAGACACATATTCAGAAGACCTAAAGCTGGGAGAACACCAACTTTTCCCAAATGTTTCTCCTGTAAGATGCATGAAAATATATGCAAGATATAGTACTGCATCCAGCTCTGGAGTCCCCAACATAAGAAGGACATGGACTTGCTGGAGCATGTCCAGAGGAGGGCCACGAGGATGATCTGAGAGCTGGAGCACCTCTCCTATGAGGAGAGGCTGAAAGAGTTGGGGCTGTTCAGCCTGGAGAAGAGAAGGCTCCGAGGAGACCTTATCGCGGCCTTCCAGTACCTAAAGGGGGTCTACAAGAGAGCTGGGGAAGGACTTTTTACTCGGGCATGCAGCCATAGGACGAGGGGGAATTGCTTTAAACTGGAAGAGGGCAGGTTCAGATTGAACATTAGGAAGAAGTTTTTCACTTTGAGGGTGGTAAGGCACTGGAACAGGTTGCCCAGAGAGGTTGTTGAGGCCCCATCCCTGGAGGTGTTCAAGGCCAGGCTGGATGTGGTCTTGGGCAACCTGGTCTACTGGGAAGTGTCCCTGCCTATGGCAGGGGGGTTGGAACTCGATGATCTTCAAGGTCCTTTCCAACCTAAACCATTCTATGATTCTATGATTCTATGATATGAAAAATCCATGATAAAACAGCAAAAAATCCCTTGTATATGTATTTCTATATATGTATATGTGCATATGGAATGCGTAAAAAGTGTAATTTTTGTTAGTCACATATCATGTAGCTCAATTAAATTCTCAATTATCCCTGTGTTACCCCAACCATGTTGCTATGTTGGGCAGAATCCTGACTTCTTGTTTTTCTTCTTTTCTAAGAAAACATGCACAGTATAACAATCCGGATTATTTGGAGAACAGTAACATTGTATGTGACATGATTAGCATTTATATTAAATTATTCAGAATGATGTCAAAATGCCATTTGGCCGTGACACAAAGTGCACTAGAGCCCACGAAAAGACTAGTTTCTCATTAGACCAGACCTCCCTTGAAAAACTTTATGACATATTACAAACATGTAATTCCATTGCCTCTGAAATTGCATATGATGAGCAAAGTAAATAGGAATGGGATTACTTCCCCATAGAAGTGATATAGTATTAGAAGTAATTTAGTGCCATATTCACTGTATGTCAGAAAGGGAGGGAAAGGAAAGGGAAAGGGAATTACTAGAGTAATTTCTTCTTCTTCACCTCCTTTTTTTAATAGACCAGGAAGAAGAAACAAAATCCAGAGGACAAGATGGCGGGAAGGTGAGACGAGAAGAAATCAGGTGTGCAGTCTAGGGGAGAACAGACGCAGACAAGCTGGGCTGCCAGTCTCGTAAAAGCTGCAGGAATAAAGATGGGGAAAGCTTGACATTCCTCAGCAGCCTTGGGTTGTTGGTAAGACCTGAGGCATGGTCTCCACTTAAAAGGTTTTGCTGGCATAACCGTATCATTTAGAAGTGTGAAAAAGAATCCCACCCACATCACTACACCCTACTGTAAATGTAGGTCAAGCAGCAAAATAGCTCATTCAGAGACTGAGTTTACTCTATACCAGTTTAATGGTTTTGCCAATAAAAGCTGTCTTTCTGCTGTGGGTGTGTGGGAAGAAGATAGTACCTCTCACAAGTCTCTTCACTTTCGGGTAAATTCTGTAGAAAACTGGAATCATCAGTAACTACTTCCTGATTGTAAACTGGGAATACTGGGCTATCTCTGAAACTAAAAAGCCCAGCTGTTATCATGGCAGTGCTCAGGAGTCAGTAGTTAAAGTCCTTCCTATGTGACTTTTTCCTACACTGCACACAGATACATCCCATACTCACTTATTGCCCCTTCCTCACAAGACTAATTATGTTTTGGTTTGCTCTCCTTAATTTCGTCCTACAATTCACTCCCTCCCCATATATCCCTCAGAAATCATCCTGTTGCTTTCAAAGAAATCCCCCGAGGCCCAATTTTCAGGGGGTGTGACCCATCTAACTTTCTTTGGCTGCCTTTGAGGCTGTCCCAATTCCAGTCCCTCCAAGCTCAGCAGAAGTCAGGAAATGAGAGCATATGGTAAATAGTTTAACTCACACTAGTTTGGCTTTCAATTCTAGCATGATTTTTCAGTGTTTTGCATCCAGTAAGATGTCTGTTAACTCAAAAGGCTCTGGTTCAAGAGAATAAGTGCAGTGACAGCGGACAGATACCAGTGTACCACAGGTTATCGCTAAAGCAAGCTGGGTGTGCTATACCATGTATATATGATACGTCTATTCAGTTTTGTGACAGATGAAAACTGAGCCCTGAAAAAATGATCTGTTAAGGTTTAAAGCTCAGTAGGTTTTAAACGAAAACAAACACAATAACCAGTATTAGGCTTCTGAGCACATCCAGAGCACTCAGCTCGCCAGCAGTCATATATTTACAGACTGGCAGCATATGCCCAATAATAGACAATGAATCCAATAACAGATAATAAAGCCTGTTGTAAAGCCACTTGTAATAGCAGCCGTTGCCTCTATCAAGAAAATGTCTTTAAAAATGTTACCTTTTAATACTTCTTTTTTCTCTTGCTCCCTCTTTTATGGAGCCAGGTTGGATGCTATGAAAGAAATAAAGATTAATTAGGGTGGGCTAATTCTCAAGAGGAACGTAGCATAAACATCTTCCCCCTTCATTTACCTGATATTGACCACATACACAGTGTAATTCCAGTTCTGGAAAGTACGGTTTAGCTGAAAAACAGGAAGACATTGATCACATGAATGCTGAGATGTTAATGGGGTTCTTTGTTACTTAAGATAGAGTTAGAATTTCACCCTTCTCCCCCTTGAGAAATCCCCTTCAGTTTTTCAAATCAAAGAGAACAGTCTCCTATTTCAGTGAGGTGATTGTTATATTAGATGTACAACTGGTAGTGAGAGATGTGGGCTTTTTTACCGACAGAAGGGAATCTCTATAAGGTCATGACACAGTGAATAGGTGAGTGCACAGGATGCTAAACTTTTCCTTTTCTCCCTCTCTTCCTGATCTTAAGTTCTACAGAAACACTTCGATCAGAAAAGACTTACTGGCAAAACGACAGGCTCAATTTTCACCTTAAAGCCTACAACCTTATGATGATCTTTTTGTCAGACCTTTGTACTATTTATTCTGAGTGGGCAACGGCTACTCAGTTTTCCCCCTGGGAGACACTTTTGCATACTCTGCTAGGGCCAAGTGACACCTTTCCAGATTCTTTGGCTCAGGGCACCTACGGACTTCGCCTGGCTACTGCTGCTAAAAGAACAACCTTGGCAGGTGGGGACGGCTGCATTTCTGGTTTGTAGATGACTACAGGTGGTTTCTTTAGCTTCTGAAATCTGAAAGTCTCCAGGTTCATTAAAAGAAAAACAAAGAATTGCCATATATTTATGACATCGTATTTTCATGTAAGTAGTTGGTATAAAGACCCCTCCCAGATTGTGTAAGTGCCACTGTATGAACTGTCAAAAATGACAGAGAATATCCATATTCAGACAGGAGAAACTTTCAGAGGCAGGAACTTCAAGAATCCTTCACCCAGAGGGCCCAGAAAGGAGCTTATGTCTGCTAAAATAGGATGAAAAAACAGGGGCTACTAGAAACCCCAACAACTAACCTACGGCAGAAGACTTCTGAAGGACAGAATATTAGGATAAATTGGAGAATTGTATTGCTCCACACAAAAGAAGACTGCCTGGTTTTTTTATTATTTCTATCACAATATAACTTCAAAACTACTTTAGTATTTGGGGAGAAAAAAAATTGCTCTGTATAGTGATGTTGGAACTTATACTTCTACCCCTTTCAGGGGACAATTCTGATTTCTCCATACTTTCAAAAATCTTCGCTAGTATCTACATTTCTTAAGAAGGTGGCTAGTATAGTGGAGACATTTCAAAATTTGACCCATAGTGCCTAATAGCCGTGGATGGATCTGAATTCATTACTGCACAAATCAATAGTAGAAAGATCTTCAGAGAACACTTATTAATTTAAGAATTCATTTGGTATTCTCTCTTTTTTTTCCCCGTTCAGATTGGTAACATCATTGGGGCAGGTTCATACAGGTAATCACACAGGAATGAAAATTTAACTTACCCATTCTGCAACCACTTCATGTACTTTCGACACTGAGTTGGAACTAGAGACCGTTATAGATATCCTGTAGAATAGCCCACCTGTCCATTAAAAACAGCATTATAATGTTAGAAAGTGAGAAAATTTACCTTTTTGATAATGAGACATTCGTTTCATGATGAATATAAGGATTGGGCTGAAGCCCAGATACAAGGACACCTTAAGCTCCTGTTGGCATTACACAAGTTTGGAGTGAACAAGCCCCGCAGGCTTGGGCCCAATATCTCACTAGTCCTGTTGAATCAGACAAGAATTCCCACCCCCTCCATGTTTTTAGAGACACTTGAAATTTGACAGGGAAACCCACAAACAATCTACGTATAAACAGTATTTTGCATGTGCCTTTAATGCGGTGTGTAAAAACAAGATCATGAAAGTGTCATGAATTTAAAAAATAATCATAATTACTGAAGTCTGTAACATGTATAAATTTTGCTTTCAGTGATATTGTTACAATCCAGAATTCAACCACTGCGGATGAGACTTACAACTTTGTGAGAGCAGGTAAGGCTCATCAATTGAAAGTAACAAGAGAACTGAGGACAGTTAGGTCCAATTAGGTGGGAGAAGGGATATCCAGCTCTTGTTTTCACAGTAATCTTTGCTCTCAGGTCTGGCGATGGCCAGATAGTAGAAGAACCCACATTAGCTTTACAAAACTGGCAGCTGAACAAACCATCTTTCAGTCACAAAATGTGTAACACTTGGCTTGAAGCGATTTTATATTCAGCAAAAATGTTCTGAAATGGCACCGGGTAAATATAAATTCTCTTTAAGCTCATGAGTTGGTAGGCAGCGTTACAGGATTCCACGTCTAATAAATAACATCAAATCATCTCATAGTTACGCTCTGTGTTAAAAGTCTATACTTAAATTTTTTCATTAAGCTACTAAAAATTCTGTACGCTCTAGTTGGATAAAATTTCCCAGGATGTGGGGGAGGTTTAAGAGCTTCTGGATCAAATCACTTGCATGTATCCGCACATGTGGCAATTGCTTGGTTCGGGGCTGTTAAAAAAATGGAGTGGTGGGTCTTGATCACAGATACATGTATTTATATGAATCTTATGTAAATCTTACAGAGACTACATAAGACAGAACAGGACATGACAACAATTACACAGAAATCCCTTTCTGTCTCTTGATTGTCAAGGAGCTGGTCTATCTTTCTGAGCCTAAATAAAAGACCTTTTATTCGTGGGGGAGCAAATGTCATCATTTTACAACTTCATAGATTATTCTTTTACAAGAGCTTGAAATAAAAGTATCTGGAAAAAAATGTGAAGTCAGTATTTCCCAATTTTTTTGTACATATTGGTTACTATCCTACTCATGAGCTGGCTTGAGTATTGTTCTTTCTTTTCATTATGGAATTGATCATACGATCACTGAGATTAGTATGAAAATCCCTCTGCGATAAAATACTAAAGAATCGATTTCTTGGAGAATGATGGTTTATCAGTTGCCTTCTTTGGTAAGCTATGATTAAATTTTAGGTATAAGTAGAATGAACTTGCTTGCTTTTTGATTTATTGTCTTTTTTTCCTCCTCAGCAGACACACAAATTTGGTGTGCAGTTTAATGTGAAAGTGTATTTTCATTTGTTATTATTACTTATATTTATATTACTTTACATAAATATATTTACGTAATATTTATATTACTTTACATAAATATATTTATATTATATTTATATTACTTTATATTTAATTATAACGTGTTATTATTACTGTTTCAAACAAAAAAGAGAAAAAATAAATCTTGGAAGTAGAAATTGGACTTTGGGCAATTTGAAAACACTTGCCAGACTCGGATCTCATTTATATATATCTCTCTCTGTATACACATACATTCAGTTTTATATGTATAATGTACCTTCTATATGTGCTATACAGATACACACATACAGAAAGTGTGCATTATATATATTCTCACACATTCATCTATAATCATATATATAATTATAACCTTATTTATATAATTATGTATATGGACAAAATTACCTTAATATAGGAATATGCAAAGTATTTCTAAAATCAAACAGAACTACAAACTAGTCAACAGCTTCAAGATCTCCACCAGATGGTGACTCAAAGCATGTTTTATTGAGGTGAAAAAAGAACAAGAACAAAGAACTAATCTACATTTTTAAACACTCTCAGGAGACTGCAGTGGTAGGCAGTCAAAACTAAAAATGATTTCTTGCTCTCCAGATTAAACAGTGGAAATCCCACCTCAAAATGTTGAATGAAAAAAAAATATTTTCATGGGCAGAAAATTGATGAAAAGTAGCCAAAGATAATTTGAAAAAAGATGAAAAAAGAACCTGGAAAAACAATTCTCCCCACACCCATCACCAACTACAAAAATATAATGATCAATGAAATATTAGGGTTGTGGGTTTGGGTTTTCTTTTTTTTTTTTTTTAATTCTGTTTGGCAAATTATCCAAAAGCTTATTTTGGAAAATCTTTGCTTTTTGAAAGTTAAATCCTCAAAAATACATGAATACTATAAGTGAAAAATATTCATAAAATCTCAAACAATAAAATAGCATAAAAATACACAGAATACATGGCAACCCAATATATTATCCTCACAGTCTCATGAGAGCTGCCATAGAGAAGTACACAAAAATTAGAAGTCACATGTTAATGAGATTTACTATCGCTAAAATATTACAAATTCCCTTCTGCTGCAAATTACTATTCCAAAATCTTTTCATATGCTACATGGATCTATATCTAAAGGATGAAAGCCAGCTACTTCTATGATCAGTCTACCAACTAAAGATCTAATAGATAAGATGATTTGGGTTTTTTCTACATCTAACTTAATGGCTTGACATACTGTAGGTGACCTCAGGTTGACACAGGCAGCCCAGCTCAGCGAAGGAGTAACACAAACAAGATAAAAAGACTGTAGGAGAGCTAGTAAGTTGATTCAGTGGTGGGTAAGGGGTGGTACTTTGCCTTGTCCCAGATGGTAAATTGGCCAAGGAATGAAAATGTGCTGAAACTGGTGACTGATGGTACGTGACAGAAGCAGCTGGCATTTGGGACTGCGTGAAAGAGTGATGGATTGCTGCTGCAGGTGTTGTCAGAGTGCCGGTCAAGACGGTCTCTTTGTGCTGAATAATAACTCCACTGTATGAAGATGGCAAAGGTATTGCGTCATTCATTATTGCAGTTCTTGATGACTCCAAAATAGAAGAGAGATTTGCAAAACGTCCATAATCAGCATTTTTCCAAAAATCCAAAGCATGAGTACTAACAATATTCACAGAAGACATTCCTTCTCTCTGCTTGCTAAAGGATCCATGAACCTTCCTTTCTGAATCCCATTCAGAAAGCCTCAATATGTTTGTTGATGTCAGAACAGCAGAATTCCTCATGTCTTCATTGTCACCAATGATATCTTGTTCTACTGCCCATAGAGAGTATCTCAGACCGTCCCCTTGATTTTCAACGGAATTTTGTCCTACAACAGTTAGATGACTTCTTGGTGTTACGGCTGTTGGCGAGCTTAACTCTGCTACATCCCACTGAGGGATCAGGCTTGGAGAAATGGTACCAAGAAGGTTCTGAAAACTTTGTGGGAGTGGAGGTGTGGAGTAGCTGTTAGGAGGTACGCTGACTGTGAATTTTGAGTCTGAATGAAGAAGGTGCCTTAATTCCAAAGACAATGTCGTTGGAAGTAAGTCAGAATTCACCAAACTGACGTTTTTAAAAAAACCACCTGCATCTATTTGAACTTTACTTCTTGCTTTATCAATAGTATTTGTTACAGCATCGTTCGCTGAAAGACTTTGAGACTGCAGTGATCCATGTCTTCTCGCACTGTTTATCAAACTCTCAACTGCTGTATTGATCAAGAAAGCAGCTTGGCTATCCCTCGAACATGAAGGCTGGGCTCCTGAAAGTGCTGGAAGGACAGAAGCAAGCTGCTGCCCATTGTTTAGGAAAGTCATGTTGGTCTGACCTCTTACTATGTCAGTTCCATTTTGCACGTGCAAACTATCCAATATCATTAATTTTTCTGTGGAGTTTTCAAGTACCTTATCAAAGGGACTTACCTGTACCTGTACAGAGGATTGATTCAAAGGTGCTTCCAGGGAAGGGAAAGGAAAATCAAAATAAAATTCTCTGTTTGAAGACACGGTTAGGTTTGCAAAGTTCATTGTTGACTGCAACAGTGTCCTGTCATTACTTTCTGAAATTCTCTTTGAAAGGCCTGGAAGAAATGCACTAAAGATTTGTGTTTCCAAAGCTGATGCATGACTAGAGAATTTCATTTCTTCAGCCCTGTGACGTGATAATCTATTGGCAGATGTTTGTTCAGAGATACTGTCAGACTTTGCTGGTGAACTAATGGAAGGCAATCTCTCTGTTGGGGAAGAAAGCAACTTATTATATGAGAGCCACCAGTTTTCTGATGGCTCCCCAGAAAACACTTGAGATGCTTCTTTCAAATGATAGGAAACAGTCCAGAAACTTGCTGTCAAAGAAGGGGAAATATCGACATATTTTGTTGGAAAATCCAAGTAACCTGAGTCCCAGGAGTTGCCAACTCTATTCATGTTCTCCGGCTCTAATATGGAAAAAGATGACTCTTCATTTTCATTACTATCATGAAATACATCTAAATTGTTCTCCAGTACTCCATTTCTGAGGGTCTCGCTTGGCTTTTGAAAATATACTGAATGTTTTAAATAATGAGACCAGTAATTGCTATTAGATGTAAATACGCTGTCACTTTCCAAATAAACGTCAGTCAACGATTGCTGATAAATGGGCAGGGTCGTTACAACGTGCTTAAACGCTGAGCTTGTCCAGCCTGTTCCTACCAGAAGTGCTGAAAATGTTCGTGGCTCTCTACTGTGTCCTAGGACTGAATCTGTCAGTTGGATATCAGGCATAAGTTTTGTGTACGTTTGTTTCATGTTTTGAAAAAAAGTTGTTGGGTTTGCATGTGGAGCGTCCACAGAAGTTAAATTTGTAATGCCTCCTGAGGGCTGTTCCTTAACGTGCATGGATTTTCTAAACTGAAATTCACTGTTTGCTGCTAACACAGAAAAAGTTTTCCTATCAGCATTGCCTTCTATCGTTTCCAGGTAAAAATCTTCAGGCGCGAAGTCCAGCAAATGTAGCCTACTTTTTTGGAATGATGACTTCTGTTCCGCAGGCGATGTAGATAAGCTAGAAAGAGAATGATGTCTGTCGTCTTGAATGTCAGAGGCGATCTGATGGTGAGATACAGTCTCACTCCACCAGCTCCCAGGCTCCAAGACGCTGCTTATATGCATGAAATTGGTTGTGCTGCTGCTGGAGGGTGCAATCCGTGCCGTTTCTTTTTTGTGTTCGTAAGCGGTGCTGCTGCTGCTCAGGGGAGAGCGGAGCGCTGACTCAGAGTCAGAATGAACCAGCCCATCCGCCAACGTCCATGCTAGCGCTGCATTCGGGCTTCTGCTTTGAAGAACAGGGACTGCTGCGTTCACTGAAGGCTCTGTAACAGCATCAGCTGCATCGGAAGTGCCATGAAATGAACTTCTAGAATAATTCCAAATATCTTCACTTGGTAACTGATTCATCACAGTATTATCTAGGTTGATTTCTTCTGTAAAAACAGCCAAGCTATCGTTGCCGGTCTCCTCAGGAGCAGCTGATGTGGGCATAGTTGGAAGAAACAAGCTGTATGTGTTTTTTCTCCCTGGGTTCTCGTCTGCTGAGTTTTTACTGAAACGAAGAGGCCTTTGTTTCACAGGCCAAATAATTGGGGTAGAGATAATTCCTATGTTTTTGACCCCTTCTATCTTAGACTCTTGCTGCCTCTGTGGTTGTGAATGGGAAGATTCAGGTGAATTTCTCTTCATTCTGAAGATAACCGCAGCAGGAAGTCTGAATTCCTGCAGGTCTGTGTGTAGTAAGCCACATAGTTAACGGATTAAAGAAAATATATGCAACTTCACTGTCTGTTCTTGGCTGTCTGCTCTTGGTGTAAAAATCAACTTTACCAAGAGTGGAAAATGATGCGATTAGCTGAGGGAAAGTTTAATTTGCTTCTACTGTAAATGAATTTGGCTTTTTTTTCTTCGTCTTTCTACTTTCTCTCGGGAGTTTCAAAGCCAAACAAAGGACTTAATTGTCCAGTTTTTATTCATACTAACATTAATAAGGCATTCAGTTCCTTCTGTAGTTACAAAAAATCAGAGTGAACTGCTCATGGAGAACATAGAGTGAGTAGCTCCACAAAAAGAAAAACGCAAAATTTGGAAGAAATTTTCAATAGTTTCTTTTTAATTCTACAGCTTAGTAAATCCAAACAAGCTGAATTCAGATAAATTCTTTCAAATTGTCTACTGTACTGCCTGGTTGCCAATGTACAAGAAATGGTCTGCCAAGAGAAAAAAATACTCCAAGAATTTTAAATCCTAAAGTAACAACTGATGCATTTGGAGAAAAAAAACAAAACAAAACAGAACAAAAGCAAAAACAACCACAAAAAAAGAGCACACTGGAAAAAACAAATCTTTACAAAAAATACCTTTAAGCCTCAGATGAAAATTGCAGAAATTCTTGTGTTGTTAATAATGTTTAACAACTATCTGTAACAAACTAATAAATATTTTAGCAGTGCCTCACAAAACGATTCTCAGTCTCTAGGAGACAGTGATATCATAGAATTTGAGAAAACCTCAAAAGAAATCCCTGCTTTTTTTTCCTGTGCTAATAATAGGCTCATTTACCACCTTATTTTTTCCCTTAATCGTTCTAAATGAAAAGTAAACGATATCTGATACTGTCAACATTTTCCCTAGTAAAGTCTGATCCAGCTCTTCTTGAAGTCAGTGGAAAGATTCCTGTTGACTCAGTGGAAGTGGCTTTACTCCATAGGAACGATTCCACTTGGCTCCTGCACCCGACTAGTGAGGAACAGACAATCCCAGCATACTACCACCCTGGCTGCACAAGCCCGAGCTACACAACGCCTCATACTCTGCAGCCTTAAAACACTTCAACAGCACGGTTCTTTTTGGACCCCTTTTTTTAAAATCCCTCTCCCTTTCCTCCTTCTTTGCATGGGTAAACACAACGGGTGACACAAAGTGAGTCCCTTTCATGCAAGAGCCAGGTAAACATGATACAAATAAACACCGAGTTTGGTTCTGTTCCCATTTGCACCATCCTTAGATGGTCCAGTGAAGTTACTCCGGATTTATTTCAGTGCAAACGAGATCAGAACCGAGACATGACCCTTGACATTATGGTACTATGAACAACACACCTTAAAATACAACAACATTTGCTCTAGACACAGTACAAGGAAAAATGTAACACAGGATTTCTTACCATTGTTTGGCTTATCGTTTCTATTAGTATCGGGCATGTTAGTGGTGACAGTGGGTGGTGTAGGAGTAGTAGCATTTACAGTAGCTGGTAATAAAGATGAGAAAGAGGTGAACTTGAATGAAATATGAATGTTAATAAGGTAAGACAAAATGGGAACAACGCATGACAATGTAAAATGAAACCATCTACACACACTGCCATAAATGTTAAATAAACACATTATTTTTTCTGCACAAAGTGATGAATGGATATGAACTAAGGTCCCGATCCTGCAATCTTCACTTTCACTGACTTCAGTGGGAGTTTTGCCAGTGTAAGTTTTGCAAGATCAGTCCTGTACTGCTTTCATAAACTCAAAATCCTCTTATGAGAGCTTCAGATCCAAACAGCTGTGCAAAGACCAGAAAATAGATCTTATGAGTTCTAAGACGCATGCATTTAGAATATTGCCTGTGAAAAGAATAATTGTCCCTACCCAGAGACTGAAGATGACAAACAAATGCAAAACTAAAACGCCCATGTAAGGATCCAATTAACTCCACTGAACTCCATACAATAAAGAGAATTGAAATCAGACTTGGAATAATTGAAGTGGAATATATATTTTGAAAGCTTCATGTAGGATCTCAGCTGTGCTGTTTCCACTGACACTAACAGGAGTCACCCCACACAACCCTGGCAAATGTATCCCAGGAGAACCAGCTAGAACACTTTTCAAAATCAGAGCAAGGAGCCAAAACTGTAAATTTCCCCCTCAGAGGACTGGGAGGGTATACGTGCTAGTGGAATTCAAAGATCATGCCACTAAATTTTTAAATAGTACTCTGGAAAATAATTTAATTTTATCTAGAGACTCCCAGGGAACGCAAATCTGCTCACTGTCAGATTTCTTTTTTCCTGAAAACTCTTTAAAATCGGAAGGAAGGTTGGTGCAGTATAATCTCACAGTGTTACAAGGCTTTTGCAGATTTTGACTAAGAACTAACCTGGAAAGGTTAAGCCATCGTATTTGAGGCAAGAAATGGCACTTTTGATTTTTTGTGAGGTTGTTTTAACTAACCTTTTGAGTCTGAAAGTCATAAACTCAGGTCTCAGCTTAGGGAGCAGGTTAACACTCAGATTTCAGTGAAACAAGAAACTTAGGGAACCAGAAGAAAGAGTTGGAGACTGCCGCAAACAAGTTCTAACTGGGAAAGTGAGTATATAAAGTGACACCCTATAACACAAAAAAGCTCTTCTTCCATGTAACTTCAGGGCTATGTTGTCCGAGAAACACGTTATAAGGCTTCTTACTGACTGCACCTTCCAGCTAGCGCTGTTAAAGGAGGCACCTTCCAATGAATGAAAATATTTGCTGAGCATGGTGGTGGAGAAAACGGCTGTTTAATCAGACTGTAGCTGACATGATCTGGCATCCACAAACTTTGTTACTGCTGCTTTTGCACAACACACAACAAACAAACAAAAAAGGAATCCAAACTGGCCTCTCAGTTTAAAATAAGTCTGCAGTGCTGACAGAAATAGACAGACAGACATCTTTTTATGATTTTCATTATTATGACAGTAACGATGATGATGACGAACAGGGTAAATCTGATCTGTCACTTCCAAAGTGACAAACACAGAACACCAGTGACACTTTACCAAACACTTCTCAGAGAAGGAAAGAATATTACCTTCATAAAGTACTCATAGTATTTATCGAAGATGTGACGGCCTAAGAAGTTAAGAGAGGCAAGTTTGAAAGGCAGCACCTTTTATTAGAAGCAGTATCTTCTACTAGACAATTTAATAAAGCTGAAAAAAGGGATGAGGCTCTTAGAAAGACAGGCTTGTTTTGCTGACAGTGTGCATTTCCGCAGCCATATTAGCTGACCTAATGAAAGATATTCTCTCTCCTTTCACACCATACCATTTTGATAGAGGAAAACGCTCAGAGTTTTTCCAAGAGAATACACACAGTTCTTTATATGGTGGCTGTATTACTCTTTACATATAAGAAGACCAATACTGAATACCTGTTGCTGTCCCATTTACCTAAAGCATTCAAGTAGTAGTATTGAGATCGTACTGTGCTTTGTGAATATGATACCTGAAAATTACTATTTGAAATCTGATTATGGACATAACTGGCATTTCACTTTGCCTGTGCAGACCAGTACAACATGCTCCAAGAATCTGAACCAAATTTACTTCAGGGAAATCTGGGAGAAGTACACTGAAGACTGACATAGATCTCTTACTGGCTGCCCAAGCAGAGTGCATTTTCCTTTTTATTTTTAAGATAGAACTGATTTACTTGTGAATGTTAGTTTTGAAAGAGTTCTGAAACTTCCTCCTCCCCTTTTTTATTTTATTCTCTCCTACCTCCTTCTTCCACCATTCAGCATAAAAAGGGTTACAGAGTTAGACATTATTTTTGGTGCAGCTGCTGCTGTGATTTAAGTTTAACATAGCATGCCACCTCATTAGCAGGTCTGTGTTCAGGAAGGCATTGTGGAAATGGGCTAATGTTGTTCATGTCAAGCATTTTTATAGAACTTCAGCCTCTCAGCAGAGCAGAAGGAATTAACTGTCCTTGCATGTCCAGTGATTCACACGGCGTGGAAATCTTTAGGGCTCACCTATTCCTTGCATTCAACTGAGCTGACCTTCAAAGACACCGAATGAATGCTTATACGCGCTGATTTTTACACCATTAAACAATCACTAAATGCTGTAACAAGTGTTTCATTAACTAATAGCTGCTGGATTTTGTGGTTTGATGTTCAATTTTTACCTGCTAATCTCAAAGTATCTAGCCTCAAAATAGCTTGTTGGAAAAAAGTGAACAATAGGCAGTTCATTTATATACATCTTCTCATTTTTTATTTACGGATGTACCTACTTCTTATGCTGGTTAATATTTTACTGTCTGAATGTGCAAGAGGAAAAGAGACGGAGAAAGAAATGAAAGCAGTCGATTAATTCAGTTTTGATATAATGGTGACTATTTGGAAAATGTATTATCAAGGGAGTGATCACATTTTTTCCACATATTGTACGTACACAACACCCACACACTTGATGAGACTAAAGAATTCCTTTCCTTGCTATTTTTTATTGCAGTTCACCCTTTTAGAAACAATAATAAAAAAGAAATGGAATAAAAAACCCATGGAAAATAAAGATTTCCCAAAGATGAAACTACGAAAATGACCTGGGCTTCTTACCTTGGCAAAGGTTTCCCAGATTTGCACAAGTGGTTGGTTCAATTGTAGAAGAGGGAATTAGGTATGAACCTTTAGAAGAAGAAAGTAAAATAATTAGAAAGGTTTGGCTGCTGGGCATAAAACTATCATGTCTCAAAATATATTATGTCTTGCAGTGATACAGTCCTCTTCCTAATTTCTCTCAGTGGCAAATCCGATACTGCCATTTGCCTGCAAGACTTACGTGTTTTCATTTTCTGTTGCGGCCGAGGGACCCGCTGACTTGCAAGTTACAGTCATGTATGCATCCCTCGGTTCTCTTAGCTTTCGCTAAATAATATCACACTAAACGAATGCAGCTTGCATGTACTCTGTGAAATGGCTTGAAGCGGAGGCATCAGTATGGCCACAGGATTTACGCAATCTACATGAGTGTTAACCCATGCCTTGGAGAAGCAACCACACTCCACCACTGGAGCACAGGTTACCCACCACACACTTCTGAGTAATCTGCCTGTGACAGACACCAGCCAGATAAAAGGTGATTAAACTTGTTCCTCTGCCCAGGGCGTGGGTGTGATTAATATTCTGGTATGCACGATATATAAGCAGATAATGTTATAAGTCTGTATCTCTACTGAATTATTCATAACGACATGCACACACTTTGATGATCTGGAGACAAAACCAGGGCATATAAGACTAGCTACAGCAAAAAGAACTGGTGAAACCACACTACTTACGCTTAGTGTATCCTACTGGTTCGGCTGCAGATTCGGCTGCTTTTGCACACTGTGTCGAAAATCACGGGGCTGTAGAGCATGGCATTATCTGAACCTACTGGGAGCTTTGCCCTTTTGGCTTTTGCTTAACCGCAGAATTGTATTGACTCAATGAGGTTCTCTCATGAAACATTGTATCCTTCCATAAAATTAAAGAGCCACCACCCACCGGCTCGTAAAGATAGCTAGGAAAGTATTTCCTGTAGTGCAAGAACAGATGAAGCACGGGGCCTTGACACAGAAATCATGTTGCGCCACAGACACCATTACATCTATTGCCGACAAAAATGGGGCAGAATTTAGAACATGTGATCCTCAACAAATATCAAAGTTCAGCATATTTTTTTTTTTTTTCAAATTGATTAAGACATACAGGAAAATTCACTTTCTTGGTACACTTCCTATGAACTCCAGAAAGGATGTTTTAAGTGAACGTACTGCCTCCTGCGTGAGATTTTTTTTTTCCCCCAAAAAATATTTGCTGATATTAAACAGTCAATATCAAAACCTGTTGTGAGTTATCTCCTCTTCGTTCTGCGTCATGGGAAGATCACCTGAAAGTTGGTTTGGAAAATCTTTGGACCTTCATATTTTCTTTAGTGAGTATTTAAAAAAAGATTGTGTTTTTATTTGGTGAAAGTAAAAAAAATGCAATCCCACTTTATAAAACACTTAAGTCAGAATACTGTATAATTTAAAGAGGAATATTTTCAGTGAATATATTCAATAAGCTCTTTTAAGTTTTGATTGGGTGGAATTCTGGCCAGACTAGACTTTCCCTCAGTGTCCACTACAGAAAATGTAACGATTTGGATGCAAACACATTGAGCTACTTTCTGAAGTCAAGCGGCATGGTCAGTAATACCAACAGCAGATATGGACCTGTATTACGGACACTTCGTGTGATATATCTCACCCACTTCACACGTCTAAAACTCAGACATCCGCATCTACTCGTCACGCTAGACTTTCTTTGTAGTCAGTGGACAGGAACAGGCACTCCTACAGCAAGAATCTTCTGACTTCACCGAGATATCTTCTCCAGTACGAGATGCACTGACCTCTGGAACAGCCTTTTTCATTCCACTCTTCATAAACAGCACTGAGGGCAATTAGCTCAGCCTGAAACATCATTCAGCTGCCTACGGCAGACAGATCCCACCCTCAGTTAAATCTGACGGTGAAATTAAGAATTCCTCGGGCCTTTGAGAATGAAGGCCTCATAGGAAGTGTACACGAAGCAAACGCAATTGCAGGCAAGGACAGACGTGCAGCCACGTTACCCTTAAACTGAGTAGATCATACCCTGCTATAGGTGTAGCCAGTGCAGGCTCCAAACTCAGTACCAGAGGTTGATTAAATGCTCCTCAGTTCGCCTGCACTGAGCTCTGAACTGGTGGTGCGACACTGCTATCGGTACCCAGGCTACTTGTTTTAAAATGAGTCCAGATACCCAGGCTGTGTATATATACCTTTAAATGCAAGCCCTGCGAAGGTACGGCAATAAAAACAGAATTCCGTCAAGTCTTCCAGAAACACCCCACCAGGATTGCACAGCTGTGAAAACATTAGTCTAAGGAATAAACTAGGAGAAGGTAAAACTATGAAAAGATTATCTGGAACAATTTGCCAGTGGTTTTATGCTCTGTAAATCTACTTGTAAAAGCTTTGTCTGAAAAACTATGAAAATAATAGCCCTTGAAAAATGTCAGCACTGTTCAGGCACAGATCTGTTGAGATCACTGCTAGGCGCTTGGTTTGGGTTTTTTCGAGTTACATGCCACTTCCTGAGGAAGCACGATTGGAGCTGTGCGAAAACTTCTTGTCTGCATAAATCCTTCCATCGCTGCTAAACGAAGCCTAATCAGTTAGAGTCATCTCCTCACTGTCAGTGGTTTATTCATGGTTGATAGCCTGACTCATCAACTCTCCCGTTGAAGGCTGGTTTTACAATGAAGGCTTTTATTCAAGACGATGAAGGGAAGAAAATTCTAACGATTCCATCTCTGGGATTAGTAACCATTTTTGAAACGGCACTGCACCCAGTATTTTCTTTTAGGAAACACTCTGGTTCAGGAAAGACTGTACCATAGGGAGTGATTTAACATCTTCAAAAGAAAAAGACTGCTTGATGAGATGACAGTTTTCTCACAGGCTTAGAGGAAGTAATAATGCTTATATATAGATACATGTGAAGTGGCTTGTATAGACAGCCAGGCCTAACATGCGAATGCTAATATACGTTTCCTAAAATAATGTTCTGCTGTAAGGAAACTGCTGAACAATGACATCACAAGGGATAAAGCTGCGGAATGAAAATATGTGTATTGTTTTTATGACCACAGCTGTGATATTACATTTGTGTCGCAGGACTGTGCAGTCTTTAACAGAAAGAAGGACAAGAGCAGTGCTTGAGTCAAAATTAAATGAGACCGCAACATTTACGGAGGTCTTGGTAGGTTGTTTAGGAAAAGCGTTGTGGTAGTCTTCACAGTATAACAGTGTTAGAGGAGTGAGATTTTTTGGGAAGTTATTTTCTGCCAGATCATTTCGTACCAGAGGAAAAGCAACAACTTTTTTTGTCCAGAACACCTTCGTCAGTCACGGTCAATGTTTAGGTCAGCCTTTTCTTTGTTCTGGTAGAGGGGTGAAGGCACACAGTTGCTCATGTTTTTATAGAGGTGCTGCTTAAAGTTTTTTAGCAGAGGCATGCTGAGAGCTGAGCCAGTGAGCCTAGCTATAAATGAGCACCTCATGTTTTGGTTTGAGTAAACTAAAGCAAGCAAGATGGTTTTTTTAGGCACCTTAATCCTTCATGAGCTATTAGATACAGAAACTAGCACGGCTTTCATGATGCCAGCTTCTGGTTTAAGCTAAGGATTCTCAGAGTGCTGACAGATGCTCTGTCAGGAGACGCTTATATTGACACTATTTAAACTATGTTTAAACTAGTACGTAGTAAGGTGTCACAGAAGCAAGAAGGAAAAATTGGAGAGGACAACATTAGATACAAAGAGACCCCATGTGGTTCAGAAAGAACCAACATTTGTAAATATTTACTTTAACTTTTTGGGTTGGGTTTTTTTTTGTTGTTGTTGTTTTTTTAAACAAATGCGTATTTGCTACAATAGGAGGGCTCAAGCTGTGGACATGGAGTTTGCTAGCAGTCGATTTTCACAAGCATCATGTGTGAGTGTATAGGTTACTGCTGGCCATGATTCAGATTTTCCCCTATGCATTTTATAATTATCCAAATACCTCTAAAGTTGTTACTAACCAAAGCATTCTTTAAAAAAATTAAAAATAATGCTGGTCCAAAGCGACAAAGATTTTTCAGGTTCGATTTTTTTTTTAATCTGGAAAAAATTGTTCCAGTAGAAAATTATCAACCAGCTGTAATAACATATGCATATATAAAAATTGCACTTGGACACTTAGGAGAATCAAGTGTCTGAGCCATGAAAGGAGAACAGGCTGGACAAAATAATGAAATTTATCTTCTGGAGTAATCCACAGGGAGAAAGACCTTCAGTAATTACCTATTAAAAGAAGGACTGATAATATGTCAGCAAGAAGATAAAACCCGATGATTTTGATCTAAAACTCTTCCTTCCTGTCTGCCTCCTCTAATTTAATCTTTTCTCGTACTTTTCCACCTGATATGCATTGTTGTTTTGTCACTGCTTTCGCTGGCTCTGCACACACAGGCTAGCAAGTGCTCCTTCTGGCTAATCACAGGGCAGGTACAAACACATTTACTAAATGGTTAGTTAAGACACATTTGTTTCTCCAGAGACCACTCGAGTCTTACTTGAGGCTAGCAGGTACTTGCCTGTTATCCTCATTTCGTGTGAGTAGAAGGCCAACAAACAAACCGTGCAGGAAAAACTTTGATCTGCAGCTCATTCCAAGCAGCAACCCAATGCACTTAGGGGACTTGTTCTTTTCCTTTAGGGAATCAACTCTATACCCTCTCAAAGCCTCTGTGCACGGTAAGAGTTGAGCTAAAGTCTAAGAAAGGTAAGACTGTTCTTCTGTCACAGGAACTCTCTTCCCCTTCCCCCCCTGCCCCGTGCTGGTATATGATATGTTCAGCACAATGCAGAAGTGTGGGGGGAAAATAAGCAAAAAAAGATTTGGCAAGGCGTACTCACCGCAACTCAAATTGTTTTCTGCTTTCAGTGCTGAAGTTGGAATACTCCAGAATTCATTTTCCCAGTCTACAATGTTTCCTTTCACATCGCAGCTGAGGTTGGCCAGTGTTTGCGCATTCATGGTGAAATTCCAGAGGCGGAAGTTGTAAATGTCCCCATTTAGAGAGCTCACTTCATTGCTGTTAGAGCCCAGCACCAGCCTCCCGTTTCCAGGGATAACTTTGCCAAAGATCTCCGGACAGTACACTATATGATAGGTGCTTTTGGCATATACACCTACGCTGCCTGAGAAGCTATCCCCTACGACGCAGAGCTGTTGAAAGGTCCCTGTGAAAAACTCTGCATTTCGGGGCAACGCATTCTCAAGGATGCACTGCATGCCTGAGACAGACAGAAAATGGCCTTTTGCGGTCTTCCCGAAGCTGAAGAATTCTGTCAAAAACGCATCGGTGTAGGAGAAAACCTTCCAGTCGTCATTGTCATCGCTGCTGCCCTTGGTTGCTTCAAAGCACAGCGTAAACTGGCTAAGGTCTGGCACTGACACAGTCTCTGCCACGGACACAGCATCGATGTCGGGAACCTGGGGAATGATGACTTTCTGATTCCTCAGAGACACGGCAACTAGAACCAAGAGCAGACAAATAAATTAACAAAAAAATTGACTTCATCGTATAGAAATAAAGGCAGACCGGCAGCAGGGCTTAAAGTAACATTCATCGAATGAAACGCTCCTCAGGTGGTTTTTATCACTGTAATATACCAATAGCACACGTGAAGGGGCATTTGGCTTGAAAGGGCACTCAGCTAACAGTATGCAGAGCTCCTTTTCAACAGCACGGAGAATGCTGCACTACACACAGTTAACAACCCCTCAAGTTGCTTTAAAAGCAGTATTAGGACATATTAACAACTAACTTCCAACTCTGCCTCAGCTCACTTTATAAAAATTACTACTCGTTCATCTAGTAAGGATGCATTAGGCAATGGAATAAACCAGTTATTTGAAAAACACAGAATGACTGGCTTTTAAGATATATTATTTTAATTACTTGTCTGCATGACTGCATTACACCGATGAAGCTCAGGCCTTGCTTCTTTTAAATACTGCAATAGAAGAAAGCCCCCATTACATTCCTTGGCGAACTGAAGCCTTTTGATCCTGAATTCAGCTAACCGGTTTCTGCAAATCATTAGGCATCTCATTTTGTTCCCAGCAGCCTTCTAGTTGAATACTGCAATCGTGTGTTCATGAATATTTATACCCAAGCTGTTCACTATTTGCTAATATTTGGGTCAGCAGTTTGGGATTTTGCACAAGTATTTAGAAATAGCCAGTTCTCTTGCAAGTATGCACTGCAGTAAGGGTATTTAAGCATGGACGGAATTACTCCCTCTCTAGTCATTATTAAGCATTCTCATTCGCACTGGCAAAATGGCAGTCACCAAACGTGAAAAACAGTATCACACGACATATGCTTTTTTTCTCCATGAGTATATTAATGACAGTTTAAGGCACATTTAAGGCAGCAAAATTCTTCTAGTAAACTTCTCCACAGAAAGAAGTTTCAGGTTATCAGTCATGCAAAGGCATCAGATTGCAGCAGCCCTCAGTTTTACTTCTGGTTCCACCGTTCTGTGGCAGACCACATCTCCAGCCAATGTCTGCTACCTCTTTCGCACATTTGCACGGTGTATGTGCTGGAAGTGAAACTGGTTTTTGCTAGACCTGAAGAATAACTGCCACGGTAGTTAATCCTTAGTCTCCCCTGGGATTTTTAAGTGACGCCACAACACGTACATTAATTACTACACCTGTTCCCTTCTCAGAACGAAATAAAAACCTTTCAATATGAGAAGGTGAGACATGTGAGAGAAAGGTGGCTGTCACTCAGGAGAAGAGACAGATATATGGGGTATAAGGATGCCGTGTAGTCTGTGGTATTGCAGTTTCCCTTGGCCAGCCGCTTGCAAAGACTCTGAGCTCCAAACTACTATAGTTGGATATACACAAAGACATAATTTGACCAATATATTATACAGTAAAATAACATAAGGCACTGCACATTATCTGCCAGCCCAGCAACTGGAGAATGGGAGGGAAGAGAAAAAAATACTGGGCTTTTATAGATACTGGATTTACTTCATAGATTTTTTTTTTTTCTTGCCAAGGACAAAAGTATGGTGTAACAATTTTATAGATAGAAAACGGGTTGAACTCTCCATTGAAAACAGGGGCATGTTTTTTATGGGTTAATTATACTGTAAGCTTCTTTACAAAACATGGGAAGTGTTCCAGAAGAAGTACAAGACCTGAAAAAGAAGAAAGCTCATTCATATGGGCACTGTCCAGCTTGTGTTAAGGTGGTCAGGAGAGTTATGGACCACCTGCTCACATTTAAACACTACAGGAACAGAAATAAACAGAGAGGACGTTGCTCCGGTACTGAACAAGTCTACTCAACTTTGCCATGCTCATCTGGCAGATTTAACCGCTGGCACCTTCCCCGCACAGTGAAAGGACAAAACTGAGAAGTATTTTGTCCCTGTGGAGAAAACAGAATCCTGCCATCAACATTAAGCACAGATCTCTTTCCTGATTACTGTTGCACAGCCAGTCACCACGCTGATGAATTTCAGATGCTAGTACTGGAGAAACCAGTTATTCTCTGAGGAAGAATATACATATATTCTTGGAATATTCACCCAAGTGTTTAGACTACTTTCAGAATGACGTTAAGTTGTTTCTGTTCGGAAGATAACTGGATTACAGTGAACAGGGGTTTTTTTGGACACGCTGCTATTTACTCCTGAAGAATGTACAAAAGTCTTGGCAGCCCGGATGCAGTAGGAGCGACCAGCAACAGACAGCTCACTGTTCTGACATCCACATCGGCTTTTACGGGAGCGCTGGGATGATGCGAAGCCTGCCTCTGCTGCTTTTTAGAGCCCCTAGCTTACTTGCACCATACTGCCTCACATCTCAGACACCCCTTTACACGTAAGCAAGCCAGGAGTCCCTATACAGTATTTTACAAGCCCTCACAAGGGAAACCTGCTTTTCTGCCAGTTGATGAGCTTTTCAGCGTGGTTCAGTGCTTGAGTAGTGGCTTCTGCTATTCCTAGCTTCGCTGCTTTCGTCTGCCCTTTCACTGATGCTGGAAGATGATGCATCAACTTTAATGAGGTCTGCAAGCATCTACATACCAAATACCCGTTTGAGAGCTTTTTGTTTCTACCGCACTGAACTGCGGTTTTAATCTGGGCTACTGCAATACTGCTCAACTGCGCGCTAACGTTACATGACATTGTCTCAAGTATTTCTGTACTAACAGAGGTCTGTTGGCTCTCCTTCCTCTCCTTTTGGTGACTGAGTGACTTCTACTCACCGGTGGAGCTATTACTTATGCGGTTAACTATTATTAGAAAATTAGTTCACTTGCCAGCTTGTCAGCTGGTGTAAATTGACATAATTCCCCTAAGACTAGCAAAGCTGCATTCCTTTACTGCGGCTGAGGATATGGCCCATCCATCTGCCGTCGGTGTGCTGCAGGAGGCGACAACCAGGAAAGCCAACATTTGTGCGGGCGGCCAACCTGTTACGGATAACAGGACATGCTCTGTGAAACTCAGTTTGAAACCGCTCTTACATAAAACTGAGCAGTCACACAACAGCTGTTCTATTCTCGACTAATACCCACCCGAAACTCATTACTCTCTTATATTTGTCTTTCCCTGCACATATTTTTTCCTGGGTACATACTTTATATTAGGTTGTACCATTAATATCTTTTCAAATGACATTTCTAGATAGCAAATTGCTGTCTGTCTTTGAATGGCCCTTTACTTTCTAACTTTGCACTACTTTGTGAAACTCAAAATTTAACAAACTACTTAGTTTTACTATTTACGTATGCTCATTTCTGAGAAGTAAAAGAAAATATGAACATAACACTGTTCCCCTCACTCTGGGAGAATTAATGATTTTGCCCAGGTATCATATTCGTAGCAGTAACAATGGTGTCAGCTTGACAAAGGAGCTTTGAAACTCCCCTGGGGACCTGAAGGGTGTGCGCGTGCAATCTCTCCGATGGCTTTGGGAACTCTTTGCAAGGACAGGAGAGCATAGCACTGGCATCTGCCATGCAGATGTGTCGTAATTTCAGTCTGTGTGTGCGCTGATGTCCTATTGCCTACGTGCTTTTATAACTTGAAAGGAAAGCAGTACATTATCATCCTTTACCAAGTCCCTTTTCTGTATCCATTGCCAGGTTAAACATTTGCCACGATCTTTGTAACTATCTTCTGAACCCAATGTAATGGCACAACTGTGGGCAATAAGCAGAATATAGTTATAATCTGCCCTAGATGCATGCAGCCATGGCATCCGTGGTCAAAATCAAGAAGTCAGGTGAGAGTTACAGATTCGGAGTAATGAACCAAAATTCGTCAATCTTAGCCTAGATGCTTAACAGCAAGCCTTAACACAGAATTTCTGAACTAATATATATGTGAAACTTTAAAATAAGTCACTGGTGAAGGTCACTGATACCTTTACTCACACTGGGGAGTAATCTTATTCAAAATGAAAGGATACCTTCCAACACTTTTATTTTTAATGGCGCTATCTGTGAATGTAAGGTATTATTCAATTTGGCATGGAGGTAATATTTTTGCTTTCATAAAAAGCATACCTGTAGGCATATATACTACAAAAATGGTTCTCTGACTATGTCTGTGGACCTTTCCTCTCCTCCTCATTGAACACATCTGATGCAACACTGCATCTTTTAATTCCATTTGTAAGTTATCTTATCCCTTATAGTCATACTTAAACATTAAAATATGAAAGAGGAATAAATAAATAAATAATTTTGCATAATCAGATTGCATAGCATTTTTTATGATCCACTTGATTTTACAACTTCTTACAATACAGCAAGAGCTGCTATTTTCAAAGAGAAACCTTTCAGAAAATCTGCTTCCACTTTCAGAAAAGAACAGGTGTTCCTAGAACTATTACTACATGCATTTTGTCAGCATGAAAGGACCTCAGCAGAAACAAGTATTTTTTGTTCCTCTGATATGACATTACCTTTTTTCTTTTTGGAACTGCACACAAATTTTGCTGGCATAATCAGGACCGCTTTTGTCTTATGATTCTTGGGGGTTACTATCTTAATTATTTTAAAATATGTGATGTGTATAATAAATATTTTAAAAAAGAAAATCCTGAGAAAGACGTGCTTGTGACTGAAGAGATAACTACAAACCTGCTCAGTGTTGCTACAGCAGACAGCCAACCAACAGAACGTAAGTGCGCTACAATAATATAAATGCTCAACGCAATACTAGCATTCAGTCTAAGGGGTGTGACTTTAACAAAAAGAAAGCCTACTGAAAGCATGCAACTGTAAACTATAACCCTGAAGTGGAATGAATGGTAAGTAGCGTGTGGGGC
Organism: Vanellus vanellus; assembly: GCF_965231255.1. Lineage (NCBI taxonomy): Eukaryota > Metazoa > Chordata > Aves > Charadriiformes > Charadriidae > Vanellus > Vanellus vanellus. The sequence goes on from NC_138907.1 coordinate 62,260,349, forward strand.
CTGGAAGTGGTCATCCTAATGCCCTTTGTTACCTTGCTGCCCTTTACTGCCATGTGACAGCAACTTCTTATTAATGCTTTAAACAACAAAACAAACATCAATCACGTGTTATTTGTACCCTTATATTTTAGGGGAAAAAGCATGAGTGACTCTTTTTTTTTTTTTCAGTTGTTAGGCTTTTTAAAATCTAAGCATTGCTATGTATTTAAGGAAGAGAAAGGAAGGTCAAGGAACTGGAATGAAAGGCAGCCATTTTGCAATACCAGTTCATCCCTGGGAGCTTGTTCTAGAGGCTGGAAGAACTCCTGAGAAGTTCTGCCTTCCGCACAAACTCCTCCCCACCGTTGGGCATTTCACTGGGCCAGATGTGCAGGCCGGCCTTCCTTCTGGCTCAACTAAGTTCCCTCTCATGCTCTTCTTTGGGTTTCTCTGCCCCTCTGCAGGTACGCTGACCTGAAGGACACGCGTCCTGTGTCCAAACCCTTCAGTATAAATCTGCAGGGAGAGGCAGTGTTAGGCCTAAAATCTTTGCATGTGAAAAGTTTTTCTAACACACCTGATGTCATGTTCCAGAATAAAATAATTTATTTTCATCCAAAGAAAAATAAACTAGTTAAAATTGTGAGAACCCTGTAGCTTTACTCTGCAGCCTCCCCATCCTTTCCATTCTCATGAAGGACTGGATTCCTTCGGGAAGTGTTGTTCTAACCCTTATGGGACATTTCCTTCTAAATATCTCTAAGAGGGATGAAATGCTTTGGGTTTACTTACTTCGTACATAGCTGGCATTAAAACCTTTCTTTTGGATACTGAAGTCGCTTTTAAATGACACAATCATTTCATTTCCAGTAGAGTTATAGGATAATCCTTTGGCAGTGATGCCACAAAGGTTCATCGGGCTTTCTCCATTGTCTAATGTCAGTGAGTCATAAATGCAGCCAGGAGCTTCTTCAATATCAAAATCGATAAATGTTAGCTGTATGATGTATCCATGAGGTGCTCGGATGATCCACTTGCACGCTTGGCTGTTGGGGTAATCACTGGGGAAGCACGGAGAAGTGAAAACTCCAGAGGGGTCAGTTAGCACGATCCTACAGTCGTAGCATCCGTAAGCTGGCAATAAAAACAGAGAAAGGCTGGAGGTCAGGAAGAGAGATAACAACAGGAAAGGAATCATCAACACAATAACTGAATGTATTTCTCTTAGAAAAACATAAACAGAGATGGGAGGAAGAAAGGCAGAAAAAGGCCTGGTTTCTGGCGGGCAAAATACTGGAAGAAGAGTACAGCAAAATAATTTTTTATGTAAGAAATCCTGCACAAAAGAAATATTATACTGCTAAATATTCATGTGTGCACACAATATATTGTGTTATGCATACTGACCTGACAAAGGCGAAGCGACAGCAACATTTTTGAATTGAGAAAGGCAAACCAATTCCTAAACTGCAACTTCTAAAAAGGTGACTGGTATCATTTACATTTTTTGGCTGCTGGTCTGGTGCTGACTGGTGGCTATTCCAGCAGCTCTGTGCCATGCTATTGTTTCCAGTGGAATGTCCCTGGAACGCAGCAGCACAAGAGATGGGTCGAAGAGCGGCAGAAGCAGCAGCTCGGCGGAGCTCTGGAAGGTTAGTCATCAGCATTTCCGGCAAATGCTCTCCACATCACCCAGAAGGGTTGCAGTGAGCTACTGGCTTTTGAATCAACAGCAAATTACGGCACTCTTCCCGTGCTGACTCAGCTCCATTGGCATAATTGTGGCAATCGGGCTCTAAGAAATTCTTATCCTATTCCTCATGCCCCTTTGCTCACCTGCTGTGCTTATCCACGAGAATTTCAGGCCCAGTTAGTCCCCAGAGTTGCGTTTCTTGTTTGGTTTACATTTGCTCATTCATCATATATTTACTTAGTGTATTATATGACATAATTACCGTGAACTGCCTGCTGCTGAAATCTGCAACAGTTTGGCAAAGCAGAACTGAACAAACTGGGTGGGAACTGAATATCGCCACTATAGCTAACTGGCATATTTATGCTGAATTACTTTGCAAACATTTCATTAGGCCACAATCCTGCAACAAGTACTACAAGCTTGAAAAAAAAAAAAATAGGACGATGTGAACATGCGTTATTCGTTGCCCAAGCTAAAAGCAACTAAAAAAGCTGTCTAGTGTAAACTATATATGGAGCAGCTATGAAATAGGAATAAATGCAACAAACTTCTCCAACAAGCCCTTGATGTTTCTTTCCATTGCTTGGGTCCTGATATAGTTCAGTCACATTCAAATGGTGTTTGGCCTAAGCTAACGGACCCTGACTCTGTGAAGAGGCATGGCAAATAAAAAGAAGCAGTTTATATCCGTAGGGAGAATTGTGAGGTGTATTTTACAGAGTTTTTATGATTTTTATTTGCAAATCACAAATTCATATGGCCCCAAAGAGGTAAAGAGACTATTAATTAATTGGGCTCTCAGGGCCAAATGCAGGCTGGTTACATTAGAAAAGGCCAGTGGGATGCTTATTTGTTCAAATGAGAAAAAACGATTGTCTGCAAGATTTGCAGGTAGCTTTGGGAAGCAGTGGTGCTCATGACGTTGGAAAGCTGGATCTGTATAATACAAACAGGAGCCTGTCCACTCTTAATTTCTCTGCAAATGTTGACAGTCAGAGGGCTATGCTCACCTGCCCTGAAACCCTGCTGTTCCACTAATTAACCAGCGAGGGAATATTTACTTATTAATACGGTGACTATAAATCCTGCAGGTGTACAAACAGATGACGGCTTCGTCCAGTGGATTTTGCACAGATAGGTATTGGTTTTCAGAGAACCACCCTCGACTGAGAGGAGGAGGAACAGGAAAAGCACGCTCTAAACCACAAGCCACTGCGGTCTCCTAGTCCAGGGCGAGTGAGCCTCTACAGGGCCGAGCAGCCGTAAGACTGCTCCAGCTGGAAGGCTCGGTGATTCACGCTCCTGCCTTCGCTATTGCTAGGATGAGGGCTACAGGGGCTGCGGATTTGGCAGCGCTGCATCCACTCTCTTGCTCGTTCCTGCAGAGAAATAAATGACACAGAGCTATCTGGGCAGCTGAGAGCTTTCCCTGTGCACCCAGATGGACCTGAAGCCAGGGACTAAGCTGTTAGGTGATGTAAATACATATAGGAACATGGGCATTAATGTACATTCATTCAGCCTTGGACCCCCTAAAGATAATCTTAAGGGCATTCTAAAACATTGCTGAAACAGAAAAAATATGCCACTTGTCAGTAAAGGTGTATCTCTCAAATCTGTAGAATGGTACATTCAATTTGTCCATCAGAAAGAACATTCTTAAGAGAAACCTGCTGTTATTAATTCTATTGATCACCATCAGCCAAAACAGGACTCAACTCTTCTGTTTATCCCTCTCGAGTATTTATCATTGTTTCTAAGCTGTGTAAAAAATAAGTCAGTACATGTAACAAAAATACTTTTATTCCCACTGTCACTGTAAACACTAAAACATAAATGTTATTGATATTATTGGCTTTTTTCATTTAATCTTTTCCCTAACATATTCTAATTTTATTATACCAATATTGTTTTGTTGGTTATACAGAACTAACGCAAAAAATCCAGCCCCTAAATTTAGGTAGGAAAATAACTGCTCAAAACTTTACATATACAGAAGAAACAGATTTGGTGAGCAAAATAGTTTACTTTTTTGAAGTGGGTTGGCTCCATTTTGGTATAGTAGCTATTCTGTCCATGACTGCAATTTGAAGGAGAAATATCCTGTTTTCATGCAAATGTCCACAGTAGCAAGTAAAAAGAAAAGAAAACAAACAACAAAACTATATATAAACAGAATGGTTTTGAATGGAACTTTTTGCACAGCTTCTCATGAGACAGTTCTTTTTCTATAAACATCACCTATTTTACTCATTAAAGAGAAAAATTGCTGTGGCAACCTTAGGCTGCCAGCCAAAGCTGACAGATATTTTGCAATCCTATTGGCCCAGAACAGTTCTGAACTGTGGATACTGAATACTTGTTGCAATACACACCACTAACATTTCTACAAGCAATTTGAGATATTTTATTGATTTTAATGGGAACAAAATTAGCTACGATATTCTTGGGCAGGAACCCCACATACACAGAATCTGCCCGTCAAGTATTATCACCATAGACCACAGGAAATTCACTCTCTAAATATATTTTATCCAATAAAAGCCTTCATCTTTCCTCACACCCTCTTTTCTTCCCCAAACCAAAATGAACACCCTCCCCATATAGTGAAATCAAGCAGTTAATTTCAACGTTTCCTAAACTGAAAGTTTCAGGGGGGAATTCATTTGTCTCCATCATGAGAATACTCTGGAGTATGGTCTTCATTTCATAATAACTTTTTTTTTTCCTGCAGGGCTCATACTTCCTATAACAAAAGAATAATTAAGTATTTAGTATGACACTTCAACACTATACTGAAAAGGAAAATTAATAAATTCCTCTGGATTATGTTAGAGCTTTCACCGAAGTTATCTAAGTGATTCACAAATGTTAATTGACTTCAGGAGGGGAACTGACTGTAGGCAAAATGGCTTTTTCCCTTCCTATCATGCCCATTTTGTAAGGACAAGGTTAGGCACAGAGATAATGGACAAAAATGGCTAAAGTTTCCATGGATTTTGGGTTCCGAATCTGAGAAATGAGAGTACTGATTTTCCTTAACTACTTAGTATTTGTACAGGGTTTCATATGTCCAAAGCACACTATCTGTGACTTTAAACTGCAGCTGGGAGAGCAGTCTGCCAATCTGGCCCACTGTAGAAAATCCAAAAACGAGTACTTAGTGGCCAATGGAAAATTTTGGTCAAAGCAATTTGGCCATCTTTAATAGGAACTTATCGGTAAAGGCAGGGATAGAATCCCGTTCTCATGGTTGCCAATTTTCCTAACCATGAGACCATTCCCTCTCTTCTATGAGTCTCCTGCCCATTTCCCATATATACCTTTTCATTTCTATGAAGAGGAAAGTACCCTATACGAGTCTTTCCTACATCATGCTGAATCATCTGAAGACTGTCCTAAAACGAAGTGACTAAGGGAAACAGCATGTGACTCATTAAAGATCACACCATACAAACAGACATGTGCACACACAAACCTCATATCCTATGGAACAAAATTAACCACCCAGCTTGTCCCATCTACTGATTTTGTCTCTTTAGAGCTTCAGCACAGAATGTCACCATTTGAACTCATGAAGACACCTGCAGGCGCTCAGATACACAATTTACAAGTGACTTTCACAAGCCATTTGTGGGCAGATGAAGCCAGAGTCAGACCCAGAGCTACAACGCTGAACTGCAGATTTGGGAAGGAAACATTCTGTATATAGCCTCGTCCCATACGTTCTTACTTCTCTTTTTTGATTTCTTGTTTTATGACTCACACATTCCAGCACTTGCTTCCAAAATCTGTGGTAATATTCGTATTTTCCTCTAGCCCCTCACACTTCTCTACTTCTCTCCATTGTCATAATTTTTCCCCAAAACCTCATCTGTTGCCCTATTGTACTCTGCGCTTCTTTCTCAGGCATGAGTTTTGACTTCTACCTCTCCACCTGCTTTCCTTTCTGCACTTACCCAACCTCGGAGATACGCTGGACAACAAAGTTTGTTTGGCCAAGATTTTTTTTAAGCAGCCAAAACAAACCAGCTTGGGACACTGCCTATTTCAGCCCTAAAGACTTCAGGTTTGTGAAGGTTAGGATCTAAGGAAACAGGGTCTCTAGGGAAAAAAGTCTGCGCTTGAAATTTGTGCATTATCCAGTTTGTTTTCACACTAAGCTACACCTTGCATTGGGTTTTTCTTTTTCCAGCTGTAGCATGCAGCTGGCCTTCTGTACAACATTTTCCACCTGACAGAAGTGTAAATGACTACATATGCGTAGGCAGCGGCACAGGATACCAATGACAGCTGGAGTGGGTTGAATTAACACTACTGGTATTTTTTTAAAAAATCCATTAAAAGGCTGCCTCATAAAAGTAAGACAGAATGCTGCTGCATTCCATTTTGGCATGAAAATTAACACTACTTCTCCCTGTAAAGAACGCAACTTTCATATGAAAATATCCTGAAATAAATCTATGTAGCTCTGGGATCGAATTTTCAGAAAACAAAACAAAACAGTTTATAACTCCAGTCTTATGCAAGTGAACAATCAAATCGCCCCTGGCCGGCAGAATTAGGGCAGTCCCAAACCACAGGAAATCTTAGCTACAGCACCTAGCACTTTAGACATAAAAAAAGCAGTACAGAATTAATTACGACTTGCTTTCATGTAGACATCTGAGAACCTTTAAGAACTTTACATACATTTGAAAAGGCAGCCCTTAAAAGGATGGTCATTTTGATCTAAGAAAGAGAGAAGCACGGGGAGGTGACATGACCCAGGCACTTGCAAATATGTGGCAAAGCCCAAAACAGAAGTGAAACCTTACAATCGTTTACTGTGACAGCATGAAAAGATACCTAATTTGATAGACGTCAGGCAGGAAAAAGTCTTGCTTTATAATAAAGAATTAATTGTTGGCTGTTTTTTTTCTATTTCAAGGATGCCATAACAGAGATATGACCAAACATTAGGTTAAACATATTTATGACTCCAAATAGATGGGTGAATGAGGTCAGCAATGGGCACACCTGCAGACAAGCAAGAGGAAGGGCCAAACCACCAAGATGTGGGTGGTCTGGAATGGCTACAGAACAAACAAACCCATGTTATTCCAACGAGACACAAACACTAAACCCAGAACAGCTATCGCACGGCAAAGGCTTCAGCAGTAGCTTATCTTCACTTTAAAAAAATCTTTTGGGGTGTAAAGGAGATCTGTAGATCTACAGAAATACCTATATGCAAAATGTGAATACATTAATTTCAAAGAAATGTCACGTCATTCACTCTGGACCTAAAGTAATACTCTGCTTATTCACCTATAAGTTAGTTATAAGACAAGACTCACACAAATTTTTATGCAAAACATTAAGCATAGCACTCCTCTGGAGCCTCTGCACAGCAAACCATGTTGTCTGCTCTCTGCACAACCCACAATTTGATCGAGTCTTGTCTGAGAAAGTGCAAATGAGGAGGTGTGACGGGTTTATTTTTGCTTCTTTATTTACTTTCCAAATTGTAGAAGCTGTTTGATCTCCCCAAAAGATCCTTATTTTGCTACGGTATGCTGGCCCTGATGAAAATTACTATACACAATACATAATTTAATGTTAGCATGCATTGTAATCCTCAAATTAAACAGTTAATCCTAACTACTTAACCATCTGAATTTAAAAAAAAAAAATGGACAAAAATAAAGGACAAAACCAACAAAAGATTATCTCTGCAATAAATAGAAGGGAAGTAAGACTCTTATCCTGTTGTGTATAAAAGTTTGCCCCCGCACATACGATGTTACAGGCCTGCGGTCTACTGGCTGGAAATATGATTGGGATTGTGTGTAAATATAAACGGGCCCTGATTTGTAATGATAATATGGAACCATTTCTACTTCAGCATTTCTACAGTGTGCACAGCCCTAAATTCACAAAAATCTTGAGCAAACCCTAAAATCTCACAGATGTGATTTGGATTTAAGCACGGACTTCAAATTCAGCAACTGTTTAAAGTCCTCTCGTGCACAATGATGCCTTTGAGTCCTGTATTTGAAGCTTTACTGTCCCGTCTTCAGCCCTGCAGCCCCCTCAAGGCAGAACGGGAGGGCACGGCTCCATGACCGACTCCATAACCGCTGCCGTAGGGAAACAACAGGGGAGGCACTGCATGGACCGGGACGGCGGGGAAAGCTGTGCTGTCCTCTCCAGTTCCAGTCATTTTCTTTTCCTTCTAAGGAAAGGAGCAATAACTGGACCAACCTGCGCAAACACCCATTCAGGGAGAGAGATCCACTCTCAGACACACAGGTTGCATATGAGAAACTGGTAACCGTGTGATTGAATAATTAACAATTTCCTAATGTCCTAATGTGTCTAATGTCCACACAGCAATCCATACTCTTCCTTCCTTTCCTTGCCAACCCACTGGGCACATTCTAGATTCCCAAGTTGCTGACTGAATTTGGGGGGGAGCGAGAGGTTGATCTTTTATATCAAACCGTCACAGAAATAGTTCCTTCCAATCTTTCAATTTCTTTCCCAAATCACTTTCTGCCTGCAGACCAGGAAAGGCAAGGTTTAATTCTAATTCAGTCATGAACTTTTTAAAAATGTCACCAAGTCAGAGTCTCTTATTCCCTACACTCCCCACTTAAAAATAGAAACATTATTCCTCGAGGTAGGGTTCAAACCCATCCCATCACCCTTTGTTAGTAGGATGTTATATTAACTTCCAGCTCTGCGAAAGCCGTAACAGGCTTTGACGCTGGACAACTTGTGTGTGGAGAAATATATTTCAGCTCCCATTTGGGGGGTTTTAAATTTCTCCAAACACAGAACACTTAAACTGCTGTTCACCAAAATACCTAGCAGTATAGTGTAGTTCATCAAAAAATAAACCCCAGTACAATTTAAATAATTCTTTAAAACATTCCTAAAATACTTATCTATATTAATAGGTGTAGAATATATAGAATCCCCAACAGGATAAACATTACCAGCTTTTATGTGAAGCTACCTCCATAGACTCATCAGTGATATAACCAGCATAGTTCAAAAAATAAAAATCTTACAAGCTTTATATGAGTGAAACTTCACATTATCCTACTTAAAGCTGCAACACATAATCAAATGCATGTCGCAATCATGAGTATAATAAAGATGTAATTAGGAAGAATCTTTTATCTCTGTGTTATTCTTGGTTTGCAAATGTGAGGTTTTTTGTTGATTTGTGAGACAACACTATTTTAAGCACGATTAAAAACTCAGGCCAGGCTCTTCGTTCTGCATCGTTCCCATTGCATCATCTTCATAGTACTCCTTGTACCCAGCAAGAATTTAAAGCCTCCATATTCCTGACTGGAAATAGCACATAACCCTGGCAGAGCCTTTTATAATTCAATGAAAGACAAGATTGTGCTCTCACAAAATAATTCAACAATTGGGTTTTGGCCACTGAAGCCAGGAGACAAAGAGAGTACTATGCCCTGGCCAGTCATATCAGCTTGCCTCGCATCTTCTTTTGCTGATGCATTATGTCCTGCAGCATACACTTTAAATGGCTGAACCGGTTGGTGCACCTAAGAGTAGTGAAATGGTAGAAAAAACCAAAAAGTCTCCTCACAGGCTAATATATAGACGTATATGAAAGTATAACTGTTGTCTGTGAAGTCGCTTGTTATTCCTGCTTCCTGATGTTCTAACCCTTATTGCTTATCAGTTTATTACCAAATTAAATTTTTCATCGCAGGGAGTTAGAACTGGTTATTTTCGCTCTTTTGTAAGACAAGAACAAGGCACTTAGTTAATGAAATTATACGTGGCAAATTGAAAACTGATAAAAGACAATATTTTCTCTTATATTACGACGTCAGTCTGTGGAACTCTGACCTGAAAAGTATCAAGGCAAAGAACATAAAATTCAGAAAGCCAACAGACATTTTTCCAAGTATGTAATAAGACCTCTGAATCCCTCCAGGTATGTAATAATTGATAAGAAGAGACATATCTATACGGAATTGTAAGCCTCATGGCTTATGCTTGAAACTACTCTCAACCAACTGATCAGGAACAGTATCAACAGCTCCACCTTGATGGCGGTCAGGATCCCGGGCTCCGGGACTCGACTGCCCTTACGGCCGCAGCACGAGGCTGACCCCGGCACCGCTCAGGCCAGCCCAGCCAGCTCTTCTCCAAACCCTTCCCCAACATGCAACCGGAATACCTGAATGTATTTATACCCGCGTGTGTTTGGGACACGGCATGAGCTGCCCTCTGAGGCAGAGAACAGCCCCTGGCACGTCTCATTTACCGGAACAGAGGTGGCCAGTACGTGTGTGGGAAAGGGAAAGCGAGGCAGAGCTTGAGGCCCTATCTTGTGTATCTTATGCAGGAGCCAATACAGCAGTTCTCGCTACTTTTGGTGGTTCAAACACTACACGTAAATCCGGGAGAAACAGGTGGTAGTACATCCTGTTTCTAACATGATAATAAAAATTATCTTTCAGGATACACTTGAGGTCAGTAACAGTAATAATGTACCAAAAAAAATCAGGAAGAGCAAAGCTTCATTTTCAAATCTGAGGTTAAGATTAGAAAAGCAGAAGTGAGAATAGTAGATTACTGACTCAGGAAGCATTTACCATGAACGCAGGCAGTAACTAGCTACTACTAAACCCAGCAGCGGACTTTTCACTTAAACCAAGACAGCCGAAGCTGATCTGCGCTTTCTCATGACACAATTGTATAACATGGTCCTACATCGAGAGAGATTTTGTTATTTATTTTCTCATAAATAAATATATAAACCACAGCATGATTCTTAATCCTTTTTGTAACGGACATAGATGGACTGGAACTTTACACCAATTTAGAGCGTACCATTCGCATGCACGCTGTTGAGACTTTGGACGGGACATCTCAGGGAACTGACCTGTAGAATTCCCAAGATTAGCATCCTAACCAGCCCTCAAATGGAGTCAGCCAAGTATTAACATTATTGGCATTTGTTATACGCCGGATCTCCAAAACATTATGGTAGCCCTGGAAAGATGAGAGCTGATGTTCTTCGGTCTCTCAGAGTGGGATGCTAGCACGATACAAAGACCATTAGAAATTCATTGCGTTTCCAGATACTCCATACCACCCACAGGCCCCATTTTACGCTGGAATTCAGTAGGTATTTATTTCTGATGGATTACCATTGCCACTAAAAGCTCTGACCCCTCTTGATTGCTCTAGCACAAATATCCAGCCCCCTGACAGCAACCGACTTTATCACAGCAGTGGCTCCAGCAGGTTTTGATTGATCTGGGAAATTGAGGGAACCAGCTACAATAGAAGAAAATATGTTCAGAGCCAGGGTGGGGGCCCTGCACTGCCTGTTTCCCCTTAGTTGTTTGGTTGTGTGCCAATGAAAATGGAAGTGGAAACAAACACACTGACTGGGTAAATCTGCCCTGACCCATATGAGTGGAGTTCACACTGTAGACAAAGTTATGGATTTCCCCCAGAGGGAGGGGGTAATGTGAAAATCCTGTGTTACACCCATTGTAACTTAAGAATATTTTCATTGGCATTCCTGTGAAAATCTTATAAAAATAACAGAATTGACTCGCTAGTTTTGGCCTGTGTTGGATTTTTTTCCACAAAGTAGCAGAAGTTTGGGACAGAGTGGTATTGACAGCTCAGTTTAGATATGCTGGTTAAAAAAAAAGTATTAACTAGTACGGGCTAGTACAATAAGCACGTAAGCTAACACACGTCAGTAAAGAGAAGATTATGTTAGGAAAGACATAGGGTGTGAACAGGTTGCTGCGCATAATATAATGGTTTCAAACTGAGATCTACATATCACATTCCATCAGAAATCATGCTGAGATTTATAAGAGGAATGGTCATCAAGAATGTCGCATTTTTGTCCACTCCAGCAAGAAATTCTGGCTGCCGGTTCCTAGCTGTTCAGTTACTACATTGTTACAAAAAGGATCACAACCTCAGCTGGAGTAAATCCATGGGTGCAGTTAGCTTCAACACAACTCTACCAGGATGTATGAGCTGAGGAGCTGTATGGCTAAATAATTTCTTGGGTATCATTCGCGCAAGCGTCACGCTTGCCTGGGAGGCTGTTCAAAAAATGAATGGGAAAACTGCTCGCAATCTTTTAGTGAGGTGTGGTTTGTAGGAATTTGAGATCCCATCAAACTGCACAGAGACTGGTTAAAATAATGTCATATCTGAGTAAAGGTCACGTTCTTAGTAAAACTCAGTCATACAGATGCATACAAGAAATACATTTCCCCTACACATACCTTGGACACAGTCTAAGGAAACTGTTAGGATGAAATTTCTGGGTAGCAGAATATTTTATGCAGTGAAAGTAGAAAATACTGCCTCTTCGCTGGGTGCTTTACCCAACAAATCCAACACACCCCCCCCCAATATCCAAAGGAGTTTCCATTTGACCCATGATGCACTCAACATCTTTTACTGCTTATAAGAGGACAGTGCAACTGTAGAGTTTTCTTTCCCAGGCTGCAACCTTGGAACGCCTTTTCTGGCTGCTACTACCAGTATTCAGAACAAGCATCATTCTTAACTCTTATGAAGGCCTCTAGAAAACACAAAGTGGGGCCGGTTATTGTACTACTAGTCAGTTATATTCTTCAAGCTTTGTGTGTTTATAGGCCAAATTTTGGGTCTTGAAGGTTTTTTTTAATTTTTTAGCTAGCCCAGAAAATCTTCAACCTCTTGCAGCAGAGGTTGAAACTCCAGTTTGCTGGTGTTTAACAAGATACAGAAATCGTGCACAGTTACTTCACACTGGAATTCACTATTATAATACAATACCAAGGCATTCTAGACATACTGGAAAACACCAACTCAAAAGCAATTTCATACAGAGCCTTTGAATAATTTTTAGGGTTTTATTACTTCTCCTTTCTACTAGTTTTCAAAGTATCTATTTCAATATGATTTGGGCTACTTATATTTCAATACTTTAGTATTTTGGGGGTTATTTCAGTTAGCTACTAAAAAATACATGCTGTCAGTAACATGTTTGTCTCGTGATCTGGAAGAAGGAGCAATTTAAGTCCAAATATTTGGGATTTTTTAAACATCAGAAAATAATGAAGAAGAGTTTTGCTATTACCCCACCATAGAAAATTAGTCATGCTTTCACCTTCCAAAGAAAGTAACATATTTAGTGTTAGAACTTATTATTTAATCAGTTCTGCGCAGAGCAAACTGAAAACGTGTTCTGAATAATGTTATCAGGTACTTTCTTGTACTCTACTAATGGAGAGGTTAGGAGACTGGAAAGGGGTTAGAGCCTCTCTGCTACTTGAAGCTTTCACCTCTCGTACCTCATTTAGGGACTGTTGGAAACAGGAAGCTACAGAAGTAAAACTGAGATCAGACATTACTTCTCAATAGTTTGCATTGGTAAGAAGAGATTAATGCCATGTACTATATGGCAAACTAATATCTATCGGGGGGAACTGTGTATATTTTTGACATTTAGTGTTACTTTGACATCTCTAATGCTGTTTTTTTCTCTATATTCTCAAAGAAGGCATTTGTTATAATTTGAATAATTTCAGTCCTGAAGCAGCTACAACTGCTTCCTTATCGTGGTCTTTCTACCAGATATAAAGGCGGAAGGGAATGGCATGCCTAGCTCAAAACAGCAATCCCTTCACTGCTGTATTACTAATTTCCACCCCTGCTTTGGTGGCGTATTTCTCCTTTACATAACAGCAGAAAAGAAAACATTACGAATGCAGACAGCAAAGTCTTGTATTAAACAGTCAAGTGTCTCCCTACTGCTTCCATTAAGCTTACAATGACTGATCTTTGTGTGACTACACCTGAACCTTTTATTTTTGCTAGTCTGTGCTATGTGATTTATTTTTCTAACCTCCATTCAGTTGTCCAACAGCTCCAGCCACTGAACTCCCACTGCAATCAATCAAGAAGTCTCCCTACACATTCCAGTGCTTTTCCAACTATATCAGCTTTTTCTACCAGTTCCCTAGAGAAGAATATTCCATGGATGAACGGACTTCCAAGTTAGGAATTTGATTCCAATCAGACTACATGTATTTAACTCTTTGAGGATGCACAGTGTGTGTCGCGCTTTTTTTGCGTCTTGCAAAAGAACCACTGAAAGCAAGAAAACAAATTCACAATGATCAACTCAGAAATAAATAACTGATCTAACTGTCTTTCTCGTCGACTATGATCGCTTAACACATCCAAGCCAGAAAATATTCTCTCTTCAGCAAGGAAACTATGATAGGTTTGAAAACCTCTCTGTTAGGTTTCAAAACACTTTACGTCTTGTTTTTATTATTTGTCTACTCTACATCTTCATGAACAGGTTTCCAGATATTGATGTGATGTTTTTAACGTCTCCTACAAAGCTAAAGTGGTCTCTGTGTTCAGAACATGCATTGCATTTAATTATGCAATACCGGACTGCTTCAGCTCTCAGATACCAGGAGAATTCAATTCTTCACTGAAAGAGGAATTCTGAAAATAGACTTACAACTTCTTGTTTCCCCAAGTTGAAATCAGCAAGTTATTCAGCTTATTATAAGAACAAAAATGCTTTCTTAGTCTTAACAGAACTTGCTTCATGTGAAGGAACTTAATCTATTTTCTGTGGTGGTTCTGCAGTCATCAGCATTATTTGGAAACAACATCTAAAACACTTGCCACTTAATGGAAACTGCAGAGTTTTACAATTGACTTGCTCTGTAATTTCTGAAACCAGACCAAGCCAATCAAGCAAAGGAAACCTCTTTCATGAATCTGTTATTTACATATAAAGCAGACAGGAAAAAGGTATTTTGTTAGCTCTGGAGACACAGTTTAAGGAGGTTTTAAAAGATTAGGAAGCATAATGACAGGTGCACAGTGTTCCTTGAAATGAGACGGGAAGTGAGTACGAGACAGAAGTTTATGGCACCATCCTTCTATAAAACTAAATGGACAAACTGTTCTCTCTTAATAATGACTATACACTAACAGTTACAACCAAGTATTGTACCTTTACTTGACCTTTAACACATTGTACTGCATTAATTGCCTTAACTATTCAATTAATGACAGCCAAGCCCCGGGTTGCTCCCATATTCCTTTTGTCTAAGATTATTTTTTAAAATAATTTTCCTGAAATATAAAATTCAAGCTCAAGCAAGCCAACATGTGTCATCATCTCAAAACGTAACATCCTCACCTTTTAATTTTTCAGGTAATGTTTCTAGCAAAACCCACCCTCAGAGAACACCAATGACCGCAGTGCCCTCCCTTCTTAACACCGTTTCCAACACAGCTTCCAGCCACATTTGAACATCTCAACTGTTCTCAAGGAAAACCCATTCCAAAGCACAGTTAAAAAGATCTATTCCTGTTTATAGAGTTGGAGTCCATTTAGCAATTTTCTCTGTCTTTGCACCTGAAATACAAACTAATACAAAAGTATCTGTTTAAGATCTGCCATCAGTATTGAATATCTACACAGAATATCCAGACCCCTCTGAGAATCAAATCCCAGTTTGATTGCAGCTTTACTACTGTTGAAATTTTCAAAGCCTCAAAGACTGAATCTTTCAAGATAGTAAGCCCTGAGCTTTCCAGGGATGGAGCCGCACTGACATCTAAAATAAAATGGGCTTAATAAAAAGAGCAAATATGGAACAGACATTAATCAAACTCTAATATTAAACACCTGACTCTTTGAAGTGCCAAGAGTGCTTACAATTCCCACTGCTTTCGTATTACTTACCTTTGATTATAGTCTTTAATCGCAATTACTCTGATTCTGTAAATACTCAAAATCTTAAAGTTCACGATACCATAACTTTTGAGCTAGCGTTTGAACAAGCAATGGTGCAAGCCCAGAGATGTAAACATACCAGCCCCGAGAGTATAAGCATACTTCTCAAAAAGAGGGAGGGGTATTTTGCCTCCTGAATGTACATTTACTTTGCGGTAACCGTGAATAACAAGAGTTAGAAGCACCGAGTTAAAAGACAGTACATTTTTACCCATGACTACAAGTTTGTGATCATGCAGAGTTAGCGGCAAAGTTTGGAGGGAGAAGGCAAAAGAAATATCTCAGTGTCGTGACATAGAATGATTAACAGAAAAGCAATTTGCCATGTGTGACAACTAATAAAAAAGCAACAAAACATAAGGCATATGCCAATTGCTACGGCACATGTCGGGATGTTACCAGTCTGACCCTTCATGATGCACTAAGTAGAGCAGCAAGGTATTTAAACTTCCCTCATATAATAAATAGAGTAAAGCAGTGTTCTTGGGGTTCTCTTTTTTTTTTTTTTTCCACCTAACTTCTTCACATATGCTGTGTAAACTCTTAAACTGCAAACTCGGTTCACAAACAAACCCATCAATGACTTTTATCTCAGCTCTTTTAGGACTTATCTCAGTGATCATTTCCCTGCATTGAAAATTCACTTCAGGGGCTCACGAATCATACCAGTACAGTGTTCAAAAGCAGTCTGAGGAGACTGGTGTGAATAGTGCCTGTCTCCCACACCCGCAGCCTATCATCAAGTAAAAAGGTAGGGTGAACTCTATTCACCATTGTCCACCCAGATGTTCTAGTTATTTTATCAGAAGTCCAAACACTTAAAAACAGGAATTCAGGGTAATAAACTTCAAGTTTTGAAGAAGAAGATATGTTTAAACATTTTAAACAGATAACATACATAAACTATACCCAATTATCTTGAATTTAGTTTGAGATTCTATGCTTACTAGAAGCTTTTCTCCCTTCATGGACTTTGGCCAGACCATCTAGTTTTAGGCTTCATCCAAAACTCTTTCAACTCAAAGAAGTGTTCTCACTGTTTGCAGTGGGATTTGGAGCAAATCAAACATGAAAAGCTGTAGTTGACAATAAGGGAACCTCAGAGGGTGATCTGACTGCTGGTCATGTACAGTTTCTGGAAAAGAAACAAATGACCTGCTTTACTATCTTCACACACAAAGTTCAACAGAAATAAAAGATGCTTAAGCAACATTTTTTTATATAGAAAGCGTACTACCTGTGAATGGTTATAATATCTGATTGATCAGAAAATAGAGGCAACAGAGCGGAGAAAGTTCTTTTTATTACTTCATAAATCTGCAGTGTTAGTTTTGAATCATTATTCAAGGTGGTCCCTCGAAGATAAAATCTGCACTAACAAGAAGTAAAAATAATCCGACAAATCATTCCAACAATGTCGTCCTAGCTCCCTCTAACATCTATCTGAACGCAGAAAGTAATAAAAACTGTAAGATAATGAAGCAGACCACAGAACATTTCGGATGGAAAGAAAAAACATAAATGCAAGGCCTAATCTGGGCGATATATTACCTCCATAGAGATAGTGTCAGAAACAGCAAGAAGTGGCCTAAAAACATAGAAGTAAACTGTTGTTTGGCGAGTCCTAGCTGTAACACAGAGTCACGATAGGAAAGCTACAGACATGGAAAATACGGTAAGGCACACCATAACACCGCTGTGCTTGCTAAAGGGTCATATCATTGTACTTACACAGGGTGGAACAGAGAAAGGCAGACAAAGCCTGGTGAAAAAACAGTGAGGGCTATAGCTGACCCTCCCTTTCTCCTAATAGCATCTCCTGCATATGATATACTTTACCCTGAGAGCAGGGATATTCCAAAACGTCCATCAGGCCACCCTAGGGGTAGGAATTAGGAAGAGGCATATTAATGCTGCAACGTATAGGTTGCAATCCGCTGTACAGACCTGCTAAAACACAGCTCAGCATACTTAACAAGTTGGTAAGCGTTCCTTGCCATGCCACCGTGAGATTTTTTTTTAGCGGGCATATTTCCCTCATGCAAGCAAGAGAAGAATGAGTCATGAATGATTTCATAACAGCTCTGCAGAAATTAGTCCAACATCACGGCTGTGGGAGAACTAAGCCGGACAGGCTGTCAGAGCACTGAGGGACAAGGAGAAAGAGTCCAAAACCATCATTAGGAAGCACAGAGTAAAGAGGACAGAGTCCGTGTAAACAGGAAATAAAGGAAGTCTTGCATTTCACCCTGACCACAGTGTCTAATTGCCATGGATAAGAAAAATTAAACAATTCTTTTCACACTACCTATGTGCAAAACCAAGTAGTCGTCATATTCCACATGCTGTGATGTCAACCTAAATCCACCTTGCTCCAGTCCTGTGACAGCATTATTTCTTCAACACATGTCAGTGACTAAGCCTAGAAGTATGGTAGACTCCTGTGGCAGGAGTAGAATTTTTAGGCAGATCACGTGAGTCTTACTTTGATTTCTGACAGAGCCACTTTGTTAAGACTGTCTTTGGTCAAGAGTTCGGTCAATAAAACTTAGTGACTTTCTGTTATCAAGGACTCTCAGCCAGTAGCCAACTAAGATGCAGCCAATGTAAAGAGCTCCTTTTGGAAAGTATTCCTTCTTATTCTAATTACTCCAGTTGACCTTGGTGCCACGGTCTGCTGCCCAAGAGTTAAAGAACTATTGTACCTACTTTCTTAAGAGATGGGCTATTGCAGATATCCTAGTTCTTATGAAATTAAATCTATTAAAACTATTTCAGTAGCTGTACGGCTGGCACTAGCACCCATCATTGCAAGTTTTTCAGTGGAAGTTACTGAGTGGTGTGTGCAAACCAACAGGGAAGTCTTCAGTATGGTTCAAGATAGCTTCAGTATAGGCCTCCCTCAGTGTGCATGGAAAAGTCGAAAAATCTTTTAATACCTGCAGGTATTAAATCTAATATGACCCTAATACCTGGTCAGCTGATCCAGACGTTAATTTGGTATAGCAAAGAAGTACCTGGAAGACTAAAAACGTGATAGCTGCTAACTGATCTTCCTGAAAATAAGTAGCACAGGAATAACTAGACAGGAAATCATATTTCCAATAAAAGGAAAAATTAAGAAAGCTCCTTCAAAAACTCTTCTGTAAAATATTATCACATAAGTCACTTTAAGCAAATCAAAACATTTCATTGTTATTGCCTTTAAATCTTTTAGGAAACCTTTTTTAAATATTGAAGTCAATTCAAAACAATGACTTGAAACTTTGCTTCGACTTTTCAAAGCAGTACTTTTTCTCCGTCATCAAAACATTTCAGCTAGAATTTTTATCCTCTACTTTTTCTTTTAAATTGATAGACTTTTCAGTTTCAGCAAAAGCAATATATTTGGAGAAAAAAAAAATACGTCTGATTTAATAACAAATCCATTCCTCATCCAAACAGCTTTCCAGGAATTCTGATATTTTCTTTCCTCTTGGTAGTTTTCTTAAGTGTTATTGTGCAGTAAACTCTGCAGTGAGCCAGTGCTGGAGATCCATCTGTATTCTGAAAAGCCTTCAGGTGTGCTAGACAGCTCTCCTGTGACTCTTATGACTGCCGGGCTTTCTCCAACCAGGCAGTTCCCATCCCCTCCTGTATTGACTCTCAGCACTGCTCAGCCAGAACAGCCGAAACAAGCTCTGACAGTCTACAGTACCAAGGGCAATTATAGCATTTTATAGCATGTGATAATTGAGTCATTATGATCAGGCTGCAACAACTACAAGAAGGAAAATTCTCATAACAACTCAGACGGTAACTGCTTGTATATTTTCTTTAGCTGGGTCTGAATCAGTTATAAAAATGGCAGCCGAGTGCTTGATGGCCTGCCTAGGACACAGTTGAGTGACACGCCGTCCTTCCAGACGAGGAAGACCTACAATGCTGAACAGACCCCTTCAGGTACTCACTCGTATCTATGCAGTACATGAAAACAAAAGGTTGACGTAATCCTGATCTAAATGGCCACGAAACTGTGACCACGTCTTCCAGTACTGAATCACATGGTGCACCAGGTGGTAGTAATGGCGGCAGGCTACACACTCTTTTGGCTCATCTGGTAAATCTGCTCCAGCCTGTGCTCTAAACTTAACTAAACTGAAGTGCCAGCAGTGCAACTTTAAGCAGTTTTGAGCTAGGGAAATGGCAGAGGGTTGTTTGTAAGCAATCAGGCAACTCCTAAATTCATCACCAGGTATGACTTGCAAACATTTGCCGCAAGTGTCTTCTTTCATTTATGACTAGACAGATAATTGCACATTTTCTTTTCAGACTTCTTGGTTGTTCAAGATTGCTACCTGTGAGGCTGACACTACTGACAAAACAAAGAGAAAATGATAACGGAGACAAAATTATGAATACCATAGCGTAAAACAGCTGATAATACCAACTTTTCAAATAGGACAAATCAACAAAAATAAACACCACCGTGCTTACATTCAAATCTTCTCAGTAAAGTAAGAATGATCTTATTTTGCTTGTCTGTGGAGAAACGGCTGTGATGAAGCGGCTCCAGCAAAGTGTAAGGGTCAGAGTGGGTTAAGTGATACAGGGTGATAAAGAGGTGTCTGGAAAGCCAACCTTGCATCACCTGCTGCTTTTATCAGTATGAGGTGTCAATGCTGCTGCTCGCAGGGGTGATCCCATCTCCTTCAGCACGAGCCACATGTTCATGTCCCCTTAACAGCAGCGTGGCCATCCTGGGCTGTCTGCAGCAGGACTATGGCTGCTCTGTTGCCTATAGCAGACTTCTACTCAAAGCAACGCTCTGCTCTTCCTGAAGCTGGTCCTCCTCCCAGGACTGTGTCTCCAAGACTAACCAAAGGCACAGTTTCATTTCAAAAGCCAAAACAGGAACTACAATGGGAAATCACCTTGTTCTGGTTGTAATCCGTGACTCTTAGCACAGATGCAATGTGAAACGTATTATTTCATGGCAAATGACATTGACAATAAGAAAACAGTAGTTCCAGTGTAGAAATGTCTTAACCTCAAGCAGTCAACGTGATGGTAAACAGTGTAGAGGACCAAGATACTATGGAAAACATGTATATTAGAAATGTGTTACAATAACCAGAAGTACGTGATTTCACCCTTTTTTTGGCACTTAAAATGGTAAAATATAACTTTAGAATGGAAATGTGGAATAAAACCCCTAGATAAGATGCTAGGCAGGTATAGAGAGACATAATTCTACTGAATTCTGGCCCAGGAGACTACCCTTGCACACTGGTAATGTCATTAATTTTAAAAGATTTCTAAGAAGTTCTAGCTATGAAACACACTCGCTATCCTTATATATATATATTTCGTAAAATGGAATGTATGAAAAGCTACTGTTCCAGTTGTAACATTGATAGCCCCAAATAATTTAAAAGCCTAATAGTTTAAGTACATTAAATAATTTGGGTATTCTCATTCACGCTATTTTGTCTTATACTTAAATCTGCTTTAAACCAATTTTGTTATTCTCTGCAAATGCAAACCTTGCTATTTCATTTACACGTTACAAGGCTTCCTGTTCTGAGAAAACAATTACTTTCCAGGAAGTAATAGTATCAGAAGTTTCTGGGCATTGGGGTTTACTAAAAAAACAAAACTAGCACTAGCGTTACCTTCCACTTAGAAACGACTTCTGCATGGTCTTTCAAACACAAGGGCATAAAACCCTCCCATGTCTGAACTAGCTGATCTCTCAATGGCCCATCAATAAACAATAATCGATTCTATTTATGTGATTCTATCTGAGTTGGTAGGGGGATATGCAGAAGTGCTCCATCCTTTTAGGGAGAGGTAGGACTGTTAGTCCCATGACTACCAGATCCGCACTGTGCAGGGTAACGGATTTGTCTCTGCATTTGTGAGAGTCTGCAATTCACCATATATGCTATATGTTCTATCTCAGTTCCTTCTGCATTTTAGTTTATTCCTGTCTCTTCTGCATTTCAGAAGAAAGCAGAAATTCATGTTTTCTTTTTCCAGTGATGGTTCTTTCTCCCCTTCACAGTCTGAGGCAGCATTATATGAAAAACAGACATTTGATTCTTTCCTCACGGTGGTCAAACTGTGGTCTAGCTATTCACTGCGACTGGAAGGGTCTTCTCCTAATGTTCACAGTTGTGAGCCACAAGAGGGGCTCTAGTTCCTCATTGAGTGGTAGGACAAAATTACAAGTGAGCTGCTCAAACCTTTCATTACATTTTAATAAAGTACTAGAAGTACCGCTCAGTCCTTTCCACTGCTTGTCAACATGATCAAACACATCCTATTATTTTCGAGCCCATTTCTGCAAGATGCAGTCTTAGTCTAGAGCACTGGAACAGCAGTGTAATTACAAGCCATACATCCCGAAGATTTGCTAATAACATTAACACCTGTAAACGTTGCCAGTAACTGGCAGTCAGGTAAAACTGGTTTACTCCAATTTTATTTTTCTCACTGAGCAGACCAGTGTCTTGGCTACCACAAAGGATCTGTGGTATAAGAAATGGTAGAACTAATGGACACCTGGATAAATAAAATCTATTTGGGAGAATCAACGTGATTTCTGTAAAATAACGTTTTGTCTTAAAAGCCTCTTGGAGTTCTCTGCAGGGTTCAGTCATGCTATGCAGGTAAATGTGACTCACTTGACATATTTTACTTGGATATCCAGATAGTTTCCAGCAAAGACTTTTGCCAAAGGCTTTAAAGAAAACGAAGCAGCCATTACATAATAAGGAAGGTTCTGACATGGATAAATAACTGGTTAAGAGGTAGGGTGTAGGAGCAAATGCGACGCTGTAAAAAGGCAAGAAAGTCACCAGCAGAGTTCTACAGGGGTCTTTGCTGGGACCCACGTTACTTCACATACCCAGAAAAATGTCTGGAAAAGCAGTAGAAGCGTACAAAGTTTGCTGGTGATAGAAAGCTACTCCAGATAGTAGATACTTTGAAGGCAAACTGTAAAGAACTGAAAAATGAGTCTCTTATAAGACAGAGTGACTAGGCAATAAAACAACAAATAAAATTCAAAGTAGAGAAGTGTGACAGTGCCCTGAGTGTACTGAAAGCCCTTAATCAGCTTTCAGTTCTCGTTGGACTATAGGTGCATCTGTCTCTGGCTGCTCCTGACCCAACTCACTGGAAGCACCCTGGACTTGGTTCATTGCCCCACCCTGACTGCTAACACGGCTCAGATGTGGCAGGACAGTGCTCGGTCAGTAATGGCCCTGTCTGCGCTGGGGTCGTCCTGGCTCCCAGATGCCTCCCCCATCACAGGCCACCCAGGTCCTGCTGCTCCCAGCTAGGTGACAGCCCAGGGCACGTGTGGGTGTCCCAGCCTGGGCTTAAATGAAGCCCTGGAGCCACAGGCAGAGGTGGGGGTCCTGGGTGGGGATGGTCAGGGCAAGCGAGGGAGTAGTCGAGTACTCTTCAAGCTGGGAAAGAACTGATGTAATGGAGATCCGACAAAGGTCTACAAAAGGTCTGTGGGTGACAGGGAAAAGGGAGGGAGGGAGTATCTGCTCACTGTCTTCACTTGGTGGCCTCTTGGTAAAGAAGCCAGCTTCAAAGTAAGGAGAACAAGGTGGTTCTTCATGCAGCAGAAAGTGGACATGTGGCACTCCCCGCCTGAGGACAACTGTGGATGTGCAAGTTCACAGGGAGAGCGGGCAACTAGTTGGCAGAAATCCATTGCAGAGTACTAAACAGGCAAGCCACACCAGCCTCGGCGAGATCTTCATTCCCAAAATGGAAACAGTTGAAGACTAGGAGAGTTCTGAGGGGAAGCATCACGTACGTAGGCCTTGTTCTAACTCTTCTATTCCAAGTGCCCATCTATGAATAGCAGGCAGCTTGGGTGCCTGGCTTAAAACAGTAACAGAGCAATGTCTGTTCCAAAGGCAGATGGGCATCAGGACCTTGTCCCTGGTTACAGCAAAATTAAATTATTTGATGACTTGTAGTCTGAAAACTGCCACAGTTATTAAAAATGTCTTAATTTCTGGAAGACTCATTCTTCCTACCACTAGCTACATGTCTGGAGGGTAAGAAAAACAACCTTAGCTGTAAAGGAAATCCTTTTTCAAATCTGATGTCTTGAGGATTACAATCCTTGTTCTTTTTGAGGATGTTGGCACCAAAGGCACTAAGGAAGCAGGGGGATGCTTGGCACTGCATACCAGTTGCAGTCTTTCATCTAGCAGAAGATCTTCACATCAAAGATATCCTACCCTTGACTAAATACATTTATTTATTTACTTATTATATTTATTGCTGAAGAAGTAGGCATCTTTCCACAAAGCTCTGGGCACCCTGCCTTTACTTCCGATTCACAGAAAGATTTTACGTGTTTCAGACAACCTCCCTTCTTAGCAAAATGCCACCTTCATTCAAACCTCAGTCCACACAGGACCTACTCATCCAGACTTCAACATTCCCCAAGTGGTCCTCCAGAAACTAACACTGCAGAAGTAGAAGCCTTAACGTCTGTTCTCTGGATAGATATTTTCTTGTCTCTCTTTTGCTACATTGAATTCTCTGTTCCAAATGTAAAGTGTTCTGTTTTCTTTTTCCTTTGAAATTATGGATGGAATTAAAAATTGAAGGGGGAAAAAAAAATCTTACGAGTAACAGTAGCATTTAGGAAGTACTACAACAGAATACCTCTCTGTTCCTTTTTTCTTTTTCATTATGATATACTATGTTCTGGTGTTACATAGGTCGTACAGAACCAGGTTGCCATTGTTCTAACTGCTGGGTCATTCAAAGGCCACAAAGAACAATTAAATTAAAAGGAAAGTTCTTCTACTCCTAAGCGAATTGCTTCAGAGTGAAGTGGCTTAATTACTCCAATTACTGTCAATCTCAGCTTCCTTAAACTGTCTCAAAACTATGGTGGAGAATATCCTGATTAAGTGAGAATGAACGAGACTCAAAAAATAAGTAAGTAACATTTTGTTAACAAGACTTTCTGCTCTGCATGTGCATTAAATTAAAATTCTAAGCAAGCACCTCTACCAGTAATTTTTATCTGCATATACACACACATACCAGCATTATAACCCCCTCCCAGAAACATGCAGACACCATTAGGATTGCACAATCAAGGACTGTTGAAGTGAGGAAATGCCAGAGTTAACCTTCCTTTGGCCTTTCTGCATAGATAGTTGAAAAAAAAAAAAAAAAAAACAAAATCTTCAATTACATAATCACACGCTACCGTTTTTGCAGGACTTCATTCAGTGCACAGGAAGGATAAGCCCCACGAAATAAGCAACATTTCAATATCCTGCTTTACCTCCGTTCTTCCATGTGTGACCCTCAGCCTTGCAGCAATTCTCTCCTGAGACAGAATCACTGACTTCCTCATGAGCTCTTCTGTGGTGTTCATCGGTATCACATTTGAACATTTCTCCAACAGTTATTAATTAAAAACTTACAATATAACTGTGAGGGAAGAAGTACTCTCAAATTCATTTAATAGAAGGTTAGTTGGAGAATAACTGAGATTGGAAGCTTCCTCTGATGTTAGGTGTCTAATTTCAGACACACAAGACCTAACTTACTCATCATTTGCAGCATTATATAAGCTTAATATATTCAAACACAGTTCTTATTCACTTCAACTGCAATTATAGATGCAAATCACTCTATAGCTTTAAATTAAGCACAGACAGTGAGACACATTAGATAGCTAGCCATGAAATTCATTTGCTCAGCCACCCCTAGCAGACAAGAGCCCGAGACAGCATTCCGTTTTCTAGCACAGCCTTCAACCACCCAAGCCATGGGGTCTTCTTGCAATCTAATACCTGGTTTAATGTACATAGTCCACCTCTGGCCACACATTAAGCAAAGGCCTTAAAAAACATATTTGTTTTCAGCCTCCTACCATATCTGCTCTGCACAATGCTGGAGGCCAATGACAAAAAGCAGGTGACTTTGTAATTAAAACCTGCATCATCACGGTGGATGTGAAAATGGAAAATTCCATAGGCAACCTGAATTCTTCAATTCTATTGTTTCCAAACCACTGAACTGTCAGCTTTCCAGCCTTACTGTTTTCTTTATAATATATTCTTCCTAAAGCTTTCTTCTGTTATTTAAACGAAGTCAAACTTTGAAAACCACCATTGTGTGACAATCAAAGGAAATCTACCCCACTGGTTTATGCCTTTATTTCCTCCACACAGGTCTCTGACATTTCAACTGAAGTAGGACACGCTGATTCTAGGTTACCATTCTCTATTTCAGTTCACTAGCTGAATCCCAATCTTTTCCTCACCTCCACACAAGACAGAAAATTATTGGAAAGTAAAAAAGTGTAAATGTCTTACTCTCCATCAGAACTGGTAGGAATGCAGGCTTGTGTTTCTTTAAAGCAGTTACAGACAAGTGAGAGACATTTAAGAGCATGCGAAAATTCAGAAATAAACATACTGTGTCATCATTAGAAAAGATAAATTGCAGAGAAATGGCAATATCCGTATGTAATTGGGAGTCTGGATGTTCACTCAAACCTCTCATATTGCTGCTGATAAGAAGGTGCTCACAACAAAAAACCATTATTCATTCAAGTCTCATACAGATAAATTTTTCCATGACCAAAGCAGCCCATAGTCGAGAACATAATTTACTTAAACTGTGGACAAAGGCTCTGCGCTATTGGGCTACACTTATAAATCTGTCAGCACTCACACAGTACAGGAGATCCACCTGCACAATCCAAATATACACATTAATGTGTTTCCGTATGGATATTTGTTCTCAAACTGTTCCAGAAGTTTAGCTCAACAGTTTCCTGTATTAAATTTTAAGTTGCATCATAAATATATAGTGTTTTATAGACATTTTTGTCAGTAATTTTTATCACATGCAATTTATATTAATCGTATTTTAAAGTAGTGCCAAAGAACAAGCCAAGTAACTTTATTTAAGGCAGTACACAAGCACAGGGTAATGGTCAATCCTACATGCAGACAAGATACCCCCAATGAGATACGATGAAGCCCACTAGTATTAGTTTACTTATGAAAGATCATGCTATATGTGGAAAAATAATAAAATACCACCGTTATTACTTTTTACCATTTATATTATAACTTTAAGGGGACAACCCTCATGGAGTTGCATTACAACTTTAAAAACATAGCGGGTGAATTGTTAATCTTACTGAAAACTCTGTATGTATAATATACACCATAACCCTAAGAAAGGGCCATGTGTGAACATATTCGCCAGATCAGTGTTTTGACTGGGCATATTGGTCGTCAGTGTTTTTCATAATTGTTATCAAAATTGGTAAGTACAGCCCAACAATGGTATCTAATGGTGCAGATTACCTCCTTGCATATCAGGTAACTGGTTTTTAAATGTCTAGACTACCTTGGCCATAGAAAGTTTATTTGCATAGCATTTGATTATCATGATATTTGTTACCGTCGGTATTTGTATATATACTTCTAAGTTTACACTCCAACAGTGTTTTACGAGGAGTGATATAAAAGGAGCAATGGGGATTGTTTATGAGCACTATTGTGTGAGGGTGAGTATAAAAAACTGAACAACAAACATGAAGACAATTAAATTATGACAAACTATAAAGAACAAATTGGGAGTACCGCAGAAGAGCTTCTTGGCAAGAAAAAAGAATATGTTTCTTTCAGTTTTCACCAACTGCTATTAAATAATTTATGTTTGTGACACAACATTCATGTTTTGATGACCAGATTGTAATTTAAGACCCTTTTCTGTTTTTAAAATATGCAAGATTATTTTTGATTCTGCTGTCATTGTATCATCCCTTACAATGAATTCTGCAAAGGAAAGCTAATAGAAATCTAATGTGAAATACCATGAATTTCTAAGACCAGATTATTTTTTTTTTTTTTTTTTGTAGTTTGGCTCGATCCCTGCTAATAGAAGATGTTTCTTCAGATTTCAACATATTTCAAGTGAATAAACACAGTAGCTGAATAAGATAAGAAGCATTGCAGACCTCACCCTAAAGATTAGAACTCTGGCCGGGCTGAGCTGTCTTCTCACTAGAAACACACACGCTACAGTAAAATATGAGGAAAGCTCAAAAAAAAAATCTTTCATGCCACTATAATCAAAAGCAAACAGTTTAAAAAGGAAAAAGAAAGCTTTCCTCTGTGTGTTAGGATTGAAAACCAGGCAGATTATGGATGGATGGGTAAGTAGAAACAAGAGTGGATGTCTGGATTCTTACGATATTTGAACTGGCTCTGCCAGTTACTGAACAATGCCCAACAGGATGCAGTAAACTTAGCTGAAAAGAGGGCTACACCGCAAAACCGCTGTTTTCGACGAGGCTCAGTTTTTGGGAGTGCTGAGGATGCTTGTTTCCCGCTAAATCTCTGGGAATCAGGTGCTCCAAACTCCTACAAATGGTACCGTGTCCTGCATAATGCAGGAAGAGTACTGGAAGAAAAAGTCTAGAGTGTCAGTCCTTCTAGGAGAGTTTGTGCATTTGAGGTTTTTTTTTTTTTGCTGGAGCTCAAGTCAATTCCTAAGTACCAAGTCAGGATTCACATGACACGGGGATTACAGGAACAAAAAGGAGAATACAAAACCCTCTTCCATTTCAAGCATTACGGGGTGAGATCACAGTAATCTGCAGACAAAACCCCCAAGTTACAGCATATAATCGCTGCCAAGTGTACACAGCGACTCTTCCTTCGTTCTTTCAGCCTTTTTCCTTTCTGAGCGCTGAACAGCCATGCTGCAGCACCATGCAAGTTCAATATTTTAAGGGCACGGGGCAGAACTTTGGCTTCCTCTGACATAACAACATTGTTTGGCCAAGACACCAACTTCCAAATTGTTTCTATTTGGACATTTGGGGAGGGATTTGCCAAAGCGCTCAACAGTGGTGTATCTCAGCTCTTATTCAAGGGGGCAGTAAAACTTGCACTGACTTTGGCGGTACCAAATAAAATCAATGTTATGCAATCCAGTTAAAATGGAGGAACCATTAAACTATGTATAGCTGAACATTTACTGAACAGTTTCCTTATTCTAAAAGCTGTGCAAAACAATTTCGAGGTTAAAGCAGATCTGTCTCAATTTCAACATTCCTAAGCATAAAAAAAGCAAATGGCATGCTTTCTACGAATTTATTATTTTTTCAATCACGTTATTAGTGAAAGTTATTTTTCTTTACTTTCTTGAAAAAAACCTATAGACTTTTTATTTAAGAAAATTGATTCTTCTTAGAAATACGAAATTACAGTGAAATTTTAAAATTAACATTGTCATTTTATCCTTCAAATTCAGAATATTTACTACAGCAAAAAAAAAAAACAATTAAGATGATAAAGCAAGATAAAAGTTTTGAAAACAATAGCTTTAAAAACTGGACTCTTCTCAGCCACATTTCTGGCATCTGACACATTCCATTGCTATGATGTGCTATTCAGACAAAATTTATGCAGCCAAGCACAGGAAAATATGCAATTTTTTTTCCTAAGATCTTGAGTTCAGCTATTGATTATATAATTAAATTGCCAGTCACTCAATTCTAATATGCTATAAACAATATAGAACTACTTTAGATACTTCTGTGGAGAGTAGTAGTCAAAGGAGTCAGTAACTACAGGAGTTGCCTAAAAGACAATAATTGTATTGAGTACATCAACACTGCTGATGACGGGGGGAAGAAAACGACCCAAAACTAAAGACCACTGACTAAGCCAGACATAGATTATTTGCAGCTAATTTCTAAGTTACTAATGTTCGGCAAGGGATTTAGAAACCACTCATTTGGTACTACCCACACGTGAAAAATAGGCGCAGATTTTATTAGAGGGAGGGAGCGTACACAGAGAGAGACGTTTGCCTTTTTAATCCTCAGTACTACCTTCTGATTGCCATGTGCCACCAGAGAGAGAAATTTATTATTATACCAATGGTACTTCTAGCATTTTGACTTTCCCTGAGCCCCTCCTGAGAACGTGGAAGGGTTAAATGCAATTAAT
The DNA here is from genome assembly GCF_965231255.1 of Vanellus vanellus. Classification (NCBI taxonomy): domain Eukaryota; kingdom Metazoa; phylum Chordata; class Aves; order Charadriiformes; family Charadriidae; genus Vanellus; species Vanellus vanellus. Next base: position 62,289,873 of record NC_138907.1, read on the forward strand.
TCATAACACAGTGAAATAATCTCTTAGGAGAAGAGTAATTCCCCATACACAGAGACAGAGAGAGGGAAGCCCCAACTGGTGGGACTGTTGCTATACAATGTCTTTGGCCAGTTCCAGTGGCAAGATTTTAGCAAAAGCATACCCAATTCAACATAAGATCAAAATACCTTACATGGAAAAAATATTCCGCCAAAATCTGACAGGTCAAAGAAAAAAAGCCCATATTTTATAATCTAGTTGCATAATAAACTGTAACCAGCGCAGCTGGTGCTCGCAGCAGATTTGATGTGCCAGGCTTACACACGGAAGGGAGGGGGCTCACTGTCTTTATAGTTACACTTCCTTTAAATATGTTTATCAGTCAATATTTTGGTTTTTTAAAAAACCCGCAACTTCTAACTCATTGTATGAATGATGCCTTTGTTCAACATGGCGTTTTGCCCTTTTATTTTTGTATGTATGTTACAGATACGATTTCTCGAAATATAACAATTCTCTAAACCAAAGTTAAAATCCAAGACGAGTTGAACATCATTTGGGCAATTTTTTATTCAAAATATTGGAGAGATGGACACCCACACCCAACATGAAATCTCTTAGTTATTTTAGATTTCCGTACAAAAGACGCAATACTGATGTCCCTTTGTGTATGTTTAACGACTCAGCAGGCAAGGCAATGTCAGCATTACAGAATCACAGAATAGTCAGGGTTGGAAGGGACCTCTGGAGATCATCTAGTCCAACCCACCTGCCAGAGCAGGGTCACCTACAACAGGTTGCACAGGACAGCGTCCAGGCGGGTTTTGAACGTCTCCAGAGTGGGAGACTCCACAACCTCTCTGGGCAGCCTGTGCCAGTGCTCTGCCACCCTCAAAGTGAAGAAGTTCCTCCTCGTGTTAAGATGGAACTTCCTATGTTCAAACTTGTGCCCATTACCCCTCGTCCTATCAATGGGCACCACTGAAAAAAGAATCCTCCCATCCCTCTGGCATCCTCCCTTTAAGTATTTGAAAGCATTAATAAGATCCCCCCTCAGTCTTCTTTTCTCTAGACTAAAGAGACCCAAGTTCCTCAGCCTTTCCTCATATGAAAGATGTTCTAATCCCCTAATCATCTTCGTAGCCCTTTGCTGGACCCTCTCCAGCAGATCCCTGTCTTTCTTGAACTGGGGAGCCCAGAACTGGACGCAGTACTCCAGATGCGGCCTCACCAGGGCAGAGTAGAGGGGGAGGATGACCTCCCTCGACCTGCTGGCCACACTATTCTTGATGCACCCCAGGATGCCATTGGCCCTCTTGGCCGCCAGGGCACATTGCTGGCTCATGGTCATCCTGGTGTCCACCAGGACTCCCAGGTCCCTTTCCACAGAGCTGCTCTCCAGGAGGTCAGCCCCCAACCTGTACTGATGCATGGGGTTATTCCTCCCCAGGTGCAGTACCCTACATTTACCCTTGTTGAATTTCATTAGGTTCCTCCCTGCCCAACTCTCCAGCCTGTCCAGGTCACGCTGTCAAGCAGCACAGCCTTCTGGCGTGTCAGCCACCCCTCCCAGTTTAGTGTCATCAGCAAACTTGCTGATGGTCCACTCTATCCCTTCATCCAGATCATCGATGAATATATTGAACAGGACTGGGCTCAGTACTGACCCCTGAGGGACACCACTTGTTACTGACCTCCAACTAGACTCTGCACCACTAACAACAACCCTCTGAGCTCTATCTGTCAGCCAGTTCTCAATCCACCCCACTGTCCATTCATCCAACCCACACTTCCTAAGCTTGCATGTGAGGATGATGTGGGAGAGAGTGTCGAAAGCCTTGCCAAAGTCAAGGTAGACAACATCCACTGCCCTCCCCTCATCCACCCATGTAGTCACATTCCCTGTATACCTCCAGTTTCTGTAAAGTGCAGTATGGTATATGACTAACATACTTCGGAATTGGAAAATATTTAGACAAAGAATTAGAAGAAAAAAAAAAAAAAAACACTAAAAGATTTGAAATTTAAACCCATTTATATGCCTTTCCTGTAAATTCAAGACAATGAGGGAGGGGTGAAAGCACCACCACACTTCCCTTCAATCCTTGCACCACAAAACAAAAATCACTGAGGACTGGGACTTGTACAAATGCCTCTGTGATAACTTCAACCATGAGGTCTTTTTCTCCACCTAAAAAGCAAGTTCTGATAAAGAAAAAAAATGACTTCAGCTTCATAGTATGGATTTGTCACTGCACAGCTCTTAATAAGAAGAGCTGTGAGAAGCCAGAGCATGCATCTGAACAAAACTAACTCTGTTCAAGACAGGGAGCTGCAGTTTTCTGTCTGACACCCAATAAGAAGTATATTCATGAGGGAAAAAGCTGGAACTGGAAAAACTCTGATCGCATTGTATCCGTTTAAAAATTGGGTTAGCTGTGTGACGATCTTTCCATGGATCTACCCTGTGTTCTGCAAGAGCTAAGTCTTGCAGATATTTATCCGTGAAAAAAACAGTTGTTTTACAACGTACTGGAAGACAGTTGGACTACTTGGGGGATGTCTGGAAAAAAAAAGTGATATCAAAAAGGGGAACTAACTTTCTGTCACTCTTTAAAATACCAAAATATTTTCCAACACAGACTTTTTTTGGTCTACAAGAACTTTCGAAAAAAATATGTTCTCTGAAAATATGCCATGCTGATACTTAATATTCTATAGAAGTATCTTACATCTTAATTGACACAGCTGTAGTTTTGGAGTATTAAACAATCTGAGTTACTACCGTGGTGGCCTCTCTTGTCAAAAGTGACTCTTTGCTACACTGGAATCTGGACAAACTAGTAAAAAAAAAAAGAAAAAAAGATGTTCAGAAATTACTGAAGGGAAAATTCACAGAGTGGGAATTGGCGAGCATGTTTGGGGGCTGAAATCTTGAGGACAATTAGCAAAACTGTTTCCAACTAACAAATTGAAAACAGTCAACATACTGTTCAAGCTGCTGTTGTCCCAGACAATAGGGTAAAAATGACAACGTGAAAGATGAGAAAAAAAGGAGTACAAGTTGATAGTGGCACCAAAAAATTACGACTGGAGTTGGGTTTAGAGTGGAAAGTGGCTTGATGCTTCAAGAGAAGCCCAGTAAAATGAATTCGTGTGAATGATAGCTGGAGGCCAGAGTACGTAAGCAGAACTCTAACTATGAATTATGCACTTAATTTTCCTGTACTGCAGCAAGAGTTGGAGCTTAGTCTGTCATTTACAGGAACTAAGCAGACCAGCGAGCACTGAATCCAGACAAAACAAGAGGAGCTTCTGGAAGCCCTGTCCTCCCTCGATATGAGTGCCTGTATTATCACATTGAGGGCAGGAGAAGTAGTTTTGGTTCAATGTATCACAGTAACTTCAGTACTTCGCAGTACTTCTCTGATGTAACTTATCATTATTACACTAATATTTTAGTTAACTCTATAGGAAGTGTTTACAGCTGAAATACTTTATTTTCCTCTCATGGGAGAGATATTTTTCTTTTCATGATGAGAGGAAGAAATTCTGAAACATTAGAGGTGAATTATTTAATCAGAGGTATTTCTATAGACAATCTTAGTAAGGAATGTAATTTTCCGGGTGGGTCTTTTTATTTCTTAGTACCTTGCTAAATTGTAGCTAAAATTACTTCATTTTTTTCAACTTCTTGTAAAATAAAAGTCATATATGTTTTTCTTTATTGTAGTACTGTTCATACATAACACATATCTATCTCAGACATCTCTGTGCTGTGGTTGTAATAAAAATGCAAATTTTAACATTTCAATTATCAGACAGATAACTGAAGCCTTGATCATTACATGTTACACCTTATGCAAATCGCTTAAGCAATCCCTTTAAGTAAGCAAATCCAATATTCTACCAAAACAATCACGGACCTAATACGCATCCAAAATCTGCAAGATCAGCCCTGTTTATTAATTGACAAGTGCTGACTTTACTGTGGCAATCAATCACTTCTAAAAGGTCCACTGGTACATGAAATCAACCATTTTAATTACTCTGTTAATTGTAATACACACTAAAATGCATGTCACCTGATTGCTAGACTTTTATATAAAGAACTTCTATCTGGAAAACTATTCTATTCCTAGTTAAGGATTTAATGATGAAACATTTCTCACATTACTAATCCACAAGAGAAAAAAAAGTGACATTTACAAAGACTTCAGGCTTTTAATGAGACAGAAACTCATTTTGTTCTGAAATGTTCAATTCACTTTATTGAGAGCAACTGACAAATACCGTAAAGAATGAATTCCTTTACATAATAACCTTTATCAGAGGCAGCCTTTTGTAAAGCACAGTCCAGTTGGCCACAAGTCATTTTGAGGCTACTGTTGGATATACCACTGAGCTAGATACTTTTATTGTCCCTTGCCACAACCTGGTCTAGTGGGAGGTGTCCCTGCCTATGGCAGGGGGGTTGGAACTCCATGATCTTCAAGGTCCTTTCCAACCTAAACCATTCTATGATAATATCAATAAATTGACACATTGTCATTTGGCTACGTTTTTAATTTTTAACAGGGAACAGAAAAAATGAGGCAAAAATAAATTATTAAGAGATTCTAAAATCTACAAGTCATAAAGCTCAGACTTACAGTGAAGATGTCTTTAGAGAAAGGTACATTATTTAGCCTATCTTCTAATAAAGCAGTGCAGAGACCCTGTAAGATGAGGTCCTAGTAAGCTTTGAATTTCTGCGATGTTTCACAATATTCCGTTTGGTTTTGGTTACAGATGCATATCAGAGGAAGGGGAAAAAAGAAAAAAAAAATCACTGTGCTTTTAAGGCAATATTGTTATGGTTAATGCAATGAGGTCCAAACACTTTAGGGAAAAGAATTATCAGCACCATCAAAAAATTACAGTTAAAAAATTAAACAGAGGTAATGAGAGGCAGCTTCCTGTGAAATTCATTCCAACAGTGATTTACTTTTACATTAATGAACAGTCAACCAAGGGAAATACAAGATAGCCAACTAGTAATTTTTTCTCTGCAAGATTTATATGAACAGAAATTCTAAACACATGCCCCAAGCCAGCAGAAATTTAGATATTAAACAGAACACACAGGATCGCTTTTGATTTGTTTTGCTTAAGCCACATTAAAATATAAAAGACTGACAGAGAAGGGGGCAAGAATAAAAATATTCTGCAACTATTCATTAAATACCCAGATTCCTTGCGACTAATCTCTCAGTTACACATGATGCATCTATGCCTGTGTAAGGAAAGAGACTGCCAGACTCTACACTTCTTTCAAACTTTTTAGGTTTTCCGATTTTTCCATAACTCTCAGAAACGTTAATTTCCATGGCCGAATCGGGAACAGCACTCTGTCCCATTTATCCTGCTCAGCAATACGTGCACGCCCCTTCACACCCCGGGGACGCCACGGGAGATTTTTCACAAACTGCCAGTAATGATGTTCAAAAATAAAAAAAATCATCCCCTGCCTCCCCGCCGTACGCGAGGATTGTGCTGACTAACCGGGTTAACGTCTTGGCACTTTGGTTCTTGCTGCGCACATGGTAAGAGAGAGGAAGATAAGGGAATGTGCTGACAACCGTTTCATCATTCGCTCAGCGACAGGATCTTTGGCCCTCCTCTGGGGTAGGCAGTTTCAGATCTGTGATGAAAAAACCCCACGCTTCCTGACTTGGGGCGTTCAAGATAAAACCCAATCCATTTCCACAGGCGGCAACGCGACTAACTCTTGCTGCTAGCGTGGGTGGCGTTAGCAACACTTCCCACCATACTCCCTTCCCACCCCTCATCAGGCTCCTGAGCCTGCAGGGTCACTCTGAAACTCTCCCATAAACAAGGGAGGACTTTAATCCCTCCTTTATCTAAACAGGCCCAATTAAGGAGCAGGACAGACAGAGATGATCCTATATTGCAGACCGTTATCAGCCATGTAGGTGAAGGATCTGCTTTCAGTTTTATTCTTTTTTCTCACCTCTTCTTTTCTTGACGAGTTAAAAATAGCACAAATTTTTGCTTTGAATCACACTAAAAAAACCCCCGAAATTTTCAGGGACTGTAGTAGAATTGAAACTTAGTCTTTGGTGAGCTCCCGGGGATTTTTTTAAAGCCCTTTGAGGACATGGAAACACGACTACAGACACCAATGCGCTTTACTGATGGAAGAACAAAAGGACAAATGCTCACTCCGGCATTAGCTCCGGTTATAGGAATTCTGTGCTAACAGCAGCATGGAGCATAATGCAGAAACAGTGTAACAAGAACTGTAGGTGTACTTATGGCTTTATTGAAATAAATATTTTCCACATCCTGAATAAAACTAAATATGGTTGCACGGTAGTCAAAATTTAAGACAGCTATTGACTCTTATGTAATTATGTATCTATTCGTGACAGAAGAAGGTAAAACCTCTTAGGAGGATGTTGCAATCTCCTCAAAACGTGCAAACGTTCAAAAACCTGGAAAGTCCAGTACCGACAACACAGTTGAAATCTAGACAGGAAAGTAATTACGCTAACCGGAATCTGCTTTTAAGGTCACCGAAAAACTCCAGTTCTTCTTCTGGGTTACCATAGAGAGCACAGTCAAAACCAAGAGATGGTACAATAGTGACACATTAGACATTTTGCTAAGAGAACAGAAAAGCCAAAAAGCAAGGGGAGACTGAAGTGGGCACTTTTTGTGAAGTTACACACACCTGAAGCAACCCATTTTTACTTTCCATACTGAACCGCTGCTTCCTTATATCAGCTAAAGCCGAGGCCATTGCAATCAGGACAAACACCAACACAACTTTGTAGAGAGAGCAAAAGCATTGTCATATTCTGAGAAGTGCAATTTCCAATGGATCTCCTCATTTCCCAGATTTTGAGCCAAAATAGATTCTAGGGGGCAAAGATTAAGGCAGTTTGGAAATCATCTAATGTGTTTCTCAACCCCAAGGAAAGAAGACTATAGATTTAAACCATTTCTGGCAGATATTACTATACATTCCCAAGGACCGAGATTCCCCAGTCTTCCTTGGCAGTCTGTTCCACTGCTATCTATACCTTTCAATGAGATGTCCTCCCCTTATTTATCTGGCTGTGATTTAAGCCCATTCTTTTTGCCTTTTTGACTGTCCAGAAAGATCAGTCTATCCCTTCCCACTGCAGCTCTCTCTTTAAATATTCTCAATTCTTATGCATTCCCCTTTCTGCCTACTCTAGACCAAAAACTTTTAGTTCCTTCTGTCTGCCCTCATTAGTTATGTTTTTCAGAACTCTCTTCACTCTTTTTGTTCTCTTTTGGGCTCTCTGAATCCAATGAAATGTACATACAAACAGAAAGTCAGGAATGTCTGAACCTCAGATAAAAGCAGATTTAACTAATTCTGTTTAAAACACCGCCATTCTATCATCTCAGCTTCTGTACAGTCCTATCACTGGAAGACAGGGAAGCTGTTTACCAGGGAGGCAAGACGTACACTCATCGTTACGGGCAAGGAAGCGGCGGCACAGCTAAATGACTTACTCCAGGCCATCAGGGACGTCTATCCCAGACAGGAATGGAAACCCGTCAAGTTGCTTACTGAGCTGCTCCGTAGCTTCACCCCGTGTCACAACACGTGACCCGAAGCCAGTATGCCAACACAGTTACTGCTGCTGAGACTTTAACCAAAGGACGTTACGTTTTTATAATTTATGATTTCTTTCTGTCTTTCTGTTTTAAGTGTCAGAGCGTTTCTGTTTTAAGTGTCACTCCTCTGAGGTATCAGACCTATATTTGGGGGTTACGCTTCACTGCTGCACCTGCTTGTCAGTACCTTACGGATCAATTTGTGGCTAAACATTCTTTTCACAGACTACCCCGCTCCTGTTCTGAGTGTTCTGCTGTCTAATCCTTCTCCTAAGCTTAATTTCTGAGAGCAGGCCAAGTCCTGTAGCTCTCCTCAAGCTAAACTTTAAAATTATTACTTTTGCGTTTGTTTTTTTTTTTTTCCGTGTCACAGCATGACTGATATTTTTATCCTTATGAACAGCCCCTTAAATAATCCATAAAACCTGTACCTGATGCTCTTAATCCCTCACTTGTATGTAACCGCCTCTAGGCAAAGCTTAATAAACCCCAATAGCTTTCTAGGCTTACAGCTCACTAGTGAAGCTGGATGAATGTCAGGTTTTTATGCTATTCCTACTATAACTTCAGTAAAGCTTAAGCTGCCAGAGAGATTATGGATACCATATGAATCCACAGCCAAAGCGACCAATACTTTTTAAGAACACAAAATAAAAAAATGCGGGAGCAGCAGCGTTTCCCACTTGGTCTGCCTTGTTCTATTTTAAAGAGCAAATTAAAAGACTCCATTTTGCGGCATAACCTATACTTTTACATCAACATAAAAAGAAACGCGAACCCTGAGGGTCTACAGGCAAGTACTTCCAAATGACAGGTTGCTGTAAAGGTAAATGTCTCATTTTCATTTCAGTCAAGTATTAACAGCAGACTATCTATGATCTCTTTCACTGTTGAATAGCAAACATTTGCCTATTGAACCTGGGTGTTTACAGTGTACCTTATTTATCTACTCATCATTCGGGCAGCTAGGGAAATGTCTTTTCCATTTATTGAAAGTTTTGAAGGTTTCAAATCTTTTCCAGTCGAAGCAAGAAAGAAAAAGCCCCCAGAGGCATGCACTTGAGATGTAAGAGACTCGGGTTCAGGTCTCTGCTCTGATTTCCATCAGAGACCTGGTTCTGAGTCTCCTACATGCCAAACCAGTGCCTGAGAAAGGAGCACAGACAGTAACTATAATAGAGGAGACTGAATTACTTGCAAGGCTTTGGCTGCTTTTACCAATCCAATGGCACCAACCGCTTTATAGCTGAAGCGGTTAGCCAGGGGCATATCGGATTTTGTAGTAAGTGCATCTTGGAGTTTGGCATAAGGCTTTTACCCCATCCACTTGTTCAGTACCAGCAATGATATGCTGTGATTAGCTGAATGCACAGATGAGCTTGTAGTTGGCTTTCTCTGTCCTCGCAGCATAGTGGCTAGGACCTTCTGGCTCACAGGACTTACTCTGGCTGTGTCACCTGCATTTTCAATAACTAAACTTTTATCAAGAGGAATTAGCAAAAGCTAAATGGTCTTTGGGTCTTAATGTTCTGGTCACCAGATAACAGCCCACCGTAGCTGTAAATTAGAGCAGTTTTTCCTGATTTACTTTATGCTGAGGATGGAAGCTGCATGGCCCAGGATCACATATGGCCCAGGAACACAAAAGCCATCAGCCAACGGATGACTCTCATGGGTGAGAGTCGGGTCCTAAGTACCTGGCTTACACAGTTTCTGGCTACACAGTTTAATAGGTGTTTCCCATTTCCATTTAAGAGACATGAAGCTGGAAACTGCTACTGCACAGGTACCGCCTTGTTTTTTCTCTACATAAAAAGTGCAGGGTTTTTTTTTTAAAAAAGAAAAACACACAACACAACCAAAACAACTGCACTTTTTATTTAGAGAAAAAACAATATCAAAGCAACTAGGAACTCTTTCTATATATAAACCATCCTTTTTCCAATGGCAAGTCTGTAACAGCAAAACTCCCCATCTGATACGGAATTAGCTGAGCACTACAAGCTGCTCCAAAATTTTCATATGCTCCAGAATAAACTCCAGAGTGTTTTTTTTCCAGTGAAGCAGCTGGAGATCCTAAAATATTTTGCACTCTAGTGGTTAGGAAAAGACATTTAGTAAATGAAATCGCTCATTCATATGTTTAAAGAAAACAGTCAGAATGTGTTACATTACTCTGTACCCAAGTGTCACTACAGACCAAGATGACGTTAAGTTTAAACTGATTGTTCTTTCCAGTGTATGATTATCTTACATACGTGTAGCTGGCCGAGGAATGCTTCTATTATTTGAATCATAAAAGCATTTAAAAATAATAGGCATGCTACAGTTATTTTACAGTTTTGAACTAGAGTGAAGCATTACTGAATACATAATCTGCAGGCGCAAACAGTACTGTGGAAAACGGAATAACTACGTGATTACTCGCAGTATTCCAACAGCCAGAAGAAATTCAAAAGAGAAGTAGGTATTATTAACAAGGTAAAAGCAAAGGAAGGGCAAAATGAAAGAATTCAAAGAACTAAGTCAAAGAAAAAAAAAACAATAACAGCAAAATGATAAAAACCAATAAAATTTAGCAGTAGCAGAGAATGTGACCTAACTTATCAAATCACAACTAACAATTATAACGCATCACTTCCATCAAAATATTACATCGTACATAACTCAGTCATGTGTAAGCGTAAGGTGGTCATCCAAACTTTGGCTCCTAGACCATTTATTTAAGCAAGAAGAGAATTTGCTCACTTACCTGCTTGCTGCACGCATATAATGTAAGCGGTAAACAAGCAGAGACAGTGCTGCAGCTTCCACTTCCAGTGATAGCACCACATTTCACTTACATGAGACATCCTGTGGAAAAAAAGTGAGCAAGAATTCAGGGACCTTTACAACAAGCCAAGAAAATGAGAAAATACTGTTGTCAGTCAAACTAGTAACTAGCAGTAACTAAAGTAGCACTTGGAAATTATGGATGGCCCTAGCGTTGCTTAAACAGAGACAGAAGTCTCTAAGCTTGCTAAAAAGGCTCAGAGATGATGTTGTCTGGTTCTTAGCAGACAGCAAAGCAGAAGACTGGTCAGCGCTGGGCTTCGAAGCAGACAGGTGTGGGTGGCGTTTCAGTAAAAGAAACGAGCAACCCGTATGGTGACAGTCTGAAAGAGTTAAGGTGTAATGGTTTTTTGGAGATTGCAAAGTTTTACTTTTCCTATTTACATAATTTACATATACAAATACTTTTATGCTGTTTAAGTATATATATAAATACATACATATGTCATTAACTATATAAAGATGGTAGGTGAGAATTTGCCTCTGCCCTTAACCAGCCTTTCCATATTTTTCAGTGCTAATATTTTGATAGCTACAACATTTTCTGCAGACAGCTTTAAAGAAAATCCTGAAACTTTCCTTGCCAAAACCCAGGGGCTCATGTGTGCTGCCACTGAAGTCAGGGACATCTTAATTATTTATTAAAACAAATGCAATTATATAAAAAAAATCTATCAGTTATAGCTGGAAGTTAGTTCCCTTTGCCTTGAAGCGTACAGGACATTTAATGGCTCAACCAAAATGTTTCCTCCATAGTGGGCAGACAAGGAAGCAAGAAAGCCTCTTAATAAACTTGGTCAGACTTTTAACCGTGTATCCAAAATGAATGGCGCTCCATTACACTCCCATCTCATTTTATTCAATGAGTTAGCAACAAGCAAAAACAAGCAACAAGTAATGAAAACACAACACGCGTCATTTTGACCAACTCCTTCCCCTCCTATTTGGTGATACCTGGCTTTTGGTCAATAAGATACTATCTGCTTATACGGGGAGAAAATCTCTGACAGAATCCCCAGAATATTTCACAAGTCTATCCCCAGCAACAGTATGCGAAAAAGAACACCAAATGAATAGTCATGAAGAAACACCAATGAACACGAATGTCTTCCAGGTTAGTGCACATTAAATACAGGAAAAAAAGAAAGGTATTTGGAATGGCCACCGGTATGATTTATTAGGATGGAAATGTGAAAGAGGTAAGTGAAAGAAAGTACAGAGTTCATACTCAGTGGCAAGAAAAATTAACTTTCTTAAACTTGGGAAAACGGTCTTCTTTCTGCTCCACAGACATCGCTGTGAGCCTGCCGGTGGAACCTGGGGGCAAATGTAAATCTTTCCCCAGTATCGGCTTCTGTTTCTTTCCAAAGCGGAGTTCTGTAACGCAGACAAGCCAAACTCAATGCAGCAAGATAAACCATTGTAAAGGAACAACTAATGTTTCAGTCTTAAAAGTAGCAGTTCGTCAAACCACTCCTGCGGGCAGGACGCCAAAAGGGCCCAGGTAAATGGCACTTCATCAGACCGCTGCAATCAGGTGGGTTTCCCTTCAGCGCAGTGTTACATAGCACAAGTGTCTGATTACAAAAGAGGACCAGTTCTTTATGGGCAGCTGTATCAAATTAGGAATTTGAAGCCGATTTATTTTTCTGAGATATTGTAAAGTCAAACTTAACAAGTGTTGAAGACAAGCACAGAAAACACTGGGATCTGTAATACAAGAATCTCTTTGATGAAGCCAGACACGCAAAATAACCAGATTGTCAAACAATAGAATTATTGTCCTTCAACTTAATGACCCCAAAATCCCTGTTAAAATATCAGACAACAGAATGCTGAGGTTTGGGAACAGTTACTGTTCAATGTATATAACACATAAATCCACAATAGCCTTAATATTACTTTAGAAAACTGACTTTGAACAGAAGCCCTTTTAAGGCACGGACACAGTTATATGCACACGCAAGCCCATACAGCGTGCATATATACTCACAGAGTGGGGAAACGGAAATGTCGAGGATAACAGCATGGCATACCGGAGATACAGAAGCATATTGCTGTTTCTGCAGGAGAGAGAGTTTACGGCTACTGATGCGATGCGTGCCAGCCCGCTGCATAACGTACCCATGCAAACCTGGAGAAGCGGTTGCACTACTGTTTTCTGTTTGTTGGTTTGTTTTGAGCAAGCACAGGTAAAAGTTATCAGACGGGGAAACACTCACGAACAATTCTTTATTAACTCAGAAGAAATCTCTGTTGGTTTTCATCGTATTGATGCACTTTTTGTGTGTTACAGCAGCCATCACTTCTGATGTCTCTGTGAATTCAGCTGAAGTATTCTCTCATTGAATAGCTGGAGAATCCAAGACACAACTTTGGAGACACTTAAGGAAAATTAACGTGACGAGTTTCTGCTGCCTAGGTCTGGAGTGAATCTACCCAGTCACGTTGCCTTTAGTGCCTTTGTTAAAGAATCTGAGATTCTGCATTAGTCCGGGAGCGCTATTTAATTTGGCCAATTTCTGTTTGTTCGCGTTTACTTGCATTGCGGTAATGCTTACAAGCCAGTACTCCACCGTGCTAGTTCACAGTCTGTTTCCTCATCCTCACCCTCGTAAAAAGCACAAGTCAAGAAAGATTTCAAGAACGTGGATAATCAACAACAGAGCAGAGCATAAGTAAGTGCGAACAACAAGGCAGAAAGGAGTAACGAGATTATTCCCCAGAGAAAAAGGCTAGATAAATATATAATTGCTATAAGAAAATACACAATTCTCCACCAAAATAACTAAATATGTAAAAAATAGCAAACCTGTCTCCTCCGCTTACACTCTCTACTGCTGAAGGACGAAACAATTTTCTTTACGCCACATCATCTCAGTTGACAAGAAAGAAAGGTTTATCGAACTCAAACAAGAACAGCCACAGAAAAAGCACGCCACCAAAACACACCACCTACTGCAGGCACCGTAAGTCAGATCTGTTTCTTTTGGAAAGGACTTTTGAAGATCTGTGTTACAAAGCATAACCTCTAGCTGAGTGCTATAAATGAGCGAGGAAATTAGCTATTTACGTGTTCTTGAGATCTTGCATAGACAAAAAGCCAAAACCTGACTGCTCACAGCCTTACACTGTGACGTGTGTAATAGCCCCGTTCACACAAGAAGTTGTCAGGGATGGAAGTCAGCTAACATACTGCCAACAAAAAGCCTTCATCCATAACAAAATCCATTCCTGATGTTTTTATAATGTGACATCCCAATTGGCAGACAATTACTAAAAGGAGCCAGAGCAACTGGTAAATACTTCCCAGGCATTAAAAAAAAAAACCAAAACAAAACCCCCAAAACAACTTAGTTGCAGATATTATTCACCTGTCAATACCCACTATGTTTATATTTATTTTAAGGTTCGTTTTCTCGATTATTAGTGTTAATTAACATCTAGAACCGAATACAAACAGCAGATGAATAATTCAACAGAAAAATTAGCAAACAGCTCTGGGCTAGTATATGGCTAATCAAGGGATGATATGGTCCCCTGCTACAACAGCACTGACTTGATGGCCCAAGAGACCCCTTTGGTTTTGTGTTCCTATTTAATAGTATTAAAAAGATGCGTTCTGTCATTTAATGTTCATCAATAACACAGAGAACAGATATGAGCACAGCAATGTACTTAAACACACCAAGAGTTTAAGTAAGCAAAGCAGTCCCTAACCAAGATCTCAGAACACAGAGAGATTATTTCAGTCTTTAACCCCGGATACATTAAAATTGCTGAACACTGTTCACAGTGGGTTTTCTTCTATTTTGTTTCAGTTTAAATGAAAAAGCCCTGTTCTGTCCCCAGCTGGTAACACGCTAGCAGCTCTGAACAAATCTTTGTAGATTGTCAAACACAGAACCGAAACAACATTTTACCCCAATATATTTGGGGACTATTAGGACACCTACGGTAGGAGTACATCCATTACAGTTGCATATGGTCTCACAACAGCAATCCCTTTTAATGCTTAAAAAAAAAAAAAAAAAGAGTAGAAAAATCAGAAAGTGACCTTCTCTGTAGTTTGATAGAAGAACTACTGATTTTTCTATGGACTTGCATTATTCCATTGTAGACACTGTGTGACATGACCAGCTATGCACTCTAGCTACCAATTCAATAAAGTCCAGTCCACAGCTACTTTCATTTCCTATAACATAGGGATACAATGAGCTTATTCACAATTCATTCCAGAAGAGCAAAATAGACATGTAATTTATCTAAACCATAAATGGATGGTAACTTGACATAGTTCAAGATGAAGTTAGTGGGAGTTTTGCTACATCTAGCTACTAAACTTTTTATTCTACACGCCAGCAGCCAGCTAACACAACATCATCACCTTTTGGGAGTATACAGCTCTGCAGGAAAATATACTCAAAGTGTGAATAATCCTGGAGCATTTCATTTGTATACTCGATGGTCTTAAAACATGCAATACATATTTGAATACACCATTTTCCTTGTTCAAAGCTTCGGCAAAGTTCCCTGGAGTAGGATGTGAATTCTGCCTCAGGCAGACTGGCATGACTTTCTTTGGTCTTTGACATGTCTAAAGCTATTAAGGAAAAATGTTGCTGACACTTTAAAATTAAAAGAAAGATAACATCAGTTTCACAATTTTTTTTCTCATATAGGTTGTAAACAAAAAGATTTTAAGCTTAATCACTCTGAAGTGGAACTACAAATGAAAGGTGATTACAACTCACAATTCAGTTCCTGCAGGTTAACACAGGAGTCGATTTTAACTCTGAAACCCTTACTTTAAACTGGTGTACACGAATGTCTTGAAAGATTAATTACACAATGCCACTTAAAACTTCCATTTTGTTAAGCGTTACTAGTTCTTAATTATTCTTACAGTCTGCCTCGAAAACACCCCTCACTCGCATCGAAAAAGAGGAAAAAAATAAAGACACTGCCTTTCAATTTAAACGGTGCCAGCTGTATTAGATCCGTCTTAGTCCCTTGGCTCCTTTCAAAACGCACTTTTCCCAGCCGCGGGGAAATCTGCTGGCTGTTTGCAGCTCCGTAGCCCTGCAACACTGGGTCTTTAGGAACTCCTCCTCGTTTCTGCCGTGACTGCACCGCGCACTGTCAGAAAACCCTACCCTTTTCCCTTTGCACTGATACCCTTTTCCCCTTGCACTGCTTCCCTTAGGTCCAGCCACAGGTCCCCTCTCTCACCTGGCTGTGAACGCACCGCCGAAGCGCCTCATCCCCAACCCGAGTACCTCTCCTTACCTTCGCCGAGAGCCTCTCAGTAAAGGCAAAACATATCGGGGAAAGAGCCCAGAAGCCACGGCGGTGGCCCTCCCGGGGCCAGGCGGCGCACGGACGGCAGGGAGGGCGGGAGAGCCACCGACCGCCCCTCGCCCCCCAACGGCGGCGGCGGAGCCCCGCGCTGCCTCCGCTCCGCCGTGCGCTGGAGGGAGGAGCGGTGGGGCTGGGAAGGTTTTATGGAGCCCGCCCAGCCCTCCCTCTCCCTTTTTCCCTACTTGTGCTGGCACCGCACCTGGAGGGCTGGGAACGGCGCCTGTGCTGGACGGGGCTCCTCGACGTGAGCGACCACGGCCCCGAGCCGAGAGGGGCACCGGCGTTCGCAGCGGGCTGCGAGCAGCGAGCGGGACCGAGGGTTTCGCTACTTGCCTCCGAGCACGGGGAAACTCACCAGAGCAGCCCTAAGGACGGGACTAGAGTGCTCTGAGAAAGGCAGCGGCCGCCCGGGACCCTGCAGGGCGGCCAGCGGCGGACCGGGAGCCCGGAGGGGGCAGAGCCCTCCCTGCCTGCCCTGCCCTCTGAGCTCCCGACGTGAAACTCGCCCGTTTCCCCATTCCTTCAGCCCTACCTATCTGCACGGCTCCAACCTGACATTACTCATCACCTACTACGGGGGGGGGACGGGGGACGGACCGTCGGGGGGAAAGCCCTGCCTGTCTGGCCGGGGTTTCTTGCCCCACGGAGGAGCCGTCGGGGTTTTATCCGCGCTCCCCGAGCGCCGCGGGCGGCAAGCCGCAACCGCAGGGTCCGGAGAAGAGACTTACATGGTGACATTACGGGGCGGCTCTCCTCCGGGTCTCAACAATCATCCTCCTTCTCCTCCTCCTCCCTCGCTGGTGCTGCTGCTGCTGCTCTCTCTGCCTCTGGCCCGCTCCCTCGCCGGCTCCTCGCAAAGGTCATCGCTGCTCGCCCACCTCTCTTCCACCCCCGCCCCCGCCGCCCGCAGCGGTCGGCACCGCACCGCTCCCCCCCTCCCCCCCCGCTCCTCCTCCGCCACGATGCCCGGCCCCGCGCCGGGACCTGCCCCTCTCGCTGCAAGTCGGGGAAACTCCGGTGCCGAGGGAAGCCGCCCCCGCAGGAGGGCAGGGGCCGTCCCGCCCGCGGCCGCCGGTCCCCACGACCGCCGCTCCGGGGGCTCAGGTGGCGGCTCCGGCGCGGCCCCGCGGGCTGGTCCGGCCCCACCCGCCGCGCTGGGGGCACGATGGGACCCGCCGCCGCCGGAGGGACCCGCGTTGTCCTCCGGGGATCCGCTCCACGGGACCGGCGGGCCGCTCCGGCTGCTACCGGGACCCCTTCCCCCGCCTGCGACACCCGGGAGGGGCGCTCCTCGGGCGGCACCGCACGCCATCTCTTTCTCGGTCGCTGCCACGCAGCGCCCCGTCCCACTGGTTTGGGGCTAGCCCAGGGGTCCACAGTCCCCAAGGAGGGCAGGGAAGGAGCAGGCTCAAAGCCATCCCTAAAGGACACAGGTCACTTCTGCAGAGGTCCCATCGCAGGTACACTACCCTCGATAGTTGCCAAAGCCGTCCCCAAAGGACACAGGTGACTTCTTCGGAGGTCCTATCCCAAGTACACTACCCTCGATAGTTGCCAAAGCCGCCCCCAAAGGACACAGGTCACGTCTGACTACTCTCGGTAGTTGTACCTCCTGGGCACGCAGCACCCTGCACAGTGTCCCAGGGGGCAAACACAGCCCACGCACCCACCACACTGTACACAGCAGAGGCAAGCACACGCAAATCTGCCTGCACACCTCCGGGAAACAAAACGTCGCGCTGTGTCCCAGGGTTGCTGACACAGACCCAAAGGCACTTAAATTGTGCCATTTTTCTCTGATGCGCACAACGCACTACACCTGGGATGGAAGATGGGTAGGTGGAGGTGACGCATCTCTGACCTATTTTCTGAAGCATACAAGGCTGTATGCTGCTCGCACATGCAGTGCTGGCCCACACATCACTCCTGGGTGGCATTTTTGGAGGATGATAATTTGCACCATTTGCTAACGATCCTGAGTCGCTTTGTTCAGTTAAAACCTGTAGAACATGGTACCGCGCTACAGCTAGGTAGGAAAACATTGAAATGAGAGAAAGGGAAACACAGCAAAACACAAGGGCAGAAAAGAAGCCCAAAATTTTCACAGTACTCCTTGGATCTGAGCTGGCAGGATTAGGAAAGATGGGGGAAGAGAAGACTTGGCATGGTGAACCATTCAATGAAGTTATCAGCATGCAATGGCAGTTAAAAGCAGAGTTCCTATTTAAAAAAAAAAATAAAGAAAACATCACTAAATTTTTCATGAACTTTATACTGAACATTAATGTTCACTCATTCTGGTCAATTTTTAGTATCTGTCTTCAAAACCAATAAGCTGTAGGCTTGTTTTCTTTGTAACTTCCCGGCACTGAACTCGGGCGCAGGAACCGCTGGGGCTGCCTTAGCCAAACCTGCGTGGCCAACCGCGACTGGAAGGCAGTACGAACCACTTTGTACACGGTCGGCCTTTTCCCTACATTAAGAGCTCTGTCTTCTGTGTGAGCGTTGCACTGCTTTCCACCCCGCTTCTGGGGCTGGTGTCACACGGGGGATCCCCCCGGGGGGCTGCGGGAGGCGCAGGGACGGGTACCTGCCAGCTTTCCTCCAAGACTTGTATTGTCCTATTGCTTTCTATAGCAATCTGCTCTATTTCTGGACAAAGTCTGTGTAGATCAACTTTATATTGCACTTGCAATGAGTCCAATGCACGTAAGACTTACTCTATTGTAAACAATCGGTTTGTGCTTGGGCAATAAACCTACAAGTTCTCGCCGCCCGGGTTTATCGTACACACGCAGATTGCATTTACCTCACACGCAGCAAAGTTAGTGCACCTAGAATGCATTGCACCCACTGTATATGTGCAGATCAATTGAAGATTAAGGTCAATATCTCCTGGGCATATCAGCCCCACCGTGGATATCATGTACACAGTAAGTCAAGAGCATCTGGAAGAAGTCAATCTGCTGTTTGTGCAGAGATTAGTGATTCGTGTGTAGTGCATATCTGCTGCCTATGTTGGAAACTTGTATCTTCCTTCCCTACTTGGAAGGCATTAGAGGTGACTGACCTGGGAATCAAACAAACAAAGAAAAAAAAAAAGAAACAAAAAAAGAAACCATGGGATTTTTCTCCTGTCATGCTTTTGTTAAGCTATTTCTTGGTTAATTCTCCCGATCTGAATTTGCTGTCATGTACTTTCTCAATCACCAGCCTGCTTTCCCCTTCACAGCGGGAGCACTGCTGCTTCTGGATCCCCAAACCGAACACCGCCTGGTGAGAAACGCCAGTGCTGTCCAGTGGGGACAACGTGCAGTGCAGATTTTCTGGATGATGGAGTCGCGTGTCGCTGGAGATTGTCTCAGAGCTGCCGAGCAGCAAAGAGCAGCCTAACTGCTCGCGAGAAAGTGCCCGTCGTTACCTGGCAGCAGCTCACTGTGCCACATCTGTCTTTAATCAGTAGTGAAACAACTTGTTACGGGGCGGGTAGTCAGACAGGGGCTACTTTTCTGAAGAAGACATGTTTAGGATTAATTATTTGGCCTAACATCATTGTTGAAACAAATTCTTTGTAAGGGCAATGATCTCTTTTAACAGACATAGATATTTCTTACTAACTTCTATAATGTGGTTAATCGTCATGATGTGTTCACCCATGTTAACATGGGATGATACCGAAAGGTTCAAGCCGCTGGGAATGCACTGCTTACACCTAATGAAAAAAAGGAATATTTGCTTTCAAAACCAATATGGACACGAATGATGTTAATGCCCCTTTTGTGATTTTGAGAGAATTAATGTACTGCTACTGTTACAGCTGCGGAAGCCTGCGCTCTGATACGAGTCGTGCTGTAAGAGTGAGAGTTTGTGTGTGTAGATCACAGTGATTTTAAGGTCTCCATCTCAGAGTGAGACTGCAGGCTGCCTCACGACACACAGCGCAGGTTAACCTCCCAGGCTGTGTTTTCCACAATATGAGTACGAGGAAAAAACACACCAAAGTCTGGGAAACAGTGCTATAGTCAACCAGTGAAACATTCTTTATATGGACACCTAGTGAGAGACACCAACAGAAAGGCGAGCAGAGCTTTCTATTCTTTTCTTGCTGTGTCTGTAGTGCCAATGTTGGTTTATGCTTATTTTTACTATCCTACAAGCAATGGTGTCTGAATATTGTTAGGTACTGGGGCAGCATATTCTATGAATATTCCAGAGTGTTTCGTGAGTATTCTGAGATGATTAGTGAAATATTTTATATGACTTTTATAGGCCCCGATTTTTATGGCTTTGTTCATGTATTTGTTTAAACTTACAGTCAGGATGGTTTCCTTATGTTTTGTGCAACATTGCATGCACCTCTGAAAATATTTTATAAGACTGTTAAAGAATGCTTCATGAAATATTAATATAAAATATATTTCATGACTGGGTACTTCATTTTAATGTTTGAGAAACATGATTTTTCTCAGAACTTTTGTCTTGAAAGTTTCCTCCTTATTGTATCAATTACATTTAGGAAAACGTGTGTTTATTTTCCAAAGAAGTGCAAATACTGAAACTTTATTGCCTGTAACAGTGCAAGAGAGAAAACACTTAACGCACAACAATAAAACGGAAGCTTAAAATAAATAGTGCAGTGCTATAAACCTAGGAAGAAAATTAAAGATCATATGCATTCTCAAAAAGTCCAAGGGCAAAAAAAAAAAAATTGGCTTTGCACTCTACAACCGTTCCTGGCTTTCTGCCTGGTCATTCTCCTACCTTGGAGAAAATATGATAGATACCCCCCGATGAGTCTGAAAGTTCAAAGGTGAGCTCCCAGAAGCTGATTTTGAGAATCAAAGCCCGGGCCTTGATCTAAAAGATGAAGTAGCAGAGTAGATATGAACTGCTGCTCCCAATGCTTCTAAGTCGAGAATTACTTCGTACTGTTGAGATGCAGCAGACAAGGACTCTGTTTCACTATGCTTTTACATAAAGTAATCTTTACAGTCCTGCAGCTCTTCCTTTTTGAGGGTCTTCTATCTCTGTGAAGACTACTTAATCAGCTCCCAGACTTCCCAGCCCTGGTCAGCCTTGTTTGCCCCCAGCTGGGTCACAGCAGAGGCCGTCTTTCACAGTCCAGAGGATGATCTGCCTGAACTTCCTGGCTTTTCTACGGAGCCTGCCAGGAGGTCTCTAAACAGTTCCCTTTTCCTCATTTTCCCTTAGTTGAGAGATTAAGAGCCTTACCTTTCTGTTTCAGGTGTAGAAGAGGTGAGAACAGGATCAGGCAGGTCTTCTTTGTCCAGTTCTTTTGTCCGAACGGATGTTTTCCCTTCAGATTTGCGATGCCATCCAGACAGGGCTGGTTCCTGTTACTAAAAGACGGAGGAGGTGGGAGGTCAGTTTTCACTGGGGTCCTTAATGCAATGGTTTCACGCACATGCTGGGCAGGGATGGCCGAATGCTGGGTGAGTGAATGTTTCTTAGAGGCTGCTGACCCAGTAGACAGGGGGAAATGGCGCGTGTTTCGATGCCTGACCAAGTACCACAAGTACCAAGCAAGCACGGGCTTCCAGGGACTTGGGAAGCAAGGGAATTGGGAAGACAGTATCGACTAAGGTTAATTGGTGATACCGCCTATAAATGATTGCACTGACATATATGTTCTCGAATTTCATATTTTGTCTCCTGAAAACAAGCATAAAGTGAATCGTAACTCTAATATATGTTGACAATTCATGTGCAGAAGTTTAGGGGCTAACATACTCTCAGATGTTTGCCTCACGGGTACTTTCTCCGTGTGCTTTCACGTGCATAAAACTCAGGTTATGAAATATTTCCTGTCAGGGAGGTTACCACCGGCTAAAACGCTGTGGTTTTGTGCCAGACGAAATGTCTTTGATGAAGTGCTGAGAGCATGGCACATACAGTGCCTGCACACATTGCACTCCATAAAATTCTGAAAAGTCTGTGACCTCAAGCAAAGCAAGAGACAGATTGGGCAACAAACTAATTTGGCTGTTTTTCACCAAACGTGCCTGGTTTTTAATCACTCTCTTTTTTTTTTCTGAGCCCATTTCAATCCTGACTCTTGATCAAGCACTCCGGGGTTCCTAAACCTTAGCCTGCCGGAGCGTGCTGCAACTGGTGTTTTTGGAAACATTCCTGATCTGTGGGGTTGGGAGGATGCTGGAGGTCCTTGCTTGCCCACTTGTAAAGGCTTCCCGAACCTTCATTTCTTTTAAGGGGAAGAGGAACCTCAGAACTTTTTCCCAGCCTCAGATGGATGGACTTTGGAGAAGTGTTTGCATTACCTGGTGATGCACTCTATTGCTATAAAGAACCTGTGGGTTGATGTTTATCAGCAATGAACGATTATCAGCAGCCTGATCTGAGCTGGTGTCTGGTGTTCAAACAGGGAGACGGACCTGGTAAGCGAGAGCTTGCAGAGTCAGAGGATATGCGGGGAGAGGTAGTCGTTCTTGGTGTGAGACGAAGCACGGGGGAAGAAGCAGAGAAAACAGAGGATCATGGGTAGTGAAAATAGGGGCTTCATCAAAGAGATCGTTCATTTCTGCAAAGTATACTTCGAACTTATTACATACCAAGCAACAGGGTAGAACGCATTAAGCTATCCAATTCTTTTGTCTAAAAACGTGTCTCTGTGGCTGCAAGTCATTTCAATGCTAAGTCCAACACCAGCTAAACTCCCCCCGGCTTCTCAAGAGACTAACTCTGAAATTAGAGCTATTTAGAGAAAGTAACACCGATAGCTAGGGCCTCCCCCAGACTATTAATACTGGGAGGAAACACACAGATATTTTTTGTACAAAACTGACATAATCTTTTCCCGTCAGGATCTGTGTACTCTCCTCTCATGAATGAATAAATACTTGGCTGGAATGAAAATAAGTAGTCATCCGTGAAAGCTTCTAAAATGTCACCAAATTTGAATTTTGATCTGCATATGTCACTTCACAAATAACAAATTCTAAGGAGCAAAAGGTTTCAGCTGAGTAGGCTACAGTTTCTGGTATCAGTTAACCTGATTCATGTCTCATTCTGGATTCTTGTGTTTTTTTCAGTCCTGGATTAAACAGTTTGGAGGAGTTAAAAAACCAGTCGTTCTTCACCTAATTTTAGAACCCAACTTTTCCTATAATACAACTTCTGGGCAGGATTTCTCACTTCCGGTTTCTGTCCAGATGTTAAAGATTTGGAACAACTGGAAGAAAAGCTGACCTCATGGTATTTCCATCAGGTTCCACTAGTGGAACAACTGGAAACCTCATGAGGAAAGCCCTTCTCTGTCTAAGTGTTCAGACTAGTTTTGCAGACTCAAGAGCTTAGGAAACTTTGGATAAGTTTTGAGTAAGCATCAAAATATTTGGATGCTTATCAGAACTGAAACCAAAATGAACATTATGAAGTTCATTCATCATTCTTTGTAAAAACCACACAAGTGGTAACAAAATCACAGGATTGCATAGAAACGGAAATAATTGCACGTTAATCATAATCAATTAGCTTTTTCCCATGTCATAAAAAATAATATACTTCTCATGCAGAATGGAAATTAGATGCTAAACACCCATGCAACGTTAAATAAAAAAAGTTTTCAGAGAGCAGAGTTGCAGTTGTAGGGTGAAAGCAGTAAACGTACAGATGTATAAACCCTTTCTGACTTTTAAGAGAATGAAAGAAAAAAATGGGATAGTGCCGTGTTAGAAATAAACTAGGTATCAGCTGCTCTTTTAAAACTTTTCACTGTATTTAGGCTGAAACCAGAGGAGTTACACAGCAGTCTTTTAAGCCAGCACTGTAAAGGATTGTTTTGAAGGTATGAGACAAAATTCTTGCAATTCCACCGGTATAAGAACAGTTAATTAAAACAAAAAAGCGCTTTCCATTAAGAGTGTGATCTGAGAAAAAAAATCCCAAACCTGGACTTTTCAAAGTACATTTTAAATTACCCTCATCATGGTATCTGAACGCTTGATAACGCGGCACCCTTGAGTGACATGGACTTACCCTTATTTTCCAAATAGGTAACTCACAGACGGAGAGATTAAGGGCAAAAATACAGAGAAGTGCCCACATACTGAGTGTCCAGCCTGGAATTCTTAGGATATTATTTTCCCTTGTGATTTTTGGGCTATATTTATAACACTTCTATATTTTTAAGATGTATTCCTGTTGAGCTCAGACTTCCTCATAGTTAAAACTAATAGGGAAGTGGAAATACAGCAGCTAGTAATGATTTTCTTCATTTTAAAAAACCTCTATGGCAGGAATCAGTTCTTCATAGCTTCCTTTTTGTCTGCCTTCAGCTCCTTTCCCGTGTGTCCTTCCCCCTTTCTCACCGGTCGCAGGTATTGTGCACAGTGAAGAGGCATCTCAAATTCTACAAATAATTCTGATTCTTGCAGGAATATGTCTAGACTCCCAGCAGCGAATAAAGCTGGGACCATGAGGAGGGTGTGGTGAGAAACAAAAGGTCATATCACAATATATCTTGTTCTGTGGCTACTTTTAACCATGATCAGCTCACTGAGCTCTTCTTGAAACTGGATCGTCTAACTCCCGAACCTCCAATTAAGCCACCATATTTTATCCAGCTTGACCTGACGCTGGTACAACACCCTTGTTAGGACCTGCAACTAAAGAAGAAAAAGCTGCGAGGGAAAACCGCTTATCTGAAACAGGTTATGATTTATTTACTCAAAGGAATACCACTAGTTGAGCCAAAACGAGTTCAGAATCACTAGATTAATGCGTATTTGACTCACCCAAACCTCGACTTTTCCAGAAGATGATTTAGGAATCTACACCTCTGCAGAGCTCCTGGCTCCTTCTTCTTTGTATTTTCTCTTTTCATTTCACGGGCAGAATATAATTAAAAAAAAGCACAGCAAAAATAGCCTGAAAAGCAAAGGCACGGCCCCATTAAGATAATGATTACTAGAACAGGAGTATCCGAGGGGAGGTATCGGTGGTGACTGTCCACAGACCAGCTGCAGAACAGGGGAAGGAAGTCTGCAGTGGAGAAACAGACACCAAACTTTTATAGACAGCTTTAATTCAGGATGGTAATAGAAGACCTAGCCCACCATCTGAACATGCTTAATTCATTGTGAAAGCTGAGCTAGAGGCATATGTTTTCAATTTCTTTTATTTTATTTCTTTTTAAACACTGCTGTGACTCTCATCATCGAAGCAAGACTGCACCTACTTGTACTGCAATGTGAATGTGCAGTCCCATGAATTTCCCATTTAGTGAGGGGTAATTAAGGCTATGTTTGTAGGATGCGCTTATAAGTTGTCATAGGCCAAGTCACACTTAATTTCTTGTTCTATCTTTTAGATCCTTTGTGAAAGTTCATGCATTTTCTTCAGGGTTTTAGAATAAGACATAGTAAAACATCCTAGAACGTAGTCTCGGGAACTGAATTCACGTAATCATTTAATGTTACTTGTATGGGGCACGTGTGGGATGGTTTTATCTATGCTTTTTTTCTTAATTTAAGAGAGAGTGCATAAGAAAAAGAGTTGAGGTGGTATTTCTTCATAATGAATAAATAAGACCTGGAAAATGTTGTGGGAAAAGGGGAAGAAACAAGGAATGTCTACTTCCCTAACTCTAAATCAGAGCTTGACAAGTCACAGAAAACTATACAAGGAGAAAAGAACATATTTTCCATTTAACCCTGTGTGAAGCTTTGGTGTTTCATTCTTATGATTATAAAATTTTTCCTACCCTCCTTTCTCCCTTCTTTCCTTCCTACCCTGCTTCCCCTCCCTTCCCTGTCCCTTCCCCCCTCACCTCCCTCCCTTACAAATATTTGATGGTAAAATTGTTTTAGAGATTCTAAATTCAATGTTATTCAACTTAACTCCATATTCTAGACCTACTTAAATGAAAAATTATGACATACCTTTTAAAGAATTAAAAATCTATATTTTGCATGTATTTTGAAAAATAGTGAGATTAATATATGTTTGCAGAAAAATACCCCAAGCCACAAACTCCAAGCTTGTATTACCTAAATATATTCAGTCATTTCCCTGAATTGTATTAAAATTTTCAAAACATCATAAAAAGAACAAACTGTATTACAGAACAAAGTCAGTCAAAACCTCTTCCTTAAAAGAAAAAAAAAAAAAAAAAGAAAAAATCCCTACCTCTAACTTTTCCATAATTTTTAAGCACTATTTTCCATTTGTTTTTGGGAAATATGGACCAGTCCTACCCTCAGTAGAGGCATCTCCTGTATTCTTTTCCTAGCACTCAGAGACTGTTTGTTTATTTTCCTTCCCTAAGCCTTACATTATATGCGGATACACAAAATAATCCCGCGCACTGTATCCCTGACTGCCAGGGGGAGTTTAAGCGCAGATATAGCTGGCAGCGTAATCCCCCCTCCGTACCACAACCCTCTCCCCAGGGCCGTGGTCAAAAAGGCCCAGGACAGCGTTTCCCAGTGAAAAAACCGCAGCCAAGAGCCCGCAGCGTACCCACGGCAAAGTCCAGCTGCTGGGAAGAAATCACCCGTGACTTACCGAAGCGAGAAGCGAGCTCTGCCCGTGGACCAGGACACAGGAGGAGAGGACAGATCCCTCAGCACAGGAACTGTAGCTGTTCCCGCGTTCCTGTGGCTCGCTTCGCGTTTCAGTCTTAAGGTCTAGCTAATCATGAGAGCCGCTACCACTTACGTGCTCTAAGTGTTACGTTATAGCCTATATTAGGGTTATTATGCTTCTGAGGTAAAAGAAATGAGCGATATCTGCTCTTATTATTAATAATGTTAATTACTGACTACTTATATACACTCTTAATCTCTGAAATCTACTACAATAAAGAGCGACAGAGAGAAAGCATTGCAAAAAATGTAAATATAGATAAAGTATAAATAGTCAAGATACCTAAATTTTAAAGATGTTTGAATGTCATTCTCATTTAACCTTCTTGTTTTGCTATTTTAAATTATTTTCATTAGAAGTGGGCAATCACGAGAATGCAGAGAGTTAAAGAACAAATTCCAAATAAATCCCTTGTAAGAAAACATCTGAACTTAGTTAATGATCTTTTTGATAACACACAAAGATTAATGAAAAAAATACAGTAATTCTTTTGAAGTTCACCATTTTCATTACGAAGTTGAAACGTCTTCCTGCAGCTAACCTTTGTCTAATCTATCCTGAACATACTTATTTATTTTTTCAAATAGAAAAGGAAATTCAAACAGCTGAATGTTAGTGCTGCTTATTAATTTCACAACATTAAATCAGTTATTTATCAAACTAGAGTTATTTGGCGGACCAGTTAGAGTTAATGACTCAGCAGCTCAAATATGTCCCTAAAGCAATGATCTAATATACAGGTTCTTTTATGTCCTAAGTTATTGGAGTCCGGTTCTCAATGACTTGGTTTTACCGTCATCACATCATAACTCTAAACATCTGCCTTGGGATCTTTATTTAAAGTCTCAGCGGAGAAGTGAATGGAACTGCGGTGAGGGCCGACCTCTCTTTTACGGTAAGTTCATACCATTCAACTTATGGACAAGCCGTTTTAGCTGAATGACCTGGGAAGGCAGCGATGTCTACCCCAAGCTCCACCTCTGGAAAGGTAGTTTGCAGCACTAGAGTCCCACTTTCAAGTAACCGCCTTAGGGCATTTAAAGTAGTATGCTAGAAAGATCAACGTAGAGTTATTTTGTGTATCGTTAAATGATCCTACTATAAAAGGCTGCATTTAGATCTTCGGAGTGGGTGTTCCTACGGGTACTCTCCTTTCTCTCTTCTTGCAAAACATGCTTCCTCCCCATCTCCTCTCTGCCCTTATTGCCTCATGTGTTTTTTGAAGATGATGAAAAGGATACAGCACTGTGTCTGCAGACCACAACAATGGCTTCCTAATCATCCTTCTACCCCCCGCAGGCACACAGCACTCCCCCCTCCACCTTCTCCTTGCTCAATAATAGGCAACTGGATCCACCCTGCTCTGGAATTTCACACATCATCTTAGCAAATAAGGCACATGTAAATAAAGGAGTGCAAAAGCCTAATCACTATTGAGGAAGAAGGGTGAGTGTATGAGGTGGCAGAAGACAGACATCTGTGGGGTGATTAAGAAGATACAGGCAATCTCAGGAGGTGGGAAGTTCAGAAGGAAGGCGCTGGGAAAATGCTAGAAGTGTTGAAGAAGGGTTGGTGGAAGAAGGCTGGATGGATAAACCAAAAAGGTGCTGAAAAGGTAGAGGCAGGACCACATGATGGAGAGAGGAGAAGAGAAATGGACATACTGCTACAGAGTGAAAAAATGGCAAGAGACGTCATCGTAGTGAGAAGAGGGAAGAATGGAAGAAGGTAGAACGATGTACAGACGGAAAACAAGTTAAACTGGAAAACTTGAAAACTATGAAATAAGCATTAAGTTTATTAAAATTAAAATTATTAGTTCAAAAGGAAATGGGTGTGGAAAAGATGACACAAAAACCTTGGACCTGGAGTTCAAACACTGCAAGCAAGTATTTTTGTAAACATTTTAACAATTTAACTGGAAATGCACTTTTCAGAGCACTGTTTTTAGGTATCAAACATATGGTGTGAGAATGTGTGTGTAGGGCAAATGCCCACTGTACTAAATATTGTAAGGATGAACAATCTAAATCATTAAAAGCCATGAATTCACAACCATTACATTCTTCCTCCATTTCCCATCCCTTTTTTTTATGAACTTGAATGCAGACATCCATTAAGCTAATGAGGAAAATGGAGCCGAATTTGCTCTCGTCCGCCTGGAGTGGCTCCCAGTGCTGCTTGGTTCAATAGCCAGTAAGATTTAAATCTGACTTTTTGTAGAGTTTCCATAAATAACCAGCTCAGATTCAGAAAGGTCCGAACACCACAAATTCCTACTAAAGTCAGTAAGAATAGTACCTATTAAGCTGCTCTCCAAGTTTTGTCCCTTCATCTTGTATCAGAAGAACTTCCTCTACCATTAAAAACAATCTCCAGACAAAAGCTAAGTTTTTTTTTCCCTGAGTTATAATGACTAGATTACCTTGTATTATTGACATAAACATTTCAAAAGACAAGAAGAATCATTATGATGTCTCCAGTGATGGTTATTAACGACACAGTCTTTAGAAGCTGTACAGTTGTTCTTAATTTCTCTACTCTCAGTAGAGAAGAAAAAAGTCATTTATCTGTTGTTTTTCTGGCAGCTGTTGCTACTTAAGCTTCTTAAAGGACAACTAAAAGAGTATAATAGTAATTTAAGACATCATCAACTTAGCTGTAGTGTTGGATCTCAGGACAGGTTCCTGATTTCAACCAGTGCTTACACTGTAATCAGCAGTGGAAATAATTTGAAACTGCTCTGCCTACACAAGCAGAGCTGATTCCCCTGAGGTCAAGGAAAAGGTTCCCACTGACTTCAACAGGCTTTGGATTAAGCTTTGAGCAAGGAGCTGCGCAGGGTAAATACTGGTGACAGAATCTGGGGCTCTGCCAGATAAACACAGAAAGAGAAACAGGGAATTTCAGAATGCTTCATTCCTGGAAGAGATGAGACTTTCTATCCTTTGTTTTTTAGCTCTAATTATTCCCCATACCAAAAAAAAAAAAAAAAAAAAAAAAAAAGGGTCAGCAGGAAAGAAACAGGAGAAAAGACTGAATTTTTCTTTTTGCTCTCAAATCTTCAACAGAATGTGAATACGTTCACAAGAAACCAATCTTTTAAAATACTCTTTACTAACAGTGACAACAACCAAAACGTAAGAAAGTATGATCTAGGAGAACAGTCAACGGTGTTAGAACCCATGTGCAATTCTTCTAAACAAAGTTTCAGGTTAAATGTCAGAATACACACTGGAGAATTCCATTCCCCGTCAGCATCTATTTCGTGCTTCTTTGGAAAAAGTCTGACGATTAATAGTGGGATATCCTCTTCAATACAATATGTAACACTACCCCTCCCTTTTATCAAATTTGGGAATATGAAGAGCCAAGAAATATCCCTTTTATTGAACGGTCTTTTTATTGAGATAATAGTGAAACATCCCTCTAAAAATTGATTTTGCATGGGGACATAGCAAAAATTCCAATTTATATTGAGCAATGTCTCTCAATTTTCTATTGTTTTTCATATTTGTAAATTAGTTAAGTGTTAATGCCTTCTGAATTACACTAGATTTAAAAATTATCACAAAGGGGGGCACAACACCTTGAAAATAAATAATTTATATACTAGACCAGAATTGAATACATTGATTTATTTGCATGACATAGGCTGGAACGTATTAAAATCATCATATTAGGCACTGTAAGTGCTGAAACATTGTATTCTTCAGATCACCAATGGATTAATCACTGGTTTTGTCTTCAAGCACTTTCTGCTCAAGCAGACGTGCAGACAAAAGCAGCAACTGTATTAAATTTATTGTGGCACATTAGTGTTTTTTAGATATAACAAACAGGTAATTTTTACCAGAAAACCAGGTTTGAACAAAGGTTGGTGTAGGGAAGCAAGTTCATAAGGACTGTGAACTTCCAGTGCAGAGGAAAACATTTGTCCTATTCTGAGCCAGAAAGCACATTCATCTTTCCCAGTGTCGGCAGTGCAAATACGTGCAATTTACACATTATTGTCAAAGCTTCTGAAAAAATGCGGCCCTTGAGGCTTTCTTCTTCAGAAAATATAAAGTTAAGCTTCCCACTAACATTTCTTTTTGGTGGGAATCACATAAAAGCAGTTGGGAAGCACAATTAAAAAAAAAAAAAAAAAATCCTTCGACTGTAACCCATTCACCACATCTCCAAGCCCAAACTTAGCAGGAAAATAATAGTGTGATGCACTCGGATTGCCTTACCATGGCATGCCTAAAAAGCTCTTCTTGACAAATAGATTCTTAAAGCATGGGGCCAAATTCAGTGCAATTTTAGTTAATGATGCAAAAGTTGTTGCACGCAAGTTGGATGCAGTATCTTGCATTCTACTTTTGTTAGTTGATGCAAAAGGTATATGCATTAGCCTTGATGAGATTGTAGGTCCTCTGATTTGGGTCTCTTTCAGCATGGAATAGGTTTTTACTTTAAATGCACAATAGATCCAAATGCCTGAGGTTTTGGTTTTATTTTCCCTTGAGGTAACAGCTCCTTGGCAACTCACCGTGCCTTTTCTACTTGCTTTGCATAAGAAACAGCAGGACAGTGTGAGTAATTCGTACAAAAAACTTCCTCTGCAGAGAAAATGTCGTGTGATCAAGATATCTTTGTATATATCTTATATATGCACCCATACATATGTGTATATATATGTGTGTTGACTAATAACTAATTAATTTATTGCCTGCATGGGGACTGAAAAACTGGGAACTTGTAGATGCATGCCAAAAAAGAAGTGCGGTATTCAGAAAATAACATGGAAAAACAATCAGCTTGCTAATATGTGTATTGCTCAAGTAAAATACTACCTTAATAAAGGAGCTAAGAACCCACTTGTGTCTATATAGATGTAAATATATTCTAGTTTATTATTTTAGCCCTAGCTTATGATAGAATTACTCATTTAAATTACTGATGTAATAAAAACAAGTCTTGCACAGCCCAGTGAGTAAAATCACCAAGACGACAGTTAAGATCCGGAATCCAAATGAGGCTAACACTGTCTAACCAAAAATCAATGCTCCCTCATCTAATGCTTTATCCATGTATTTCTGCTTGTATTTCAAGCTGCTTAAACCATGGCAAGTACAACCTTTTAGTCCTTCCTCTCACAGCCACGATGCACTAAAACTTCAAAATCACCTTCTGCTTGACGGATGCGGAATTTGCCCCCACAGTGTTGATACCCTAAAAATAGAAAGCAGCCGCCTGGGAAAATTTTAGTACCTTCAGCATGGTCTTCCTTCCAACCCATATACTGCTCACCTCTTCACAAAATCCCCTTCCTCTCCCGACCCTCACTGTGCCATGGAGCCCCCAGCCCTGCAGCCTCCATCACATCCCAGCTAAGCTCAGCAGTGTTCCCTGTGCTGCTCAGTGCAACGCGAGAGGATACCAAGCTTCAATCCTTTTCCCGGTCTGCTTTCCACCCTGTGGTGTTCGTAAAGCAAATAATTTCCTGTACTGTTATTTTTTCAGACCACAGTCTTTTACCTACAACTCTTTTCCTTCGCACTCCCTCCATCCCAGCCTGCCCCACTGCATCCTCATACTCTGGAAGCAGACCTGTTAAATGAGAGGCAAGCTGGCATGAGCCACAGGAACGAAAGGTAACTGGCAGAACTCAACTAATCTGTGGGCTGTTCTTGGAGAAGACTGAACTAACCTCTGTGGAAGTGGGAAAGATGTCTGAGCCATTATGGAAATATCCATGTATGTAAAACTTGGAGAATAGCTCTGTAGCTATTCTCAACAGAAACACAGAAGAAAAACAAATAAGCTACCACCAAGAGAAAAGTTATGTGCCATTAAATTATAATTTTTCTCACAGTGCTAATGGATATTTGGGCTGTGACAGTAGCATGGGTTCTATAACTCATTTTATAACTGATAACTGAAAACAGAGTGGGATTCATTGAGCAGCTAAAAATGAAGCTGTCTGTGAGACAGGTGCATAGGCTAATGGAGACATCTATCCTACCTCATTCATTGGGGGAGAGAGATGTAGAAAGGCCATTCCATGTCTTTTGGACACCTATAGTCAGACAGGAGAACTTGCTTGCTGAAGGATGCAATGACCACAGGAGTGAACAAGACAATCGGTTTACCGTGGACACCTAACAAACTTGACAAATGTCCAATGAGATGAATCCCATACTTCCTCTGCAAATTCTTCATGTTCTCCTTTCCTCTTTAGAATCATTCAGTCAACGGTCATATATTCTCCTGAAACTTACAGACTTATTAATTATAATATTTCATGTTATTTCTCTATTGAGGAGGTACAGTATGTTCAAAATCATGATGGCTAATGTATTGAGTATAACTGGCAGGGTTTGGGGACATGTGGCAGTAGGGAAGGCCTGTGTAAGAGGCCATGAGCTGCTCTGTGGTGGCTACAGCTGGGTCCACCTGGCTCCGAAACCCATGTGGGGCAACCCATCATACTGGCTCTGAAACCTCTGTGGGTAACGTATGGCATACCACTGCAGAGGAGTGGTGCTCAGACATTTAAGAAAGAGCAGCAGCTGCAGGAGGAACAGAGGAGGAAAGAAGAAGGGGAGAAGGGGACATTGCCTGGGACGTGGCTGGAGACACGCTCTTGGAAGGAGGTGCTCCACGATGAAGGAGTTATGGCTTTGAGGTACTTCAGCTATGGACGACCCATGCCAGGGCATGGACAGCCCAGAGGGACTGTGCACTGTGAGTGACCAACACTGGGGCAGAGGGCGATGAGTATGAAGTGAAGAGCAACAGAGGAAAAAGACTAAGCATGGAGTGTCAGAAAGTAACTGTTATCCACCAACACCTATAAAGGTGCTGGGACAGTCTTAGTGTAACAGGCGATAAAAAGGGGGGTAGTTGAGACCAGGAAGAGTGGAGGAGTGATATTTGACTGAAGCTGAGCCTAGAAAATTAGGGTAGATAGTTGGACTCGATGATTCCAAGGGTCTCTTCCAACCTAGACAATTCTATGATTCTATGAAAAGGGGGAGGAAAGGTGTTTCCCTTGTGTTTGTTTAATTGTTTATGGTTTCTTTTTCTGAATCGACTATTAGAAGTTTATGTTAACTAGCAATAAATCAAATAAATTTGACACTGTTTTGTCTGCAACAGCTTTGGAGTCCCCTTCTGGTATTTATAAGCCATTGCAAATAATTTCTACCCTCTTACCCTGACTCTACTTCTATTATTATTGTGTCATGGTAGGATGTAGCTACTTCTCGCATACAAGAATGCTCGTCCTTATTTCAAAATAAGCCTGAGCGGTTTTCAAAAAGTTTCATGTACAATTGTGACTTTAACTAACACTGTTAAACAGAAATTCGAGAGGCTAACTCACTGCTGGTTTTGTTAACTGTGTGAAAAGTTTCACATAGTGAGGCAACACAGGCAAAATCTTCCTCCCTGCAAACTGAAGCTTATTTTCATGAAAAGCCAGTTACGTTTATATATACATACATATATACACAAAAAAATTCCTATTATGCAACAGGCAATATCATGTTTATTGGCTGTTTCTCACAATAGCGAAAAGCATTTTTAAGTGTTATGGCACATTAAATATAAGATGGCGACACGTGAAATGAATAATTAAATTCAGTACCAAAAACTTGAGATATAACTCTTGACATGTCCTGTTACAAGCTTTAAGATAGGAAACTGCAATTTCCCAAAGCAAACACTTATTTTAGGCTTAATCTAATCAGAATGACCATAAGCCAATGATTCACAAGTTTTATGTGTTCACCCTTATTATGATATACACGCAACCATGCTTAAGAAAAACAACTTTACACATCTACAAGAGGACACTGAGGTAAACTGCAACTGAGCTTGTTCCTAGATGCACAGAATTCCTTTTACTCCAGAATAAACTATTCTAAAGTGATTTCCCATTTTGCACGTCAGCTTAGTTGATAGTCAAAAGATTGCCAGTATTTCTTCAAAAGATCCTTTCACTAGCTGAGGGCAGTTTATGCTGTGTGAACAGAAATAAAGTGACTAGACTTTCCTCAAATGGCCATCAAATGAGCGAAGGAAAATCTTTTTGTAATGGTTGCCATGACCATTTATAATATTTGTTAGTTTGTCATCCACTTCTACTCTTTCCCTTACAGAATTACTAAATAGTAATAATAATAGGCCACAACTTAATTCAATCACGGCAAGCAAAGGATGGAAACAGACCCCACACAATTGCTGTATTTCCTTCCTCTCTTAAGAATGATACTGGCATCGAAACAAAGAGAATTTTAAGAGGAGAAGGAATCTGGCTTTCATTTTTGGAAAGTATAACAATAAGCCAACAATATGTTTATGGAGACAATCAATAACATATCCATCTCCGCAATAGCTTTGGCAGTTGTCCTTTGGTTTCAATTTCCCATTACAGAGTGTCAGAACTCAAGGTACAAACGCTCCCTCCACCTGGTCCAATCCCTCCTCCTCTCTGCCCTCCCAAAACTCATTGCTTATGATGAATGAAATCTCAGCCTTCAGGAAGGTTATTCCCTAAATGAAGTAATGCATAGTCCAGACTGGGATATTCTGATTCCTTTCCCCACACTGCTCCTAGGAATCTAAAGGGTTTTCTGATTTGTCCTCTTGTGATCACACCCACTTGTTTCAGCCTTAGCACAGCATCAGGTCACTAGATGCCAAGTGAGATCCCACGCCATCCTCCGTGGGATTTCATCCACCTCCCTGGCTGCAATGCCATCAGGCAGGGGCTGTGACCTTAAATCTTCACCTTACCTCTCTGATACTGAATCTGAGTTCCTCCTTCAGTTGGAATGTGTATCGCTTAATCTCTTTCTACCAAGCGCCTTTAGAACATGTTGGTTGTAGGCTTTTAATTGCATGTGGTAATCCCACCACATTCACGGAGAGCTGCGTAACGCCTTTAAGATTTTGGCTGTTGGACTCTATGATGGGATCTCAAGACAACCCAAACTTCTGTGGCGGATCTGCCTGCACTTCTTCCTGGAAGTGAATGTACGGAACACTCCAACAAGATCTTCTACCTATTCTGGCATACTCAGAACACAAACTAGAACCAGATGACTTGAAAGAGAGGTCTTTAGATCTGCTAGATAAATCGGACAAAGCATTTGAAAGAGATTTTCTCTGTTGCCTGCTCTTGTCTATGAATTGGCCAGACCTTTACTTAAGGTCTGATTTCTAGTTCAGCAATTTCCAGCAGCTTTCTGCACAGCACTGAGCCCTGCACCGTTCCCCTTGGGTGTCTATGAAAGCTACTTTCTTGTTATTATTTGCCTAGTCCCTGCTTTCCTCATGGTGCTCCCAGTGTCCCATTTGTGCTCTCTTTCACTCTTGTGTTGTGAACTTCTCCCTTGCTAACCTTGCTTGCTTTTAGCAATGGTGCAATCTTCACTTTCTTCCGCAGTGTTTTCTGAGCTGAGACAGCCTTCACAAGAGAAGGTAAGCTGCTTGCTTTTCTGTCTTCCAGCCACAGTCCCCTCAAGGAAACACACAGCACTAAGCACTCTTAGGAAATCGGAACACCTTTCTTATACACAGGTGTCTGTACGATCCAACAGTTCAGAACAATTCCTTTCAAGATCTGAAAGCATTAATGGGACACTGTCCTTGCCCTGCAGGTCTTCTCAGAGGTAATGGGATGACAGGCATGTGTGTATAATCTTCCACAGCACAGTTGAAGAGATTAGAGCTATGGCTTTTGAAGGAAAGTCTGTATTACCCTTCCTTCTAAGCTAAACCTTTTGTATTGTCTTTCTCTTGAGATTAACTTTTTGGCTGTCACTTCAGGCTAGTTTACTCTCAGAAGAGCGTCTAAAACTTTTGTACTTCCTTCCAAAGCCCTTTTGTATAATGTCAGAATGACAAATAAATTAGCACATCGTAACAGAAAAGTTACTTGACTTTGTCCTGTCACTGTAGCAAATTATGCTCCTATTTCCTCTGTTGTGCGATAAGACTTTGCCTTCTATCTGGATGCTCACTGGATGTATTTGTCAGCAGCACCCAAAGTTTACAACACAACCTTCGCCTTGGTACGAGCTACAGAATATATCTGAGTGCTGTATTGCTAAGCATTTCTATCTTGTCTTTTACCAGCCACTCAGCAAGAAACCTCCCTCCAACTTTCATTAGAAATGCATTAATGATATACCTGAGAAATATCTCTAGTTTCCATTATGCAAAGCAGAAGCCTATGAATAGTGAAGGTTCGAGCTGAAGGATGGTGGGACCAACATACGCAAACTCTTGAGGGACCACACGTTCCCATTTGTCTGCTAAGAGGACATACATCTAATTAAATTAGTGGAATATTGCAAGAACGAGATATGGAGGCTTGTTTTTGTGGTCTTTTTGAAGACTATGACCATGTAACACAAAGAGTTCTCTCCACAGGAAACGTAACTACCACTGAAGTTGAAAGACACTGGGAGAATATGCCAGAATAAACGCGATATTTTTTCTTGATAGGTACTGAATGCTGAACTTGTCAGAGCAAGTGAGGGTGATTATCACCAATAGCAGCACGTAGCATTTATATCTGATATAGAACACTCATCAGTTAAGCTACGATTTCAGTTTGTGAATGGGATAGCAAGTGGTTGGTTCTCTGGCTGCATTACAGTCCACAACTAGAAAAGGCCACCTTTCCAAAAATATACGTACCCCTCTCTTTATAAAATTAAAAAAAGAATTCTATGTCAACACATCAGAGTTCAGAATTAGAATTTAAATTTTTAATTCTCCCCTAAAACGGCCCTAGGTGACTGGCCATTTTTCATTTATGGGCATTACAGAGCCATATGAAACAATTTATGAAGTACGTTTCATTACTCGAGCAACAAGTTCTTACAGGTGACAGTATTTCACCTTTTCAATTGATGCTATGCCAAATACAACTTTTGTTCGGTAAGTAGCTATCATTCTCCTGTCCACATTTGAAGGCTTCCTTCACTTTTTTGCTCCTAATTGCTCCAAGTCAATGCTTCTGACATCTGTGTTCCTTTCTCTATTGTACATGAGAATTTCAAAGCTGCAGCTTTCCTATCCAAAATATTTTTAAACCTGGTTTAGCAGTTTGATGCGGACGAGGCTTTCCGGTGGTGTAAGTCCTAGTGGTCCCAAGTCTTTTGAGGTCTAACTCCTAATCACACAGAATCACAGAATCATCAGAGTTGGAAGGGACCTCTAGAGATCATCTAGTCCAACTCCCCTGCTAAAGCAGGATTGCCCAGAGCACATTACTCAGGACTGCATCCAGGCGGGTCTTGAAAATCTCCAGGGAAGGGTAGCACATTTTAGGATATGGGAAAGGAACTTAACAATTAGCATATGTAGACACAACCATGTTTTTTACAGTAGGTGGAAAGGGGCAGTGAAAGCACACACAGCACTCCTTTTCACTAATTCATCTTGACTCACGATGTCCCTCCTTATGCTGGAACTCTTTTTTAAGAATTGGAATTTCCTTTGGAAGAGCTTGCAGGTGGCTGTAGCGCTCACTAGTTGGCTATACCATTTTAGACCTTTTTTGTTTACTGAAACTGCTTGCCAATTTGCAAGTGACCTGCAGTTTTTTCCACTATTGAGAATGCCCAGTGCAGTCTATTTCATATGGGCATGTACTGCCTGGCTTCCACTAGAAAAATATTTTATAGAGGACAGCACAACACTTTAAGCATTTTGTTGATTTCATTGCTCTACACTGGACAGATAGGATCCCCGTGCCCATCTTGTTTTTCATTTACTTCTTTGCTTTGTTGTAAAATACATTTATTTTGGCTAGATGCAACTATCAGTCTATGGCTATTCATTAATGTGGCAGTTTCAAATTCAAAATGCTACACAGTATTATTCATTAAGATCTGACTAAAAGAAATAATAGAGAGATTAAATATGAGGATAACACCCAGAGACAAAGAACACTCCCTAAAAAAAAAAAAAAAAAAAAGGATATAGGCCTTTGCACAGAGATTGTTGCACTTCATCAACTGAGACAACCAGTGCAATCATACCCTAGCACTGACCTGTTAATACTGAAATAATTTACATCCATCTGGAGGGATGACTCAACCATGCTAGTAAAAAAGCATACTGATGCTCCCAGTGTATTGTGTTGATGTAACTCCCTACATAGTACTACCAAAATAGAAATCATCGATCCAGCCCTAAGGTGTCACTGAAAGCCATTACCCAAGTCAGCTACAGAATTACCTGGTTTGATGTAGCAACTATTCAATAAAACACAGAGCCAGGATAACCAAGATACACTGTTCCTCCCCATATTAAAGTTTGAGAAACTGTACATAATGTAAAGATCCTGAAAGAGAAAGCTTTGCTATTGTCTGTCATTAACAACACTGTAACTGTTATGGCCCTCAGCACCAAGATTTAATTAAATAGATTCAAGCAGGCAGTCCCACAGTAGGAAGAGACTTAAGGAGCAGCATAAAGCCAGTTTTAAGGAAGGTCTTATTTTTCATGCCTAATCTATTATTTCCACTTATTGCTTAGAATTCTTTCATGTCAGAGCACTGCTGTTAATGAAACCACTTGCGTCTACTGCTTTTTACAGGTCCCTTGAAAATTAACTTATTACTCATCTTCTCTAGAACTA
The DNA here is from genome assembly GCF_965231255.1 of Vanellus vanellus. Lineage (NCBI taxonomy): Eukaryota > Metazoa > Chordata > Aves > Charadriiformes > Charadriidae > Vanellus > Vanellus vanellus. The sequence goes on from NC_138907.1 coordinate 62,328,976, forward strand.
ATAATTATAATACTAATATACTAGTTATAAAGAGCAGACTGCAGTCCAGACAAAGGCAGTTAAATTCAACTTTAATTCAAAGGACAGCAAATAAAGGCTAACAGTGCAACGCTGCGCAACTAAGAAAGTCAGGCTCCACTGGAAAGTAAAGCACGTTTACACAGCCTAACAGAAGGTAAGCTAAGTGCAGCCGAGAACTACAATACCTAGCAGAGATTGAGGCAGTTCCTTCGATATCTGTGGTACCTCCTATTCGGGTATCTCCTGCAGAGTGGATACAACTTCAGCAAAGTTTCCAGAATGAAGCTTAACTGCTGACAGGGAACGTATTATTAGATTAGAAATGTACTTTAGGAAAGTTCACCTCCCTAGGATAAAGTTACCTTTGGTGGATAACCTCTTCCAGCTGTATATAGAGACGCAAACTAAAAGTCAGTGAGGAAAACAGTGCAACTTGTCATGGGAATACGCTGCTTGGATTTTGCTGGAGTGGCTCATTTGGCTTTAGTGAATTTGAGTGGAATTTTGGCTGTGCTGTGTTTGAAATTGCATTTAGCTGTAGTGTATCTATATGATAAGGAAATTACATTTATTATAATTACTTCTTTAGCACAAGTTCCACATTGGTACCAAAATAAGAAAGGTCATAAAGACGCTTCTTCCCCAAGACTGTTCTTTTAAAAGTACCTTATCTGAAGCGTAGGCAATTCATGTGAAAACCTTACTTTAAAAGTACCTAAATATAAAAAGAAATCACTTTTTTCCATTTCTGTTATAGGTATACATTACAGAAGCATAGATGATGCCAAATACTTCTCTACATCTGATTTGTTAGTAGCATTTTTGCATGTACCCTCTGAAAAACACAAAACATTTGGGCAAATTAGATTGGATTTGGTACAGCTCCAAAGGCGTTTCAGTGCACATTAGTTTCCAAATAGAACTATTAATGTATAGCAGTAAAAAAGGTCTTCAAGGGCATTTTGATATGAGGAAAAAAGTAGAGCACGATCAGTACCTAAAGTTTCTTCACCGGTAGAAAATGCAGATTCAACGCATTAGAAATAGTATTCCTAAAGTAAGCTCTTCCCCAGTAAAGGGCATCGCCAAAATGCTTAATTTGACAGACAAAGCAGTATCTGAGGACACTGCTACTTCACCGTTCAGAGGAACCCGTTTAAGAGTCTAATTTAATAATTTAAGCAAAATCTGACTACCTAAACAGTAATGCACAGAGACTAATATTTTAGTAAACCCGAGTCCAGAAAGCACCATAAGCCACGGTAGCCCGACACAGGCTGCAGTTGCTGTATCAGCTCAGGCCAGCAGGGATAAGCAGCAATGCTGAGAACCAAGCGGCCACAATTTTGCCGTTAGCAGCATTTACGGTAACTTCGATACGGCTACTTTTGCCGCAGGAACGTTCCTCACTTGAAGTTAAACAGCTTTCAAAAATACGTCCTCGCTTTGCGCCTGGAAACAAAGAGCTCCCCTTTTGGCTTTATCGGTTCGTCTAAATAGTCGGGATTTCAACGGCACGGGGAGTGGGAAAAGGATATTTACACTACCCAACTTTAAGCACTTAGCGTACTTCCTTCCCCCTGCTTGTCTCCAGTGGCTGCCAGGTTTACATTTGCCGCAGCTATAACACCTCTGTCTTCTCTGGGAACAAAACACCAGAAACGGCGTAACGCCCCAAGCTTTCTGATAAGCAGCAAGGAAACAGGATTTAAATTCACACGACAGATACTCAGCTAATCATTTTTCATAAATGATAGCGCTATTATATTGGATATTAAACAGGGAAAATGTGTTTGTGTGTACAAACAGAGCCATTCATCTACTTCAAGTCACCTACTATGAAATACTTTAAGGATCGGGTTCTCGTTTACTATGCTGATTTTTTCTTCTCCACGCACACGTAAGATTATGATGTGAGACGACAACATCAACAGTTCTGCTGAAACAACAACTGAAGAGTGATGTCAGAGAATAGCACTTGGTTTTCAACTGTGCAAAGAATCTATCTACAGAAAGCTATCAGTGTCATCAAAACTATTGCTGAAATGAGGAATATTACTATCAAACCAGGAGGCTGCCTTTGGAATAGACAATCGGAATCTTCTAGGTTGGAAGGGACAATATTGGATTAGTAACTATGAAGACACCAGAGTTTATAAGTATATCACTCTCCCCAAATTTCCTACACTTACAACAGTAGTTCTCATACCTGAAGCATACCTGAAGTTCTCATACCTGTACACATACCTGAAGCTTCCTCGCCTTGTTCCAAAAACTGTAGAGATATATGGAAGTTGCTGCCTGGAACAAGTCTCCACCCAGGCAGGTAGGAAGTTTAAACTGAACTGGTATCTGTCTGGTATTTTGAAAACAGAGAAGTTTTAAATAGTAAGCATCAATGGAATGCAAAGGTTTTGCGTCTCTATGGGCATTTCAGAATGGGATATGATAATTCTGAAATTCTATTCTATACTGTATCATATTGTCATACACGGAATTATTAACTCTGCCCTCTTGGATATAAGAAGAGGTAGAAATAGGAACAGTGACAAAAATGAAACTTTAATTCTTGATTGGTGAAAGCGTGCTGTAAATGCCATGCAGCCCCATATTGTGTTCCTTCAGCAGAACTCACACTATGTCCTTATGGTTTATCCTTTTCTTGTACGTGCAGTAAGTTTAAAACACTCTGACCTTATGACATGTCACACTATGCCTTTCACTATAGCTACTTCTCCCCAGTGAAGTCTTCACTCATGAAAGAGAGAAACTGAAGGGCAATCTAAGCTCCCGCTTATTCGGTGTGTTTGAAAATAACTGTTACACTACCTGTGGTCATTCACAGATTATGTTTCTGTGTATCCGTCCAGAATTGGACAGATAAATGTGTTAAAAAGATGTAATTTTAATAGTGACATTCTGGAGAGTGAGAAAGATACATTCAGAAATCCCTTATTTCACTTGGACAATACGATTGCTCTGCTACACTCATTTACTTGTTTACACACCATTTGTCTGTTTTTCATTGTGACAATTTCCACAGCGTATGGCAGTACAGCGCCTTAATTTGTAACACCTTGTTCAATCGTTCTCAGTCGAGAATGAGGAGCTGCGATTGCCAGGCCGAAAGCACAGCTAGAACTCAAACATCAGCATAACTGAGTATCAAACTGGAAGTATGAGCACAACTGAAAAGAAAGGGTTGGGTCAGATTTCCTAGAGCCACCGTACCAGTTTAATTCTAGGCATGATTTATCTTCTCTTTCTAGCATTTGGATAACGTGAGTGCTGTGTGGAACCTGCTGTGCGTCTTCTGTGTAGTCCCTTAGTGATGCTGAGTGCTTAGATCTTCTCCTGTGAGATTTAGAACCTGTGATGGGTTATGGAAAGTAGAGTTTACCCAGCTAGCCTCCCCTCAAATGACTTGGACAGAATATATTGTTTCTCAGTTTGTTTCCCTTCTTCACCGCTGGCGTCATTTATATCTAAATTATTGCATTAGCACACTTCAGGATCAAAGGTCCTGCACTTATACAAAATAAATATTAGAACATAAATGTTTCTTCAAGTTTGGCAGAACTACAGGGAAAAAAGCAGAAAAACACTGGAAGAGGGGATTGAAACAGAGAAGGCAGATTAGATTGTTCACTGGAGTAGTCTATCACAGCGCTGGATACCAGCTCCAACCAGACAAGGAAAATGGGCGCAGTCCTGGCTCCAATAAAGCCAGAAATCTGGTGAGACACAGAGGGAACAGTCCGAGTGGTACACGACACTCTCTGCCCCAACCACTGTCTCTCTCATGCCTGCACCAGCATCCCTGCAGCAAGCACGCCAGGAGCGATCCTAAGGAAACATAGCCCTGAAGAACAGAATTTGCACTGAAAATATTGTTTGCAATAGCACATTCTCATTGTGCATTTCAGGACTGTTGTTTAAAAATTTATGTATTACTTTTACTGCCAACTATCTTCACAGAAAAGCAGAGAGATCAGTTGGGGAAGTCAAAACTTCTCCAACACTTACGTTCATTATGGATGATCGGGGAACAGCCACAGTGGTGATCCCTCTTTTCTGGAGACAGATTAATTAAATCTTTTGTACACCAGTGGAAAGTTCCTTTGGGAAGACAGTAAAATATATTAGAACTTTATCATTAATAAATTTTATGATTAATAAATTGTATCAGGTGAAGTAGGAAGCACTTGATTGTTGAACCTTTTATGACTTTGGTTCCCCTCAATTACAACTTTTCTTAAAATTTATCAGTTTTATTGAGCTCGTGATATAGAAAATAGAAAACATGCCTAATAGAAGAAGGGGAACTAGTTGAATAAGACTCATAAAAATTTACCAGTAAAATAAAATAAAAAATAAAACTCTAAGCATTTTAATAGAAATGCACCGCTGAATCAAAGTAAAGGCTAGATTTTTTTTTTTTCCTTTGGTGCCAGTCCCATGTCAGGGATGGTTCTTAAAGTAAGTAATCAAAGTTAAATATAAAGATGCACAGCTCTCCCTTTAGAAGTTCAGATTCATTAGGAAGGCAGGAAAGTAAAAATTCTGCCTGATCCTCTTCTCTGCATGGCTCCCAGTTTTGCCAAGGAGGCAGTACACAATAACTGTTGACTCCAAACAGGCAAGACTAGGAAGTCTAATTAGTCTGCAAAGACATGGTTATTCCTTTGTAGTCTAATCGACACTGGATATACTTCAACACATTCATACATTCTCATTTAATTAATAATAATTTAATTAATGTTTAATTTAAACAAAGAAGGGTGCTTTGTAAAACTCTGGCATGCTTATACCCTGTTTCTTTTGTAACGCATCATACTGTGGTCAGAAGTACCGCTCTTGGATACCCATCAGAGCAGCTTCCAAGACAAAATTAATACATACTTAAATTTTTTTTTTTTTTTTTTTTTTTTTTTCTCCCAGAACAGCGCTCCTATTTGAAATAAATTAGTTAGAACTAAAGGAAAAAAAAAAACCAGCACACCTGTTGAATAGATAAATCCCCCATATAGAAAAATACCCTGCAGCTGTTATGCAGGGTAATGGCAGCCAGAGATGCGAAGCTGAGGGATGCTGTTTGACACAGTGGTCTGCTTCCCACTCTCCTGCTTGGGTTCATCCGGGCTTGTACCTTGAAGTTTTGTTATCCAAAAATCTTCCAAAAGACAAAGCAAAACTTGATCAAAATGGAATCTGCACTGCAAAATACTGAGTCCCCCCCTAAACTATTCTTGGTTCACTGGATTGTAATTTTGGCAAATCCAGTCAAGTTTCACATATGAAACTGTAATTAGAGAAAAATAAACAGAGAGGTTTCCTGTTAAGAAATAATACACTCAAAATTATAATGGAAAAAACAATTTCGGAAAACAGTATTTGCCAATCATATAAAGTGATGCAGCTTTCTCATTCCAGTTTACAAATTGTTTGTCTTGTATAAGATGCTCAAGAAAAATACATTCGATATTAGCTGTAAGGAGAAAAAAAAAATCATCTTTGGTTAGTCTGCTGACTTTTAGGAAAGTTGCCAAGTCACAGAAATAAGCGAATTCTTCCATCCAGAGTTAGGCTGCTTTGAACAAGAATGTGGATCTAGAACAAAAAGCGAGAAGTTGTGGAAACCTGTATCCCAGAAGAAAACACAAGGAAATTCTATAGCATGTCAACAATGTCATGGCACAGGCAGAAAACGGCACTCTCCAGGAGTGCCCAGGTGCGGCTATGCCAGATGGTAATTACAACCTCCATTCCCAAGCAAGTCTTGGAAGTGGCAAATACTAGAAAGGTAGGAAGCAAAATACCTGAACAAATGTGACACACAAAAGCCTTCATAACATTTACATAGCTTTTTTTATACCACGTGCTCTACAGATGCCAAGACCCTAGCACTGCGAAGCAAACAGACAGACCCAAGAGTTTAAGAGTATTTTTCTGCTTTAATTATCTTTGCTTCCACTTAGGGGAATCTGGATCTAAGTTCTCCAGCATCCTCAAATTATGCTCCACCCCCACTCCTGGAAATTTTTCCCACTTCTCCTTTACACGCTCTGCAATCACATGTCACCAAAGAATATCTGCCCTTTCTCCAAGAACCTACCGTTCCTGTAGGAATTACACAGATTCGTGGAAATCACGCTTGCAGCAATGTGTAACAGCATAGCATACCTACGTATAAGCACGCTCTGTATCTCAGGAGAACAAAGCAAGCCGTTCACCAGCAACTCACGTAATTTTTACAACATAATGTTAATAAAAAAAAGCTATTGACAAGTCTAAAGTACCTGCCATTACTGTTGCCACATTGCAGGGGTCAGACTGAGTTTCTTTTAAACTGTTTATGTGATTCGTTCGCGACTCATGGCAACTCCAGGAACCAATAAGCTGGCGGCATACATGAAACGGTAACTGAAAGCAGAGAGAGGTAAACAGAGAAAAAAAAAAAAAAAAGTAGTACTTTTTCTTGCACAAAAATATCCATTTTGCATAGTCTTCTCTGCACAGAATTCCATTCTGATTTTGTCCCCAGGAAAGTGCTAATTTCATCGTTTTAGTAAAAGATCTCCATGACTCTAAATTTCTCCTCCCATAAGCAGAAAACTTGACATCTAAACACTAAATTATATATGACAGAATAAGACATGAATAAGGTGAAGACCAATGTTCCTATGCTGAATTTTATTAGCTTTCTTGTCATGTAGAATCTGACCGGGTCATTTTCTTCTCTCCCTGCCTATTTTGATGACACTAATCAAAACGTGTGGTACCGCGGAAGGGAACCACTGAAGAAATCTTTATTTGCATTCAACAGCTGAACGTTTGCAACAGATTCCAGGATCTAGTGTGATCGTGAAGCACGTTTGTGAATGCCATAATGCAAGTTATGAACCTCCATTTGGTGCCAAATGTAGCATCTAAAGAAGTATCAGAAGTAACAAAATGGATATGCTATGTTAACTTTTAAAGCCCCACTTCCCAAGCGTGGAGTATGTTTAAGTGTCTATGAGGCCAAATAGATATTTGCATCAACATTTCCAAAGCTTCTTACTTTGCCTCTGTTTGGTCTAAAATACAATTTTAAGTCCAATAGCAGTTAGTTGAGCACTTTAACTTAGTAAAAATTCTGGATACAAAATGTCTGTGCAAATCCCTCATTCTGGACAATCAAATGAATCTGTGGTGTAATCCGCTAAGAAAAATACTTAAAGGATGAGTGAATTTTGCTGGGGAAGTTTTCTCTCCCACTTCTAGCCTCTCGTACATTTTACTATTTTGAGACATCAAATGAACCCTCTGGTTTCAATTATATCTCACCAGAGACATATTAATTACATTAAAAACTGTAATTTCACTTACACTTACAGAAGTTAAGCACATATTAATCGTATTATGATGCTCACATACACTAAAAATAAAAGCTTACAGTATTGAAACCAGAAATTAGCATACATGCTCCCCAAAACCCGCACTGCAGTAGAGATGCAGGCAGTTCCATTTTTAACATTTGTTTTACTTTAAAATCTGGGTTCATTTTTCTTTCTTCCATCCACTTCTATGTGGAAATTTTTTTGTGGGATGTGATTTCCAAATAAAGTCCTTTTACTGGGCACTGCCCAGAACATAGCTGGAAAAAAGGATAAACATGTATGTCCACTCTAAATTTCCTATTATTTTATATTTTGCATATGCATTAACTTTACAATTTACATTGCATCTTCATCAACAGTATGAGATATGGTCATTTTAGTGATGAAAAGGTGTCTTAAAAACTTGTATGAGAGATTATTTACCTACAACTAATTTCTCCTAAGATGTATTACCTCCAGATACAGCGGCCCTAAGCTACCAAATTTTAGTTTCAACCACCTCTATCTACTCCTTTACAATGGCACGTTTCCAGCAGCATCTGCCTCACTGTCATCCATGGTTCTATCTCTCCGCATGTCACGTCATCACAAGTCTGACTGAGAGAACCTCCACACCAAAACTGCCAATGGCTTATAGACACAGACAAGAGGACAACCTGGATGAACTTTTATGAACAGCAAAAGATGTTGAGGTCAATACAGCATTGACCTAGCCTTGGTTCCATGAACACGCTTAAGGATGAGGGCAGACAATGGTTTCAAGTGAAACTTCAATACCAGTCTTCAGAAAACAAACAAAAAAACCCCACTTATGGTGAATCCTCAAAGTAACCTACTCCTCAAAGGACGCAGAACATCAGGTTTGTACCCTAGAAACTGACTCTTTCCTACTCTCCTGACCAGATGGATAGCTAGCAGAAAAAAATGTGGGTTTTTTTTTTTGTTTTTTTTTTTTTTTTTTTTTTTTTAACAGGAGACAGTACAGCCCTTGGTCAAAAGGCTGGTAAATCAAAAATACAAAGATAAGATTAAGTGACAAGGATCCTGCCTTCCAATAAAAGGAGAAGCCATCACCAAATGCTTCAAACATAGGAGAGAATATTCAGAAACCTGCAGCTACAGTCACCTTGGTTGTACCTTTGCTTCTGTATGCAGTGCTTGAGGCACTTAATCCATTGCCTGACTCCCTGGAAAGTGAAGAGGACCACCCTCTGGGAATACAGAGAGGACTGAAATCTGGAGCAGTCCTGATCAGGTCTGATTTCATTGAGATGACATCTGTGATATTCTTCACTTGAACTCAAAAATATATTAATGTTTTTAAGATTCAAGACTGGCCTATGATATATTCACTTTTGATGACCAGAAACAATTTAAATTCCCTCTCTCCTAGGCATATTCTGGGCCTGATTCTATTAGCAATTCTAACGAGGTAATCGGAGTCTCATGGGAGGAGTTCTAGAAGAGAACAAAAAACCCCAAGAGTTCAAATCTATTGAAGAAAAACCGTTTCATAATTTTGAACATGTCTGAGGTTAGCAACTTTCAAACTCTGAAGGTAACTGGCATCTAAAATTACATTGGATCAAAGAGGTCAGTTACAGTACACAGATGAAGAACAATTTGGATTGCATTCTACAAAAAGACCTCAAAACAATTCCTTTATAGCTAGAACGCATAACATCAGTGTTCATATTGGTACCTCCGTGGAGGTTCATAAATGAAGTCTGCAGGAAGTTGCCTGTGGGGGATTTGGGAGACAGCGGGCTAGAGACCATAGCATATATAATAGATGTACTATTTTTTAGAGTGAACGGAGGTCCCTTAGAGACAAGAAGTATCAGGTAGCTATCCTTATCATAGAATAGTTTGGGTTGGAAGGGATCTTTAAAGGTCACCTAGTCCAACCTCCCCTGCAATAAGCAGGGACATATTCAACTAGATCAGACTGCTCAGAGCCTCGTTCAACCTGACCTTGAATGCTTCCAGAGATGGGGCATCTACCACCTCTCTGGACAACCTGTACCAGTGTTTCATAACCTTCACTGTAAAAAATTTCTTCCTTATATTTCGTCTGATCTCTAAACTCTTTGAGTTTAAAGCCATTACGCCCTATCTTATTGCTACAAACCCTGCTAAAAGTTTGTCCCCGTCTTTCCTGGAGTCCCCCCCGCCCCCCCCTTAAGTACTGGAAGGCCACAATAAGGTCTCCCCAGAGCCTTCTCTTCTCCAGGCTGAACCACCTCAACTTTCTCAGCCTCTCCTCAAAGGAGAGGTGCTCCAGCCCTCTGATCATTTATGTGGCCCTTCCCTGGACCTGCTCTAACAGGGCCACATCTTTCCTGTCCTGAGGGCAAAAACGATAACCTCAATCAAAATGACAACCTCACTGTACAGGTGCTAAACATGGCTTCCTTCAAAGGATTATTTCTCATTGCAGGATAAATTTTCTTCAGGAATCAAGAAACACGCAGCAGACATTAGTGCATATGCTCTGGTATCCTCCTGGGAGGCCCAGAGAGTTATATGACAATAGCTTTGCGCTACCAATATATCAGAATCCAATAAGAAATTATTTAGTGAGTCTTCAAATGTTATCAAATTGTCAAGTGGTTGACAACCTTCTACTATAAACCAAGCCACTCACTTCTGGTTTGTTCACTCTTTTTAAAGGCTGCAGTAGACACGGTGGCTATCGTGTTTGGTCACATGAATAAAACAAGCCTCTTCTGCAGTCCCTTGCACTTTTTGTCTAAGTTATTTGATATTTGAGTATAATGTCAAATATTTTGAACCTACCCACCCAGTAACAGTCAGCAAGACCTTTGTTTTGGAGTGATGATGGAGGAATCTACCAAGATGTAGACCAATTCAACATATTATCCTTGCAAAGTTATTCAGCCAGTTGCTTGCCAAAATCTCAAGAAACCACTTTAAATCACAGACTTAATGAGACAGAGTTTCAGAAAAATGGCTGATAGTCTCATGTCTTCTCTAGAGTGCCTTACAAAGAGAAAGCCTCTGCAGTCTCTAAAAACATTATGTCTGAAAAACCCAAGGTTCCCACCCTGCGTTTTGCATTTCCCTTTTCTAAAGGCTTGAATGTGAAAGAGCTTTTAAGTTGAGAACATAACTAGATGTCTTCTCTTGGGAGCTTGAGTTCTTACATTTTGTATCCATGAGGACTAAAAAGACAAGGAAGTTGACTTCCATAGCCACTGGCAGAGGTTGCCTGGAGAAATTGTGGAGGCCCCATCCCTGGAGGTTGGATGGGGCTTTGAGCAACCTGGTCTAGTGGGAGGTGTCCCTGCCCATAGCAGGGGGGTTGGAACTTGATGATCTTCAAGGTCCCTTCCAGCCTAAACCATTCTGTGATCCTATGATTCTATGACTGAAGATCAAGAAATTTCTAGACAGGAGACTAACAGAACACTAGCCACTGAGAGTGAATGCTTGTAGAAAATAATCTTATTTTTAATCTAAGACTGCTGCTGGGTGAACCAAGGGCAAAAATAAATGGGCTGTCCTGAGACTTGTCCTGAAGATTTGCACAGTGGGCAGATGTTTGTGGCATCATGTGCCTACAGTGACTGGAAAGACTGATCAAAGCAGTCAAAAGAGGCAAGACGATCTCTGAAAAGATGACCTGTGACAGATAAAGAAGTTGTGGAATTAGGACTTAGATTTCAGTAAAGAGTAATCTTGACAGGTATTTCCATTTTCAGAAACTGAAGAAATTGCAGGTGCTAGAAATGCTAGCTACTGCAAGGTGTTTAGCATACTCCAATGTGCTTCAGTTCAAAGAGCGTAGTGATTTGACGAAATACACACGGACCTGTAAACCTGACATATACAGGTAGAAACATTTACAAACAGAAGCTGACTGAAAGCTGACTGAACAGTACCAACAAACATTTCAGTTACACCGTTCATATCTCACTTGAGCTTCAGCAGGGAAAACTGCCAAGTACTCCAAAGGGTCTGCAGGAGAAATACATCACCTAAAGCTATACGGTAAGAGGAAGAAAGCATCAACAGTGTTCACAATGCTCTCTTGGAAAGAGAGCTGAATGTTCTGAATTAGGGAGGTGGTTGAGAGTGAACAAGAACAGAAGTTGCCCTCTTTCATGAACATGTGCAGTATACACGGCAGGGCCTGTCCTGTGAGGCTTGTGCACGTTCCTGCAGGTATTGCTGAGAACAAAAATTTTTTAGCTAATAACAGCTGGGTTTAGATCTGTCTGTACCACAAAATATACTGACAGAGCCTTCAAAGGAGCACTGTCCTTTTCTGCAAGTCTAGTGCAATTAGGTTCAATACGATTTATCATTATTATTTTGCATAAAGTACAAATAAAACCTCAGCATTTCCCAACAGAAAACAAACGGAAAAAAGTCAAGACTTCTGTCTCAAAATCTGTCAATATAAAGACTATGAGATTAGAACCCCCACACTGGAGAACTAGCAGCATACCACACTCGGATCCATTAAAGCCATTGTTCTAGCTATATTTTACTGAACAACAAGCACAGAAAGCTTTCTGCCCGAGCACAGCAAACACTTATGTACATGAGTACATTGCCTCAATAGGACCATTCACACGGCTGAAATTACTCAGGCAAGTAAGTGTAGGATAAAGGCCACATGTGTGTAAAGCTTCTATTATCAGAGGGCTGCTGAGCTGAAGTGCAGCACTCATGAGTACCTGCATACTTGTTTTACAAATAGAGATTTAATATTTACACTGAATAAAGTATTTTTCCCAAGACTGTGCTGATACACTTGATTACCTTCAGCAAAAATGAATTATTTGCTTGCAGGGATTTCAATATGGGCTAGTTCCTGCAAACTCGTATCCACACCAACAGGTGTGGCCTCTGTTTTGAGCAGTTCCATATTTTGACAATATGCTATAAATCTAAATCTTTGATAAGCTTTTCATAATGCAAGTTTAAAAGGTATCTGTAATCAGAAATATGCAGACTGTGGATATTCTTCCACAGTCACAAGCAAACATTACACTAGGTACTGAATTCACACAATGCATAAAAATCTCTTCATTCCACCTCACACTCACTATTACTCACAAAATGCTTGCAATGCATCATAACAAACATTAGACCTCATCAAGACAAAATGAGGCATCACTGGAAGACACTGGGAGAAATCACGTTGTCACAACATCTCAGGTGCTGCAATACCTTTTTTTACAGTAATATTTCAAGGTACTTTGGGGGATGATTATCTCAAGGTTGGTCAGAAGCCAGAAAAATGTTCCCAAAAGCTCAGTGATTGACAAACTGAAATTTCAATTCTAGAACTACTTCAATCCTGCAATCCAATCCATAAATTTATCAAGATGTCCTAAAATAAATTAATGCTTTGTCCTTAACGCCTTAAGAAAGCCATTACATAACCAGACAATCTATTTCCCAAAAATAAGATTTTCATCATCTCAGTAGCCCATCTTTGCATCTCTTACCAGTAAAGAACTTTCATCAACAATGATCAGAATCAAACCCAGTATTGTGTCAGTTTACTTACTCTCTGTATTGAAACAATCTCATCTGATGCATCCTAAATTTGCATTAGCCCGCTGAACTAGGTGAGGCTGATCAGAATTACTTTAGCTTCCAGTATCCTAATTTTTATTTTAAAATTTTCCCATTAGAATCCAAGTTAGTGACTTCGTATTTTGTGCTTTCAGTTTCACTCCATTCTAGTCCTTCAATCAGAATCACAGAATTTTCCCCAGTTCTTTGCAGTACTTGCAACACCACCCAACTTCATCTCATCCAAAAATTACATATGCCTTATAGTGACCTCAACTTAAGTCACTGATATATGAAACAGGATGTACCCCTGGGCTGATCTCTCTCCATTTCCATCCTGAAAATAATTCAGAATTTACTGCAGTCGCTTTTTCCAACAGCTTTAATCCATCTTTCAGTTCTCACGTTAATCTATTTTCACCTGTGTATTTTTAGAGCCTTACGTCAAGCATTACTTCATTTCAGGTAAACTAAATTCACTGCGTTCACTTTCTGAAAATCTAGTGCCCCAAACCACCTGGGGTAGAGGTCAGAATGCACGGGCTAGGATAAAACATACTATATGCTATCATGCCCATTTTAGAACTTCAGGTCTTTTGTTCACAATCTGAACTTAAACTTTTGCTTAATCTTGTGGTTAAACCAACAGGCCTGATGTTGATCACAATTTATTTATTTTTTTAATACCATTGCTTTATTTGCTGTTCTTCTGCTGTAACATGCTAACTCTGAACTTATAGATCTATTAGAAGTTATTAAGGATTTATACTTATTTCAGTATCGTAGAATTGAGGTTATGTTTGTCCTCTGGTAAATCCAACATTTTAGGATTTGCATTAGATATTACCACTCTACATAAGTTGCTGCCCATGACTTACAACTACACTGTCTCTGTATCTCACATCTCCTCATTCCTGCCCATTGTCCCCTAAATTATCAAGCTTTTTTTTCCATTTCTTCCGTTCTTATTATACATGTTCTCATTACATATTAATCCCTTTTATACTTCTTCCAAAAACTCTATTTATTTTGGGAACTTGTTACCATAATCAACCCTTGTGTTGACATTACTTGTCAGGATTGCGAAAATCCTGACTATATTAAGAACTGTTAAATCTAAAGAAGTCCTTTTTACAGATGGCAATTGTGGCAAGGGAAAGCTGACAATTTCACCCACCACTTAACTTTAGGTCTCCAAACTCCTAGAGACCAACTTGTTGGGCTCTGACTGGGAATATGGCACCAAGTAGAGTTAATTTCCACATATCCTTCTTTAAATATTGTAGTCATACTGCTGCCAAGAGCCCCTGAAGCTCAGGAGGGAAGTACAAGCGCTACATTTTTCTCCATAGCACACACCAGGTAAAACCAAGATCTGTTAATCTTCCCAAATTTCCTGAGAATGTCTAAACATGTGGGCTATCAGTCATACTTAGCATTGTATTCAACCACAACCACCTCCCCTATAGCTATGGGAACACCACAGAATAAATACAGACAGTGAAAAAGGGGAGGCAAATCCAAACAGGAAGGAAAGCAAAAATCTAGTAGATAGCATTTTAAGGACAAACATGAACCTCTGGAGCTGTCTGCAGACACTATAAAGTTAGTTATGCAGTCTCCTAAGTTTTCCAAAACGGCAATTATAATTATTTAATAAATATAACATATTTTAATGAGCACAAAGGTCCCACGGATGAGAAGGTCTGCTCCTTTCCATTTTCAGACTGCTGCCAACTTGTATTTTTTTTCTTCCTTTTTAGAGCTAGACTTAGTCTCTGCTATCATTTTCTCAGCTAGGTTAACTTTTTCCTGTTCTATAACTCACATTTTTCCCAGTTTGCAGTAAAAAAAAAAAAGTGGTATTTTTTTTGTCATTCTAGTGCTCCTCCCTACCCCTCCTATGTTCCTGTAATCTTCTGCCTTCTTTCTCATCTCTTTCAAGGTTCTAAATAAATCAGCCAACAACTCTAACCTCATTCTAGTCCCTGCCATGCTCCCATCCCATGTTGGATTCTAGGTATTTTCTTCTGCAATCATTTTTGTACCATCCCCATTCTGTGGAGAGCGTGATTTCTTTTTCTCCCCTAGCATATGTCTCCATGTCTTTCAAGTTTGTTTTCAATGCTCTTGTTAACAAAGTTTCTACTCTGAGACTGTTTAGGGCATTACATTCAGAACCATCTCAATGATCAGACTGTTTCAATACTCTTATAAGTCAAAAAGAGCTCTGCTGTCAAAATAATATTATTTTCTTCCTGACACCGAAATATCAGATGCAAATTCATGTTTTTTTTCCAATTCTCCTGTTACTACAGCCGTGCACTGAAAGGTGGTGATGCAATAAAAAGCATTGCTCCTTTTCCCATCAAACTTGTTTAGAATTCCAACATTTAAAAACAGGAACTCTGAGATGATTGTGAAGAACAGTTGCTGTCAGTAATGGGATGCACTGGTGGTTTAGAAACTTAGCATCAAACTTCAGGTTTTCCTAATCCAGGCTCGGGTTCCAATTCCATAAAATGCATAACAAAGGACATTTTAAAAGGAAGCAAGAATTATACTTTATAAGCAAGGGCACTTTCCAATCTCAATCAGAACATTACCACAAAGACTTTACAAAAAACAGAAACCATCTTTGACCTTTAGTAAATCTAGCTTCCTCTAAATTTGTATTCCCATTCTTTTTATACCAGGCTCCTATTCTACTGTTGAAATGAAAAAGGAGAAAATCAAAACATCACTCATTTGGAATACTGCACAATTAAAAGTTAACTTCTGGCACTACATTAGTACATTTAAGGTTTAGCATTAAGAACAACATTTGTCAGCATTGTCTATATATTTGTATCTGACATGTTTCCAATACTTGTAAACAAGGTACTAATCATGTTTTTGGAAGGCATTCTTATAGCCCACCATTGAATTTACATGCATTGTATTATAAATGCACAGACACGTGTGTCTGCATGGGACACCCCCCCCATCCTACTTCAGACAGGAAGTTTCTCTGTTGTTAATATTTCATAGATAAGCATCATATGGCATCAAATACTATAATTACAATCACATCCTGAAATATGATCATACTTCAGTCTGTGCTTCTGAAACTTCACTTACAAAGGACATCATTAAAAATTCCACCTGAAATGAGTGCAACAATTGGAGAAGAACACCTCCAGTATTAGTAAATCCAATTAGTGCACATTTGAAAATATTTCCACCATTTCATAAACAATGAGCTGCTCCACAAGACATTTTTTTTAAGGCTGTTGTAGGAATCCTGTATGGAACTTTCCCTGCAGAGAGGAAAAAGAATAAAGAACTGCAAAAACATTAATACGAAAAAGCCTTTTACATAACAAACATTGAAGAGATTTACTAAAATTCTAGCTTACATAAGTAGCAAAACTGAACATGGAACATCTGACAGAAAACGCTTCTTTCTCCTTTCCTGAAGGAGACTGAGAAGATTGAGAACTCACAACCCAAAGAAGAAAGCCCAACATGCACGTAGGTGCAATCATGCTGAAGAAGAGAGAGCTGCTGGCCATAGCACGCAACAAAAATTGCACTCTCCTTTATTTAATACTGCCCTCATATCTATTGGGAATTAGTTTAAGAGGGGCTATGGGTTGATACTTTATCATTCAGAGCGGCTGTAAAATGAATCAGTCAACACTTAAAGCTCACACAGTATTTAACAATGATGCCATAAACTCCAGTGCCTACCACAAATTCCAATTTGGAATAATTACAGGCTATCTACCTACATTCTCCTGACATTTTCAAATATGTACACTTTCTGAACTATTCTGCAACACTGCTTTGTACTTCTAGGCTATCTGCCACATTTAAAGTTGTCCCAAAGGCTTACTTAATGGAACGGAAACATTTTGCTATAATTTACTTTAGGCACCAGTTTGGATGATAAATACTCAAGAGTCTGTTGCATCAAATGTTAGCAGCTTTAAGATGTGGCTTCAAACATGGTTTGATGGGCTGTTACAAAACTTCTAAATTAAAAAATAAATGATCAGAGCAAAGTAGTTTTATGCAAAATAAAATTCAATATGCTAATTCAGGTGCTGTGGTCTGAAGATCGGTATTAGGATATGTTTACTTTTAGAGTTTATGAGAATTTTATATGATAAATCTTCTAAACACTAATCTATTTTCAGAAAGAATGTTCTGATAGCTTCTCTAAGAAATTCTTCAACTTTTATATTAGCACTTTCCTCTCCGTTCCCCTCAGAGACACTTACTTTAATTTCTCTCTACGCGTAATAAGGTTACACATTTGCAAATAATCACTCAAAAATTTGCTTCTGGCTTTTTCATTGCTTATTCCCTGGTTTTCTAGAGGAATCTAGAGGGTCAGCATAAACATGGCCAACAGACAATCTTTTATACGCTTTAAGAAATACTAAATTTTCATTTGCAACCTTCTTAGATATGTACTTCCTTGTCATATGATTCAATCACCAAAAAAATAATAGTAGCAATTTTAATTGAAAAGCCTCAAATTAATACCATATTATATCAAAGCTTGCTTATTTTTCCATGTAATACAACAGCCCTGAAGTTCTTTTATTATTTTATAAATAGAAACAGGAAAACTGATTTTCCTCCATCAAGTGCTGGGGACTGAAGCTGGTATTAATAAATAGTGGTATGATCCCCAAAGGAAAGCAACTTCTGATTTTTTTATAGCAACGCAATATATATATTTCTACATGAATCAATGTTCTGCATCCTTCTTTCAACTGAAAAGCAGCTTTTCCAATCACAGTGTAACACCACAATAATATACATGGAATAATTTACAGTAATTCAGTTTGACACTGAAGTTGAAGGACCTATCTTGCATAATGCACTGTAAAAAACAGAGGCTTATTCCCCAGGTACAGCATTACTGCCAAAAAAGTTTAAGACTGATTTATTCTAAATTTCCCAAAACAATTAAAATCTAATCCAAATCACTGTCCAAATTAGCATGCTATCCCGTATCAGAAAGCCACACAAACAATGTCCTATGTTTTATCTATTAAATCTCAGTCAACCAAAATGCTTAAGCATACACTACAAGTTTCACACTACCCTTTTCAAACTTGCTGTCAAAGACTCTACACTCTTAAAAGGATACGGCCAGTAAAACTTTAATGCATGCTTATGTTTGATTTTCTTTTCCTCATCTATTTGCTTTGAATATCAGACATATTTTAGTCACTGCAAAATAGTACAGTTATGAAGAATACATGGATTTGGTCTGGCAGCTTGCAAAGAAATACAGATCAGATAATACGTCATTAAAGTTATTACGTAAATCAGACATGCTTTATGGTGTACTCAATTATTATGTCACGTCAGTTAAAAGACTACTTATTCTTTCTTTTAAACAGCATGGATGGATTTTTGACAATCAAGAGCTCTATAATTGCAAGGGCAGACCTCATAAAGACTCAAAATTCAGTTTCCAAGATATTTTAATTAAATCCCAAGTCCAAAAAGTCTCCACAACAAAGCAGACAGGAAGAACATTAGCTGGAAATATGAAGCTCTATGACACTAATACCAGAGATGAACCTGTACTGCTTTAATGGCTGAATAACAGGCCTTTTTTTTGGCCTCTTAAAAAGACTGAACAGCTATGAAGTAAACCTCCCTAAAAGTTCATGTTGTTTAGAATCTCTGCCTCCAGTTTCAGGTTCATCTCTGATACATATTAGTACTTTCTCTTAATTACCCATACATATACAAAATTGTAAGTGTTCACACAAAAGGAGCAAGAACCAATAATCAAGAATACATGTAGCAGTCCGTACAGTTGTGGGGGGTTTGTTTGGAATACCATCAAAATGACTCTCTCTGAAGTATCAACAAATGTTTTTTCCAGCATGTTTTAAAATGATATACAAATGCCCTCAAGTCTCCCTCAACTTTGAATTATGTCTCAGATAATACCCAAATAATTTAGATATAGAAAAAAGTCCTTCCCATTGTGGATCTGTCAGCTTTCTCACATGCTCTCATTTCAGCAGGAAAGCACTAATCTTAGTTACCCTTTTAAAGCTATTATACTTTTTAAATAACTGTTTGAAACAATAAAATCTGAGTGAGAATTTTAACAGAACATTCTTATGCTCAAGTTTTTTACAGATTCAGCATTCTCCCATTCCAATAATCTAAATATTGCAAGATGAATTATAAATCTTGAGCAGTGTTCACAGTACTTTCTTCAGTATTGCGCTTACATCAAGCCACTGTATTCCTATGTTTCTAGCTCCACTGTTTGTAAAACGAAAACAGAGATTCCTACTGTACCATTAACTGCTAATATGACACTGAAACAGTGATTTCTTTGTCACAGGTGATGGGAGCGAGAATGTCTGTATAACTCCACTCCCCTAATAGGTACAGTAATAAGCTGTTAGTTCTTTAGGCAAAAGACATGAATCTGTTCAATAAGAGCTTCATTCTCTGCCTGTAATCAGTAACTTGAGGGCCTTCTGTAGATTCTGCACAGCAGTGCTCACATCTTCATATTGCAAAGCACTGCCAGCATATTTGCAATATTTTTGAGCTCTGGCAAAGTCCTCTGGAGTCAAACGGACTTCCCCTGTGAAAACATAAGTATTACAATGTTACTATAAAAGAAATCTGACTGAGGCTTCCTTTCACGATACCTGTGTTTCACTTATATTTGTGGTAATATTATGAAAATCAGGCTGATATTTGTGGTAATATTACAAAGACCAAGCGACGGTATTTTTTCTGTTCATTTTTCTATCCATTCATATAACGTTTAACTTCTTTCCTGCTGGCATTTGAAAAATATAAGAGGATCTTTCTAAACACTGGTATTTGTATGACCCAGTGACTTTCAAAAGTAAGTCAATACCTTTGAGAAAAATCTGCTCTTCATCTAAGGCAGCAAAGGAAAGCTTTTTAACAACAGTAAGTTAGCTGTAATCATACTACAACCTGCAAGAAACAAGGACAGTGTTTTTTGTGTTCACAACACAGTTACTTTGCTCTTTTCTTCAGGAATAATACATAGTTAGAAACCGTTCCTTCTCAACTGGAATAACCTTTCAAAATGTAGAAACACTTCTCACTGGCATGTTTGTGCACACTTTAGATTTCTGTTTTATCCAAGTAATGTTTGTGTTTCCAATTTTATGTAAGATGACTGAAAACAAGATCAATCTCATTAAATGTGCCCATTTTTGTAATACCTGAGAACACTAGCAGAAATTATTCTCATAATATAGTATAAAACCATTAACTGTTATTTATTAATCAGACTACTTTCTTGACATAAGTTAAAACATTGGGAATTCTGTAATGCTCACACACATGCATTCAATCTTCTAGAAAGTATAGAACGGACTTACGTCCTAACTGTTGGAAAATTTAGTATATGAATAGTATCACTGACGTGTGCATAAAATAAAGCACAGTTATGTTACTGTCCCTCCTTCCACCCACAAACTTACTGGGAATTTTAAGGCTAATCCCATGCCACTCCAATAACCTATGGATAAATTAGAAAACCTTTACTCACGTTCTTTCAGAACAACTTAACTTGTAAAAGACTGATTTTTATCAACACGGATAAATAATTATAAGTAATACTAAAGAATTATATATTTATTGAATAGGTTTTCTCACAGCATCTTATAAGCAATGAACAGATTTCACAGATTCAAGGCCAGGCTGGATGGGGCTTTGAGCAACCTGGTCTAGCGGAAGGTGTCCCTGCCCATGGCAGGGGGGTTGGAACTGGATGATCTTCAAGGTCCCTTCCAGCCTAAACCATTCTATGATTAAGAAAAAATGCATTTTATAATGCAACACGGATTTTATATAAAATTGGTTAAACAAAGATTTAGCGCTCCAAGTACAGCTTTCTAATTTTAAGCAAGGACATGAATATACTTAAATGCACTTTTTATACTTTTTATGGTACAATTTCAGTTAGGTGGATCCCCTTCTTTCAAAATAAAGTCGTTGTTAGCAATACTGTGAGAACATTTACTAAAGAATCTCAGTTCTTATCAGAAAATGTCTATTATATTTGCTTTTCCTTCCCCCAATCTTATTATTTAAGAACAGCTTTTAAACAAATAAAACGGAAAACCTGGGAATATTAAAAACTTGACTGGTCTGCTGGTTTTCAAAACAGCCCTACACCAATAAAAAGCAGGAGGGTAAGTGCTCTTAAGATTAATTTTATCAATTTTTAAAATATACTCTAGGAGTCTATTTATTTTCCCTTCAATAAATAAGTATAATTGCAAAATAACTGTTGAATATTGAGGCACAGGACAACTTGGTAGGCTCATTATCATTGCAATGTATATTAGTTTACTGCTGAATAAGTGAAGTCACATTAAATCTCTTAAAATAGACACACATGTGAGTAAATACACATGAGGGAGTGCATAAACACAGATACACACTTAGGTTATTTTGTTACCTAAATAAAGTCACAGACTAAAAGCAGCTGGGGTCAATCTGTGACCACATTACTGAACATCTTTAAGAAATTAAAAAGACCAAGTTCCCCTCAAAGTGGCTTTATGCTCTGGTGCCAAAAGAAACTACAAAATTATTCTTTAAAAACTGGCCAAGGCATCAGTCCAGTATTCAACTAATTTATTGGAAGGAAGCCTAAATTCACCAGTCTAATCTTATTTTTACAGTATGAGCTCTATTAATGTTTTGCTGGCATAAAGCCTTATTTATTATGAAACCTACTTCAGATGCTATTATGACATAACTTGAGGGAAAAAAGTTAACAATTTTAAATTTATAAACCAAAGTTTACACAGTAAGGGTGTTGATCTTTTGATGTGCTCAGTGGCCTCAGCTTCCATTGAAGTCAGCACCTCACAATGGACAAGCAGAATAGAAGTAAAACAGCTCTGTTCTTAGTTTTCAAAATAATGTGAAACTTAACTATAATGTCTGTACTTACATCAAAGGTATAACCACGAAAGTTAGCAACTGACTTCAATTCACATATTCTAAGGGTTGAGCAGCTTTGGAGAAAAGGAAAGCCGCTTTGCAGAAAAGAACCTGGGGGTGCTGGTGGACATCATTTGTCCATGAGCCAACAATCTGCCCTTGCAGCAAACAGGGCTAACAGCATCCTGGGCTGCTTTAGGAGTGCTTCCAGCAGGTGGAGGGAGGCGATCCTTACCCTTTATTCAGCGCTAGTGAGGCCACACCTGGAGTGTCCAATTCTGCGTTCCTCAGTACAAGAGACACTGACATCCTGGAGAGAGTTCAGTGAAGGGCCACAAAGATGATGAAGGGACTGGAGTACTGCACATATGAGGAGAGGCTGAGAGAGCTGGGACCGTTCAGCCTGGAGAGGAGAAGGCTCAGGGGGATCTCATCAATGTATACAAATACCTGAAGGGAGCGTGCATACAGGACAGAGCCAGGCTCTTGTCAGTGGTGCCCTGTGACAGGACCAGAGGTGGTGGGCACAAACTGAAACACAGGAGGGTCCTGTCTGAACATCCAGAAACACTTTTTATTGTGAGGGTGACTGAGCATTGGCACAGGTTACCCAGAGAGGTTGTGGAGCCTCCATCCTTGGAGAGATTCAAAAGCTGTCTTTTGAATTAACAGTGACGTTCTTTTCTCAAAGTTCTTCCTTCATTGCTGCAAATTAAACCATGGGGAGAGTGCAGGGGGAGGTGGAGACACAAAGGACATGGTCCTGAGCAACCTGTTTTACAGGACCCTTGTTTGAGCACACGGGTTGGACCAGGTGACCTCCAGAGATCCCTTCCAACCTCAACCACCCTGTGATTCTGAGCTCTAAAAAAGCCCCAAAACACTGGGAAAAGTATACTGTATTTATCCTGAAACAAATCTGCTTCTGTGTTAATCTGAAGTTATTAGCACAGTAGTTATAGAACACAATCATAGAATTGTTTGGTTTGGAAGGGACCTTTAAAGGTCATCTAGTCCAACTTCCCGTGCAATAAGCAGGGACATCTTTAACTAGATCAGGTTGCTCAAAGCCCCGTCCAACCTGTCCTTGAATGTTCCCAGGGATGGGACATCTACCACCTCTCTGGGCAACCCGTTCCAGTGTTTCACCACCTTCATTGTAAAAAATTTCTTCCTTATATTTCGTCTGATCTCTAAACTCTCTGAGTTTAAAGCCATTACCCCCTGTCTTATTGCTACAAGCCCTGCTAAAACGTTTCTCCCCATCTTTCCTCTAGGTACCCTTTAAGTACTGAAAGGCCGCAATAAGGTCTCCCTGGACTGTTCTCCAGGCTGAACAACCCCAACTCTCTCAGCCTGTCCTCATAGGAGAGGTGTTCCAGCCCTCTGATAATTTTTGTCTCTCTCCTCTGGACTTGTTTCAACAGGACCTTGTCTTTCCTGTGCTGAGGGCTCCAGAGCTGGATGCAGTACTCCAGGTAGGGTCTTCACGAGAGCAGAGTAGAGAGGCAGAATCACCTCCTTTGACTTGCTGGCCGCACTTCTTTTGATGCGGCCCAGGACACAGTTGGCCTTCTGGGCTGCGAGCACACATTGTCGGCTCATGTCCAGCTTTTCATCTACCAGTACCCCCAAGTCCTTCTCAGCAGGACTACTCTCCAACCCTTCACCCCTTAAGCCTTTGTTGATACCGTGGGTTGCCCTGATCCAGGTGCAGAACCCTGCACTTGGCCTTGTTGAACCTCATGAGGTTCACACCAGCCATTATATTTACTACTGAAATGTGACAGACATAAGGAAACCATAACTAATGTCAACAAGCATGACTCCTTTAGTTTAAGAGATACACAAAGCAAAACCCAAAAGGTGATTTGACTAGAGATGCTGCAAATCATGTTGGGGAAAAAAGCAGTTTTAGAATGCAAATAATGTGTATTTTACATGACATATCTATTTCTCCCTGGTATCCCTTTTCTATCCATCAGATGTTGTTCCTTTTTATGAAGTTGCCCAAATACAAGGCAGTTGATTTAAGAACATTTTAATAATGCAACTTGGTGTATAAAACAGCGATGGTAAAGGTAACTGCAATGCTTTTTGAAACAAGATTCTCTTTTTTCCCCATTAAAGCACATCAGATATTTGAAATATAAATACTCAAAGACTTCTTAAGATTATGAAAACATGTAAAGTGTCAAATTCTTATTTCTACTTTGTGTGTAAAAAATCAAACATCATTCTACACACAAGTAGAATGGACAAATGGTTTCTCTATACCATGCCACCTGTGGAAGGAAGCATATGGTAATGTAAGAAGATTTTGTAAAAACTCTGTGTAGCATAACCATGAATGCATTTAGTGTTAGCAAAATCTAAGGGTAATGAATTTTTTAAGCAAACTACACCAGAGAAGTGCATGCACACATTATACAAAGTTGCTGTGCAGGTCTACATTCTGTTGTCAGAGACATTAACCAATGCTTAATTGCATAAGCTTTGACACTTTAAAAAATCAATGTTAAACTCTGAAACCTGTTTCCACAGGACAGGACAATTATTGAAGGATTCACGCTGACTAAAATCAATAGAATATTGTTACTTGAATTTAATTTTCTTTTGATAAAATATTCCACTCTTCTCCACGAAAAGTTTCTCTCCCATCATAGCATTAATCAAATTGCTTCTCCCGTGTTATGGGAAGGAAAGAAAATCTATAATTTATTTTAAAAATATACATTTGATCTCCTACCAGAAAGAGTCTTGCAGGAATATGTGGAATATCCTGTTTGGCTATGACTATACTAGTACATTCAACAGTGCCAAGGAATTTGTCTCAGCACTCAAACTTGACTGTCTACACTGTCAAATTGCTGGAAAAGACTCCAGTATGGTTTTGGCCCACGCAAACTAGCACTTTCCAAAACAATTCCTGGGCACGACTTGTGGTTAGAGCAGGCTAGAGACCATTCAATATTGGCAGCCTTCACAAAATACCTTGTTTAGAAGGTTTAAAAGTTTAATAGTATGGATGTGAGTGGTTCTGTGCCAGCTGTTCTCAGTGTCAAATATTTGCAGCCACGTTTAATTTATTAGTATAGACATAGACATTGTGTCCAAATCATGGAGCAAGTGTAGTTTGCACTGTGCTACCTCTATGGATCTACTGGGGGGCAACACTGATCCCTCCTTCCCATCCAAAGGAAACTTCAGTTCCATAGAAATGGTGCATACCAAAGTCTAACCTCAATACGCAGCCAGGATCTAGCTCGAATATATATATTGCAACTCAGGAACAGGGGAGGGCTCCTGGGTCCCACAGTTTAGTACATCCGTTGTGAGATACAGGCATTTCTAAATCTACTTAGAGGTCAGGGAACAAGGCTACTGTGGAACAGAGTACTGTTGGCATGAAAAGGATTCCTCAGCAGCACATGTAGTGTTCTCAGTGGCACATATTTGCCATTACTCTTACACATATAGCTAAAGGGAGGATGCTTTGGGTAATGACCAGGCCATGCATGACAGGATGGTGACAGGCAAGGACAAATCCTTTCCATTTCTCTCAAGCTTCTTAATTCTATGCATGCAAACAAAACGGTTACTGTGTCTCTGCTGACTGACATATCCCTTACGCCTCTCAAACTCCTGCATAACTGACAGCACATTTTCTAAGCTTTGAGAACCAACGATCTGCATAAGCTGTATCACCTCTCAGGGTGCACTTCTGCAAAACTCCCTCATAAGAATGTAACACTTTAAGCTGTTACAAGACCCAAACTTGTAGGGACACAACAGATGTGCAGAGGAGGAATGCAGGCATGCAAATACTCAGGTTAGATCAAGCTAAAGATTCAGCACTGTGCTAGCAAGGGTCTTAATCTCTTAATTGCAGGATAGTAGTTATTATGAATTCTCACAAACAGAGGGTATCTTAATTCACTCAATTCCTTTTTATTTATATTTATACACTTATTAAATCAGGTTATCACAGGTAAGTGCCTAGAGGGAGCAATGCACTGATATTATCCAGATATCAAATAATGGAACTTCTAATACTTGATGAAGAATTAAAGTTTAAATCAAAATTATGACATTTTTGACAACTAGAATTAAACATTCAAACCGAGCAACAATGATGACTAAAATTTTCAGAGCAGTTATCCAAAAACTTATTTGAATGACTGTCTAGAGCATCATGATAAGCTGGTTAAATATGAAAGCTCTGCTGCCAAACAACACAAAATTTGCTTTCTATTAGCAGTTACTACAGTAAAGCTTAAGGAAAAGTCTTCAGCTGTTTTGGTTAAGGTGCTACTGAAACCCCCACA
Organism: Vanellus vanellus; assembly: GCF_965231255.1. NCBI lineage: Eukaryota > Metazoa > Chordata > Aves > Charadriiformes > Charadriidae > Vanellus > Vanellus vanellus. The sequence continues at coordinate 62,355,233 of NC_138907.1, forward strand.
ACAGCCCCCAAAACTCAAAAACTATCACGAATTTCAAATGGTTCAGCTACAAGTCTGAGGTATTGTTTTCAATAAAATGAGTTGTCACATGAGACATTACAGTAATACACCAGACAAACAATAGGATGTGCTTTTTGTTCTTCAAGAGAATACTAAGAGTTAATGTGTCTCTATCAAAGGTAAATATTGTTATTTTTATCTTTTTAAGACATGTTCTACAAAAATGGCTTCCTAATATATTAAGATGGACATATCCTTAAGCACTGTTATGGCAGCAGACTAAAATCAAGCTAAACACTGAATTGCTATTATAGCATTCCATTGAATCAAAAAATGCTTTTTCAGTAAAGCTGGTATTTTAACACAAACACCTTCTTCAACAATATAATAGACTAACATATCTAACTATTTTAAAGTTACAATATACAGCAATACACCTATTACAACTCAGTAGTCATAACAGGCAACATTTGACTGTATCTAGTACTGGAACTTAAAACATGAATTACATACACTATCAGCTTTCCCTGGTGAGGATAAACTGTAAGGTAGAACGTGAACAGATTTCATACCAGGACTTCTAGACCTCTCCTTACTCAACATCCATGTTGCCAACAAAAAATCTGAGTATTACAAACAGGTGTAAATTATCTTTTTATTACCTCTATTCCACAGACAGAAAAATTCCTAAAAAACAGTTAATAATTTGTCCAAATGCGCATCAGTGTTCAAATTAGAATCTAGGATGACTCCAGCTTTATTGCCAGTCACTACCCTTTCACAGGCCACGTTTTCCCTAAGGTTAGCATTTATGTGTGCGCTTCAAAGCATGATATATGCAAGCAGACATAAAATACATGTAATATAGATTATCAGTAATTTTAACATCAAAGACAGATGGCATTTTAAAAGATAAAAGCCTTGATTACATGCTACATCAAAATGACATCATTAGCAGTACCTTATAAATGATTTCATTTAATACAGGTACTACTTAGAATCAACAAGCACACATAACAATTATGCTGCAACAGAAAACCCACTGGAATGTTGTGATTATTTAATGAAGTGAATAAATAACTTAAAAATTTCTTCTACAGGGTCAGTCCGTAAGTAAAGGGAATGTGTATTAATTACCAAAAATGTAATTCAGCAAGGCCACCAGGAACATAGGCTTTGCTAAGTATATCAGGACCTTATTTGAGAAGCAGCAACATAAATAATAAAAAGGCTAATAGTAGCTCATTAGTTCGAAAAAATCAGATAGACAACACTAATCATATGCTGTAGCAAAGCTTTAGGAAACTATTAAACTCTTAGCAACACAATGTTTAGACGATGTCCATTCTTTTAAGAGTTTCTGAATTAGTAGCATTCAAATAATGATGACATTATTTCTCAAATTTTTCATTACAGGGGAGACACACAGGATGCAACACATCCATGTACAGACAATAAAAAATGCCACCACCTTACCTGCAGACTGAGCACTGTAAAGGGAAGGATCGACTAGAGGAATATTCTGAGGAGCAGGCTGAATGGTGTTACTTGTCACTCCTGCAAATCAATGCAAGAAATTGGACTTGGGATATTTTTATTTATAGACTTTAAAAGCAAGCAGACAAGATAATAAAATAGAACAGGTAAACCTAATGACTCAATGATTTTTCAATTAAGCAGCTGATAGCTTCCCAATTATGAAAGTTTGTAACAAGTAATTTTAAAACCCTCACTTCAGACTATGAATTTACATGCTATTTACATTTATCAGTACAATATTTCACAGAAATTTAATTTCAAGCATAAAAAAATTAAATAAAATACTAGTCCAAAAGCCACAGGTTACGAGTAAACTTTTATATTTGAAGTCTAAATTCTGCCTTTTAATTATCAGAGAGAGTGTCCATTATTGTAGCCCCATGCCTGCCATCTCACACCCGCAGACTATGTCCTTCCTAATTCCTTTGAAAACAATTGGTGAAAATAAAAAAGCTAGCTAGATTTAAAAGGGAAATTGTGATGCTAGAAGAAGAAACAGCACTTTATGCTGTGAAGCACTGTTGTATCTGTGTTGATATTTTAGATGCTCTCATTTGCATTGATTGAAAACTGCATTTTTGCAGTATGTCCAGAACATACCAGACTCAACTGAAGTTATTTCCACAACATCTGCTATGTACAAAGATGGTATAACAACTTTTCTGAATTATCTGTTATTTCATGGAATGGCTGATGGGGTTAAAACCAGGTAATGCAAAGAATTAATGTATTCCAACAAGGTACATACTGCATAACTTTCAGATCTGGTAAAAACAAAGAGCTAAACATTTACCCAGGCTGAATGTAAAAACAACACTCTCCCCCTCCCAGACCCAAAAAACCCCACCTATCTGAAGGATTTCCCTTTGATAAAGCTGAAAAAAGAGCATCCTGAACTATTCATAGGGTGAAGCATTTCTGAAATGAGAAAGTAGAAGAAAGGGAGGAGCTCTATGACAAAAACATCTCATATGTTCTAAAATATAAAAATGTAGCTAATCAAATGATCATCAAGATTGAAATCAAGAGCTTTTAATTTTTTTAGTCTAATTAAACATCATTATAAAAAGGTAAAACAAAGTGAAAAAGCTGTATTCACAAATCATTTAATACAACTTTTTTCTTTTTAATACAGCAACTAGGAAGAACTTTTTGTTTTGTTTTGGATTTGGTTACAGAGTTGTGGATAAGGGAAGAGCAACTGACACCATCTACTTGAACATGTGCAAAGCATTTGACAGTCCTGCACGGCATCCTGGTCTCCAAATTGGAGAGACATAGATTTGACAGATGGACCACTCGGTGGATAAGGAACTGGCTGGATGGTCACACTTTAAGAGCTGCGATCAACAGCCTGATGTCCAAGCCCAGACCAGTAGCAAGTGGCATTCATCCGGGATCAGTACTGGGACTGGTGTTAACATCTTTGTTGGTGACATGGATGTTGGGATGGAGTGCACCCTCAGCAAGTTTGCCGACGACACCAAGCTGTGCGGAGCAGTCGACAGGCTGGAGGGGAGGGATGCCATCAAGAGGGACGTGGACAGGCTTGAGAGGTGGTCTCGTGCAAACCTCATGAAGTTCAACCAGGCCAAGTGCAGGGTCCTGCACCTGGGCTGGGGCAATCCCAAGCACAAGTACAGGCTGGGCAGCGAATGGATTGAGAGCAGCCCTGAGGAGAAGGACTTGGGGGTACTGGTGGATAAGAAACTCAACATGAGCTGGCAATGTATGCTCACAGCCCAGGCAGCCAACTGTGTCCTGGACTCCATTAAAAGAAGTATGGCCAGCAGGTTGAGGGAGGTGATTCTGCCCCTCTACTCCACTCTCATAAGACCCCACCTGGAGTACTGCATCCAGCTCTGAGGCACCCAACATAACAAGGACATGCACCTGTTGGAGCGAGTCCAGAGGAGGGCCATGAAGACGATCAGAGGCCTGAAGCACCTCTCCTATGAAGACAGGCTGAGATAGTTGGGGTTGTTCAGCCTGGAGAAGACAATGCTCCAGGAAGACCTTAGAGTGGCCTTCCAGTACCTAAAGGGGGCCTACAGGAAAAATGGGGCTAGACTCTTTATCAGGGACTGTAGCTATAGGAACAGAGGTAATGGTTTTAAACTGAAAGAGAGTAGATTTAGGTCAGATATTATGAAGAGATTCTTTACCATGAGAGTGGTGAGACACTGGAACAGGTTGCCCAGAAAAGTTGTGGAGGCCCCATCCCTGGAAGTGTTCAAGACCAGGCTGGATGGGGCTTTGAGTAACGTGGTCTGGAGGAATGTGTCCCTGCCCATGGTAGGGGAGGTTGGAACTAGGTGGTCTTTAAAGGTCCCTTCCAACTCTAACCATTCTATGATTCTATGATTTTTAAGAATTTGGGTTTGGTCCAAAAATGACACAGAATAAGGAGGATGTAGAAGCCAATATGTTTAGCAGTATGGACAAAATTTCCATTAATAGTATTGTTTGAGGTCAATCACACTACAGTACTTGCATGGGAAGAGGAGCATAAACCAAATAGAAAAAAATTAGGAATGGTACATCATGCAGGATTGTTATAGTGTTGTAACAGTTTCAACACTAGGTTGCATGTATTCCCAGATAAAGAACAGCAGTCTGTCTGCACAGGCAAAGCTAAATACAAAATGAAGTATTATAATTTAATCTATCAAGTGAAAGATTCAAATGCTGCTTTACAGTACAGAAGTTGAAATGCATGATTCTAGAGAAGAAATTGTTCTGTATGCAAGAACAGTCACTCTTTCAGACCATATATCTCTTCTGGAAAAGTGCTCGAAAATATGAATTACATACTTTAAAAAGCATAGAAACATAAAAAAATATTTCCAATGTCATTGTTACAACGTTAAGTTATGAAGTTACTTCTGCCATAGAATATCTATATCATTTTACTTTGTACGTAATGGAAAGAGGGCTAGAATTCACCTCTCAATAAAGGCAGGAATTTTTGGGGTGTGATTTGGACATACCTGTGTTGTGAGGTACTTCAGCTGGAGTGTTGGCTGGTGCATGGGCACCTGGTGGTATATGTATGCCAGTGTAAGTACTAGTTGGTATGTTGTTAGCTTCATACGTAGATGATGATGTTGGCTGAGTTGTTCCACTATGGAGAGAAGATGACCCTGCTTCTTCCCTTTCACTATCTGCTAATGCGACACAAAATAGGAATTACTGCAACTCTTCTGTACAAACATTTGAAATCGCCACCAACGCGTGAAATAAAACATTTATCAACCCAAAACACCTATGGTCTATTTGACAAAGTAAAAAAGCAACATACCATAGGATAAAGACCTAGAAACTCAAATACTTTCAAAGATCTCTTCTGTTTAAATTGAAGGATCATCTCATTACTGGTCTCAATAAAAGCTATTTGTCTCATTAGTACAATCCCTTATACCTCCGTGTACTGCATCCACATTAGTTGAACAAGATACTACAAACATGCAGTAATATATATTTTAATATATCCATAAACCAGAATATGGAAAACTATTTACCTTACAAACTCTTCATAAAAAGACAGTGACAATCCTTTACCCCATATCAATTAAACAAACCACAAATAAATAACAAAAAGGGGAACTTTGGGAAAGTAATATCAAACAGGAAAACAAAATGCAGCTTAGCCGAGTCATAACTGTATCTAGAACAGTTACAGTACATAATGCACTACAAGAATAATAAGGTTCAATATATCCCATAGTATGTACAAAGAACATATATATTATTTTTCAATCTAGCAATTTTCTTAGAGTTCTGGTCTAGTTTATTCAATGTTGCTTTGAAGGCCGCAAAAGTAATGGTCCAATTTTGTTATTCTAACAATGCAGATAATTTAGAATATGGTTGATTTCTGCGTAATTTGAATCATAGAATACATTAATTCAGTTCAATTTAAAAAAGCTGATTTGTTTTACTGTGTATGTGTTAATCTCTATCAATAATGTCAGGTGGAACAAGCACAGTTTTGGGAATGGCTTTATTGTTAACAGCCAGTTCTTGAAAGGGAACAAAACAAATATGGGAACACAAAACTTGTATGTGCCTAGAAGTGGCAAAAGAGATGTTTTTTTCTTTATGAAATCCACATGATCTTCAACTATACAAGATTATGTGCTATGCAAACACCTCTACTGCTTAATAATTAAAGTCTATTATTACAAATATCAGAAATCTTCCCATGTAAGGTAATCTTCCTCCCTGAAAAAGTTCAGGTACCATCTGTACTACAAATGACTAAACACTTTCTAATTCACAACACTATTTACTAGAATAAAAGGCTATAATGTAGACTAAAATCAACAGTATTGTCATTAGGACATTTTTACTGGACTTTAATAAATACACAGTTAAAGAACACATTTGTGTTTTATATTGCAAAGTTGTAGTAGTTTGCTTTCATTCAGAACATCTAAGTACTAATAATTTCACAAATACCCAAATCCACAGTCTAATACCAAGAATCTTTATTTAAAAGTATTAAAAAGTAAAGAAACCTAGAAGCAAATTTCTGTCAGGATTGTCAAGCACTGCTAGTAAAATTTAATATAAAAAACACAGAACATGGTAAAATGTATTTTACTCTTGTGAAAATTACTTTCACTTGCTGCAACCAGTAATTCAGACTGTGGCTTTATGAAGCTATTGCTGACATATGCAAACAAACATCTGGCAGATTTCTGGAAGGCAAAGGATATTTGAAAGTCCAGATTTTTCCTTTAATGTATTTTTTGCTAGTAACTCATACTGCAATATCATGTGGTTAACATGCATGGAAGTAAAAGTAAATGTGTTAATGCTGGCAAAAAAAAAAAAAAAGAAGAGAGATTCAGAAGTAAACACCACATACACTACCTTTTAAATAACAATGTAATGATAGGAACAATCCATTGCTCAAATACTATATTTTTCAGTGGTTTTGGTGTTAAGCAAAAAATTATTTTAAAAGTTTCAGAAACTAAAATTTAGTTTAACAAAATCCCAGAGACTTACCATACAGAAGACTAAGGAAACAGTTATACACAACACTCATCATGCTGTCTGAAGATAAGGCTGCCCAAGTTTACTTGTAACACTGTTATCAATTATTTATAGCTTGGTCAAATTGTATCACTAAGTTGGATTTTCCACATTGGGTGTCTGCCTAAACCTAGTATTTTGGGAAAGCTGTTGAAAAGATTACTAAGCCACTTTTGAGAATGAGGGAGTGGGAGAAAACATGATTTTGTTGTACTCAATTAAGAGAAATTACCTTTAAGTTCCTGCCCAGACATAAACCATTAATGCATTTATTCCTTTATTCTGCTCCCTGCATCTTCCTGTTGCCCTGATCTGGCTCTTCAGTCCCATTCTGATTTCTCTCTGCACCAGGACTTCACATCCCATATCTGCAACACCTCGCCCCATACTTGTGTCTGTCTTGCTCTATTTCCCATTCTTGTCCCCAGCACATTCCCAGATTCAGCTTCAAACTTCCTCACTGGATAGTTCATGGTCTCTAGTCACTCCTGTAAAAGTGCGATGCTGTAGGCACTACTAGTCATGGATGATATGAACTCAAACAGTTAAAGTCTGGCAATATTATAAACAAAAAAAAACCCAACAAGCAAAAAAAGTGTTAGAGGTGCTGACCACTTATTTACAGTGGTCAGCAAGAGGCAAAGTCACAAAAGGGCGATACACTTTTTAAGTAGGTATATGTATCAAAAGATCAAGATCAATTGTTTGATTTGCTCATTATGCAATTGGCAAATGTTAAACTGTATTAAGCATAAAAGTAACTTTGTTTAAATTAACTCTTCTTAGGTGTTTAAAGTGCTCAAATGTCATCAAAGCATTGCAACTATTCTTTCTGCAAAGTAAATATTTAAAATATTCTTTAACAAAGATTAAAGTATTAGAACCATTTTTGAGATATACACTTGCAGTATTTGTGAAGAGTTTTAACAGTAGTGCTAAATAAAAGGATTTCAGGCTGCTGGAAAAGAACATTTAAGTCAACAAGCTGTTTTTAAGTTCTGTGGCTAGAATATCCATAACATTATTGAAAAAACAAATCTTTTCCAGGGAATGGGAATGAACACTAGAAAACTTAGGATAATTAATTTCTCATAAAGCAGTAATAACCCAGAATTTAAAGTTCCTCCTATATGCTTCAGAATGCTGAAATATTAAACTGTGAAACAGTGACACAATTGTTTCACATTCAGTTTCAGCTCCAGCTGAGTTTCTTGTCTTGGAACCTCATCAGCCTTTGTGCTTGGATTCCAGCATAATGAGTCCATGTGTTCTTTATATTTTTCTCAGAGCTAGAGTATACCCACACTATCTGATTGTTTGTTTTAAATTATTATTTATTTATTGAAAGCAAGACTTTGTGGAATAAGACTAATACCCCTGGCCCCATAAACAACTGTTCAAAGATACTTTCATATAAATAGAGGATTCTGGAGGCTTAATGGCGTTCCCTTGTCTAGTGTAAGGAACTGCTGATTATGACTTGACTTCAGCAGTCCAGAGCACTAAATTTAAAACTAGCAAAATTTTTATTTTCAAGGACTCCCAACTCTTCCAATTCTCTGGACTCCTCTTTTTAGGGAGTCTAGAGACTTAAAGAGGTGATTTATTAATTATAATTTAAAAACATTTTCTTTTTCTCATTCTGCTGCACTATTTCTCTTTAGCTTGAGATGTTGCTAAAAGATGCACAACATAGGATTCTATTGGAACTGCTTTTTTAAAAATATATACATATATAGGTATATTTTTTCCACAGCACTGAGAAATGGACTCAAAAGTCCATCAACTTTTCATACACTGTTCTTTCTACTAGTTGGGACTATAAAGGTTTCCTAGAATTCCGTAATATAAATGTAGAATATATATTATATATTGCAATGGAAGTGGTGACATCTAATGTATTTTACTATGGCTATACCATGACCATTTAGGAACTTTTCCGTATTTGAAATTAACATTTTTAATTTTTTTCAATTAGTATAAAATCTTAGCAGTAGCCCTAGGTCATCTGACAAGTGACCTTTATGTGTACTCTAAGACTTGTATTCCAACTGCATTAATAAATCAAGCATGTCATTTTAAGGTTTCCATGGTGGCATCCTGACAAAAGCATCCATAAATCCAACAACAGAACTACATAAAGCATGCCTATGTTACTGTAAAAACATCTCCAAGAGTTACAGTATGGTTTTCAAGAATCACAAAGAAAATAACACTTTGGAAAAAAATGGTAATTTGTCAAGCTGCAGAGACCTAGTTTCACTCTGTTTAAACAGACTTTTTCCACTTGCAAGGGGAGGAAGAAAATGAGCAAGCAGAAAGGAATGGGGAAGGTTCAGTCGTACATTCAAACAATGCTGCTTTTCTTCTTAGGATGCACAAAGCAAGAATTGACACTTTTTTTACTGGTTCTCCTAATAAAAAATAATTTGCATAAAATTTTTTGTCTTGGTTGTGTAAAGCATTATGGATATCTACACTATGGAGTTAATTTTCAAAAATAAACATCGAAAAGTATTTTGCATTTCATTGCTCAGCAAATAAAAGAGTGTAAGAAATTCTCTCACTACAGGAAATACAATTCAACAAATAAAAAGATATTGCCAAATTATAAATATTGCAGGCTCCCTATCAATAAAGATGTTAAAATTTTGGCTCACTCATCATTTGCACCCCTTTTAATTTGTAGACATAACTTTTTAACAAAAGTCTTCGCCTATTCACACTAGTGCTTGTAATGACCTGCAATGAACAGTAAGGATTTGAGTTACGTCTGAATTCTACTTTCCCTCCTACAAGAATTTCTTTTGCAGCCTTGAGCAAGTCGAAAAAGAGCCTGTTTGTGGGTGCTGAGGAACAATTACTGTTTCTACACAACCTGCATACATGGATTTTTAGCAAAAGTAATACTTTGCTCAGAAATTCTATTTTTACAATTAATTAGAATTCTTAATTCATGTCACATAATCAGGTGAGCTCTGTAAACATTGTCACACTATAAGCCAGAGCACTAAAGAGTACTCATTTAAAGTTAAAAGTATTTAATTGGGTGATTCATTACATTCACTATAACAAAAGATTTTTTCCCATGTTTTTTCCATTAAATTATCAAACTGGTGCAAATTGGCTTACAAAGACATGGTGATACTTACAGCTGGAGTTGCACAGAATCATAGAATGGTTAGAGTTGGAAGGGACCTTTAAAGATCATCTAGTTCCAACCCCCCCAGCCATGGGCAGGGACACCTCCCACTAGACCAGGTTGCTCAAAGTCCCATCCAGCCTGGCCTTGAACACCTCCAGAGATGGGGCATCGACAACCTCTCTGGGCAACCTGTTCCAGTGCTTCACCACCCTCACAGTAAAAAATTTCTTCCTAATATCTAACCTAAAACTACCGTCTTTCAGTTTAAAACTGTTACCCCTCATCCTATCATTACACTCCCTGATAAAGAGTCCCTCCCCATCTTTCCTGTATGCCCCCTTCGGGTACTGGAAAGATGCTCTCTCTTCTCCAGGCTGACCAACCCCAATTCTCTCAGCCTGTCTTCATAGGGGAGGTGCTCCAGCCCTCTGATCATCCTAAGTCTCTCTCGCTACAGCTGCACCAGCAGTTAAGAAAACTGCCTTGGAGAAGACTGTATGTTGAAGAATAAATTACTTCGCTAATACTTCACTTCAAATATAGCTGTGCCTAGATTGGTAAGACAGCCATTCCAGTAATTAAGGCTGTAGGGCATATTTAGGTAAGGAAAACATAATAACAAGAATAAACCGGTAGCTTGGAAATCAAATTGTATCACACTCATTATTTGTTCACAAATATTTGAATTTACTTATCTTGCAGTGTTTCTAGAGTATTAATACCCAAACAGTATTTTTGCCAGGAAACTGCAAAGAAATTATAATTGGCACCCAGGCTTTTAGTCACTTTTTTTTACTTTTAACAGAAATGAATTATTTTTGCATATATTTTGCTTTTATCAATAACTGAAAAGTATGATTAGTTTATACACAGAACAGTAATACTATTATCCGTTTCAGCAGTTTAACAAAAAGTTTTGTACGTTATTTCATTTGACTTCACAAAAACTCACACACCTGTGAAGTCTGTGGATCTATACTTTAGAAACAAGGTGACATTTATAAAGTTTAGAAATAATATGGCAGCTCTGGTTTGATTGTTTAGTCATTTTTAGTAAAAATACACATAATGAAGTAAGAGAATGGAGCTGCCTTTCGCAGAATAGGTTAGGATGTGATCTGTGCGCTCTTGTAAGAGACAGCCTGCTTAGTACGTGTTCTGTTACTTCATGGAGAGGCTAGCTTGCGTCTGCTCACAGTGGTGGTGTCTGTTTTCAAAAAGCTCTAAACTTGGATGTCCCTAAAGTTTCTTACTGAAGAGCTAAGACTTATAAATTAGCAGCAGAGTTTAGACAGGTCTGAGTGCATTAAATAGAAGGCATTAAAAATTACAATTCGGGAGGTTTAAAACAACCTCTGTTCTGATAAACATTCATTTTGGTAAGCGGGCGTCCTTGGAAATCACTTTTTATCTAATGGTTAAGGAGATAACTTTGAGGAACCCAGTACAGGAAAGTCAGGTAGCCAGAAGAATACAGGGAGTAACTAAAAACACAAGGAAAGGGGGGGATGAGTGAGAAAGTGGCAGGAAAACCAATGTAAAAAGAGTAGGCCTTAAATCTGTTTTGAAAACCACATTATTACATGAGGAGGAAGGGGTTGTCTCACTATCAGTCATTTGCTTTAAATTCATCTATGATCAAACCATTTTTGACTCCTATTTAACTTCTGAGAGAGGATAAACTGGCAGAGGGATCATAAATTTACAGAACCTGTTTCAAAGGACTGTGGGTAGCATTAAAGAAATGCATGGTTCTGGCCAAAAGGTGGCACTGCCTTCTTAGACAGTAGCTGTATTCAAAACAGTAATCTCCACTACAGAGGAAAGGAAAGAAAATTATTTTAATAAGTAAGTCAATCAAATAGTGAGGTCCAATAAAAATAACAGTAGGAGAAGCAGAAATGGAAAAGCAGAGGGCAGCCCATTGTGAACGGAACACTAAACAGGGAAGCTGTGCTTCCTGTGGGGTGCTCCCTGAAGAATTGTGCGTGCCACCATTTTGGTCTTGGCCCAGCCCTCCGCTCTTTTTAAAAGAAAAGGGAAACACATACCGAAGCTCTCTCCTTCCATTCCAATAGGCCCAGGCTGAGGAGTCTCTCCGTTCTTCAAGCAGTTATGAATGTACGCTGCCTTCCACCTGGCGTACTTCCTATGCTGGGCGTTCTGGGGAAGGGAAAAGGGCAGCCGTTTTAACTACTCGCTTCTGCGAATTAATGCATTCAAAACAGAAATATAAGCAGATTTTCCACCCTGAAAAGAGATTATAAAACTAAACTGCTTTCTCTGCTATCATTTGATGCCCTTTAGAGATAAACAACACACATAAAATTAATCAGTGAATTTAAAAATAATATAAAAAGAACAGCTGTAACAGGATCTCAGCATGAAAGGAAAATGTGGCGATCTTCAATTAGTGCAGTGTGTCAGGAAAAGGAAATAAATTATACCAGTGTCCTGGTTTGAGGTAAAACAGAACCAATTTTGTTCAGTAACTTCGCTTCTTAGCTGGGCCTCTTCTAACAACTGAAATTAACTGCATATTGTGCAGACAGTGTTCACTCTCTCAGAATGATAAGGCCAATTGTTTATAGCTGATGCCCAGGCATGGCATGCAGAGAGGCTCTTGCTTATACTTATTGCCATAACAGTCAAGGCCAACCAACTTTGTTATTCGCCACGTTGGAGGGTCGGAAGCGGAAAAGCATAGTGGGGTCCCACCTGCAGGGAGGAGCGGACAGGACAGGGGACCCAAAACTGACCAACAGGGTATTCCATCCCATCTGCCTCATGCTCAGTATAAAAGCTGAGGGACCAAAGGATCAGGGGCTCTTCCTTCAATGGCCGACGTCTGAGGAGGACTCTGTCTGCCTGTGATCCCAATCCTGACTCCAGATCCGGAATCCAGTTCCCGTCCGTCACTGAGTCCAGCCTGGGACTGCCCCAGTGCCAGCCGGTGACGTGATTGTCATCTCGTAATTTAGTTTCTTCTAAACTCTTAAGTCTCTTTTTTCCTCCTCTGCCTCTCTCTTTGAAGAGGGGTAGAGGGGAGCATCTGTCGGTCCCGTCTGGGGTCCCTCGGGTCCCCAGTGGTGGATTTGGCCTAAACCACGACAACCAGGATCATCTAGTATGAAAGATGGAGCACTGTTTAGAAATTACTGATGTGAAATAATAAATAAAACTTCCTATCTCCATAGACTTATATGATTACTTACTTTAGATAAAAATATCTGAAACTTAAAATGCTACTCCTGCATTTCCATTCCCACAGTAACAGTTTGAAATTGAAAATATGTGGTAGTAACTTCAGTATTAAAAAAAACCCAAAAAACAAAAAAACAACCACCAACATGATTTTTCACTATTTTCAGTTTCTGGGAAAAAGGAATTGAGCAAAAGCATTTCACTTGGGTTTTCACAGATTATTCTTTCCACAAAACATGAGTAAGTGAAATAATCATCAGAATCTCAACTATTCTGAGATTTTCACTTCATTTTTTAAAATATACTTTACTGTTCTTAGGTGCAACTTTAATATGTTAAAACATGAAATGAAGACTGGCCACTTTATATCTCCTGGGACTGTTACAATAGTGGTTTTTTTAATCCAGGAAGAGTACTCAATTGTTAAGAGAAATCTTAAACCGATTATGCAAATCAATTACTCTGTAAAAAGTTTTAGGATAAATAATCAGATCTGACAGTTATGAGGTAATATATTTCAAGGAATAAAGCTGAATATAAACAGAGATGAGAAATGTGGAAGGATAAGTGGAATAATTTGGCCAAGTGAACAATACAGGGTGATACCACGCTTCACATTGACACCATCTCCTGTAAGGTGCTTGGTGTCGTGGTTTAGGCTGAATTGGCTTTTGAGTGAACTCAGTTTTCCACAGTAATAATGACAGGTAAAGTGGTTTGGAAACTGAGGTAGACAGGATAATCTCTCTTTAAAAGTCTTGACTGAACTGACATCCAAAGTTTTTGAGAATTAATAAACTGAAATTCCAGACTGTCCTTCACAAAGTCTATTGCACTGTCATCTAGAATAGGGTAGAGAGCAACAGTATAATGAATATACTTAGCTTGCTACTGTAAGCATGGAAGCCTGTAACACTCAACCATGTGAGGAAAAAAAAAATAATTTGTAGACTACCTGTGTGAATTTAGGTGTCCTGAAACATATTCAGCACTTACGTGATCAGTGCTTCCTGATTTTGCCTCAGACTGTTTAGCATCATTGCTGTTTCTTACTTATTTTTCCAGGTATTTCAACATTCCTTTAACAATCTTTGAAACTTTTCTTTATGAGCCAGTAGCAGCTTTCTCCAACTTTTTTCTTCTTTGCCAGAAGTTATCAACTATATCATTACATTTTCAAAATGAGCTTCTAGTTAATTTAGCAAGGAAACCTCACTTTTAATTCTGAGAATAAGGAATACTTTGTTAAGAGTACTTGCTTCTTTCTATCTGAGATTAATTCAGCCAATTCTGGAATACGTGTTTCATTAAAAGATTACCTGCCATGAAAAGCAACATGTTCGTTACTTTAGTAGAAAATTTTTTTAATTAAAACATTCATGTCCTAATGGCCAGAGAGCAAGCCATTTTTCATGAAGTAAATTCATGTTCTTCCAACTTAACATATCACCTTTTAAAAGTGGGGTAGGGTGAAAAAAGTGAAGGTGGAAAAGCCCGGAACCTTGCATCATTTTTCCCGATAATCATTCCTACTTGCTCAATGTAATGTTATGTTTTCCACAGTAATAATCAGACTTTGAGTTTCTGATACCTAAGTCATGAAGCATGTTCTAAAAGATAACAGTTATCTAATATTTCACATATAATTTATTGTAAATACTTAACTCCTTTTGACTTACTAACATGTATTTGACTATACAATGTTCACCTATATTCTTCGAAGTTCATATTCACAAATTATAAAAACAACTTCTCTACCCATCTTTTTCTTCCTGCCCTCTCCCCTTTGCCATCCTTATTCAAGGTCAGGTTGGACGGGGCTCTGAGCAACACGATCTAGTTGAAGATGTCCCTGCTCATTGCAGGGGAGTTGGACTAGATGACCTTTAAAGGTCTCTTCCAACCCAAACTATGCTATGCTATAACTTTACAGAAAGAAACCAGTAATTTGCACCTGTGCTAGGAAAAGCAATCAGATAATACACTGATATTCCTAACACTTACCTCTTCAGAAAGCTCCCCAAATACTGTTAGAACGTCGATCAGGAGACTTGCAGTATAAAAAGACTTTATCATATTTCTGTAAAAAAGAACACATTTCATTAACTTTATAATGTCAGTCACTCAAGATGCCATTTTAGAAGTTGGCATTTTAGATCTTACTGGCTTATTTCAAGCCAATCATTGCTAGCCTTTTTTTTCTTTTAATCTGATACCACAGAACTTACTGCACACTGTTTAAATTTAGCAATTTATTGAGTAGTCTCCTGACTACTCTGCAGAAAGTCTTCAGTATTTTTTAAAGGTGGTCATGTGTTCTGTGCTTAGTTCCTAGTCTGGAATGTTCAATATAGGATATCTTATATTATCTTAGAAAAAGCCTAGCAAAGTCATCAATGTGCTGTAGTAATTGCTGTAAATCAAAGCCCATAACATATCATAACAAATATTTTAATATCACTGGACAGTAGAAACTATAACATGCTTAATTTCAAGCTCAATAATATTAGCCTGTGGTTTTAGAAGGCTTGCCCAGTAGGTGAGCAACCTCTTAAAGAACACAAGGAGGAGGATACCAGTTAATGTGTGAAGTTAGAGACATAGAAGTAGTAACAAATCAAGTGTTCTGAAAGAGAAATGAATGCATTGAGGCCCAATTCTTGTTCCTAGTCAAATAAAATAGTTTGGATATTCAAATTTCCTGACCAGTAATTTAATTCAGATAACAAAACCAAAGATTTTCACCTACTTATGAAATTGCCCAGCTCTGTCTTCATTGTCTGCATACAAAAACATTTTCAAAGCATAATTCTCCACATGAGCAGAACCAACAATTTCCTGGGTAATTGCTTCATTATCACCAAATTGCTTTTTCATCTGAAAAAAAGTTGAAAAATACATTAATTACCTTATTAGACCCTAGCAATTCTGCAGTCTAATTCAGACACAAGAAGCAGCTGCTGATTTAGACAAAGCCAAAGCCAATTTAAAAAAGAAACAACATACACTTTAATAATTTTTCAAATCTCCAGCTTCTAACGTAATAAATGTTAAAAGTAGCATGCTAAAGACAAAGCACATTCTTTAGGAAGGAGAAATATTATGAATACGTAGCTCTGAATACCATCTGCAATCACAAAATACTTCAAAAAACCCAACAAAACAAAAAAAAAACTGTTAAAAATAAACATATCTAAAATATTGTGAAGGAACAGCTACAGATATTTTTCCCCTTACTATCCGAAAGACCAAGCAGTCTGAATCCTGTGTTGCAATTCAACACAGTTCAACTGATAAAGTAATGCATGCTTTATAAAAATACTGTAGATCACAGTGATCATGTATCTTCTCTCTTGTAAGGTTGCTTCATTGCAGTTCATTACATCTTTCAAAATGTTTGAGCCCTACTATGACTGGTTTAGTGACCTATGGACTTACTGGAATTTTCAGTGTAAGCAGTGTACTGCAATTCAAAGACCTCTTTTCAAAGACGTTAGAGTACAAGAATCCTCAGGTTTCCTAATAAAAATCTGTAAAGCAAATAACCCTCTAACAGTTACAACAGGTGGATTTACAGCCTCTGAATAGGCTTACTGTTGGCACATAAGGAAATCTCAGGTTATCCTTAGAGAACAAAAATAGGAACACTGCACGATACAAACCTGTGGCCTTTATTTTGCCAAAAGATTGAAAAAAACAATCTCTGAATAGCAGTTAGTTTTCATTGTGCATGTGAAGAAAATTTAATCATGCAGGGTGCATTTCCATATTTTTTAGATTGCTGCCAATTTTTTAATACATAGAATGTTGCCAGAAAAGTTACTTGATTTCAGTAGTGAAATATAAACCTTGTAAATAGAACTATAAATTTGAATACTTTTGTCAAACACATACTCTACATAGTTTTCAAAGATATTTGAGTTTTTATAAAGTCTATTTTTTTTTCTTGTGGATGTACCGCAATTTGTAAGTTCATAGAATCATAGAACAATTTAGGTTGGAAGGGACCTTAAAGATCATCTAGTTCCAACCTCCTGCCATGGGCAGGGACACCTCCCACTAGACCAGGTTGCTCAAAGCCCCATCCAGCCTGGCCCTGAACACCTCCAGGGATGGGGCATCCACAACTTCCCTGGGCAACTTCTTACAGTGCCTCATCACCCTGTTAGTAAAAAACTTCTTCCCAATATCTATTCTAAATCTACCCTCTTTCAGTTTGAAGCCATTACCCCTTGTCCTATCACTTCATGCCCTTGTAAAAAGTCCCTCTTCAGCCTTCTTGTAGGCCCCCTTCAGATACTGGAAGGCTGCTAAAAGGTCTCCTCAGAGCCTTCTCTTCTCCAGGCTGAACAACACCAACTCCCTCAGCCTGTCTTCATAGGAGAGGTGCTCCAGCCCTCTGATCATCTTCATGGCCCTCCTCTGGACCCGTTCCAGCTGGTCCATGTCCTTCTTATGCTGAGGGCTCCAGAGCTGGATGCAATATTCCAGGTGTGGTCTCATGAGAGCAGAATCACCTCTCTCAACCTGCTGGCCACACTTCTTTTAATGCAGTCCAGGACACAGTTGGGTGCCTGGGCTGTGAGCATACATTGCCAGCTCATGTCCAGCTTTTCATCCATCAGTACCCCCAAGTCCTTCTCCTCAGGGCTGCTCTCAATCCATTCGCTGCCCAGCCTGTACTTGTGCTTGGGATTGCCCCAGCCCAGGTGCAGGACCCTGCACTTGGCCTGGTTGAACTTCATGAGGTTTGCACGAGACCACCTCTCAAGCCTGTCCACGTCCCTCTTGATGGCATCCCTCCCCTCCAGCCTGTCGACTGCTCCACACAGCTTGGTGTCGTCGGCAAACTTGCTGAGGGTGCACTCCATCCCAACATCCATGTCACCAACAAAGATGTTAAACAACACCAGTCCCAGTACTGACCCTGGATGAACGCCACTTGCTACTGGTCTGGGCTTGGACATCAGGCTGTTGATCGCAGCTCTTAAAGTGTGACCATCCAGCCAGTTCCTTATCCACCGAGTGGTCCATCTGTCAAATCCATATCTTTCCAATTTAGAGACCAGGGTGTCATTTGGAACAATGTCAAATGCTTTGCACAAGTCTAGGTAGATAACATCTATTGCTCTCCCCTTATCTACCAACACTGTAACACTGTCATAGAAGGTCACCAAATTTTTCAACCATAATTTGCCCTTAGTGAAGCCACACTGGCCGTCACCAATCACCTCCTTATTTCCCATGTGCCTTAGTAGAGTTTCCAGGAGGATCTGCCCCATGATCTTGCCAGGCACAGAGATGAGCCTGACTGGCCTGTAGTTCCCCAGGTCTTTTTTACCCTTTTTCAAAATGGGCGTTATGTTTCCACTTTTCCAGTCCATGGGAACTTCACTGGACTGCCACGACTTCTCAAATATGATGAATAGTGGCTTAGCGACTTCATCTGCCAGTTCCCTCAGGACCCGTGGATGAATCTCATCAGGTCCCATGGACTTGTGCACCTTCAGGTTCCTCAGCTGGTCTCTAATCTGGTCTTCTCCTACAGTGGGCGGTACCTCATTCTTCTAGTCCCTGCCTTTGCTTTCTGCAACGTAGGCAGTGTGGTTAGAGCCCTTCCCAGCGAAAACTGAGGCAAAGAAGTCGTTGAGTATCTCAGCCTTCTCTATGTCCCAGGTGACCAGGTCTCCCATTTCCTTCCTGAGTGGGCCCACATTTTCCCTAGTCTTTCTTTAGTCACTGATATACCTATAGAAGGCTTTCTTGTTGCCCCTGACATCTCTGGCCAGATTTACCTCCATCTGGGCTTTAGCTTTCCTAATCTGATCCCTGGCCGCTCGGACAATTTCTCTGTGTACCTCCCAGGCTACCTGTCCTTGTTTCCACCCTCTGTAGGCTTCCTTTTTGTGTTTGAGATTGTCCAGGAGCTCCTTGTTCATCCACGCAGGCCTCCCGGTGTTTTTGCCTGACTTCCTCTTTGTCAGTATGCATTGCTCCCGAGCTTGGAGGAGATGGTTCCTGAATATTAACCAGCTTTCTTGGGTGCCTCTTCCTCCCAGGGCTTTATCCCACTGTACTCCAGCAAGCAGATCTCTGAAGAGGCTAAAGTCTGCTCTCCTGAAGTCCAGGGTAGTGAGTTTACTGTGCGCTCTCCTTGCTGCCCTAACAATCTCAAACTCCCACCACCTCATGGTCACTGCAGCCGAGGCTGCCCTTGAACGCGACATTCCCCACCAGCCCCTCCTTGTTGGTGAGAACAAGGTCCAGCATAGCACCTCTCCTCATTGGCTCCTCTATCACTTGGAAGAAAGTTATTGTCGACACATTCCAGGAACTGCCTGTTCCTGGAATTGCAAGATATATAACTGAAATGAAACACTAAAGTTGAGGAAGAAAATGATTTGTTGAAATATGTATTTCATCAGCCTATACATACCTCTTGCACTCAGAAAATAACTTATTACTATACTTGATCTGATGTTAGATGGAGATTTCAAATGCACAAATGACACTGTTACATGTGCTTCTAAAAATATTACAGTTAAAAAGTTTTTTACTTTTGAAACTACCCATCACACAGTACTGATGTTTTAAATGATTCATAATTTGAACGTAAAATCAAGCACATTTGGTTGGATTTTACTAAAAGCATTTAAATGAAGCAATAACCTACTAGAAAAGCAAGACAACACAATCATATATAAAAATATTTCTGACAGAAACATGTATTTTTAGATATAAAATCACTGCATTTAATTAATTCATATCTTTGGAATATTATGAAGTTTCTTACAAAGAACACATCTGGCAATTTCCAGATATATCTATACTTTTATTCTTTGCTACTATAAAGTTCAGGATTCTTTACAAGCATCTGTCTTAACCTCTATAAAATAAGCAATTGTGGCAACAAACAGAAAGCAGTGAGAAACGTTTAGCACAGACCTGCAGCACCCCTTTGTGCCCCCTGCTGGCTAAGGGCAGACTGAAAACGGCTGCTATTGAATTACTGCGGAGGTCCAACTTCTGAATATACCTAAGCTTCCTAGGTCCCAAAATGCTGTATTAGATCTGCTTAGAAGTGCTCTCTCCATCCTTCCACCTCTTGGCTACATAGAAGGAACTTCAATACCCGAGCATCAGTTGTCACACAGACAATCTTACCAGCAACTGGAAGATGGATTTTTTTCTGGTTTTCTAGTCTTCCCAAATGTGAAACAAAAGGAGCAACTGAACACTGCAGACAAATTAGTTGCTGCAGTACCACAAGGGATTGAATAAATTTTAACAATTCTTAGGGAGTGAATAGCAAAAATCTTTCGGAGTTGTAATTTCATCTGTCCTGCCACCTCTCTTCCCTTTTGAGCATGAAAATCAGACCCATTATAATAGATGTTAAAATTTGATGAAATAACACACCAAGAAGCCACTGCACACTTGATTGTCCGTTGCTAAAAAATCAGAGATAAAACACAGCAAGAATCACAACATATGAATAAAAGACAAATGGTTCACATTTCATTTTTCTTCTGAAGAACTGAAGGCTGTTGCACTAGTTTCACACAAACTCTTCAGTCATTGCTGTGGCTAGATTTTGGATGGAATCATTAACACTAAAGACAAAAAGAACCACTGCTTCACTTTTCAATGCTACTTTCTGCTTCCAAATGAGCACTCAAACCTTAACATCCACACACTACTTCCTTTGAGACATATGAACATAAACAGCTCCTGAACCTAAACTGATCATCTGTACAATGACTTCACCTTTCTTTGTTTAACTCTGTTCTATTTAAGGTTGTTTGCTTTTTAATACTATCAGGTCCACTCAAAAGAGCATGGCATAGCTACCTATTACTGTGCTTACAAAAACTCATACTATAAGACTCCCACTCTCTAACAGAGGATACAATCAAAAGTACCTTTATGTTTTAGAGAATCTTTTAAAAAACTCCCTGGGTACAACAGTTTAATTCAAAAATCTCAAAAGCACCAAGGACTAGGCTAGCCAGTCCTACAGCAGTAAAAATAACGCTCACAAACTTCAAGAAACCAAGGACAAATCAATAAAAAAAGTATTCTAGAACTCCTGCATTTATTTCATAATGAATTATGATTTCTTATGAGAATATGTATGAATAAAGTATTGTAATTCATGTTGTGTAGGCAAAATCTTATAGCGAATGTCTGTTCTATGAAATTTCAGTTATGTTTGTGCATGCATATAAACATACATACACACACATATAGCCTTATCTCCTTTCAATCCTTCTGCCAATTTATTATATACAACTTCATTCATACACTATGCCTGCATACAGAATAGTTGCATAAAAGACTGATGAGAGAGGAAATACAGCATTTGCAGAAGCTTAAATAAAAATTAAAGTAACATCATGAATCATTTTAGAGAAGAGCAATAAATTCTACTTACAGCTTCCAACTGATCCATAAGTTTAGTTAAAAATTTACGGCATTCCGGGGTTTTGCTATCAATCTTCATCCCTGTTTGCATTGCATACAAACGACCTTTTAAGCAGACAAAACACACAAAAAAATCAGAAGTTATTATCTAAGGCAAAACCCGTCAGCAAAGCAAGCAATGCCCCTTTAACACATCTGAAAGACAAACTCATTTTGTGGTTTAACAATGTACTACTACAGTAGTAGTGAGCAATGACAGTGAAATCTAGACATGTTCAGCCTTGCAGAGATATTAGGAGGTGTTTGTGTTTTTTTTAAGATTTATGCTTTATTTTTCTCAAAGAATATTTAAGCTGATTTCAGATTGATGTTTGTATCACCATGGTGTTAAGCGCTTTTGTAAATAATCACCATCCTCATTTGCAACTCTCTCAAATAGGATCTTCAAGTCGATTTTTATCCCTATTTACACATGAATAATTTTCATATGACTTACATGGACAGTACTTACTAAAGTACTTGTGTCCTCCAATGCCTCTCTACTTCTACATTTACAATTTATAAAACAACCTAGCACTTTTGTATTCAAGTTTTCAGTAGAGAACAACCATGTAAAAGTATACTCTGAGTGAAACTTCAGGAATGAATAAACACTATGAACAACTACAACTGACCATGACAAAGGAAATACAGCAATTTTAACAAAAATTGCTATGAGGTTCTATGTTATGTGGGTTTCATCAAGTGACAACACTAATATTAAGCCAATTACTGGTACGTACTCTTAAGCCCATCTTATTTATCTTCAGGATGCTGACATGTTAATATTAAAAATTATGAAACCAGCACAAGTAAACTTGAAACTACATTTCAAAGAAATCCAAACACAGAGCTTTGTATTTAAGGCACTCAAATTAGTTTAAGTCTGCTGCCTATTAAAGTACCACAATCACATAATGAGGAGTTAATACTTACATTCTTCAATTAAACTGACTTTTAAGTACATACTTGACTGTAAGCTTCCCCAAACACATTTCATGGTATGCTTTAATAATGCAAAATTCAGGAATTAACATAACGGATGTCAGACCTACAGACCATCTAGATCAGTTGTTCCTTTTTGACAGATGCAAATATTGGACATTTTCAGAGAAAAGTAAATTATTTTTAGACTGATACGAGTTAGGGCAATGTAAATTCAGACTAATGTTTGTCATTACTAGGTATAGATTTATCTTACTTGCTAAAGTAAGCATATTCATATCTCTTCCAAAATTCATTTACAAAAAAAGAACTCTGTTTCCATATAAACGGAAAATTTGCAAAGGTCTTTAGTCTTGAGGATCATTTTAATTGTTAAAAGATCTGCTTATTTGTTATCTGCTTAACTGTTACTCTTCTGTTACCTATATGTGGCTTTTTTTCACATTCATTGCAAATACAGCCATTTAAATAGTGAAAGCAAGATCATTTTTTTCCTCAATAATATTCAAAGGGGTGTATTTACAGGACTGCTACATCTGCATGCTTCATATGCAGCCCTAAAACGCCAGCCCTCTCCCCTTTTAGGATTTCAGAGACTGAGAAAAACTTGAAGACTCCTTCAGGCATTCCAATAAACAAACACAGAAAAGCGAGTCTTGAACACACAGCGAGCCCAGGTCAAAGAACAATAGTTACAGATAAGAAACATGTTTTTCTTGTCTAGATATACATTTACGCTATGGGTGACATCAAGCAACGTTCCATACCAACACCACTTTCCTGCTAACAAAAAACTCTGGGACAAAGATGTCCAAGAGTCCTCAGGTCATTCAAGATCAAAGAACTATTATCCAAAGTGTACAGACTGTCACGAAAACATGGAGATGCTCCTGCAGCAGCTCTACAGATATTAAGAACAGAGACATCATACAGACAATTAATGTCACCTGAACTAAGATTAAATGTGTTGCACCTGTCACAGCAATTACATCTCTGTACCACACGATACGAGTTACCACATCTAGCCATCAAACCCCAATTTGTATCAACGTTCACATAAATTGGAAAGGAGACTTCTTGCATGATCTTATCAGTTAGTAGATGGTCAAAGCACATTTAAGTTACCCTAACAAGAGAGACTACTGCAATCTTTAAGAACTTTCAAAGTTCAGAATTTGTGCATACTCACTTCTTCAATGACAGTAATATGTTCAAATGCAGTACTGCATAACAAAACCCGCCCAGAGACAGGCCTCTGATGAGGTCTGAGGTCCTGGTTTGAGGTAAAACAGAACCAATTTTGTTCAGTAACTTCGCTTCTTAGCTGGGCCCCTTCTAACTACTGAAACGAACAGCATATTGTGCAAACAGTGTTCACTCTCTCAGAGGGATAAGACCAATTGTTTATAGCTGATGCCCAGGCATGGCATGCAGAGAGGCTCCTGCTTATACTTATTGCTATAAACCCCAAGGCCAACCGACTTTGTTATTTGCCCCACCGGAGGGTCGGAAGCGGAAAAGTACAGTGGGGTCCCACCTGCAGGGAGGAGCGGACAGGACAGGGGACCCAAAACTGACCAACAGGGTATTCCATCCCATCTGCCTCATACTCAGTATAAAATCTGAGGATCAAAGGGTCAGTGCTTCTTCCTTCAATGGCCGACGTCTGAGGAGGACTCTGTCTGCCTGTGATCCCGATCCTGAATGCAGATCCGGAATCCAGTTCCCGTCTGTCACTGAGTCCAGCCTGGGACTGCCCCAGTGCCAGCCGGTGTCGTGATTGTCATCTCGGGAGCTTGATACAGTTTTGTATATATTTCATTATTTCTTTTTATTTTATTATTAACATTTCATAAAGTAGTTTAGTTCCTTCTAAACTCATAAGTCTCTTTTTCCTCCTCTGCCTCTCTCTTTGAAGAGGGGTAGAGGGGAGCATCTGTCAGTCCCATCTGGGGTCCCCCAGGTCCCCAGTAGTGGATTTTGGCCTAAACCACGACAGGCAATTGTTGAGTTAAGGGCAAAAGTTGTTCCTTCTTTCTAAGTAAATGGCAATCAAGAAAGAGTATAATGTTCATGAGAACTATTATTGACAGAGAATGACTACCTAACAGCATTCAGTACTGAAAGGAAGTCTTGACTCAAATCCCTTTGATAAATCAACCTGACTGTAATGAAGAACTAGGCAACCTGCAGGTCAGAAAACGCAAACCGTACCCTAGCAGTCAAAATCTCCCAGAACATCATTTTCAACTGATAAACTGAAGATACAGAAGGAGAGTATACCCTGCAAGCGCTTGAAACTCACCAGTGACAAATAAAATGTTGTTAAGTACTTTGGGGCACACTTGCTGCTTTTCTCAGTGCTGCTGTAGTCAAAAGCGAGTGTTGCGGGTCGAAAACCTCTATCAACAATCATTAAACTTATCAAGCAGACAGAAAATGAAATAGATGAAAAACTGGAGGAACTAGGGTTTTCTCTGACAGACACAGAATAGGAAGAAGAGGAAATAATTTGGTATTTGCCTCTACAGACAGTACTGAAATAAAAATAATATTCTTCTAATGTTTTGAAATTATCTGTATGAAGAATACGTGAGTGAATCTGAAAGCCTTGCCTTACTACATATGACAGCAGAAAGTTTCTACTAGTTCTACTCCTAGCATTTTTTTTATATTATTATTACACCTTATTCCTAAGGCAAAGAACCTTAATTTCTTTCCAAACACAAGTTTTTCCGCATCTGTGCATCTTTTGTCATCCTTCTCTCTGCTCTAATTTTTAAATGTCCCGAGCATTCTATATGAAGGCTACCTGTAAGATCATGTTGGTTTGTGTTGGTTTTGATACTGCTGCCTTTGTGAATTAAGGTGTCAGAAGTCTCTCACATATCTTTTACTTTTGTGTGTAGTTTATCACACAAGTATTACTTATGGTAAGGATACATGACAGTAACTAAAACACATGCTTTCATCTAGTGAAGGAAACATTATGCCCTTTTCCTGTGTAACTTGCAGCAAATGGGCAAACTCACTTCATTCCTGAATTTTCAGCAGCAATAACAAAAACATAAATTTTCCTCTGTTAATATAATCAGTGAAATTTTAAACTGGCAATTAATGGTCAAAGAACTGTCCTCCATGTTTATGTTGACAGGCAATCTCGGTGGCAAAGAACTCATAAGCAAGAGGTCAAAAGTTTACCACCTCTAACATCTCTGCTGGAAAGCCTAATGTAACAGCAGTTCAGTTTCTCATCCCCTATATCTGAAAGAAAGCAGAGTAATTATTTACATTCTTTTAAATACAGACATTCTGGTTTCTATAATATTGCAAAAGCAGTGAAATGTATTGTTATTGTGCTTGCTAAGTCACAAAAATTTTGCTTTAATGCAAGTGGTTCAATTTCTAATAGGTAGAAGTTAATCTCCTGAATGGTATGGACATCACAGAAAGAAAACCTCTTAGTGTTCTGTATTACAATTGCATTATTTCACCTTTTAAAGATACTGCACTTGAGATGTCATTTTACATCAAAATTATTTCAGAGTTCTCTTCAGAACTCTCTATACACTGAAAAATGTTTAAAGTGCATGTCCCTAACGACCACAGTAATATACTGTAAAACTAAACAACTAGACTTACAGGAGCCATTTCCTTGGTAACTTTTGATAAAAAAATTCCTCTATGGAAAGCCAAGCTCCTGAAAATTCTGATATAAAAAGACAACTAAAATCATACATGGTAGCTGCAAAAGTTTTCAAGTTTTTAAAATCTAACAAAGTATTGGAAGAATGTAGACAATCTTGGAAATAAGTGACCTGTAATTCTCACGATGAAGACCTGGGATATCTGGAAACAAATAAATGATTGTAATTATTGGTTCTTTTTAAGCTTGTTTTATGCACATGGCTTTATAACAGATACAACCTATATTTTTTGCCCCCTTTATCCACATCAAGTAGCAAAAAAGATTTTTGTATGGCAAACAACAGTAGTATACGCATAAATCACTAAGGAGGTAAAGGAAACTACATAGAATTAATGTCTAC
The DNA here is from genome assembly GCF_965231255.1 of Vanellus vanellus. Classification (NCBI taxonomy): domain Eukaryota; kingdom Metazoa; phylum Chordata; class Aves; order Charadriiformes; family Charadriidae; genus Vanellus; species Vanellus vanellus. Next base: position 62,381,621 of record NC_138907.1, read on the forward strand.
ATATTAATGAATATTATAAGTAGAGCTCAAATCACTTGTAATCTTTTATGCATAAAGACAGAACTGTTTTGCCAATTATTAACTAAAAGAGGGTTTGCTCTCAGTTTGCAGACAGGAGATTTATCTTCAAATTCATAAAGACTTGGCAAGTAATCATTCTCCAAAAAATGTTTTGCCAAGACAACTACAAAATTTATGTCCTGATTTGTTGCCCTTAATCTTTGTTCAGCAAATACTAAGTGTGGGTGTGCTGGAAGGAATTATACAGTGAGCTCTACAGAAACTTCTCTGCTTTATTTATGTCACGTAATACCACGTTATTTTTCCTTTGCTAATACACAGCGCAATTTCAGAGCGAGTATTTTGTCTTTAGTACGTGCCAGGCATTCATTCCTAATACACTGTAAATTATTCCAGATTTATGTTTGGATAACAACTGAAACTCCCCTCACTCCCATTTTAAACTAACTCCGTGCCAAGTAAAAATACTGGAGGACAAACGTTCCAGCCAGCAACCATGCACAATAGGTTGATTCTATCTTCTAAATTCTGTCCTACTATCCATCTTTTTTTCCTGGTCTAACAGGATCAAAAGATTACAGTTCTTTTTCCCCATGTGTATTTAATTCTCTAGTATAGAAAAAAATTATTCGGAACTGGAACATTTGGGACATTTAATAGTAACAAATTGACATAAAATAGTAACAAAAAACATTACCATAAACTTTAGCTATATTTTGATTCTGATTAAGAGATGAAAGCTTTTTCAGGCTGTAATTTATTACTCATTCATATTCTATACCTTCCCCTTCCCTTTGTCAAAACACTGACAGAAAAATGTTTAACTGCTCAGTAGAGGAAGACAACAGTTGGAATACAAATGTGGGAAGCAAGGAACACAAAAACATTAAGTTGGACTGTACTCAAACTACTGCAAATATATTTTCATAAAGAATGCATCTGCAAAGAAAACTAAAAATTAATTATTCTTGCTTTCATGAACATTAATGTATCCTACTTCATTCATGCAATTTCTGCACGCAGGTCATAAATATTTGCTGTTTCTACATGGTTAAGTCAAAATTGCCTGAATTCAAGGACTTTTAAAAGCAGATTTTAAACCACTGACAATTAAACTTTGAAGGGCCTTATACCTCCTCTTCATTATAAGATGCTGAAGGAAACTGGCAAAAGACACGGTAAGTATTAGGCTGGCAGCATCAATTCAAAATTGGGAATCTTGCAGAGAAAACAAATTACTTTAAATTTATTTTCAGGTAAAATTAGTTTAAGGAGAAACACAAGAAAAAAATATCCGAGACAAAAGTGGGAGGAAGGAAGACTACACACAAATTTAATCAAGAAACTCAAAACCAAAAAAGGGATAGTATCATAACCCCCTCTTCCCATCAGATTCTTTCATAGTATTCTAAATCCTACAGAGGAAAATGGACTGATAACTGCGTATTTCAAGGCTGTGTTACAAGCTAGACAAACTTTGTCAAGTCAAAACTACCTCAAGTAAAATGTCTCTTACTTAAAATTACTGAAAGTTACAGTAAGTTACATTAGAATTCACTGTTATTTGAATAACTTGTCAACAAACTACATAGGTGAAACAAAATTTGCAATTAAAACCAGAGCAGTAATTACTAAGGTTAGATGACAAAACAAATAATCTTATATCTATTATGAATCCTAGGAAATCACTCGGTATTCTACACTGCCATTTCTCAGTGTGTTTTAAGGACCAATTTTGGTCTTCTAAAATTTAAGTAAGAGATCTGTATGTGGAATTCATAGGTTTCTAATCTTTTGCACAGTATTTAAACTACCATTATTTTTCAAAGCTTGCCTCTATTGTCTAATAAAGAAAGTGAAATATTTCTAATTAAAACAGAAAAACTACATTAACTGTAGGATTTATAGTAATTGAGATCTCAAAAAGGCAAAAGGAGAAAGCAGCTACTCTGGATTAGTTATGGTCAAGTCATGCAGATAAAACAGCCTGTAGTGATTAGAGTACAAATCAGAAGCACCCCTCTGGAACACCCTCCAGTTTAGTTTAAACTGGAAGAAACCTATTTTGTGCTCACAAACTACTCTGTGAGGTGAACCAAAGCACCCTTGATGGGCATGACCATGAGATAAGTTTCCAAAGTGTTCGCCTGACCTTAATTACTAACAGCATCCAGGGCTGCATTAGGAGAAGCACTGCCAGCAGGTTAAGGGAGATGATCTTTCCCTTCTACTCAGCACTGGTGAGTACCTGAACTGCTGGATCCAGTTCTGGGGTCCCAGTAGAAGAGACATGGGAAGGGCCACAAAGATGTTGAAGGACTAGGGACATCTGTCATACCAGGTGAAGCAGAGAGCTGGGACTGTTTAGTCTTGAAAAGAGAAGGCTCAGAGGGTCTTACCAATGTGCATTTAATAAATAATTAACTCAGAAATAAAGTTTCAATCTCTGAAGTACACGTGTTCTATTTCATGTTCTCATTCCTATCTCTGTCACAGCAGATTATTTTTAAATATTACCTATGTAATCAAAGCAGGTGCCCAAAATACTACACAATAGTTAACATAATCTTTAATTTTTGCTTCTATCCAGTTTGCTTTGAGGACTGTGGGGTTCATGCATTTATCTTTGTTATTCCAATCACTTCTCACTGTTTTTCTGTCTCCACAGTCAAGATTTTTAAGGGTACAGTTTTCCCCACTTACAAATCTTTGAAACAAATCAGAGCAAACAAGCTAAGATTGAAAAAAGAAAAAATAGAAAACACAGGAAAAAAAAAAAGAAACTGAGAAATATTTTGTTTATACTCACAGCACAATCAAAACAAGTCTCACAGTACATATGAAATGGATATTTATTTCTTCAATATTTGACTATTTCGATTAACTTACCCTGAGTAAAGAACAGATTTAATCTATTCTTCAGTATGTAATCTCTAATAATAGGCTTTAAATTGTGCAGTATTGTTGGTAGCACACAAAACAGTTTTCTGCCATCAACAAGAACAGAATATGGAAAACATACTTTTACAAATGGATTATGTAAAACTAGTATAAAAAATGAATATTTAAACTGGAAAGGTCAGGGATTTGATCTTATTAGATAAGGAATGTTATAAGAATATTATTTTATGCATTTCAATTCTACAACATCCCAGTTAAAAATCAGTATGTGCAGAACATCTGCAGTGAAATACAGCAAATACCAGCTTCTTTTATTTCCATCAATACTTCTGAATTATGTGCATCTTCTAAATTAGTCATTCAAAATTCATCATGATACAATAAAAAGTTGCATACATTAAAAGCTCAATTAAAATATTTGTCTGTTGTTAGTTCTTTGCTTTGAGGAAGGATCAGTAAAAAATTAACAGTATTTCAGTTGTAAAATTACACAGTAATTATATTTCCCAAGTTCTGAGACCATAAACTTTATTTTTTGTCTGTTTTTAAATAAAAAAAAAAAAAGTCTTTTAATTGGTATGTACTGAGAAGCTTGCTTCATGGATGTCTGACTAAACTTGAAACTGAAAAGCCAGTCACATTTAACAGATGGGTATTTCCATTAAAAGCTAAATGACTTTTGATTCAAGAGATTGTCAACTAGCTGTGGAAAAAAATTCTCTGCTGCTTTTCTCTCCTTCTTGATCCCACAAAACCAGAAATGTCAACACAACAGTAAGATCCTTGGGAGGATATTCTCTGGTGCTTTTCTATCTCAAGAATTTGAGAATTGTAGAAGATTTTCTTCACACCTTTTTTAAACAGATCAAGTCTACTGATTTCACATGAATGTTTTCCGGTGTTTAGCAGACTGTAAAGCAAAAACCATCACAGCCTTGCTTTTCGGAAGTGCCCCTGGTTTGAGGACTAGAATATTAATTTTTCACATTGCATTCACTGGATATCCAGACATTGCTGTGTGTTAGGATGCTATATATCATGAAACATCAGTACTTTTCTGGCAACTCACTGGCATTCTCTCAGTACTTTTGAATTAGAACATCAATGGCCAGTAAGTCCAGAAGTATAAAATCAACTACCAATGATCTTTGAAAAGAGCTTAACAACACTACTGAAAGGTTGAAACAACAGCTATTAAGGCAAATCTTGCTTTAAACACTAAAACAGTTTTCAGAAGACAAAACTACCTCTCAAACCTTGTAATTTTTCAAAAAACAACTTCGAGTCAAACTGCCTATGGCACAGTTAGAGATATAATTTCTTTCGTTATTACACAGGCCAGATATTTTTTTTTATCAAAGCCTGCCTCCTTGTGTTTGCAGAATAACGTCTCAAAGTAGTCAAACAGTCAGACTATAAGTTTTTAATACAAGGAACCACTAATCGCTTGCTTTCTTTTTGCTAGGCAATCAATAGAGCATCCTTTATCAGTATTCCCTTATACCTATTGATTCAGCTGACCTTTACTGAACCTGAAATAGCTACATAATTAATGACAATGATTAACAAAATAATATGAAACGTCAGAAAAAAATAAGAAATAGGGAGGTAAGCATTTTAAAAGGTGGTAGATTACCTCAGTGCTGAACACTTACATTAACCATAAAATGTCAAATCTCTTTAAAAGGAGAATTATTTTGTGAGATCACGTCCTGTACAACTTTAAAAAATAAAAACAACAACTTGGGTTTCTTCATTTCTCTACAGTCTATTTTTTAAGTAGAACAAATTTTACAACCAAATAAATTTACGGTACATACTGTCATGAAGCAAATACATTTTTATTGCTTCAATCAATTATGTCCATCTACTAAGAGTGGCCAGGGCTAAAAAAACCCCAACAGTTTACAAATAACATATAAAGCTACTGATCATATGGTACTTTGAATTTGAATATCTAAAAATTGAGTTAAACATGAAGGCTTTGTATGGAATATGCAGAACTACCAGAAATAAAACCATTTTTAAACTTTTGCAGTGTTTCTAGCAAGCACCAGAATAAAAAGCATCTGTGATGTGTTATGGTGCACAAGAGCATCAATGTTCTTCAACGGTTTATTTTGCATGTGGAAAATTATGTGGCAGTTGAAAAATACAAATAATCCCTGCTGTAGCTATCCATATTGTATAAAACAGAGATTAATGTTCATCAAATCAGAGTTTCTTTAAATCAACATATGCCAGCAATACCAAAAAAGCCAGAGTCCTGTCTTCACCCCATGCCACTGTGTCTTGTTCCTTGTCTTTGTCTGTGTAGGAGCACAGCTGTTTAAGCGGTAGTGAATTGGCCTGGCTAAAAAATAGCTTATTGTTGGTTTTCATCACACAATTACATCAATGTTTGCTTCTGAAGCACATTAGGGTTGGGAATGAGAAGCCAGATACTACAGTATCTTCTTTAGGTGGCAGTGCTGATTTATGCTAGTTTAATGCTTCAAATGAACTATACCTAAAAAACATAAGAGAAAAAAATTTAAAATGGTGTATGCAAACAAAATGTGTAACTGCCATTCAAACTCCCAGCTTTGAGAGCACACCTCTGGCACCAGTGGATGCTGATGAGAGACAAAAATATTAACATGAGCAGTAAGTAGTTCCTCCTGACAATTTTTTTGCTAAGCTATAGAAAGTAGTATTTTAGGTTGCAAACAGATCTTATGAAAGTTCACTTGCGTCTAGTACTCAAATTAGTTTGTGTTGCACCTCTTATTATCAGAAATATACAAGTGTAATTGAACTAAAATCCACATAAATCAAAAGCTAGCAAACACGTGTCCATACTGAAAACTACTGCCCCATGGAAACAGTATTAGGACCAAAGCCTTTTTCTAGGGATGAACAACTTCTGGCAACATTCCAAAGCTATAAACACCTTACTGCTTTCTTCAGACTGATGGTTACATCCATCATATGACCAAAATTCAGATGTTCCTCCTCACGCAGTGGCCATGCAAGTAGACTTGTGACATCACATGACCTTTCACTGTAGGGTCCCCTCGGCTGGCTGCTGCACCATACCACCCTCCTGGTCCCACCACATGCACGGTGCCAGGCACACGCCTGCAGACAAGGCTGGCGGAGGAGCACCAGCACAGAGAACACAACATGTTCCATCACACACCAAGCTTTCCTCACACTATTCCTTCTACACAATACATTATAGCAAATGTGCAGAGCTCCTCTGAAACACATTTCAAAGCCTCAACAAAGAGAGTTCAGGGTTTTTTTCAGTGAAGCATCTAGTGAGAAACGTTGCTTTCAAAACATTATCTGAAAAGTATCCTGAAAATTTTTTGTGTACTCAGACTTACCCTTTAAGAACCCCTACCTTTTTAGGAAAGCTTTTGTTAGTCGTAACACCCTAGAAGTATATATACTATATTTTTTGACAGTAGCAATATTAACAATTAATACTTTGGGATTCCACACAATTGTTCCAAACCCACAATGTTCAAAATTAATGGTTCATAAACCTTATTTTTGCTTTAAAGCCAGAATTAAAATAACAACAACAAAAAAATCCTACAAAACAGGACTTCTGCATTTTAGTCAATCCAGACAAACTCATCAAGCATGGGAGGAAATAAGTGTCATCAGTGGAATACTAGTGAAAATTAATTCTTCTCCTTTGAGTATTAATCCTTTTCCTCTCTTTTATAAAGAACAAAGGATACAAGCAAGACCTGTCTTGTAAAAGAACTGTCACTGCTTTTTACTTTACATAATACTGCAATGAGAAAGGTATCTCTAGAATATAGTCTTCACTATATTCAGTAACGAATCAGATGTGCTTAAGTACTCAACTGAAAAAATAAGTTATGCAAATTTTCAGGCTACTTGGGACAGAGAATGAGAAGGACTTTATGGAAAATGCTACTTATTCAACACAGTTATTCTTTCCTGTACATCAAGACTCACATTAAGTTTCAGAATGGAAAAGACATTAAGAAAAATAGAGATCAGCCACCCAAACATTTCTGTTTTAAAACAGAAATAGACTTGTATTTTGTTACCGACACTAAATGCTAGTATTTTTATTGTATAGCCAGACAGGGTGTCATATCCAGAAAACAGTGCAACTTGACCTAGCTGGTGCTTCCTGTCACATGAAGTACGATTTGTCCTGTGTTTTTACAGTAAAAAAGAGTAAGTACTATTGAGAACATCCAGTGTTCTAATATGTGGCTATCTTGCTTCTCTAATAGCACTTACCCACATTAGCACAGTATTCCTGTGTAACATATAAAAATTAAAATTATTCTTGTGACACTGAGCTAACAGTGTTTTCAGAGCTGTCTGAATTTCATGAGTTCATCCTTCTAAATTTAAGATTGCGTTACAAATTAAACTACCAGCTCTACCTCTATTTTTTTTATTTAGCTCTTTTTGAAGGCAAACTATTGTCAAGTAAACCCCCCTAAATGACCTCCTCACATCTTGACAGAAAGGAAAAAACAAACAACATAAACATACGTTTCAGGTGATCTGCTAGTCTTAGAAATTTTCCAAGTGTGGTGATTAACTGTGACAGGAATTTAAGACTACTAACAGGCTTACATTTCCTTATTAACTGTGGAAAGCCTTTTAGAAGAGCTCACAGACCATCCTGGCGACCATTAGCTTAGAAGCCATAAGTTACCTTGAAAAATTTACTTAAATTTGAAAGATTCACAGTAAGATTTTGCTGTGTTCATTTCAGTGAAACAAAAAAAAAGAGCCGCCCGCTCTGCCCTTTAGAGAACCCTGAAGAAGTGACCAAGCCTCCTAGAAAATAAAATGAACGCTATTAAAAGAATTAAAAACTCTCAAACTCAAATTGCCTACTCAGATACAGGACAGAAAGAAGGTTTTTTCAGCAGGAGAAAAACTCTGAAAAGACTCGCTAATGTTAGTCTTTTGCGACACTTATTAGGACTATCCCAAGACAGAAGACGTGCGTACAATCATGCTTTTTAGGCTGCTGGCATATCCGGTACGACTGCGAAGAGGCTTAACTCCGCAAAAATACAGCACGTGAAAAACGGGCTGGGGCTCGCAGCTGAAGCAGCAGACGAGGAAGACCGGGAACACCCCGTACCGCCCCGAGAGGTGGGGCTTACCCACCCCACCCCTTCTCCGTACAGCCGACGGGCACTCCGCGCAACCCAACCAAGCCAGGCGCGCAGCGGCAGGCGGCCGCTCCGCCCGGTACAGCGACTGGTGGCCGGGGGGCGGCGGCGGCGGCCCCAGCCGCGGGGAGCGGCGGCAGGGCGGGACGCGACAGGCCGGGCCGGGCCCTACTGGGCTCGGGGGCCGGCGGGGCGGGGCGGCGCTGCGGCTGCCTCACTCACAGTAGTACGCCACCACCGGCTCGCGCTTGTCCAGCTCCTGCGCGGTTCGCAGATGGTGCTGGATGCTCTTGAACTGCGGCGGCAGCGGGGGAAGCGCCGCGGCCGCCATCACGCGGGCGGCGACGCGCAGCGGCAACAACGGACGGCCGACAACGACTCTGGCTCCCGAGCCCGGCGCCGGCCGCTTCCGCTTCCGGCAGGCGACGCCAGGGCGCGTGCGCGGTGGGCGGGCTTGCCGCCTGTGGCGGTGCGCCCGGGAAGAGCGCCCCCTGCAGAGCAGGAGGGGCGGGGGAGCCTGAGCCGGCGACGAGGCGGCCTTCCCGGGCCTCGGCCCGCCGCGGTTTGGGCCGCCCGCCCGTCCCCGGGGCCGTACAGCCTCGCGCGTCTCCTGCGTAGGTCGTTAGTGTTTGAAGCGCGTCCCACGGCCGCCGTGCGGAGGGGCCTGGAGACCCCCGGGGCGGCCGGGGCTTCCCAGGGCCCAGCCGGGGGAACGGCGGCCTGGCCCCGGCTTTACCAGGCTGAGCAGCAACGTCCTCCCCAGCCATCCCCTGCCCTTTCCTTTGGCATGTCAGCCCAAAGAGCTGTGTGTGCCTTCCCCCTGGAGGTAGAGGGGCAAGAAAAGTCCCTTTTCAGGTTGAAAAACCTTCCCCTTGTGCTGCCCCAGGCTCACCAGAGGTTCGGGAGGCCCTCAAGCGCTGAACCACACCTCTACTCCCGGGCCTCTGTCGCTCGCTGGAGAAGCCTTGTGCTACCATGGGCTGGCTAACAGCGATTCACTGGACTGTCGGCAAGTTTGCCAGCCCTGGAAAGTGCATCTCGCAGGATTACCACTTCCCAGAAGACCTTGTTCTTGGAGGAACCTGCAAGGATTTCTCTTTTTGCTGAGAGCAACAAAAGAAATGGGAACAGTTGAAGAAAATGGTTTCAAATGGATCTCACAATTTGCAATATTATTATTATTGTAGTATTGTCATGGTTTAGGCTGGCCTGTCTCCTTTCCCAGAAGAGAAGGGAGAGAGAGAAAAAGAGAGATAGAGACTTATGGGCTGAAAAGAAACTAAACTACTTTAATGAAATATTGATAATGAAATGAAAAGATAATAAAAAAAAATAAAATAATGAAATGTATACAATATATACAAAACCATACCGAGCTCCCAGGATGATGGTCGAGTCACTGACTGGCACTGGGGTAGTCTGAGACTGGACTCAGTGATGGATGGGAACTGGATTCTGGATCTGGATTTCAGGAAAGCACGGATCAGGATCAAAGACAGGCAGAGAGAGTCCTCTTCAGATACCAGCCATTGAAGAAAGAACCTGATCCCTTTGATCCCTGAGCTTTTATTCTGAGCATGAGGCAGATGGGGTGGAATACCCTGTTGGTCAGTTTTGGCTCACCTGTCCTGTCTGCTCCTGTCCACAGGTGCGACCCCTCTATGCTTTTCTGCTTCTGACCCTCCACCTTGGTACATACCAAAGTTAGCTGGCATTAGCTGTCATAGCAATAAGTATAAGCAAGAGCCTCTCTGCATACCATGCCTTGGCATAAATTATAAACATCAGATATTATCTGCTAGAAGCAGACACTGTCTGAAAAATACACTGTTAATTTCAGAGTTAGTTGGTTAGAGGAGACTTAACTGAAAAGTAAAATTACTGAGCAGAAAATTGGTTCTGTTTTACCTCAAACCAGGACAAGTGTCTGTCATGTTCTCATTCTGACAGCATAGTTAAATGATAGTTTTTAATGTCTTTTAAATGGCCCTGTTGCCAAACTTCCACCTGGTCTCAAAATGGCTGTCTGCAAGAGAAGAGAATGTCAATGCTCCAGGGCATAAAGAAAGATGCGTGTTGGAGGGAGGCATGGGGTAGAAGAGGTGGCTGCATTGTCTCATTGCTATCATGGGGGAGTGCTGAAAAGAGAATGGAAGGGAAATGATGGCTGAATAGAAGAAAGGAAGGCAAGAAAGGAACAGAACAAGAAGTGGTTAGAGGACTGGGATGTTGTGGTGGTGTACTAGAAGTTGGCTGGCCCAGAGCAACTATACCTTTGATGTAAAGGCAATCACGTCACTTACTGGGTGTATTTAGCTTGTTTCATTGAAGATGATGGAGGGAACAATTACAGCTCTTTGTTAAGTGAGAACTTAAATGGTCATGATGTCTGGCTAGAGACAAAACTGACTGCAAATGCATGGGCTGGGGATTGCTTTGAGTGCTGTCTGTGAAAATGAGTCGACTAGGGTATGGTGGAAAACAATGAAAAAGTCAAAGAAGCACTTATAATATGACCCTGATGTAAGCAATGACAATACTTCCTACTGTGATCTGGGAGACAGGACTTCGTGTTCGCTGTGTAAAGAAATAGAATTGAATCAAAGAATCCCCGAGTGTATTATATAATTTCTTTCACAGTGGCAAAAAAAAAGCCTTCAGGATCATCTCAAATATTTGCTAAGCATTTGAGCTAAAATCAGTGCAACACTGAGAAACTCATGCAGACGTGTTATAAATCTCAGAGGGAGTAAGGGTGGAAGGAAGCTGATAGAAAGTAATGTAAATGAGGACAAAAGTGGTGGGAGTTTGGAAGACTATGAGAAAGAAAAAATTAGAGGCACTTGAGAATACAATGAGTGCCAGGAAAACAAATGGCAAATATAGGAATGAAAAGTGTTGACAACTGTGGGGAAATGGTTTTCTTTACGTGGACATAATCTCCATCGACGTGTTCCAGAAACTAATGACGGAATCAGTCACAGAAAAGCATTTGCACTAAAAGGCAATAATGCACATTTTGTTTTTAAATTAAAAACAAACTGAGGAATTTGACAATTTTAATTTCACAGGAAATGCAGAGAAAACCTGCGTTGTATCTGATTTGGAAGAAGAACATGTTTTGATATGTTCCAGATTTCCAGATTTTGACTGCCAAGGGAAAGAGCATGGTGGTGGGTAACCCAGCTCCTAGATTCCCCGCCCCGGGGTCCTCAGACAGTCCCGTGCCAGTCCTGGCTCTGCAAGGCTCTTGATGGCAACGGGGAAATCCCCTGAGAGGCTAGGGGTTTTGGCACTCCTCTGACATTTCTGAAGTGTTTTGAAATCTACAGAAGAAGAACAACAAGCAATGGAAATATTAAGCACCAGGGAAAACACTGACAACATTGTGATTAAGTTATTTTATTATTATACAAACACCTGATCAAGTGTGATTTGAGTGCAGTTGGTCACGACTGTACCTAGCACATGGAAGTAAATTCTTCTTTATAGTAGTAATATATATCTTGTATGTTATTTATAAATACAAATTATTTTTTTTTTACCTGAGATTTACAAGTTTAAATTGCAAAGAATAATTCCAGATGGATCATAGAATCTATAGAATCATAGAATTGGTTTGGTTGGAAGAGACATTTAAGATCAAGTTCAACCAGTAACCTAACACTGCCAAGTTACCACTAGACCTTGTCCCTCAGCACTACATCTACATACCGATGTATACAACAAAAAATTAAGCATGTATCGACCAAAGTACATGGCATATTATGCAACCAACAAGTTAGCACAGTGATTCTTATTCCACTTGTAATGCTTGCAAATAGCAGATAACTAGTTGCACAGATCTGATAGTGTTGACCGGACATATATTTAAGACACCATATAGTGTATTTCTGTAGGGAAAAAATAACATTAATGCTTTAATACAGTGAATGTATTGAAATTTATCATCTTGTTCTTGATCAGCATATTAAAAAAATCACACATCTAATTGTCACCCACTTTGATTTAAGTGGCCCAGAATCAAATCCAAGACACCTAAATCATGCAATTCCATTTATGTAACAAGGACTACTTTCACGGGTGAGAATTAGAAGGTTCTTATAACCCAACCTTGTTTGTGACTGCTTAACTAACTGTTGGTGCTAAAAGATTTTGTTGTAATTTTTGCAGAATTTTCCAAATATTCCGGAAAGGACCCAAACACTGTCACCGGGATCTCAACTTTTTATGCTTTTATGCTGAATGTTTTTTCACGTAAGTTAAACTTAATTCAAGAAGCAAAGATGTTCTTCCCTTCAGCGTTACAGGCCTCAAACTGTGTCCAAAGATGCTGATGGGTTCCTTTTGACTTTGCTGGTTCCTGGATTGCTTAAGTAGTGATGAGTCTGAGTCTCTTGTTTCACAGAGATTCAGAACACAAATTGTTCAATTTAGTAGCTGTAGAAATTGATAGAAGAGGAAGAGACCTCCCCCCCCCCCCTCCCCCCCCCCCGAAATTGAGGATATTTGAAAAACAAATGGAATAAAGCTAACTGTTATGATTGCTATTTGTACATATTTTATACAGGAAACTACCTCCTACTCCTTTCTTTGCAGTTCTGAAATCTGTTTTCTCCCATTACCTTGCTTCAGCACAAGGAATGAAAGAATTTCTAAATTTAAGATGTCTGTTAGTCCTTAAGAAGAAACTGTTGCACACGAAAACATCTGATACCTATATGAAGTTCAAGACCTAACCTATCCAAATACACTTATTGCATGGAATACTTTTAGTATGCAGACTTCTTTTTAACTGTTACTCTAGCAACGTTAGTCAGAGCAGTAAGAAGTTAGATGTGACACACACAGCAAAAAAATCTGTGGGCCCAATTGTGCAGTCACACAAAAGCAAAACTCTCACTGAAATCAAGGCATAACTGGACCCAGAAAAGGCTTTTCTCCAAGTTTTTCTTTTGGCACTTTTAAGCCTCTTATGCAAAGCTAAGTCATAAAGCCCCCTTTCTGCTTCAAAATGTGATCATACAAAATCGGTAAAAATCTTGTATGTTGTAAGCCAAAACATCATTAGGGTAAGGCATTCCAGTCAGCACAAAGAATATCATGCTAGTCTTTCACTTTTTATAAAAGGAGATTCACAGCTAGCGGGTGAAACTAACTGGGCTGCTGGGAAGTAAGCTGGTATCGATGGATATGTTGTCACTGCAGCCTAACCAGGAGTCCCTGGCGTCTGAGATGCAGGTTGCGACAGTGGCACTGCTTGGGAAAATGGTTGAATGCTTTATGGTACCCAGAGATTACCCACTATTACTGCTTAATTCTCAAGCCATAAAAAACATGTAAGAAATTTGGAATAGTTTTTCCTGGAAGGTCAATAACCTTATCAGCTCCAATTGCCATGTGTTCAGAAAAGCTGTGAATGAAAATAGGTTTGTAAATAACCTCCTCCTCACGCACAGACACTCCTCTGGAGGCAAAACTATTGTATGTGACAGGTTGTGAAAGCATGTTACTCTTGTAAATCTTATTGCTTTTGGTCTTGACATGGGAACAAAGATTATTCATGTAATGTGGTGGTTTTTAGATAAGGAGTAGGTGTCAGATGACTACCCTGCAGCAGTAATTGTGAGTGTGGTTCTCTTCTGCAATCATGGTTATAAAACTGCAGGTGGACAGGGTGGTAAATGACTAGGTGTGATTAACATCACTGAGTTTTTAAGAAACCTAGCCTTCTACATGAGATCTCAAAAATTTCAGCAACACACAAGACCACTGTAATCACAGTAAATGTGTACATTGCAATAAGAAAAATTGTTTTTTCCAAGTGCTCTGGCACCATGCACCGGGTAATGTTAAACTTTTTTTCAAGTGCTCCCACACGACACATGTAGATTGCGTTCACTTTGAAACCAAAGAGCTGAATCTGAAGCCAAAAGGCCACAGCTTCAAGGATAATCCTTAAGAAAACAGAGAAGATATAAAAACCACTGTAGAAGGACTTTTGGAGGATATCTTCCTGTTTGATGCTCTTACATGCAGCATAAAGGTGAAAAAAGGCTCCAGGTACCAGTACAATCACCAGCTGCAACGCCCAGAATACCTAAAATGTAGCAGAAATGTTGTCAGGTCATTTACAACTGCATTGGGACTGCTAAAACTCACACATACTGAAACATTTTACAAGTCTATTTTTATAGATATCAAAAGTATAAACACTTAGATGACAACAAAGGTAAAAATCATTTATGTTTTAATTGGAAAAGTTCAGTTGGTTTCTGAAACATGGGGGTTGTTGGTATGAATGATAGAAAGCACAACTGCACATTTAGTCACAGGTGAGAGGTTATTAAAAAGAAAATATTCATGAAAAAGCTAAGTGATAATTAGCCCAATCAGTTACTACTTCTTTTATGAAACAATTATATTTATTTTTTTCAGTTTATTTTGTTAACATTGGATTTCTACAATGAAAAAGATAATTACCTGAGGAGTTATAGGTCTGAACTGGTTGTAACAGAAAAGATTAACCTCTCTCTTGTCAGGGTCACAGCTGAAATGCAAGGCCTCATTTCCATAAACAGCAAAGCCCAAAACGCCAAGGAAAAACATACGGACTGAGCCAAAGAAAAGAGTGTGGAATTGGCCAATTACCGTTGGTGGCCTGAGCTGCAAATCACAGGGTTATTCAACATGAAAACAAAAATGAACAGCATTATTGTCGGAGGCCTACTTGCTCTTTTTCATTACCCAAAATATTTATTTTATTCTATTTGTTTTAAAAGGAGTTTGCCTATGAAGGCTGCAGTAGCTTTCCAACAAAATAATAGCTTAGAACGCTTTATTGTTGCTACTAATTTTATGTAAACATTCATTAGCCTAGCAGTTATCAGTTAATTTGTTTCACTGCTTTTATCTATATTCTGCTGTTGCAGAATGCACCAGACGGAGCTGAACGCTCCGACCGAAAGTCCATTCATTTTGCTGTTGCAGTGATTTACGTGATGTCGGGTGACGGCACAATACGGACCGCCGTGCCGTCATCGAGCCTAACGGTGCTTATTCTTGCAAATTAAATTTCCGCTTCCCCGAAGGGGCGGTTCTGGCACACAGACAGGCCTCCTCCGGGGGGTCCCGTCGGGTCCCGCAGCCGAGCGGGCCGTGAGGGAGGGATGACATCCCGCACCGTCGCTCGCTACTCGGGGGACGGGGGGACGCGGCGCGGCTCCCTCGCGGTTTGGGAACGGACCCCTCGCTCCCGGCTCCCGGCTCCGGCGCCGGGTCCGCCCCCGCGTACTCACACATCCCTCCGAGAAGCTCCGCATGTAGTTGGGGGACATGTCTGGGAGCCGGCCCCGGCCCCGGCCCCGACTCGCTCCGCCCTTTGCCCCCGGGCGGGCCCCGGCTCTCTGGCGGGGAGCGGGCGCGGCGACAGCGGGGCCGCCGGCGCCGGGCGGTAATCCCCGGACAGCACCGTCAGCAGCGCCGCCCGCCACCGCCACGCCGCTGCCGGCTGCTTCCCTGCCCCTGCCCCGCCGCCCGACATCGGCCTTTCACCCCCGCCTCGGGGTACCCGCTGTACCCACCGTCACCCCAGCTGAGCCCCGGCAGCGGGGTTCCCCCCCTCTCTCCCGCCCCGGTCCCGGTTCTGGTTCCGGTCCCGGTCCCGGTCCCGGCCCCGGGCGGGGGCTCGGCAGCAGCTGCACCCCTGGTGCGGAGCTCTCGGGGCTTCTGTCGGTGGGAGGAGCAGGGACCCCGCCGGCCGGGGCGCAGCGGCAGGCTCCGGGGCTGCTGATGGGTTCCATTTACACCATCTAGGACTGATTTTTAACTAAGTCCAATAAAAAGTAAGGATGCAACCGAACTTGGAAGCTGCAGGTCCAAGATTCTGACTTCAAAGAAATAACGGCAATTGAATTAAAACGAATAATATTAACCACTCCAATATTGCTACAAATAACTTAATGGCAATAATTGCTATTAATAATTTGCCAGCGTACTCCGTATGCGCAGTTGGAAGAGCTCCAGAAGAGCTGTGCATGCAAGCTCATGCATGCGCCAGACACTCCCGCTGGTAAACAGCCACAGGGACATACCTCAACACCTTAGTTTGAACGTAGCAGGAGTTTTATGAGAAGGTTGAGAGAGGAGGGATGGAGATGGGAAACCAGAGGAGGGGAAGAGGTAGCTCGTCATTCAGTCGCTGGTGCCCAATAGCCCATTCAGCGTTCTGAAGAGGATGCACAGGAAGGTGAAAACCAGCCACCAAATATAAGAGGAGCATTTACTCTTTTGCCTCTGAACTCATGAGAGAGCCTCCCTTGTCATTGGTTGCAGCGTGACTTCGAGCTGATGCAACAAAAAGTATTGCCCCCTCTGTGATGTACGCTCCTAGGCATGGGAACATAGGCAGGAAGAGGGAAGAGATGGGAATCAGCGTTCATTGTATGTGTGGATTTAGCTGCTGTGGCTCTAAAAGGTACCACAATGACTTATTAATGGCATGACCAGAATAACTGTTGCAAAACATCAGAATACCCTCTGTAAGGGGAACCTGCCCCGCATCTGCTGAAGTAGCTAGATTATAAAGAAGATGAAGAGCATTTCAGTGTGTTATTTACTACAGCTCCCTTTTCAGGCAGTTAATTAAATGTCTATTTGGAGGACTGTAAAAGGTGCTGTATTAGTAGCACTGAGACTGGGTTTGTAAACTTTTTTTTTAATGCAATCTGTTCCTCCATTGCATAGAGAGAATGCTGAGCTTTGTATATATTGAATGAGCTAAAAGCAATAATACCTCACAGTGGTATGTGATCTGCAATAAAATACTGTGGTTCTCAGGATGTGTGACAAACCTTCACACAAAAATGCAATAATTGTGGTTACAGTGAATTGTTTTTTTCTGCTCATAATACATGTGGAGCTTAATTATCATCCAAAAGCAATTTTTAATGTTCCCACAATACGGTAAAATGACTAAATTAGCTCAGCATGTGGGACAGATGTTTAATATCAGTAATATTTTAATCATTTAATTCTTTTACAATGTGAATTGCTATTGAAAACCTACTGTTGAATGTACTTCAAAGAATACTTGTTATTTCTTACAATTTCTTCAGGCAGAAATGTGTAAAAAAGCAATAATGGGAAAACAGAAAATCTCCTAATTTTTAACCTGAGATAAATCTTTGAATGCTTTTTATTATGCTTAGTATAGTAGCAATTATTTTCACATTAACCAACGAACAGGAACCCATAATAATCATTAACTTTGGTCAGGAAGCATTTGATTTCACGATAGATAGAAACAGTATTTAAGAACATATTTTAGGTAAAAAGCTTTGCTATGCAAATGCGACCTTGTATCTTTTTATTGTTAGGTGGGGATACCATTATTACTTACTTGACTGGATCATCTAATCTAAAACAATCTCTGTACGACATCAGTAACATTATGGACACTTGAATTTCTGTCCCGTGATAAAGATGCTAAACTAAGAGTTAGCTGTCGATGCTCTGCTTTAGTTCTGGGAATGCATAAGGAATACAGCCGCACTGAAATAAAAAATGAATTCTGGAGAGGTCGTCAAATAAACCCAACACAAACCCCATGGGTGTCCACGCTCAGACACCACTGAATGTGATGAATGGGCCCACAATAAAACTGTCGGTTTCTTTGAAGTGGCTCAGTACGTGTCATGTGAGCTGAAGCACAGGAAGCCCATTACCTTCGCACGAGGAGGAACTAACAGCAATGTTTTTCTTTTGTCGTGTGTGCTCAATCATGCGCTTTGTAACACCACATAAAGAGAATGACTTGAGATGGGAGCGGAGTAGGCTGGCATTGTGCAGTCCTTTTGAATGCAGTCTGCTAAGGCAACTCAAGCTGTTCCTTGGGACTGTCTTGACAGAAAATCATTATTTGTTTCAATTCTGCAGGAGCGGCTGTCCGTCGGTTGCCTCTCATGCACAAATGCGATGGAAGATGTTAATATCACGCTTGTTTCTAAGTGAGTCCTAAGCCTGGCTTTCAGCTCTAGGTTGCAACTTGGTGGTGTGCTCTTTAACCTTTTAATGAGTCGAAGTCCTACTAAATAATCACAGTTAAACAAATGGGAACTAAATAAATGCATAAAGCTGTACTTGTGCTTGGAGGGATGAACTGCATGTTTGACATTAAGCGCCCTGATCATTGCTTTATTAGTGTGGTTAAATGTAATGGCACCTATTATCCTTGTGCCATGAAAAAATGGCACCATGAAAATGTCACGAAATGAAATGACACAAAAAATGAACTGGTATCCGTAAGATAAGTTTTTGTCTGCCGAAAGAGAGCTTGCATGCCTAGATCTTGGAGAACAGCCTCATCTGCCAGCTTCCCAGCTCGCTTAGTGCTGGAAGCACCTGAATTTCCCTTTTGGTTTGCAGAGTTCCCCACATTGAAACTTAGGCCCAGTGGAGGCCTCTACTAGCCACAGACTGGTGCCTCTGCTGCAATTTGGACCGGAGGTGGAGGTCGCCTCACCTTCAGCTAGGGCAGGAGGCATAGGAGGCAGTTGGCTTCTTCAGATCCTCCTGACTACCTGCTGATTTATGTGTAGCAGGAAGACTAGCAGGCAGGATGCAAGGTCTGGGACTTGAGAAGGATGGACTAAAGAGAGTCTGGGTTTATTGCACAGGGGTATGGGCTCAGCCATGGCACTCAGTCTGGGGAGATCTGTCTCATAAAGCTTCTTCATCACTGGCTTGCAGCCAGTGCTTCAAGGACATAGTACTGCCGGCGGACACAGCTCAACCCTGACCACAGAGTGTAGCTACTTCTTCTGTTATCTGGAGTCTCAAAGGAGAAAGGGCTGCACAGCACACATCTGACATCTTTTCTGTTGGTTAGCTGCTTCTTAGAACTTATCCCTGAGTAGCTGAACTCAGCATTTCTCTTATGAAGATACCTCGTTTGCTAGTTTATGCTAGTTGCGACATTTTCTACGCAAATTCACAACAACTCTTCTTTTCAGAGTATTTCTTCTCATACCTGTTTCTCCCAGGGAATGGCCATTACCTAAGAGATTATTAACTTTCAGAATTATTTTACTAGTAAAAGAGTCGTAGAGGTTTAATGTTGAGATGTCTAACCTTAGAGTTTGAAGGTCTGGCCTTAGAGATGTGGCCTTAGACGCAGAACACTTCTCCTCCTTGGAGGCTCCACAACATGGAGTGTTTCATACCCAGGAAGAGAGCCCTTGTCTCCAGCCCCTCCGTTCTCCAACTCTGCCTGCTCTTCCCAGCTGCTTCTTGGGCCCACTTCCAGCTACCCACATAGTAGCAGTAGCAAATCCTATTACCTATTCTGAAATGTGGGGATAGCAGAAGTTTCTGTAGCCTCTCGTCCTTCAAATAGAGAGCCTGACTCAAGAAGCTGAAAGGTAATGGAGGTCTGTGCCAAAAAAACCTTCCACCAAATTAAGAAAGCCAAGTAACAAGACAGAAGACATGACTTAAGGTTATTGCACATCTAACTGTCTGGGAGAAGTCACTCTGCTACAATGCATGTCCACTTTTCCCAACTGTGTGTGCTGGTCCAATGCGTGATACTACAAAAATTTCTCTAAGGTTTGGTTCCTAATGCTCAGTGTTTAAAATCAAATAGTTGTTTTTTTTTTTTTTCCTTGTTTGTTGCCTTGTTTCTTTTTAATGCATGACTGATGATCAGGTCTTTAAACATGATTACTTCCAGGGTTGCATTTGAACACAGTTCTTTAGTTTGCAAGCATGCATACTTAATTAAAGGCTACTTACTGCAGGCAGTTTTGGTGGCAGATATGCTTGACTCTTCATGAGACTACACAAAGTTTGTTGTGATGTGCAAATCTGGAGTTAGCCCTGGAATTTTCAAGCCCCTCGAGCTCCCAAACCCTTGAAAGGAGCCCTTTTCCCTGTTAGAAGCAGTTCTCGGTAGAGGGCGTTTGTGAGGTGTGTGGAGTTCCTCATTCTTGCACGGACTGGTATTTCCTCCCGGCATTTGGGAATTACTGATGAAGCAGATTTGCCTCCCACGTTTCCAGGTCGCTGCAATCCCTGCGCTGTGCCCTCACACTCCCAGATACACTCTGTCTGCGCTGGCTGAGTTCAGCCTCTCCACATTTTCTTCCCCACTAGGGAGACTTACCTGTGATGCTCTCTCTCCCCTTTGCTCTTGTGCTAAGTACTGCCTCACAGCTGCACGATGAGATTGTCATTAGATTATTATAATCTGAAATAATATCCAAAGAGTCAGATGGAGTCTTCTGTTTGAAAGGAGAATGATGAACAGTTTGTATGTGGGGATCTGAATTCCGGCTGGTTTATGTCAGGGTCTGTGGATCTTTTCCTTCTCCTTTTTGCCTCTGCAGGAAATTGTATTCATGCTATTTGAGTATATCCCCTTGTCTTTACACAGACATCTGTTGAATGACAATAGAATAATCTAACTTTCTGTTTCCTTTGAGCTGGAGACACTCACAGTCTCCAAAGCTTATTTCCTTGCTGTTCAGAGTTCTGAAAAAATAGAGTAGATACAATCAAGTAATGACAAAAATCAGGAACATAAATTCCCACTGAATATGTTCCTAATTCATAAGTCTTAGACATTCCATCCTTTGGACTAAAGGTCAGGTAAATTTATTAGGATAGAAGAAATTCTCCTTGGAGGGCAGCAGGAGGAGTGGTGGTGGTGTGCAACAAAAAACAAATCAAACCAAACCAAAAACCTTTCTTTACACAAACTGCAAGAAATTTATGCCAATTGAAGCTTTTAAAGTGTTCTGTTCTGAGCAAAAAGACTCAGCTTTTTGATGTCTCAAATGAATCAGTATTAAGGACATGTTGACTGTAAGCTATTCTCCCAGTGGAAATCATATTGATTGTTCACATATAAACCATTTTTCAATTAAATTCGTGAAAGGACCATACTCTGATGTCAGTGTTAAAGACATATATTGGATCCAACCAATGGGAACCAAAAAGACTGATCTGGACTGTTTGCAGAAACCTGAGAATTAATGGTCTTAGAAAAGTTCGTGTACGCTCAGCAAAGTAGAGGGTACCAGCAATTGTGAGAAATATCCAAGCTGACGGTAAGGCTGCCTTGGAGGGAGTGTATTTGAATTTAACACTGTGAGGAGAAAACCCCATCAGTAACAAGAATCACTTCCAGAGGAGCTCTGTGACAACTCCAATCAGCTGCCTAGTGGTAAAGGTGAAGTCTCTAGCCTGATCATTTCTGAGGACTAGCACTGGTTGGTTTTTCTAATAGCTAATCAGCATTATATGAATAAGTAATTTACACAACTGTAACACATCTATAAACTCAGGGAAGTGAGAAGAGTCACAAAGATCAATCAATAGATACAGAGAAGTGTACCTTTTAAGAAGCAGTAATACTTTTTGTTTGATAATCTTAGTAAAAGATTATTTAAGATAAATCAGTGATGTCTTTTAAATCTAATTCCTATACTGGACAGGCTGTGTACTGCTGCACACATGACATGCTTTGCTTCTGGTATTTCAGTGGTCAAACTCTTTCTCCCATTTCAGCAAGTCCACCATGCATTCATTTGCTTTCTCCATACACCTGTCATATAAACCTATAGGGCTTCAAGAGAACTGTTTTAAAAATATGAACAAGCAAGTTCACTGCAAGCTCATACATCCTCCTTTTTGAGAAGAGGACGGGAAAGAGTCTGCAGAGAATGTTACTGGCAAATGCTGTTATTCCTCTGCCTTACACCTTTACCTTGGAAACTTCAGTGCAGTAGGTCTGCCTCTCTTTCTGCATATTTGCTCTGCTACCTACATTCACGGCTTCTGCTGGGACCAGATGAAGCTGTTTGGAAAGCCCATACATGTGCAGATATGAGGAAGTAAAAAGCGTTACCTCACTGAAACGCACGAAACACTAGGGACAAATGCTACACTTCGAAGACGCAAACAACGTTTATTCTCCACTGTGTTATACTATTTGCAGAGTAAGTCATGGATAAAACACATCCGCTGTCCCCATTTCCATAGTTGAGACTAATATGAAATACAACTTTGCAAATCAAACCCTAAAACTTTAAAGGCAGTTGATGTCTTTGTGTAGGGTCTATTCAGAACCCACAGCTAGATGGCAGGAATCAAATCTCTTCATCTCCAAGTCCCTCGGGCAGGAGAGCCCCCCCTCGTCCCCCTCTCTCCCTCCCCCAGCCCTCCCCATCGCGCTCAGCGGCTGGAACCCCGCGGGACGACGGCAGCTCCTCGCTCCGCGTCTCCCCCCCGCGCAAGATCCGCCTCGGGGCCGGGGCGAGGGCACAGCCGCTTGCAGGAGGGGAGGCGGGGAGGCTCCTCCCAGCGCCAGGTATAAATCGGGGCTGCGGAGTGAGGAGCGGGCTCGGGCTGCTCCTCGCCCCCGGCTCCGGCTCCGGCTCCGGCGCCTCCCGCAGCCGCGGGGAGAGCAGCACCGGCGCCGCTGGACAGCGCCGGCGGCCCCGCGGCAGCGCCGACCCCGGACCGCGGCACCGGCGGGCGCGGGGCGGGGGGCGGCCGGACAGCGGCGGCGGCGCCCCGGGGGCGCTGCTCGAGGGGCGAGGGCAGGCTGCGGTCCTGATGGCAGTTGCTGCCCCCGAGGCTCAGGATCTCGCCCTCCTGCCCTCCCCCGCCGCCCCCCCCCCGGGAGAAGGCTCGTCCGAAGAGCTGGAAGGCAGCGGCACGGGATTTTTTATTGCCCCCCCCCCCCCCCCCCCTCTTCTCCCCTGGGCCGGCGGACAGTGCTTCCTCTGCATTTCTGAGGGGAGAAGACTCGGCAGAGAAAAAGGGGGAGAAGAAAGGCAGGAGGGAAAGGGGAGAAAGTTAGTTGACTTGCAGAGAGGTGAAGCTTTCCAGTGGTTCCCACTGCACTTTGCGCTGGAGACCTCCAATCTGCTCAAAGCCAGAGGATGGAGGCAGAGCTGCAGCCCGAGTTCACGGCAATGCCCCTTGGGGGGAATGGGAGCACCTGGCTGGTGCCGGACACAGCCCTGCTACCCCCGGTGCGGGGCACGGCCATGTTCATCATCCGCTGTGTGATCCCTTCGCTTTACCTGCTCATCATCACTGTGGGCTTGCTGGGCAACATCACCCTCATGAAGATCTTCATCTCCAACAGCGCCATGAGGAGCGTGCCCAACATCTTCATCTCCAGCCTCGCTGCTGGCGATCTGCTGCTGCTAGTGACCTGTGTGCCTGTGGATGCCTCCCGGTATTTCTCCGAGGAGTGGCTCTTTGGGGAGGTGGGCTGCAAACTCATCCCTGCCATCCAGCTCACTTCTGTTGGTGTCTCTGTCTTCACCCTCACCACCCTCAGTGCCGACAGGTAGGAAAGCTGGGCTGCCCCTTCTCAGCTCTCTGCAGCTTGAGCTAAGACTAGCTGGAGCTGGCGTGAGAGGTGAAGCACCCCTCTGATAAGGTATCCCTCATTTGCAATCCCCTCATTCTAACTTTTGTGAAGTGCCCATACTTCTCCTTCCCTCACTGACTGATGGCAAGTCTGGTTGGTACCAACTTAAGTTAAAAGGTTTCTGGAGATGAATGAGCCTGGGCCTCCAAATTCCAGGGTATCAGCTGCAAGAACAGGGCTTAGTCCTGTCTTCTGCACCTCTGGGATGGTCCTGTAACAGCCCAGGTATTGAAATCTTATTCACTAGAGGAAGGCTTTACACCCTAAATATAATCCATGACAAACCATAGTGACATGTGAACAGGCAGTGAGCAGCTTAACCAAGTCAAGCACAGAGGTATTTTTAATAGATTTGTTTCTTTCTGCAGAGAAAGAGTATGTGTGTGTGTGTGTGTGTTTGTGCCCCAGTAGAAGAGCAGGTTACCAGAGGTGGCTGCCAGAACTAGTTCAGCCTGTGGGAATTCAGAGGCACCAAACTATTCTGTTGTAATTGTCAGTCTTAAACTTTTGGGTCAAACTATTCATTTTGGCTTCTTTTGAACTTATAGAAAAGGAAGAAAAAAAAAATGCCCCCAAACAAACTAGAAAGTAACACTGCCATCTCTAGTACTTGTCAAATTAGGAAGAAACAAACAGTTGGACCCCGAGCTTTTCCTTCCAATTAATATAAATAGATACTTAAGGGATTTATAGGGTGACTGTTGGACCGGGCTTCGGGCTCTGAAAGACAAAATCTTGCAGTGTAATTGGCAACTTCAAATTTAATGAAATTATCTTTCTTCCCTTACCTAAGCACTTGTGGGTTTTTTTAGCCCGAAATTAAAATGTTTAATTCCTTCTCCATAGGAAATACCCCATTTTCTTTTGCTGTATTTTAAGCCAAACAAATGCATTACATTGGTGCATCATGTAAAGGCTTGAGTTCAGTAATGTATCTTCACACTTACAATAACGTTTCTTTAAAACATTTTTTTTTAAAGAGTATAACTGTAATTTTTTTTTTTTTAAAGAGTATAACTGTAATTTATTTCTTTTTTTTTAGCCAATTCAGTAAATCATTTGATTCCACCTGAGAATAGTCTTCAGTGGCCATCAATTTCCGTGGTGTTTGAATCAGGACCTAAAATACTTGGGTATAAAGACTTTTTAACCTATGAAAATGGACTATATTTTTGAAGAAGCATACTTGAAAAGCATACTTTAAAGTGAACTCCTGTAACTCCCTGATTAAAAGTGAATACCTGTAACTCCCTGATTACCTCAGTTAAAGATTATGTAAAGCTGCCCTTGGAGAGCCAAGCAAAGCTTGCAGCTTTCTTTCTGCTCTATTTCCACCTTTTAAAAGTATAATTGTAGTATCTTATTTGACAAGGGAAGAAGTTATTTGCAGATGAGATCGTATCCCTAGTGAAACATAATGTGGGGGAATGCTGGTGGTTTAATGTTTAAGGATTCATTCATTTACTTTTTATATAGCTTTGGGGCATTTATTGTTTGCTTTTTCCATATAATTTTATAGTCTTCTTTTAATATCAGTAAAGATTCAAGAAGTAATAATGCTGAATTTGTTTACTCTGAATGCATTTAGAATGATACATCCTAAAAAACAGCTACAGATGGTGTGCTGTGACCACATAAACTCATAATAAATACATTCCTCCAGCATTTTGGAGTCCACAATATATACAAATACTAGAAATGGTTATACTAAGAATTTAACAACTCTGTTTCTTTACCATCTGTAGTTATATTTTCAGTTACTGAGAACAAACCCCATTTCTTTTTCAGTCAGAAGAGCACCTACTGACTTCAGAGACCAGTGTCTTATCTCCTAGGGGCCCAAGTCACCTCTGAGTGAAGCTGGCTGGACTCTCAGTGGAGTTTGGCTTGGACTCAGGTCTACTTTTTTGTACGATGGTTGTGTTGAACAAAAGGGGAGGCACTGGTGTTAGGTTTTTGTCACACTAATTTGTAGCCAGATCCTGACCTCTGTCATCTTGACTAGATTCAGTTATGGGAAAACTGTATGGGTAATTATGCCGGCAGATCAGAATTGGTGGCAGCGTCCTGCACCTAAGAGGTGATGAGGAGCCAACGCCTGGCTGGGGACAGCGTTTGCTCCAGATAAGTGATGTTAGGAGGGGGGAAGCAGTGGTATTGCTAAAAAGGCTCCATTTTAATCCACTACATCTTTGGTCTGGTATACAGTGTCTCCCCCGTGACCCTTTCTTTCACAGAAAACGCTCAAAGCATGTTTTAATATATGATCATCAAAGCCTTTCCTGCTTTCTACTCCCTATTACCACAGGACTGCATAGAACTCCAGACACTGATTACACTAAGGAACAGATTTATAAATATTAATAAATATATTCTAAATACCTATTTAGAGTTCTTTACAATGTGCCTGCGTGAATTAGGATAAGGGAGGTTGTCTTGTTTTCCACAGTGTAATTAGCACTTATTGTTTATGTGGAAATTCTGCATAGCAAATTACATGTATATGGTACATTTAACAACCACTGGCTACAGAAGCAATAAACTCTGAACAATTGTTACTTACAAACTGAAGCTATAAGGAAGAAAAAGTAGTAGTTGTTGCATAGATATCTTTCCTAAAGTTGCTTTGTTTCATATGGCTTTTTGTCTCAGAAGTCCCTCTCAGCATCACTAGTGCTTTCAGTGTGACAAATGTGCACCTTCTATCTGAAAGCTTCATTATCTAGTACCATGATTATTTGGGTTTTGGGTTTTGTTTTTGTTTTGTTTTGTTTTGTTTTGTTTTGTTTTTGATGTACAAACGTGATATGTAATCTGTAACAGTGCTTCCCAGACTTCCCTGGAGCACACTTGCAGATTGGAATTGGCAGCACACAGCAAATCTGCCCAAGATTTGCCCATCCCCATCCCAGGAATAGCAGCTGGTCCCATCAAACAGCCCTTCCCACCCTTGAGCTCCCGTGGGTCTGGCTGCCAGGGGTGGGCCCTGGTGCCCTGCTGCAGCCCCACACATTTTGGGGCAGAAGGGGGTGGGAGGTCTGCTCAGTGGTGGGAATGGTGGCAGCAGAGATGGTGCAATGGTGGCACTAGTTGTGCAGTGTGTTGGCATCAGAGGAGGGTGAGATCTCTCTGACCCCTGGGGTGCAGAAGGCAGCACAGGAGCAGTGCTGCTGAGCCAGCTGGTGCCTCTCACTGCCACGCAGGAGGGGATGTGCAGGGACAGCACCCCTGCCCCTCATGGCCACTGCTCCTATTGATTTTCCTCTATTGTGGAGAAACCAGACCACGTCTAGAAACCTTAATACTTCTCTGGTTTAAGGAAAAAAAAAAAAAAAAACCAAAAAAACCCCACCACAACGAAAACCAAGAAAAAAACAGAGGGTGGATTACAGAAAGAAAAAAACCCTAATAATTACAGGGGATGACACATGGAAAAAGGAAGGGGGCTGAGGGACAAAAATGTACAAACCAAAACAACAAGAGAAAAAGGGAACTAAGGACCTAAGGGGGCCATAGGGCAGAACACCCCAATAGCACTCAGCACACCCTGAAAGTGCCCGCAGATCTGGTGCGTGATGGCCAGGGGTGCACTTCCTAGAGGTGTGGCAGGACGACGAATTAAAAATGGGTCCCCTGTGGAGCTTGCTTTTCCAGGGGCCACGGACTGCAGTTTTGGCCAGGGCTCATGGGTGTTGATGAGAAAGTCCCAGGACTTGATGCGGTCTTGAATAGGGAGGGTAAAATTAAAGAGGTGAGAGAAGTGTAGCCAGAGGGACTGCAGCATGGCACACATGAAGAGAAGGTGTGCCAGTTTTTCCTCACTGCAAAAAGGACAGAAGCCAGGGATGAACCTGACTTGAACTCTGCTTGACGTTAACCATCCCATGAACTCGTTCACTGCTCCAGGGAATGTTTTTCCAATTTACCTCCACGGTGGGCCATGCGATTATCTCAGAATGCAAACTAGGCACGTGGGGCTCCTCACTCTCTTCTCAGAGTGAGAGATCTTGCCATTTTGTGCCTGGGAAGGAAACTAGAGTAAGGAAGTGGAGCACAAGTACGGAAAGGTGTCTCCAAGATGCCTTTCAGAGCTAGAGGGCTGGGTAAACTACCCTGTGGAGAGGTGGCTGGAGAAGCTCCGGGAGCAGCGGATGCTACAGTGTGCACCTCTGGCCATCACTGCATTGTTGTGTATGCTGATGAGGAGCAATTGTACCCACAAAATGGCGAGATACCTGGGGTCTTTAAGGAATAAATGGCAGCCCCTTAAAACAGCTTTAGATTTGTCTCACATAGTCTTTCCTTTTCTCTTTAGCTGTTGTTTATGCCTCATTTTTGTGTGATCTGTAGAAATAGGATTAAATTTAATTTTGCTACTTTTTCCAGATTGAATTTTCCTTCCAATGAAGGGTTTAAATGTGTTAGCTCACATACAGTCCTGTTGCACTCTGTTGAAGACAGTGAAGCTGAACAGTGGAGCAACTGGCCCTACTCCAATTGAAATAGCATCTTCTTTGTATTCTTCCTAAAAAATGCGAGAGAAAGACACCATTGATGAGACAAATATTTGATTAACCAGGTAACAAAGTGATTTTTCATTAGTGTCATGAGTCCTTTCCTATCTCTTAATAACAAAGGAGTTTGAAAATCTAAATTCATACTTCAATAACTAAATACAGTGCTTAAAATAGCAAACTATTAATCCTTTTTGTTTGTTTTATTTATTTATTTGCTTTGATTTTGTAAGATTGCAATCTGTATTTTTAAAAGTGTAAAAAGACTCAAAAACATTTTGTGCAAATTTAACATCTATGTGCTGACTACTGACTACAACTAGTGACAAAACCCGTTCTGGCTCAGTTTGCATGTCTACTGTCTCCTATTTTTTGGGGGACTCAGGAAATGTTTTGAAGACATTCAAAAGTGTGAAAAGGTGCCCTAGTAACTACTTTAGAATTTTTCATTAGCAAAATCACCCTTAATAGAAAATTCTTATTTATTCTTCTTCAGAATTTATTTAAAGCTTCTTCTTTTGTTATGTCAGGTGCTGATTCAGGCTGAAATCCGGTGATCGGAGACCTCTAAATCCTCATTTCTTGTTGCATGTAATGGAGCAGGTGAAGCAGGGAAGTGGACATGATTTCCTTTCTAGCTCTAATAGCTGACATTCAGGGAGTAACGAACCTCGACAAGGAAAGTAGTATTAAATGACATCCTGAAAATTATCTATAATTAACCAAAGAAGAAAGAAAAATAATCAAAGGTAAAATGAAACTATCTGTACAAGAGGAAAACAATGCCTTGACTGTATATAGTAGATGGGAAAACACAATTATATTGAACCAGTAAAACTATGAAATCTGTACATTTATGTCTTAGAAACCCTAACACTTGAGGTAAATGTATTGAATGAATGACTTACTGAAGTACATTAAAAGAAATGATGGTCCAGATGTTTCTCTCACTGTAGGCTATAGCAATGTGGTTATAATTATGTGATAATAGGCAAAGTAAAGGAAATATAAGAGAGATTGAGCAAGCTTTGTCTCTCACATTTTTTCAGCTCACCCTTTAGTTTATATGTGCAAACTTGACTCACAAAATAAAGCTTGCCAGAACACCTTTGATGAAACTCCGACATATTTAGTCAGGAGCAATCCTTTTTGTCAAGTTAAACAGTGAATCCTGTCCTCACCTGTCCCCATCCCAAAATGTTCTAGTTCGTTTGTAGCCATTCCCTACAGCTAAAGGAATATGATGGAAAATATTCCAGAAAGAAAAAAACAGATGGGAAAAAACCCCCACACAACAGTGCAGGAGGAATTTTATGTCTGGAGTAGATTAAGGAATTACCTATTTTAGGGTAAGTTTTCCCAAGTCCAGCAATTCAAATCAGCTGTTGGAGACGTTCCTCTTGTGGCCATCTTTACACAGCTGAAAATGATTTCTCAGCAAATAACATTTTACTCCCAAGTTAGGCAAATTGTTCTTAAGCTTCATAAGGACACATGCATTTGTTAAATTCTTGCCTTTGTGCGCGTGTCCTCTGTGTGCTTGTCAACTCCTAGGGAAACAGCTTAGTCCTGAGGATGGCAAAGCGAGAAATGGCTGTGGTGCTTATCCCAGCCAGTCATCAACGCCATGCCTGTGTCGTGCTAGCAGCAGGCGACTTCGCTTTGATTAATGCAAATGCGGGTGTCTGATAGCCTTTCTTGGGTTGCGACCTAAACCTTGAGAAACTGGTACAAAACCATTTCTCCTGTTTCTTTGATCAGTTCAGTAAAAGCCTGTGCCTGTGGCAGACAAACTAGCTGCTCAGCAGCACATACAGCTGAATTCTTACCAAGCAGACCTGAACGTAAATCTTCATATGTTTATTTTGTTTGTCTGTCCCCATAACATGGTACACAATTCCATTATATATTACATTGCAATGGGTTTATCCGAATTGGTCTCTCGGAAACCTCAAGTCTGCTTTCAGCAAGTACTTAGAAATAATGTCAAAGATCAAATATGTGCTACCAATGCTCTTGCTGGGGAAGACATTTCATGTGTTTTCTGTGACGATAAATTTGTTAGAAAATAAATAATAAATATCTTTTGTATATATGCAGAGTGATGGATCTCTCGAATATCCTTCCCAAAAGCTGCAATTTCATTGAATCCTGATTTTAAATAGTTTAATTATAGAAGAACTGGTGTATTTCTCATATCGGTTTTGCTGCAGGACCATTCTTCCAGACTATATATTCCTAGTCATAGAATCATAGAATGGTTTAGGTTGGAAGGGACCTTAAAGATCACCGAGTTCCAGCCCCCCTGTCATGGGCAGGGACAACTCCCTCTAGACCGAATTGCTCAAAGCCCCATCCAACCTGGCCTTAAACACTTCCAGGGATGGAGCTTCCACAACTTCCCTGGGCAACCTGTTCCACTGCCTCACCACCCTCAGAGTGAAAAATTTTTTCCTAATATCTAATCTAAATCTATCTTCTTCCAGTTTGAAGCCATTCCCCCTTGTCCTATCACTACATGCCCTTGTAAAAAGTCCTTCCCCAGCTCTCCTGTAGGCCCCCTTTAGGTACTGGAAGGCCGCAATAAGGTCTCCCCGGAGCCTTCTCGTCTCCAGTCCAAAACTCTTTTTGTATTTTTTTTATGTACTAATGAAACAAGGCATATGCAGTCACAGTCCCTGTGTACCTCTACTAGTAACTTCTAAATCCATGCTGAGATTCAGCCCAATTTGACATTATAATCATAGATAGCAAAGTTCTTACAAGTTCATGACATTTTTGGAAGGTAAGAGGAAACCTACTTTGGTGTTCATTGAATAGAAGCGTATTTTGAAATTAACTTGACACAACTTGTCAGATGTCAGGGAAAGTAACCAAGATGTAAACAATCCATAAGAACTTTGGCATAATTAGTTCTGCCACATTGTCATGGTTTAGCCCCAGCCAGCAACAAAGAACAACATGGGCGCTCGCTCGCTCCACCCCAGCAGCGGGATGGAGGGAGGATCCGAAGAAAAGGCAAAACTCACGGGTTGAGATAAAGGCAGTTTAAAAGAACAGCAAAGGAAAGAGGAAAACAACAACAATAATACTGATAGAGGAATATACAAAACACGATTAATGTACTACCACTCACCCACGGCAACCTGAAGCCCAGCTGGCTCCACAGTGGTGATTCCCACCCCTTCCCACCCTGACCAGCTCCCTGGCTGTATACTGAGCATGGTGTCACATAGTATGGGATACCCCTTTGGCTAGTTTGGGTCAGCCAACCAGGCTGTGTCCCATCGCAGCTCCTTGTGAAAATTAAGCCTATCTCTGCCAGAACTGGGACATGCGTGTAGGGTTAATTGTGTATTTCCAGCTTTGTTTAAACATATGTGCAAATAAAATTGTATGAATATGAAAGAAATTGATTATTCTGATATGTTATTGTTCTACCTCACACGATTCTCTATTGTCATTCACATGAATATACCAAATATTGTTTAATTTTTTCCAATTAATTTTCACAGAATGTTTTTTTAACGGCGCATGTTTGTGCTTTGGCTCCAAGTTTGTTTGATTGTTGTTATTTTAAGGATTGTTATATTCAATTTTTCCTATGTGATTTTTTAAATGTACTTTTTTTTTTTTTTACCATAGTGTGTACTTGTTTTTTTTCCATCTATGTTGATTTAAATGCAAAATTGCAACAGAAGTTGCAAATGAAATTGAATGGGAAACAAGTTTAACAGTGACAGAGTGAAGCCTTCTAGATGATAATACTAAACCAAATAAATGAGTTGCAGCTTTTTGAATTTAGAAATTAGAGATTTTAGGTCTAGATTCTCAAATGGCAAAATCTAAGTCTGTTCCAGATACATTAATAGAGGTTTGGTTATTTGATTGATCCTGGTTGGTAACATTTCTGAAAATCATCTGACTATGTAATGTTCTTCTCAATAGCTATGTTGTCTGCCATGGCATGGACTATTACTGAATTCATAAAGGAAATGGGAGGAATGATTTTGTAACAGCAACAATTTTATAAAGGGAAACTGGCACAGAGCATATTTTGCACTCGGGATTTCTGCTTCCATGCACTTTAGTTTCTGTAACTGGTATTTTTATTGACCTTCTGCTTCAGCATTGATGATTTTATGAGAACTTCATTCAAATATGTACAGATATAGTTGCTGGGAGACATGCAGTGAATACATGGTGGTTAAGCAGATAAGCTGCATTTCTGTCTCATCAGTCTAAAGGCGAGTGTATCAATGGGATTTGGATCAAGCCCATTTGGGGAAATCTTTCTCTTTCCTCAAACTCCTTTGGCCCTTCAAAATTCAGAATATAAACTCTGAAAGAATAAGACAAGTTTAGGTGTGGTTTTCTGAGATTTTTTCTTACAAAAGGATTATAGTGAGGAAGAAGTAATACGACTAAATGGAGAGCAGAGCACTAGGGGACAAAGCCAAACAGTACTAAGCTCATCTAGGCTACATATTGCAATGCCTACCCTCTGACCTAGGTGTTGACTTTCCCCTCCTGCAGTCCACCCCTCCTGAGCAGAATCCAAGATCCAGAATTCCAAATTAGTGTTGAAACGCTCCAGAAAGGCAATAAAAGCAAAGTGAATACACATGCTGAGCTGCCTTGTACTTCCCAGTGGGAAATGCTATGTCCAGGAGTTTGTATGATGCAGCCTGGTAAGAATAAGGTTCTCTCTTCATTGATGAAACGTTAATTTTAAGCCACTGTCTAGCAGGCCTTGGCAATGACTCCTGGACATCCTGGCTGAATGAACGCTCCATTTTGTTCTTGGAGAGGCAGGTACCAGAGCTGCTTTTGCCACAGCTGTTTTGTGAAGGCTAATGACTCCAGTGCGCTCCAGCCACTACTTAAACACAACTTTGAGATCAGGCTCCTCAGCTTTGCTGTGCTTAGTTTCAGGATCCTAATGAAGCTTAGATGCAAACTGAATAGGTCTGCTCAGGGGAGCTCCAGGCATACACAGCAGGGGAAATACAGCAACTTGCATTATTAAAAAGTCAAGAAAGAAGGGGCACAGTGGGCTGGGATAGGCCAGCCATTGCACGAGGCTTATATTTTTTTTATATATATGCACAGAAACATATTCAGCAGTGCCAAAACATAGGCCTGAGCACTGGAGTCAACCACTTGTCAAACTGTTATTAGAGCAGCCCATAGTGTGGCTTTGACCTGAGTCAATCAATATTCTCCTAAACAATTTCTAGGCATGATTCAGCATTAAACACAAACCCAAGGGCCATTACAAACAGAAGCGTAAACTACCTATTTTGTTCTGATGTGGTGGTCTCTTAGTGGGAGGTTAAAGAGTTTAATGGGATGGTCATAGGTAGCTAGCCAGTGCTACCTGGCCTCCACACTGAAGAATAGATTCTGGCAGTGTTTAGTTTGCTAATATACATGTTGGTTTTTGTTAGATTTAGCTCCTGGTCTCCCTCCCCTCCCCTCCCCTTCCCCATCTCTCCTCTCCTCTCCTCTCCTCTCCTCTCCTCTCCTCTCCTCTCCTCTCCTCTCCTCTCCTCTCCTCTCCTCTCCTCTCCTCTCCTCTCCTCTCCTCTCCTCTCCTCTCCTCTCCTCTCCTCTCCTCTCCTCTCCATTTTCACAGTAGAAACAGAAACTGCAACAGTACAGACATATTTGTCTGTTTTAAAATATGTAAAAACATGTTCATCAATGACTTGGCACCCAATTTAAATATAAATCTACTGGGAATACTGACATAAATGAATGCTTCTGTATAATAGTCAGTGAAACAATTTACTATTATTGCTCCCGGGAGGAGAATTGAACAAATTAATGATGGTACTTTTAACTAGTGCAGTTATAAGTAAATGGGCTTAGGCAAGTAGAACTAAAAAGCCAGATTGCAGGCAGTGAGTTACCATTGCAAGATTTGTACTAGCTTGTAAGAAATACAGTTAACCAATGTGAGGTGAACAGCAAGAAGAAGAAGTAGCAAGAGAAGAAATAATTAAAAGGAAACAGAAAATTTTTCCTCTGAAATGAGGGGTAGACAGGACAGGTAATATACTTCCTTTGGAAAAAAAAAACCAACAACAAACCATCCTAGAAAAAATTTGTTTTGGTTCTTTTTAGGGTGGAGAAATCATCATCCCATAGACTAAATCAAACTTTTTTGTTGAAGCCTTATTGATAGTTTTTGGCTCAACAGAGCATATAGAGTGGAAAAGTTTTCCACTTAGGAAAATCTTAGGATTTTCCCCCTGAGAAACACAGAAGACATGCAATTGACATTCAGTTTAATTCTGTTTACACATGGTCTGATAGTCTTAATTTCAAATACCGATCATTATATTCAGCTATCAGACCTCTGAGATGCTCATTCCTGGTGAATGCAGTTTTCTGCATAAGCACAGAACAAAAATCTTGTGACTAACTATAAAAGAAAAGAAGAAATATACATTAAAATGCAAGAATTTAAAAGAATAAAAAAAAAAAAAAATGCAAACCTCAGACTATTTGTTTGTTGTGAAAGAAGTTCCCGCAGCACTGGACATCAAATGTTCTCCGCTAGAAAAATTGTTCTCCTCTTAATGATACTACTGGAACTGAGTCAACAGAACTGCCCATAGAAGGAAAAGGGATTTGGCCCCATTCAAAATTTCATTCCACTTCAGTGGAGTGGACTACACCTGGACACGATATTAGTATTTTTAACAAATATTGACCATACAGCCATGTTTCCTATTCACATATATTTTGATCCTTTTATATTAGGAGGCTAAATGCTGTCTTTTTGTGTTTGAAATATTCATGCAATGACACAATAAAATGCTAGCATATAAATGGTTTTAATAAATGACTCTACTTTGCATGAAATGCAGTACTATGACACAGTAACATCCCTTAAAGCAGAAGCTTTGTAATAAAGCCAATGATACCAACCCCTCCAGCTCCGGGATTAAAATGCAAATTAAATCAAGTAGTATGGAAGTGCCCTGCCTGAATTAGGCCTTTGATTGTTTTATGACAATTCATTATTATATTTATTTATTTGCATTATGATGGCATGTAGGAAACTGGATGATAAATTAGGGTCCTGTTTGTGGTAGGTGCTATATGAACAGGAACAAGAAAGAAGACCCTGACCTGAAAGGTTTTTAAGTAGAGACAACACAAGATACAGAAACAGAAGGGCAAGGAAGTATCGGGGCAATTCTGCTTAGAATGGTAGGTTGTAATCATAGTCCACTGGCTGCCTAAGTATTGGCTAGTTGGTTTGGGTTTTCTTTTTAATTTGTTTTTGAAGGGCATCACAACAAAGTACCCTAGAAAAAGAGGTAGCACTGCAATGGAGGGACAGCTTAGGACTCATTGTGAAGCAGCTTCTTTTGAAATCAAGTGTGTGTGAGGGGAAGAGCACTGGAGACTCATGGGAGACAGGAGTAGAGCTTTCCATACTAATTGGGAGCTGAGAAATACCTTTACAAAGGCCTTTGGAAACAAAGATGGGGAGGACTAGATAAGCTGTACTGGAGTTTATAAGGTAGCAACATGTTATAACTCTGTAGGAAGAGGATATTCTTTCTTTCATCATTTTTTGTGTTGTTTGGAAGGGAGAAGATATTGCTTTATAATGAAAATACACTATACAAACAAACCCAATGTCTGTAGAATGGGCGCTTTGTGCTTGTGTCTTTTGGCAGAAACCACAGGTCCAAAGAAAGGAAACTTATTATAAAAGTATTTCCTGAGCTGGGGTGCCTTTGTCAGCAGTGATAATGATAGAGGACGTAGGAAGATAGAATTTACACGAAGGCTTTTAATTAAAACCAAGTGCATATTTATAATTATTTCCTGATCTTCGTGGCAACCTATACTTTTCTCTTTTCATCAGTGAAGTAAAGGAAAAGATGGATTTTGCTTAGTAATTTGACTAAATAATTTGCCCCTTTACTCTGATTTACCAGTGTTGTTTTACTGAGAGAAAACATGCACTTTGTAATTTGAATGGTTGGTGGTATGTTTTAGCCTTACGCTGGTTTTATATAAAGGAAGAGGCTGGGTGTTCATTGCGGGAGCACTTCTAATTTCACTCAGTTTACATTTGATTTTATCTGTAACCTGTCTCTTTCTACTCTATGTCTCTTCAGAGATGTAAACAAGATGTCAGATTTTGTGAAGTACTTTTAGTGCCTTTTCATTCCTGTTGACACCGAGTACTGTGCAGAGCTGAGTCCTGGGAAGAAGAGTGCCTCCTTGTAGTCAGATGAAGTAGCAAGTAGAATTTTGACAGGATTAAATCAGTATTTTGGGCTGAGCCCAACTGTTTTTGGTTTTTTTTTGAAAAAGGGCACTCCGCTCCAATGCCTTCCAACTCAGAGTCAATCATAGCTGAGGGGAAAGCACGCTATTTGCTGAAACAGCAATATATGCCATGGCACAAATATATGCCACATTTTCTGCTAATGTAAAAGCTTCCAAAAAGGTCTTTCATTTAGATATTAACCAGAGCAAGTGCTGCTAAACCAATGAATTGCGTGTCTTGGGTGACAGGGATGTGGTCAAAATATTTGAAACACTGAAATGGGAAAACAGAGGAAAAAAGAAAATAATCTGTGGTACAAAACGTAATTTTTACCCAATGCCCTCCCCTCCCCCTACAAGGTCCCCCAAACCAGCTCTTCCCCAGCAATACAAAATTTTAAAAAAATGAGCAGATGTAAGGACTTGACGTCACCTCAGTTGAAATGAAATAGAAGGTCTGTCTTTATGTAATGAAATCAAGGCAGACAGCAATAGGAAGCAAATTATTGAATAATAAGGTCACAGTTTGTGCTGGGCAGCATTCATGCTTTGTGCAGAAGCTTCTGTCCTTCCCATGGCAGTATAAAGCATTTCTTTACACCTTGGTGTCCAGGGAGTTTCTCATTGTGTGATATAAGAAATGGTAAACATAAATTAGTAGCGACAGTTTACTGAGTTTAATTTTCTACTGCTTAATAAGGGTGAAGACACAGTAAAAATCCTCTCTCTGAATTCAGAGAGGATATGAACATAAATAGCCATTATTTTTAATTATTTAGTGATAAGAAAAATTACCACAGTCCTGAGAAAGAGGACTCCAAGGCACATTTAACATTCTCTGAAGAAAAAGTTTGCTCCGGTACCAAGACAGTGCTCTGCTCCAGACATTTTCATGGCATAGCCATTTCCACTGTTGATTTCCAGCAAGCTCACAACTTGTTTCCTGTGGATATAGATTTTATCTGCAGTTCCTCAAACATCTGCTCAAGGTTTTGAGGGGATATGATGTACCTATTGGGACCTGCAAATCAACCATAAAGGGTATTTGGGATCACAACACCGTTTCTCAACATTCCCTTCAGCAACTGTGTTATATTTAGCCATAACCTAATCCTGGGTATGTATTTAGATGCCTGTTCATACCCGTACATGTTTTTATTTGTACGGAGAATCATGGAATCATAGAATGGTTTAGGCTGGAAGGGACCTTGAAGATCATTGTGTTCCAAGCCCCCTGCCGTAGGCAGGGACACCTCCCACTAGACCAGGTTGCCCAAGGCCACATCCAGCCTGGCCTTAAACACCTTCAGGGATGGGCCCTCAACAACTTCTCTGGGCAGCCTGTTCCAGTTCTTTACCACCCTCAAAGTGAAAAATTTCTTCCTAATGTTTAATCTAAACCTGACCTCTTCCAGTTTAAAGCCATTCTCCCTTGTCCTATCACTACATGCCCTTGTAAAAAGTCCTTCCCCAGCTCTCCTGTAGGTCCCCTTTAGGTGCTGGAAGGCCACAGTAAGATCTCCCCAGAGCCTTCTCTTCTCCAGGCTGAACAGCCCCAACTCTTTCAGCCTCTCCTCATAGGAGAGGTGCTCCAGCCCTTGGATCATCCTCGTGGCCCACCTCTGGATGCGCTCCAGCAGGCCCCTGTCCTTCTTATGCTGGGGACTCCAGAGCTGGATGCAGTACTCCAGGTGGGGTCTCATGAGAGTGGAGTAGAGGGGCAGAATCACCTCCTTTGACCTGCTGGCCACACTTTTGATGCAGCCCAGGATACGGTTGGCCTTCTGGGCTGCGATCGCACATTGCTGGCTCATGGTCAGCTTCTCATCAATCAGCACCCCCAAGTCCTTCCCCTCAGGGCTGCTCTCCAGCCATTCCCCACCGAGCCTGTGTTTGTGCTTGGGATTGCCTTGACCCAGATGTAAGACCTTGCACTTGGCCTTGTTGAACTGCATGAGGTTGGTTTGGTCCCACCTCTGCAGCCTGTCCAGGTCCCTCTGGATGGCATCCCTCCCCTCCAGCGTGTCTACCTTGCCAAACAGCTTGGTGTCATCGGCAACCTTGCTGAGGGTGCACTAGACCCCACTGTCCATGTCGCTGACAAAGATGTTGAAGCGTACAGGTCCTAGAACCGACCCCCGAGGAATGCCACTGATCACTTGTCTCCACCGTACTCCATATGCGTGTATATGTAGCTACATACATGGATAAGGATTTTTATCATGAAGTAGAGATATCTAAGTTACAGTTCTCGCTCTAAGCTCATTGTATAGCTGACAGAGAAAAAGAAGCACCTCAGAGGGTGATTTAATGCGCCTAAATCCTGATTCACCTTTTGAAAGTATATCTCTGATGACTAGAAGACCTAAACATCAATAAAGCACAGATCATCCTCAGTGCCATTACACGGCACATGCAAGAGAACAGGGTGATCAGGCCCAGTCAGCATGGGTTTGTGAAAGGCAGGTCATGCCTGTCAAACCTGATCTCCTTCTATGACAAGGTGACTCACTTAGTGGACGAGGGAAAAGCTGTGGATGTTATCTACCTGGATTTTTGCAAGGCTTTTGACACCGTTTCCCATAGCATTCTCCTGGAGAAACTGGCTGGTCATGGCCTGGACAGGTGTACTCTTCGCGGGGTAAAAAACTGGCTGGATGGCCGTACCCAGAGAGTGGTGGTAAATGGAGTTAAATCCAGTTGGTGTCCAGTCACGAGTGGTGTCCCCCAGGGATCGGTGCTGGGGCCCGTTCTCTTTAATATCTTTATCAACGATCTGGATGAGGGGATCGAATGCACCCTCAGTAAGTTCGCAGACGACACTAAACTAGGGGGGCGTGTTGATCTGCTTGAGGGTAGGATGGTTCTGCAGAGGGATCTGGACAGGCTGGACAGATGGGCTGAGGCCAATGGTATGAGGTTCAACAAGGCCAAGTGTCGGGTCCTGCACTTGGGTCACAACCCCATGCAGCGCTACAGACTGGGGGCGGAGTGGCTCGAAAGCTGCCTGGCAGAAAAGGACCTGGGGGTGTTGGTGGACAGCCGGCTGAGTATGAGCCAGCAGTGTGCCCAGGCAGCCAAGAAGGCCAACACCATCCTGGCCTGCATCAGGAATAGTGTGGTGAGCCGGACTAGGGAAGTAATCATCCCCCTGTACTCGGCACTGGTGAGGCCTCACCTCGAGTACTGTGTTCAGTTTTGGGCCCCTCACTACAAGAAGGACATTGAGGTGTTGGAGCGTGTCCAGAGAAGGGCTACAAAGCTGGTGAAGGGTCTGGAGGACAAACCTTATGAGGAACGACTGAGGGATCTGGGGTTGTTTAGCCTGGAGAAGAGGAGGCTGAGGGGAGACCTTATCACCCTCTACAACTACCTGAAAGGAGGTTTTAGAGAGATGGGAGCTGACCTCTTCTCCCTGGTGACAAGTGATAGGACGAGGAAACGGGTTCAAGTTATGTCAGGGCAGGTTTAGATTGGATATTAGGAAGCATTTTTTCACTGAAAGGGTTATTAAACATTGGAATAGGCTGCCCAGAGAGGTGGTGGATTCACCATCCCTGGAGGTGTTTAAGAAAAGGGTAGATGAAGTGCTTAGGGACATGGTTTAGAAGTGGTGGTGTTTTTATCAGGGTAGGTTAATGGTTGGACTTGATGATCTTAAAGGTCCCTTCCAACCTCACTAATTCTATGATTCTATGATTCTATGATACTATGTACGTGCAGTATGAATGTCTCCTGACTCCCCTCTTCCTGTTAAACTTTTCTTTAGATGTTAAAGAAAAATCATTTTTTCATTTCTCAAATTTTCTGCAATTTCAGAAAAAAACCCACCCATCCCAAATCAAATAAAAACTAGAAACCAAAAATTGAAGAAGAAAAAAAAAACCAGATAAAACAACCGTCCAAATTACCATAGCTTAGACAAACTGAAATGTTTTGTTCAATGTTCAGTTTTTAATAAAAACATTAAAACGTGGTGCTTAGGGACATGGTTTAGTGGCAGGCTTGGCAGCATTAGGTTAATGGTTGGACTCGATGATCTTAAAGGTCTTTTCCAACCTAACTGATTCTATGATTCTATAATTCACATACATTTTGAAAATAAGTGTTTTGAAAATAAATTAAAAATCTAAGCAAAACATTAAGGTATCCTTGAAATGTTTTTCTCAAAGTATATTTGGCCTTCTAAACCTGACCTTTTCTTGTGATGTTTCACTTTGTATCACTTTCTGCAACATTTTTTTTTTAATAAAAGAATTCCTGACCAGAGTCTACTTCTATTCATTTATTTTACTTTGCTGTAGTGTGATATTTCCATTCTCTGAAATACTTCCTGTTTTTATTGTAGTGCTTATGAAATTATCAATTCTGCAAAGGTTTGTATGTTATCATATATTATGAGACAGTTTCCCAAAACGTGGTGTAGAACAGCAGCCTCCAATTGCTTATGTGGAAATGTTTATTTTCTCAAAGAGTTTAATACATCTGCACAGGCCATTGGGAGTCATTCCTGCCTGACTTTATGAAGATGCTTATATTCCCAGGCATTGTATATTCCAGGACAGTATAACTGTGTGCAGAAAGGTGCTGGGGTAGAAAGGCCAGAGTCTCCACAAGCGGCGGTTGTTGCTGGTCTGGAAAGAGGTGGTTAACGCTGGTCATTGCCCTGCGCTCCCAGTGGGCTGGTGGAGCCTGAGAGAGGGAAAGCCGTGGTGGTGGCCAGGAGGGTTGGTGGTGGCCAGGAGGGTTGGTGGTGGCCAGGAGGGACTCCTGGGCTGTAGGAGCCGAGGAAGAAAACAAACTCTAGCGTGCGTGTGCTGGTATGAGAGCGAGGTGGAAGTACGGAGGTAGAATGTTTGTTTGTGGGTTTGCTGGGAGGATTTGGGGAAAGAAAGAGTGGAGTCACGGCTGCTTCTGTGCTTTCACCAGGCTGGCACAGCATAGGCACCCACAGCCACAGGTTGTATCCAGGGCTCCTTTTGCCACCTCTGGTGGGTATATACACATATGAAGCTAGAGATTTAGCGAATGCAAATTTAAGAAAGATTACAAACCCGTAGACATTTCAACTAAGAACAACATATGACATTATTTTAATCAAAGGTATGAAATGGCCTTACCAATCAGATGTTGAATTTGAAGATACTTTTTAATTTACATCTGCATTTTGGTCGATTTCAGGTACAAAGCAATTGTAAACCCCATGGACATCCAGACCTCCAGTGCAGTGCTGTGGACATGCGTTAAAGCCATTGCCATCTGGGTAATCTCCATGCTCCTAGCAGTTCCCGAAGCAGTGTTCTCCGAACTGGCCCACATCAATGACACGGATAATGCCACTTTCACAGCATGCATACCATACCCCATGACGGACGACATGCACCCAAAGATCCATTCTGTGCTGATTTTCCTTGTGTATTTTCTTATCCCTCTTGCCATTATTAGTATCTACTACTATCATATTGCGAAGAGTTTAATAAAAAGTGCTCACAACATCCCTGGAGAATACAGTGAGCATTCCAAAAGACAGGTAAGCAATTTGCTTTTTACATCCTGATGAAAGATTTGTGTGCTGTATACACTTATAGATGAAAGGACAGGAACTATAACATCCAAATTGTTGGATTTCATAAAGGATTAGTTTAGTTTCCACATGCATGAACTAAGCCGAGGATTATCTGAAAAATCTCATTTTCACAATTACTCAGTATTAAGCCCAGTATGTAAATGAATATGATCATGGAAAAATATAAATTCAATGCCATCAATGCATATTTCTAACAAGAATTGGGACTGGTATATGTGTTTTTATGGGTTGTTACTGTAACCATTATTTGTGTTCTTACTGAGGAACATGTTTTTGTAGTTAATGTTCTGTCACCTATCTATAGGCAACCAGTTTGGGAAGAAATCTTACATGAACTTTTTGAGAATTCTCCCTGTTTTATCTGTGCTTGGAAAGGAAAAAACTGACATAGGCAGGGACAATTTTTCTTAGGGGATCTACGGTTATTCTCAGACCAAGGAGTGCTGAAAATATGAACACACAGCATGAACTGATTCTTTTTTGGCTTCATCAGTAGATCTTGCTGATACAATCACGAACTCGCACTTTTCTAATAGCCTTCCTATTATAGATGCTATAAAACTTTTGGTATAGGTTCTGTATGCTTTTGTGACAAAGCATTTTAAAATGCTGGACAAAGTCAGCTTCTCTGAAAGGCACAGGAAGCAGTAAGGTAGCAACAGGCTGTTCATTAGCAGGAACGTTTATATATACAAACAACAGCCTTTACAGCGAAAGTGCCTGAATTACTTTACAAAAGCATTAGTATTGATGAAGAAAAATGCTTATGCCCATTAAGACAACTCGGAAGGCTTTTCTCTGCCACTATTTTGGAAAATACCTTTATACTCACTGAAATCTCCTTGCATGTATAGCATGTACATTTTCCTTTAAAAAGAAAGACCACATTCCCTCATGTCCTTTTTGCTCAGCATTTCATTTCTACTCTAGCCTGTTTCTTCTCAAAAATGCATACATATTAGCACTTCATGTATTATGTTATTTTCCTGTGAAATATAGAGAGCCTTTTGGCTGAACCCTCAGGATGGAAACAATATTTAATTTATATCACATTTCTGAACCCACATGTATTTTCAAAGTAAGAACATATTTTTTTCATTCTACTTAGTTTTTTTTTTTTTCTTTTTGTCAATCTATGAGGGTCAGAAGAATAGAAAATTCCAGTGTACTTACATATCTCCCAGCAAGAGGAAGTAAATTCAGACTATTGCTATCAACTCACGTTTCTTCAGGCCATAGCACAAAAGTGTAATATTCACCCTATACCTCTGTACCTTTTAGTCTGCCTTTGCAATCTGTCTGAGTGCAAATCCTACCAGATTGGAATGGTAGAATTTTCCCATCTTTTGTGAATTCCCCACTGGTTTTGGTTTAGATGGAACCAAGAAAATTACTTACAGATTTATTTCACGGATTTTGAAACCCTGTTAGAATAAATCCACTTGAATTTTTCAGGTTAAAACTGATAGAAAATTGAGCGAAGCCAGAAAACTTTCCTGCCTCTGCAAAACTTTGGTACTTGACATACATAATAAATCTTTTTGGATGAGAATATAGAAAGTTTCTGCCTCCCTTTTGGTGCCTTCTATCTGGCCAGTTTCTCTCCCTCTCTCAGTTTGGAGCCACTGCGTAGCTTCATTTCCTGTCAACTTTTCAGCCACCCTCAACATCTGCATTGTAATCCAATTATACTTTAGCACTGCAATTAAAGTACATCTTTCATGTCATTGTTAAAGGTTAACTGAATCTTTCACCTTACCCTAGGATTAAGGTTCTTCAGACTTTGCAATGCAGTTTTGGTGGTTTGTCTAGG
The DNA here is from genome assembly GCF_965231255.1 of Vanellus vanellus. Lineage (NCBI taxonomy): Eukaryota > Metazoa > Chordata > Aves > Charadriiformes > Charadriidae > Vanellus > Vanellus vanellus. Next base: position 62,425,374 of record NC_138907.1, read on the forward strand.
AGAGAAGTGCAAGCTGAGGCATTTCAGGCAAAATAATGGGATGTAAGTACCAGTGTATGGCTAACACCCTGGCAACGTCTCTGCATTTCACTCAAAATGTCTCTACATTTCAAAGCCAATGGTTTCTAAATAGCTTTCTAACTAAAGCTAACTTTCAAGCCAAGCACTGAGGAGATCTCATCAGAAAAGGTTATGTTTTGCGGCATCCTTTGGTGTGCGCTTTCAGGCTAAAAGCCACTGTTTACTTGGGTCATGAATCACTCTTGCTGCATATATCATACAGAAAGAGCAGCCTTCTGCAACTGCAAACAGCGAGGATCTTTCACTGAAAGTTAACGGAAAGCGGGAAAGGAAAGTAAATGAGATATAGAAAATGTAATTCAGCCCCCGAAGGAAGCATTTTTACTGACCCTACTTACGACAGTTGCTAAAGCTAATATAAAGCAAAATGCTACGTGTTTTAATTAAGTCTGTCGTGTGGAGTAGTTCTGTTTGTCGTTGTTCATTTGGGTTCTCTTCATCTTTTCAGATGGAAACTCGGAAACGTCTGGCAAAAATTGTTCTAGTTTTCGTTGGCTTCTTTGCTGTCTGCTGGTTTCCTAATCACGTGCTATACATGTACCGATCCTTTAATTACAATGAGATCGATCCATCGACGGGACATATGGTTGTTACCTTAGTGGCCCGAGTGCTAAGCTTCTGCAACTCTTGTGTCAACCCGTTTGCACTGTACTTTCTCAGTGAGAGCTTTAGAAGACATTTCAACAACCAGCTTCGCTGCCGGCGGAAAGCTCGGCGAGGGAGATCTGCCAGCTACTTGCGCAACTCTTCCGCCATTCAAATGAGCTCCCTGAAAAGCAATACCAGGAACACAGTGACTAGCACGACACAACTGAACGGGCACAACCTGAAACAAGAAATGTCCTTGTGATTTAATAGGTGTGATTTTTGACTGTGGAACAAGTTTGAACTTTTTCTTTGCAGTTTGTAACTCACTTTTCACTCTCATATGCTTAGACCATCTGAGTCCTTCGACCAGAGGATCTGTTAAAGTTTGGCCTGTCTGAGGTTATCTCACACCTAGTGTTACTTTTAGGTAGAAGTGAAGAGTACGTTTTATTGAGAAATCAAAGCTGACTGGCTTCATATTGTACTTTAAAGAAGATGCTAATATACGTTTAACATATGAGAAAGCAAAATAGCGGTGTGAATATTAGTGCAGCTGATCTACCATTGCTTTAAAAAGTATAGATTTTTGGATCTGAAAAATATGCATTTTTAACTGAATATTGATCCAGGCTAATATCTTACTCTAATAGATTTTGCATGATTTTAGCAGTGCTGCGTGTACAAGCATTGTTTTATTAAGAGTGGTAAGCATTTTTTTTGAACCAATTAAGGAGCCATTGCAATGCATAGGTTCTAGTGTCAGATAAAAAAAATATTCAAGTACCGAGTGCCAGATCTTTACCTCATTTAAATCCACCTTGGTTTTTCACTTTGGAAGATGTACAGATGAGAATTTACTTTTTGGGGGTTCTGTTTGCTGTTGAGGTCAGCAGTTTATCTGCTAAAATTACATTATCAACTTATCAACTCGAAAGAAAAATGTTGTGTGCAATGTGCAGGTTTTCTAGAACTTAGTGTCTGAAAGCTCATTTCTCTGATTTGTTAAGTCTATGGTATCATTGGTTTAGAGTGTCTACTTGCTTTATATTTGCTACTACCAACTGATATTGCTGATATCATTACACAGATAAGAAGGATGCTAAGTCTAATGGAAAGGCTGAACGTTCAAGGAGGTACAGTTCTGAGTGGCTTTTTTGGAGAGGGTCTGTGGCAAGGCTTCCTACAGCTCGGAGCAGTCTCTGAGTGCGGAATCCAGCTTACTGCCAGACAAAACCAAACCGAATGATGCTCTGCAGGAACACACCTAACATAGTCTGATCACTAGTGATCATTCAGCCCATGGGACCAGACAAGATCTAGCATGAAATAAACCGCGGGTGATGACACATGGGTAACGGGCATTGGTGGCTCCGTGCCGGCTATTTTGCTGTCTAGATCTACTACCCCTCTTGCACACACTGTTTACCAGTCTAAACAAAGCCTAAGTACTGTTGAAAATCTCAGCGTTAAAAGACACTTTTTCTTTTCCTGAAGGCCCTTGTGCATAAATAGTCAGTGCACTTCTGAAAATCTTCGCTGGGTTACCTAAAAGAAGGATTTAAAAACATTTTTTTGGGTCATCTCAGCGCCGTGAACAGTGCACAGCTCTTTGTCAGTATTCACAGGAGAACATTTTCAGCATACATGGTCAGTGCAGAGCTGGGTTTAAAACAGCAGGGAATGGTGAGTGAGGCTGCAGTCACCAATTACCATTCTGTCCATAATAAATTTGCTGGGAGGGCTTACTGCTCTCTCTTTTCATTCACGCTCCTCTGGTGGGGATACCATATACAAGGCTCGCTAAGCTGCCCTTCAGACCACAGGAAAGAAAGCAGTTCAGCTTTACCACACCTGATTTTTTTTTTTTCTTTTGACTCTTCTTTCTTTTTTAAAAATCAGTTCATATGTCAACACAGGTAGTCAAATAGACACAATGACTGAAGGTCGTTGCTGCAAAACCTCATGTAAGGCCGCCCATATAAAAGTTTCTAATCTGTCCCAGGGCTGTACCAGTTTTCACTGAAAGAGCTGATGGTGTTGAAGATGATTCCCCCCTTATACAGCTACACGCTGTCAGACTAACCATTCCCCCCGCCAGGTGAGAGGTTCGCTGGGGCAGGATCTGTTCTGGGTCTGAGGTCCAGAGAGGAGGTGCTCACAATGGCCTTAGGAGAAGGGGCAGTAGTGGCAGACAATGGCACCTTGTTGGAGACATTTTTTATGGCCAGTTCATGAGCCAAATGTAATTTTAAATAGCTCTTTCTTTCAAATTGAGTGGAATTGCTCCAGCATAGATCTCTGTCTGTCACAACGTTGTAGCCTGTACTACTGCAGTGACTTCTCTAAGGTGAACAGTAGAAAGTACACTAGAAATTTAGATTGGATTTCAGAATTAGTTGCTAGTCTTATAATTTCAAAAGCTGAAGTGCTAATACAGTGTAGCAGCTTATAGCTCCTTTTTGCCCTTATTAAATCACTTGCTATTAATTTAGTTCTATTTGTAACTCCGTGTAACGAGCTGAAGTTCAAAATTTCTTTCCCAATTCCTGTACCTTCAAGGCCAGCTATACCCCTGCCCCAATTTTTAAAACAACAAGAAGGTACACTTATGTAATCTGTTCATGACTTTAGCTAATTACCTGAAAAAAATCCAAAGTTGTTAGCACTCAACAGAGAAAGCTGCAGATTGAAGGTCTGAATCTCAACCAGTGTGATCCAGCTGGTGAGACCTGTAGTATGTAGTGTAGTTGAAGTTGTGTGCAGCATTCAAATGACAAAATTTATGAAGTTCAGTGTGGACTAGCTCCATACTGCCTGCCCTAGATGACTGCAGCAGCCCTGTGGCTTCAGAGGCTCCGTAGCAGACTTAATGTGAAGGAGAAGATTGACATGATCTTATAAATCTGTCTGTAACGGTTTAGGAAGTTGTCCTCCGTATCTGCCTAACACTGCCTCATCCTCCTTTTTCTCCATTTCACCTCTTCTTTTCTCTCTCCAAGCCTAAATTCCATGTAAGCCCACGTTTTCTCAGAACTCGTCTTTAATTTTATGCCACTAATTCTTCAGGGATGACAGCCAGAGTTTTAGATTCCTCTACTCTGATTGGTCTTGAATCATTTTTACTCCCAGATATTCTACACCCGTGAAACACAAAGCTTAAAGCCTTTCTTTCTCAATTCTCAATGGTGATCATTGACTGTGATCAAAATTCCCTTTTATTTCTGCTTTTTTTTTTTTTTTCTGGTTCCCTGCTTCTCATTTTATTTGGCAATCTCTCCACACAGCATAACATTTCATAGGCTTTCTAAATCCATTGTGTTTTTTATTTCCTGAAGGCATATGTCTGATGCGGACATTACCAGATGATACAGGTACCCTACCAGAAAAATAATAATCTAATTTATGGTAGATTTGATGCTTGTGTTTGATTTATATTCTTCTCTCAGTGTCTTAAATTGTTATGTGTGGTATGGACAGCATGAGTCTGCCTTCTGGCAGAACTGCAAGCTACAGCCTGTTCTTTTTTGTTGTGCAGGGAAGGTATTCCCAGGTAGACTATAACTCCTTCTTGTCAGGAAATCTGCAAAATTTTGGTTCATTATTTCCCAGGCCTAATACTCAAAACCTGGCTTGAGTAAGTAACCTAAATTGTATGACTCCTCTCAAATTCTTGTAGCGTGGTGTGGGGGAATTAGTTGATCTGTCTGGAGATTTACTAGGCATATTGCTAACCCAATATGCACATTTTTCACTATGAGGGTGGTGAGGCACTGGAACAAATTGCCCAGGGAAGTTGTGGATGCCCCATCCCTGGCAGTGTTCAAGGCCAGGCTGGATGGGGCTTTGAGCAACCTGGTCTAGTGGGAGGTGTCCCTTCCCATGGCAGGGGGTTGGAACTAGATCATCTTCAAGGTCCCTTCCAACCTAAACCACTGTATGATTCTATGATTTTGGAAGTGTCTGTTACTGTGCTTTTGTACATATTGCATACAAGTACAGCTGTATGTATGATGCTATTTCCAAACGACACTGCTTGCTAACGAATAAAAAAAGTATTGTCGAACGCATTATATGAAGTATTTTCTTCAAACTCTGTGGTCAAAGTAACAAAGGAAATCTGTAAATGAGCATGTGGCAACTTTTCAGGTACTACATTGGGATCTATGCCAAAATGATCATTAAAAGACCATCTGATTCTTTTTTCTCTGTTGTGAAAACTCTCTTATTTCAAAAACATCAGTTTTTTCTTTGTCTTCTGAATTTTGAGTTGGTTTCTTTCAATAATATTTTTGCAATGATCGAGAGAACTACCATCCTTTCTCATGGTCTCTGAACAATGAGAGAATAGAGGTAAGTACTGCTTCCTCTGTGTAAAGCTTTTTTTTTTTTTTCTAGACTAGAACTAGCACAAAATAAGTCTGATAGCATCTTGTCACCCCACTCTACCTGTGACAGAAACATTACAATGCTGAATCCTGAAGTGTCAGTATGGTTGAATTCTCAACAGAATTGAAGTATCTCATTGAGCATTACACTGTGAAGTGATAATTGTCTTCAACAAAGCCACTTTGGTTACAATACAGAACAATGTCTTTCCTTTTCACAACACACCTGCCCCATAGACATTTTTCTTAACTCAGTCAAAACAGATTCACAGAAACATAAGCACAGGAAGAATCACTTTGGGAGTAGGAGAGAAAAATGCTTTCTCATAATTTAAACAGAATGATATTAAGTTGAAGATTTGCAGTGTTGATTTCCAGTACACATTTCTTTCTTCAGTTGTTTCCAAAATAAGAGTCTGTTGCACAATAGCCAGCCTTTCAATGAAATCAGAACTCAAGCTCACAAAATCACTGGATGCCTTTGAAAATTCGCCTGCATGTTTGCAGTACTTGTACCAATCACAGGGCTCTATACAGATGCTCGGTGTTGCCTGCTACTGGCTTCTTGCTTCTTTCTGGTACCGTGATGAGTCTTCTCATTCTCCTGCCTGTATAAAGCTACAGGGGCCCCATCTGCTGTGCTGGAAGGAGATATGGGAGGAGGAAGAATGAGAACAAGGACAGACCAAAAAGATGTGTCTTCAAGTGGTCTTTGCTGGCTCAAAGATTGCCAGCACGATTGCATTTTGGCAAACACGCTCTGAAAACATAAAAGTTTTAGTAGGGTGGGGGTCCCTTGGGATCTTGATGAGAAAGACATCTGAAAATGTGCATGCTGTAGCTCAGGAGCTGTAGCTTCCCAAAGAAGTTCTATACTTCAAGCTATGGAAATATACAACAAAGGCAGAACGAAGTACAATTCACAAGTACATTCAGACACTTCTGGGGTTGGTCGTGCTCCATTGGAGGGAAGGGGGAAGTGGACTGAAGATCTTGACTCCTTGCATTACATTATAGCACATTTTGCAGCCACTAAACTGGCGGGTTGGCACAAAAAGTATATTGCTTAGCCAAATCTGCTTTTGATTTCTCATTTAATTCAGAAAATTGTCTAATTCAGCTTTGAAAAGTTGCCTTAATTTCTGATTGTTTCTGACTTATTTCTGACTCCCAATACTACTGCTTAGTGACTAGCAGCAGTGTAAAAGAACTGTGTTTGCTTTTAACAAACATCCATTAATGACTTTTATGACCTAAGTCAACAGGAAAAGGGCAATATACTGCAGATGAATATGTTCTTTTTTCTTTTAGAGGGTAGAGTTGAGGATTTTCAGTATTTAAGGCAAATTAAAGAAGTTTTGTTTTTGTATTACAACTTGATACAGTTAGTAAATTTCTACAGCATTTATTTTGAACAGAAAAGGTATGATACACGGCCATGCTTCACTAATCTGGTGAACTGTTTTTAGTCTATCAGGGGAGGGATTTTGTTCCTTCATTCTTTAAACAAGGGGAGTAATTTGTGAGTCAGAAGCTCTGTGTGATTTCTGTCTCAGTGCAATACAGATTCTCCTTGCAGTGTGTGTTTGATTCAGAAGACGCTTCTATCGAGTGAACACAAAAAGATATTAATGCTGTCTCTCTTCCAAGAGGGATGGTACCATAGCATAGCTGTTTTTAACCCTTCCCAATTCTGAGCTGTTCCATGAACCAGTCTGTATTACTGCTTCCCAGTGCCTACAGACTCTGTTTCCCACGCACCTCCAGCAACCTACCTCCAGCAGACCCACTGCGGGGATCACGGTGGGCTGCAACTTTCTGCCTTTGTTCCTGTAAAGCTGGAGGGTCCCATCTGCATGGCATCTGAGACAAGATATCCTTATTGACATTAGCAATTTTGCAAGACCTTGTTCTGTAGCAGACAGCCCTTCCAGCATTTGTATCATGTAGTACTTACCTGCCTGTCAAAAAAGGTCCTTCTCATTTCAGTCCTCTCAGCATCTTCTCATTTTACGCCCGAGGCAAGTAGCAGCCAGCTTCTCACAGTACCTGGGGACTGGAAAGGGAGAACAGGAAAAGGATGAAATGGAAGTGTTTCAGATGTATCCTGTACATGCTTGTCCCCTCCCTATATACATAAGCAATGTGCCCAGGCAGCCAAGAAGGCCAACACCATCCTGGCCTGCATCAGGAATAGTGTGGTGAGCAGGACTAGGGAAGTAATCATCCCCCTGTACTCGGCACTGGTGAGGCCTCACCTCGAGTACTGTGTTCAGTTTTGGGCCCCTCACTACAAGAAGGACATTGAGGTGTTGGAGCGTGTCCAGAGAAGGGCTACAAAGCTGGTGAAGGGTCTGGAGGACAAACCTTATGAGGAACGACTGAGGGATCTGGGGTTGTTTAGCCTGGAGAAGAGGAGGCTGAGGGGAGACCTTATCACCCTCTACAACTACCTGAAAGGAGGTTTTAGAGAGATGGGAGCTGACCTCTTCTCCCTGGTGACAAGTGATAGGACAAGAGGAAATGGGTTCAAGTTATGTCAGGGCAGGTTTAGATTGGATATTAGGAAGCATTTTTTCACTGAAAGGGTTATTAAACATTGGAATAGGCTGCCCAGAGAGGTGGTGGATTCACCATCCCTGGAGGTGTTTAAGAAAAGGGTAGATGAGGTGCTTAGGGACATGGTTTAGAAGTGGTGGTGTTTTTATCAGGGTAGGTTAATGGTTGGACTTGATGATCTTAAAGGTCCCTTCCAACCTCACTGATTCTATGATTCTATGATTCTATAATGGGAAATCAGCTCCACCACAGGTGAACACCTTTGGAAAGCTAGTTGTGCTTGATGTAGCTGATCCATCTGAACTACTAACAACAATGTCATATATATTTTAGGCATAGAAGGTGAGTGCCCAAAAGCCCCTTGTGCCTTCTTTCCATGCGTTGCGACTGTCACTCCTCTCACTGCAAACCCCAGATGTACATGAAAACTGTAAGCACATCCCAAGATTTGTGTCCTGTTGCTGAAACTCGTTGCAGCACCCGGCCTGGACAGCTAGCCCTTACCTGAGTGCCGTGACTGCTGTTGTCAGAGCACCCCTATTCCCAGCAGCACGTACTGGCTCTCAGCCTTTTTGCAGCGCCCTGCACAGCTGTGCACAGCTGTGCACAGCCTTTTGCCCGGGCTGAGCTGGGCAGTGCATTCCAGCCTTAAGTTAGGCATAGCCTAGGACTGTTTGTATTTCAAGAGTTGCGAGAGTGGAGTCGGGAGTTATACTTAGAGCTAAGGGTAGATAGTCTCAAGACAATGAAATAAAATCAATATGAGCTAAAAGCACTGCCAGTTTTAAAATGACGAAGTACCCTTACCTTGAAGCATCCCAATGTCTGCAACTAAGTGCTGCCCAAGCCCCCATCAGCTTTGCCTGGCTGAGAGCAGAGTTATTTAATTTCTGTAGCAGTGCAGCCATTTCAGGAAAGCACAGTACGTCTTTGGGTGGGCTTGTGAGGCTACGGGAACTTCTCCAATCTGATCCTGTAGCTGCTGAGAATGGAGGTGTCAGCAGCAGGGGAAGCATCCATAGGAGAGAAAGCCAGTAATGGCAAATATTACTGTGCACCAGCCTCAGTCAAATGTTTCTCCCATGTCTATACACTCTTTGCTTTCATTTCTTCTCTAGGAAAAAACAGATGTATTTGCCATCTTTCACCATTACCACTTTCCTATAGATTCAGCGAAGAAAACCCAGGGACTGTAGCAGTGCTCCACTCAGTGAAGGAATGATTCTGTTCTAAACCACCTTTGTACCGCCAGGGAACTGTATGGGCTCCTGTGCCTCAGTTTAACGTGATCTCTGTGGTTGCTCTAACAGCCTGGCTCAGCTGCTGGACCCGAGCACTGGCAAAGAAGGAAAATCCAAAATCACTGGTGCCTCTCACTTGTTTTTCGAGTGAGACATCATTGAGGTTGTCGTTACTTCTAGGACCACAAACTCTTCCACTCCCACAGGACCTTTCTGTATTCATTGCACAGGGCAGGAGCTAGAGGTAGCAAGGGTCGCTGTAAATCCAGCATTTTCTAATTTTGGAGAGCTGAGCTTTGCTACTTAAATAATGACCTTTTACTATGATTTTCTTGAATGTTCTGTGTGATGTTTACAGAGCAAGCGTGGTTTTGTGGGTTTAGCCTTTATTGAAACAAGTGGCTGGGTCACCCTGACAGCGTGTATGACAAGAAGTCAGGCTGCGTTTTCCAGCATACTGGCCAATACTAACAACAGGCTCAAGAACACATTTCAATTAAACATCAAAGCTTCAAATCAGCTTATACCTGGACCGGATTTAGCACCGCCTGACCAGAAAAGCAACTCATAAAGACATATTTCAGAATAATGTTATTAAAACCTGAGCAGATGCAAATTCATGGTTTGGCTCTTTTGCCCACAAATGCAATAAAGAACAGAGACTACGTGTGGAGGAGAGGAAATGGTCCTTTTACACAGTATGTACACGAGGGCCAATGTGCTGATGATCACACTCTGTGAGATTCCCAAATGGGCAAGTATATGCTCGGAAGTTAATCAACTTCTCAACTCCTTTTCAAAGATGTAAAGATGTTTTATGATGATTTTACAATGACAGTAGCAGCCTGAAATGGGTTAAAAAACCCCCAAACACATTGCTTTAGAGTTTTCTTCCTTTCAACAGTGTGTAATAAAGCACTGAAAGCTGCAGATCAATGATCCTTTGTGTGGGAGGTCGTAGAGTTCTGCCTCCTCTTAGGAACACCCATTAGCTTTCTCTGGCAGTGCTTGGATTGTGGATGCAAGTGTGATCAGGGAAGTTACACGGAGACGTACAGTATCAGCATTCAGCAACATTTAGCTGCCAACAAGCAGAACTGTTGGCAATTCTCATGGCGTTGTCAGATCTGCAATCAGACTGAGTAACTGGTGAAAAAAGATACAATAAAAGTATTTTTAAGCCTCTCGAACGTAAGAAAATGACAGGAAGTAAGAGGAACTTTCCATTATAAAAAAATAAAAGGTTTTTTAGGTCTTAACAAAACACTTATTTAGTACGCTAACTTGGTATCTTACCGCCATTTGGTTAGCCTACAAAACCTGATTATCATGCTCCTCATATAGAAAATTGTTTTTTTAAAAGTAGGCTGCTACCTTACAGAAACCATTTTGAAAATGCAAAATGATCTCTGGGGAAAATAGCTTTATCTTAACAAGCTAGTTTAAGTCCGCATCAAAATTGTCTTGTAGGAAGTGTTAATTGTGTAAGTAACCAATTACCCTTTAATCATTAACATTTCCTATTAGACGTTAAATGATAAGCAATTGCAGTTATTTCTGACTTGAAACTTGATGAAAAATTATTTAGAGCATGAGTCAAGAATGGCCATTTCTGCAGACCAGCTGTTCCTTTACTGTTTTGTCACCCTGCTGATTTTCCATTGTCTTGTACCTTATGGTGTTGCTTACGTAGAAAGAGCGTGAAGACGCTTTCTGCTCTAAATTCTGGTCATGTAATTAACTAGTAATCTCAGATACAAGTCTTTTAAAAGTGTCAGGAATTCACTGAGAGAAAAATGATGGAGGGTAAGAAAACGGTCTGGCAAAACATCTCTGGGTGGGTTTCTTTTTCTCTAAACTTTTATATTATGGGTCGCCATATAGCTTAAGTTTGTTAGACCTCATTTTAAGTCTGGAATAGGTACAAATCATGACTTCAGAAACATTATTTTGGGCTCACATTGGTGTAAGTGGGTATAAATAGGAAACCTTACTCTGTATTTTCTAGGAAGGGTTTTCAGTACTAAAGAATTAAGGTGATACCCCTGTTTCTAAAAGATTCACTTTCCTCTTTACCTTTCCAACTTTCAGGTCCTGAAATTTAACATGATTTTATGCATGTTTATTCTTGGCAGTGTAAAGCCACAGTAAATATACAGTAAAATAGAGATTCTTACATTATTTTAAAAAAATCTCAGATATATGCAAAGCAGCCATAAAATTCTTATTGATATTAATAGGAAATGCATATGAATATAGAGAGGAGAATAAGGTAGTTCTTCAAAGCGCTTATGGATTATAAATCAGAACATATGGGATAGAGTATTCATTACACTACCTCAGCACTACTTCAATTTCAGCATAATTGGGTCTAATTAAATTTTACTTTTGGAGAAAGGCTGCTAAAAATTAAATCTTAAGAGCTTTATTTTTCAAGCTGAGAACATGTTGGCAAGTGTTCATTGTAATAAGCCTGTTAAAAATCCATTTATTCATCTCATTTAGCCTCTATAATTCCCACAGAAGCACAAACCCAACAAAGAACAACTGAAAACCAAACTCAGGTGTCCTGAGTGATGGTTTTCACTAGGATTGTCTGAAAATTGGAAATTCTTCCCAAGAAAAGAAATAATACAAAAGATCTCAACAATTTTTTTCTTGAAAATGTCACATTTTATGTGAAAAAAGTAATTTAAAATCTATTAAGAAGAATGACAGTCCTGTTTTAATCTAAGCAAAAAGCAAAGAAAAATCAGACTTCACAGAACTCATCAGGAAAATGGACTTGACAAAACCCCACAAAACCAGACCAGTATCAGTCTTTAGATGAAACAATGAAGATATTATATATTAATTTAATGTAAATAAATTTAATGTAAATATTAACAGTGCACTTCATTTGGCTGTAATTATTCATCCAAATATCGGGTAGACATGTCTTCCAGAATTGGTGCTCATTTTAATTGCAACCCACTCCTCCTAGCACAGATGTGTAATCCACCTTCTGCAGAGTGTGTTGCACTGTAAATGTCTGTGCCCCCATCCAGAGTAATGCACAGCCTGAATGCTTTGATGTTTATACAGTCCTGCAACTAAAACGAAGGTGTTTGCTGGGCAGTCGCAAATGAGCCCACTCTGGTTTCTGCACACAGTCCTCCTTTCTCATCATAATCATCATAAATGTTGCAAAAAAAAAAAGAAAGGTGGAAATCCTTCCTGCTTTTCAAGACTCGATAATGGAAGAAGCCCATAATCTGCAAATAATGGTGTTCTGCCAAGAGAGAAAGGCATAACCTCTGTAAGACCAGTGCAGAAAGCAGACATGGTTGAGTGTCTCAGAGAACACTGTACCACGAGCATAGTGGATGCTTCACTGATTGCCCTAAACAATAACCCCTTCCATGGTTGTAAAAGGCAGCTTGATCGGTCCTGAACACTTTCCTGCAAAATTCAATTGCTACTCAGCATGCACAAGTTGAGCATTACACATGCTCTTACCTGGGTGTTATGGTGGCATGTTCACCCAGAAGGAGTTCCTCTGACGTGGGATGGGGAAGAAGACAACAGGAAGGTACCAGAGAAGCAGCTCCTAAGGTTTCCCAAACCAGCAGACATTACTCTGGAAACCAGAATTGGTTTCATGGTGGGACTTACAGTCCGGGGGAAAGTGGACGTGTACTTCAAGGACCTCATTGTATTTTCGTAGGGTATGGCAGACTAGAATAGGTCAATGCCATTGTCCTGGTTTGAGAGACACAGGACTAATTTCTCTTCTAATACTTGGGAAAACTGCACTTTTAGAAGATTCCAGTGTCTGAATTTGTGAAAATATTTACTTTACAGCCAGCTATGGTATGTGTGTCTCAAGGTCTCAGTGTTTTTGAGCTCGCCAGGTGCAGGGATGGGGAGGAGCGAGACCCGGGCACTTGGCCCACGCTGGCCAACAGGATTATTTCATACCATCAACGTCCCACTCATTATAAATTAGAAAGTTTGCTGCGAAGTTCACTCTCTCCCTTGATGGCTGCCATCCTGAGAACTTCGTGCCCTGGTGCCGGAGCCCTGAGGCCTTCCCTTCCTCCTGAAGCTGTAGCGCTCGCAGTGTCTGACATTTGCTGTCCACTGCTGGGAGTGCGCAGCTTCCTACTGATATAATTGGCTGAGTATAATCTTTGCATATTCTGTACTGGTGTCGAGATCAATATTGGTTCTTTAGTGCTGTTAATGTTAATTATCTAATCTTATTCTATTAAATCTGTTTATACTTTAGCTCCCGGGTTTCCTTGTTTTTCCCGATTTCCTTTTCCCAGGTGGGGAGGGATCATCGGGTGATAGAATGATTGTCTAAATGACAACAAATTGTTATGGGTCTCTGAAACCATAGCAGCCACATAGGCATTCATACGTCTTCCTGGTAGTGGAGCCCTTTCTATAGGAAGATGCATGGGTACAGTGTGGCATGAACAAAGAGTAGGAATCTGGCAATACATACTTCATCAGGGATTTTGGACAGACATGGAGCTTCTCTTGCTCCCTTTCAATGAGCACTTCTAATTGTGTATTACAATGTCATGCACACACAAGGATTTCCTGTTCCATCGGTATTCTGATAGTTTGCACCATGAGAAATATCAGGACAATTTCATATGCTGTGGTTTGTGCTACAGCAGTTAAGAGAGTTTTTTTTTTTTCTCTTCCTATTTAAATTCAGTGAGTTTTTCAGCTCCACAAGAGAAAGAAAAAACCCCCAAAGCCAGAAATTAATCTTTCATATAGTAATATCATGATAGAAATGCCTTGAAAGAAAAAAGGAGAAATATGCTATTCTCAGTCTGTTTTTATGCCCCCGGGCTATAGTGATAAATAACATTTTGCTTTTCTTCTCCTTCCCCATTCCTGTGTCAGTGTTAGTGTTGTTCCTTCTGGAAAAACTCCTAGTGCAAATAACAAGAAAAAACCCACTTTCTCCATGGTGGGAGTTGAAGATGGAACATTAACTTGAAAAATCAATGGTCCTCATAAGATTATAGTTTTATGGAGTGGGGAAAGGAGACATCTGAGACCAGCCTTAAGAGGTAATATATGTGACTTCACAGACTATGCAGTACTAACTTTACCTACAGAAAGTTTATGGTGCTCAGGAAGGCGAATTACTTAAGGTGTCTACAGACTACTGTCTGTGATGTGCTGGGGATAGTGCTCAATGGATTTAAATCCAGCTGGTGGCCCGTCACAAGTGGTGTGCCTCAGGGCGAAGTGTTGGGACCATTTCTGTTTAACGTCTTTATTGATGATCTCGATAAGGACATAGGGTGTATCATCAGCAAGTTCGCAGATGAGACCAAGTTAAGCAGGAGTGTAGATTCCCAGAAGGATAGGGAAGCTCTACAGAGAGACTTAGATAGATTGGATCATTGGGCCAACATCAATGGTATGAGTTTCGACAAGGGCAAGTGCCAGGTTCTGCACTTGGGCCACAATAACCCCATGCAGTGCTACAGGCTTGGGGAAGTGTGGCTGGAAAGCTGCCTGGCAGAAAGAGACCTGGGGGTTCTAATTGACAAGCGGCTGAACATGAGCCAGCAGTGTGCCCAGGTGGCCAAGAAAGCCAACGGCATCCTGGCTTGTATTAGAAATAGCGTGGCCAGCAGAAGTGGGGACGTGTAGGGGAGTTGGACTAGATGATCTCTAGAGGTCCCTTCCAACTCTGATAATTCTGTGATTCTGTGATTGTGTCCCTGTACTCAGCACTGGTGAGGCCACACCTCGGGTATTGTGTCCAGTTTTGGGCACCTCAATACAAGAGAGATATCAAGGTGCTGGAGCGTGTGCAGAGGAGGGCAACAAAACTGGTGAAGAGGAGCAGTTGAAGGAGCTGGGACTGTTTAGTTTGAGGAGGAGGAGGCTGAGGAGAGACCTCATCACTCTCTACAACTATTTGAAAGGACACTGTAGAGAGGTTGGTGCTGGTCTCTTCTCACAGGTAATTAATGATAGAACAAGAGGGAATGGCTTCAAGGTCCAACAGGGTAGATTTAGACTGAACATTAGGAAAGAATTTTTCACAGAAAGCGTGGTCGGGCATTGGAATAGACTGCCCAGCGAGGTGGTTGAGTCACCATCCCTGGATGTGTTTAAGAGACGTTTAGATGTGGTGTTGGGGGATATGGTGTAGGGGAGATCTTTGTAGAGTAGGGTAGATGGTTGGACTCGATGATCCCAAGGGTCTCTTCCAACCTAGACAATTCTATGATTCTATGATTCTATGTAGCATGTGCCAGGGTCTTGTGCTGATATGAAGCTGGGATATAGGGAGGGCATTCACCCAGACATGAAAGTTGGAAAGTGTCTAGTAAAGCAGACATACTCTTACAGGACCCTTACAGCCTTTCAGGAAGAAAGAATACAGCATCTTTGAGGCTGGTCTCTAAAACAATTGCCACATATACGGAGTTTTAGTAAAAAGGAAACTTCTCTTTTTTTTGTGATTAACTTAAGAAAGAATGGCGGGTCTTTGTGGTAGGACCCTTACTGTGATTTGGATGAGCACTTTATTAGAAGCATGGCAGAGAGAGAGGAAAGTAGCTGAGAAAGTAGGTAAAAGGACCATGAAATACTATTATTTACTTTAAAAAGTAAATCCTGTATTGACAGAAGAGACCTTATATTTGTTTTAAAAGCCTTACTGAACTAGAACACTGCTACCTCACCCCGAGCAGATAAAGGAAATTTCAAGGGTAGATCACATCTGGAATAATTCCCAAACTATTGTGGAGAACAAAAGCTATTTCAATATCTTCTTTCCAGGCTTTATTTTCAAAAACTCTCTTTTTCTAAGACTGAGACTTTTCAAAAGACTGAGAAGCGTCAGGCTCCTCATGCACGAACACACCTTTTGTGCTGATCGAGACAGCCTGACCCTGCTCTGAAAAAAAAAAAAACAAACAACCTTGGAAACACTGGTAACCACAGTATGTGCCCAATCGTGGCCACCAGATGAGCACTCCGGCATGAGGGACAGCTTGTGCTCAAGGCACACAGGCACTCAAGATATGAAGACAGCAACACACCGGCTCTCTGGGCCCTCCCAGTGCTATATGGGCGGGCTGAGTAGCCCTTACACTCCCTACAAACATCTGCATCTTGTCTTATGCACAGATTGGAAACTGCTGGTGGATAGGCTACACCTCCCTTAACTGCCTTATATATGTACCCCGGCAGTCATGGGCTTTCTTTCCTATCTCCAGGTACAGCACAGGAAAACAGAATCATGGCCCATGACAAGTGTCCAAACATACCCTTAACACATACACACACAGAGGAGATGTTAATTTAAAATATTTATGCTTTGGCTCTTGTGCTTGTATAACTGCACTCCCCTAGTCATGTATCCAGCCTCAGGCAGGTTTCGGTGTGTTACAGGGCAGGTCACTGCTCAGGTATTCCACTGGTCCAGCACAATGAACACAGACATGACAATCACAGTGGTGCAGTCTTTTCCTGGCCACGATGTGTTTTAAGATAAACACTCCTTCATTTCTTTTCCTCTTCTTTCACTGGCTTATCTATTTATTCTGTAAATATGTCTCTATGCAGTACCTTTGAAGGTGCCCACTCTTTATTGGTGTTTTAGGTGTTAGCACAAAGAAACCAATGCTAATAAAAGTAATGTCATGTTATCTATTTCTGAAGTCCATGTGTAATGTTAGACAAATGTTTTCATTACATCCTACTCAAAATATCTACTTCGTAAGTCTTACTCTTCTCTGCAAATGCTGATATGTAAAATGTTTGCTTTTTCTATACTTTATGACCCTCAGTGGTTTACCATTCAAGACAACAACTGTGAATTTAAGACCCTGAATTTTACCCCTCTTATGGTTTATTTCTAATAGAACATTTTATAAACTCAGATTTACTGTCTCCTGTACTCAGCAGACAAGTAGATGTATCATTAGATTATACAGACATTAGTTTACTTTGCTTTTCTGGTGTGAAATGTTTTCCTTTTTTTTTTTTTTCTCTTTTCCCTATCTCAGCATGATAAATACAATCTCATTTAGAACGAATAACGTTGGTCTGAACTATGCATATCTCTCATTTGAAAGTATTTTTGATGAAACTGACAAAAAGCCTGTTGCTGGATTCCTCATTCCCTCTCTCTAAAACTGCTTCATCCATCTGCTAAAAATGGTAAAAACAATATGCATAAAGTTGACTATGATGCGAAAAAGAAAGGGAAAAACCAGAACCCTAATCACTAGTCTTAGTCCAACGCTATGCCTCTCCCCTAATGACAATATTCAATACCTAGACCTTGTAATAAATAATTTGTCTCAGGTGGACCTCCTATTTCCAAAAACTGTCAGCAGCTGCCTGCTTCCCAGGCTTCATGTTCATTCAGCTGTCAGTGTAGCTATAATGACTGCCAAGAAGAGGCTTGATTAGTACATATACTGTGGTAGTTTTTCTAATTAAGGCTTTTCTCTCCAAGGGTGTGAATTTCACATTTTGGTAGTAAGCCACAATGCATTAGACTCTTTGTTGACATAGTTGAATGGAATTTGAGTTTACTTAATCCCCTAAGGAGTGGCCCCTCAAACTTTTGCCAGTTCACTTCCCTAGAATACTATTTCATAATATGCAACCTCAAACCTCATTTGTTCAGAAGTTTGCAACATAGTACTTTTAAGCAGAGTTGTTACCTCGTACTAGTTCTTGGCAGATATTCTGGCTCTGCAGAAAATGTAATCTGTTTTGATACGGTATTTCCAGAGGATTTGTATACTCAGAATTGACCAAATAGCTATCCAAATACGTATTTCTATCTCAAATAATTAATCCTCTCACTGTGTGCTTAAAGACAACTATTTTGTTATGCTGATGATGTTTCATCAATATAAACACTGAGAAGACTTAAGCTTCTCAGGAGGAAAAAAATGAAGCTGAAGAATCAGCCTTGCAAAAAGAAAAATTCTCTGGGAAAAGGGGTGCTCTTTTGGTGTGGCTACAGCAATGTGGCTGACCGTGAGTTGCAATGGCTCGGTCCACCACTCATGAAGTGGCTGCAATTCTGCAAGCTGCACATAAAAGGATGGTCTTACTTGAGAGGAAGTATTCCCCGAGTGCCGCGTTTGGAGTGTTAAAAATCAGGAAAGCATCAGAATGGGTACTAATGAGGTAAGTAGACAAGGCGTTGAAACCTATAAGGTAAGTTTCAACATTGAAATCTTATTCACTAGTATACCCTAGTAACCTAACGCTTTCTCTGGGGATCCACAATGAGTTTGGTAATTCTCCAGTTAGATTTCTGATTAGTATGCGTAGGCTATGCTTCTGTCCTATCTTCCATCCGAGTCTCATTTGGTTTACCTTTTCTAAGGCACGTGTTGCACTAAGGCTGCCAGGGAAGCCAGTAACCCTGGCAGAGTGTGGACCACCACACACCCCGTAGTGAATGGGGGATCCTAAATCTGAAACAAGACTTATCCACTGGAACAAAGGTGACAATCTGCTCTGACCATCTCGGCCTTTTGAGTAAATGATGAGAGTGAATGGGAGGAGAAGGAGAGGGAGAAAGTAGTTAATTTTCTTGCCAACGTTACCTCGAGTGGAGTAGCTGTTAGGAGACAGACTAGCTGTGGGGAGTAGAGTTGCTAAGAGGCTGTCATATGGTAATGGGGGTGTGAGAGGACGCACGGGAAAGGCTGGGGTAGGTAGATGAGACCAAGCGTTGACTCAGGACCAGTTAGCTTGGAGGTAAGTCACTGTGGGAGGAAGAGGTATCAAGGAGCTGGGAAGCAGGGAGCTGGGTAAGGGGAAGGTGAAGCTGCTCGGTATGCTTGTCAGTAAACTGCTGTCACACGTACCTTTTGGTCATACAAAAGCTTTCATAGCTTCAGGGAAGGCAGCTGCACTAAGAGGTGATGGCTGAGCGATAAAAAAACTGTGCAACACTTGTGGGACTACTTCTGGCAGCTGCTGTAACAGCTTTATTTGTTTTCAATTTACTGTATATTGTTTTCTGTGGAAAAGGCCTAGCTGAGAAGCAAGGAGGAAGATTGCTTATTTCTAGGTGATGCTGACTGGCTCCCGGGGGTAACACCAGGAAATAAAATGTTCTGCATGGCCAGTTGGGTCAGGCAAGCAGCCTGCAGTTAGAAAGTAACTCCTGGAAGGAGCGAGGGGAGCTTCTTCTGGCTGAAAGCAGACACATAAGTGTCAAAGAGAAAGAAATTCAAGGGACCAGAGGGAAACCATGGAAGTTGCTGGAGAAAATATCTTGTCCTTTAAGGAAAGCGTAGGAAGGGAGGAAACTTGCAGATTGAGCCTAAATCACATGATTCCTTAATTACCCTAAGGTAATTAAGAATGTTGATTCTGGCATCAGGGATACCGGCTTCTCTCAGTACACGGCCAATGAAAACCAGCCTGCCCAAATCCTGCAGGATCTACGCTGCAGGGAATATCCAAGTATTTTTTGCAACGGCTTCCATGGCACAGACAGAGGGAAGTAGGCCTGAGAATACCCCTTGGAGAGGCAGGTTCAGATAACAAATTGGATGAATGCCTCGTGTGCCTTTGCTGAAAGCTCCATACCCTGGCTCACTGGCAGCTGCTGACTATCACTGCAAGTTGCAAAGTCACTGGTCATTTAGATAGAACAAAGTGATTATTTTTAAGGTTCAGCAAAATTCAGTTGACTAGTTAAATACCAGGTTGTACAAATGATGGCATAAATACCATGATAATGAAAATTTCTAGCTACCAAGTTCCTAAGCGTTAGGAGATTGTTTTCTGTGTATCATCTACTGTGTTGAAATTATTCAGTCCAAAGCTGGTGGGTGGTGTCATCTATGACCATGACAGTCTCATAAAGATAATATATGTGGGTACAAAATGGTCTAACAAGTTACTTCAGTTGTCAATGCATTGATGCTGCTATCTCAGACTTCATTATTTCAGTTTTGAAATTTTAACATTTTAGACAAAGGTTCAAATGAAAAAAAAAAAAAGTCATGGTATCAAACCTTAAAGAACCACTCTGAAGTGAAGATAGGTAGCTGGTTGACAGAACTAAGGCCACTTTTTTACTTATCCCAGAGGTGCATTAATTATTTTGCAGGGAAGTCTTTCTGGCTTCATGGGACATGGACTTCATCTTCTGGTAACAGAGAAAATACATTTTCTTGCTCTAATTCACTCCAGCTATTTTATTTATTTCCTACAGTGGACACTTAATTGTGACCTAGGGCAAAACCTCCAGTTCTTAATGATGGCCGCTGAAAAGCATGAGGTAACATAGGTGTAGTGTGAGTGTTTCTTACCAGGGTATCAGCTCAGGGGAAATGCCTGGTTTCTTATCATTCTTACTACAGTCTGCTAACTCGTACGACAGCTACAAGGCCACTTTTCCTTCAGTAGGATTAGCTGCTGTATTTCAGCTGCCACATTTTGAAAATACCTTTTTCTCCTGATGAAAACAAGGCCCAAGGAACCAGTAACTCAAACAAGAGAATTTAGGCATTCGTTCCTCACCAAATTGCTTGCAAATGATGACAGAAAGATGGGCAGACTCATTTTCAGTAATGTGATAAGAAAGAGCTAAATTAATGGATATGCAATTAGGGAAAAGAGGGGATGATTATAAATGAAATATCTTTCATTTAGATCTGAATATGTAGATGCTCTTTGATCAGTTAACAAAATGTACTGCCTTTTCAGCACAATATTGGTTCTTAATAATATTAAAGGCATTTGATTTCTTTGACTGGGAAGTAGGCCAATCCTAATCACAGGTTCCGTAAATACTCATCTAATCCCTTTCTCTGTTTTATCTCCCACATATTAGTTCAACGACATTTCTGCATGTCTAGTCATTTTTATGCATTGCTAACACAGCAGAGTCTTCTAGAATATACGTTATTTTACTCTACAAATGCTCAAAAATGGTTTCTGCAATCACTTTCTTAATCACTTTATTTATCACATGGACACCATGTGGTTTTTGAAAGAGTGTAAGTTACTATTGCTACAATTAGTGTAGCCAGGAGTGAACAGAAAAAGAAGAAAGAAATGGAAGAATAGCCAGAAAAAGGACAGAGAGTTAAACAGATAATCATCATAATGAAAGGAAAATAAAATCAATTTTAAAAATCTGCTTTACCTATTTTACCTATTAATTGTAGTTCCTTCACAGTTAATGGTTTTATATCATTTTATGGGAATTCAGGCATAAGGTTAAATCACAAGGAAGAATGATTTGCCTAAATACATTTAATGAACTTTGCTAACTTCTAGAATGATCTGTATTGTCAGGAGATCTCAAATGCAGACTTTTCCCAGGCTGAAATAACACCATTTCTCTCTTGGGATGAAGGGAGAGATGGACAGGAGAAGCCTGAAATAACATGAGTTGTGATGAAACCTCCTGATTGATTTAATCTGCTCCAGGAGCAGCAGATACCATCGAATATTAACGCTCAGGATGTCTGAGAGCAGGCTCGCAGTGCAATTGGAGACCAAGACAGAAACCCCCTAATTTAGCACTGGACACAAATTCACACGGTGTGGCAGAAATGCCTTGCAGGTGTAGGAGGTCAGACCAACGGCACAGCACGGCACGGCATGAGTTGAAAAGAAATTTAAAGGCCTGCTCAGCCAGTTCTCTATAACAGCAAATTTAACCACTGATATTTTGTCTCTGATAAAGAGTTAAGAAGTCTAGCTTGAAATAAAAGGATAATTCCACTCATTGTGATTCTATAATCTGCCTTTCCAATGAGTACCATTGACCTGATGTTTGATACACTGGCATTCTGGAGCTTTGCTTCTAATATTTAACTTCCCTGAGTCTTCTCTATATTTAAGAGGACAGTGACTTATTTTCTCCTCTGAAGTAACTAGAATAGATGGTTCCTGTCCTGTCCTGACATGACCTTTGTAAGAATTGTCTTCTCCCATTCCTCTTTTCTCTAATAAAGAATTAAGTCAAAGAAGTGTCACTAAAAAACCCCTCTGATCCCTTTGTCACTCCTTAGGAAATTATTTTTGTTAAAATTGTTGGTTAGACTCCTCTTCTATCTTCTTGAATTTAAATGAAAAAAAAAAAAAAAAGAGGGCAGTGGGCAGTTCAGAGGAAATTAGAAAAAATCATCTTATGAGGTAGTTTGGTCTTCACAGTGGAAGATGCCGAAGTGAAGATCATTTTAATTTCCTACAAGTCACTCTTGGGAGTAGCTGAAGTGCTGCTAGGAGCACAGTCTAAATATTTTTACATGCCATGGCAAGATGGCAAGAGCGTCACCCCATGCTACAGCCTCATGCAGGTCTCTCAGAGGAGATATACCCTTGCAAAGAAAAAATGCTTTAAACTGGAAACACCTTACTGCACTGTCAGAGAAGCGTCCTGTTGAATATCCATCCATTGCCCAGGGCTTCTTCCACTGCAGTTGCAGATACACATATATCCTGTAGAACCTTATACATCCTTGTACAAATCTGCTCCTGGCTATTTGCTCAACAAATACGAGATCATGAAAATGGGATTCTGAGGAGCTACATGTTCAGGAGAAAAGAACATCAAGGCACAGAAAGTTATCTGAATTAATAATTTTCTGTCTCTCAGAAAGTAAAAGTGAAGTCATCATAGACTTAACATACATTTGTCATCTCACATTAAACCTAAACAATGTTTGTGAGGATCCAAATGATGACTGCTCTGGGAAACACTGCATCCCATGGCCTTCATGAGCAAGGCAAGCCAGTTTCCAGTTGGTTCCATGATAGCACACACCTAAATGAGGTGGGAAATGATGGTCTCTGTATTAGTACTTACAGTATATTAAACCAAAATCTAAATATTCTGCCCACTTTGCACAGGAAAGAGGGAAAATTATTTGCCACGTTTTTTTAAGGGATATGGCTTATCCTCTTTTATTCTCAAGTCTTGTTATCTTTTAAAAAGCAAGCTTTTCTCATATCCCTATGTTAAATATGAAGACAGAACTAATTATTTGGGTGCTCGTTCTGCTCTGCTCTTAAAACCTGTGACTTTCTGAGATGCTGATGCTAGAACATGGTAGGGACAACAAAGAAAACAGAATTACCTCGAACTTTCCTTACTCCAATACATTCAGTATTTGTGTTTGTCTCCATAATGAAAACAACTATGTTTTTTATCTCACTAGGAGTCAGTACCTCCAGCAGCAAAATTCCTTCTAATCTTTTTTAGAGAATATGTTCCTGTGGAGCTTCTTACAAAATAGAACTGCGAATAATACCTAATTCCAACTCAGACTGCAAGTCTGAATGCTGGATTACACTTAATTATATTAATCAATGCAGTTCTATTACCGTCTCCACTAAGGACAAAATCTTGTCTTATCTGCTTGAATAATTGCTGGCTGCGATCAGGCATCTGACTGAGCTTTTGAAGAAGAATGCCCTTTTACATGAAGCTAAAGTGGATGTTTGCTCTTACTGATGCTTGTGTAAAGTTCAGCTCATGAACACGTGCTCTCTGATTTGCTTCCTGAGAAGAGAATTGGTGTTAGGCACAAACACTCCAGCAATGCTTTCTAATACTGTAGGGCTTGCAGGTGTTATGAATATAAGTCTAGCTTTGGAAACTAATTTCAATGTCTCACATGGCCGGTTTAGTTATCAGCTTTTCTCATTTTGTGTCTGAAGATAGCACCATCTTCTGATGGCTAGACCTGGAATAATAAGTAGCTTCACAAGCTAGTAGGCAGATGCTATAAAAGATTATTTTGAACATTTTGAACACTTTGGAATGAGCCACTATCTCCCAAACTGTGTTTAGATTTGGTTCATTTCTCCCTATTGTTAAAAAGTACCATTTAGTAATACATCTCTTCCTTTCCGGAGGTCCCTGCAGTGCCCTGTCTATTTTCTTCTGCATGGTGGCCTGTGAGAAACAAGTTTTCTCTCCCCTTTAACAGAAGTTGCAGCTCCACATGCTAGCATTAGGACCTGTTAACACCAGGAGCAGTGCTAACATTTTACCTTGCGACTACCTGGTCCTTGCTTCACTTGCCCTGGGGGAGGAAGGAGGATGGAAGGTGAGTGCAGTGGAAGTGGGCTCCCATCGCTCTAAAGTCCATGTTTCATTAAGGCAGGGAGTTTAAACTCTGCCTTTCTGCTTTGAAAAGCAAAAGAGAATGGTTATCTCATGCTCTCTTCCTCCTACTGTTACTCCCACCACTTTTAGGTGCAACTACAGTATGCGCTAGCGCATTTGAAGGATTAAAGTGTGAATGGAAGAGATATGGCTTCACATGGCTTGAAATCTGTAGTTGTGAAAGTGTGTCTGATTTGTGGGCAGTGTTCTGGGCTAATACAGTAGTGGAGCTCTATGTGTATGTGTCATGGTTTGGCCTCAGCCAGCAACAGAGAACCACGCAGCCGCTCGCTCGACTCCCACAGCCGCAGGAAAAGTCAGCAGAAAAGGGCAAAACTCGTGGGTTGAAATATTATAATTTAACAGAACAGACAAAGGGAAGAAGAAAGAAAAACAATAACACCGGTAAAGGAATATAAGGACACGGTTACAGTACTGCAGCGAAGCGCACCGACCGGACCCGCACCACCGCAGCCCGCCCCCGAGTGGCGACTGACTCCCTCTCCCCGGCTAGCTCCTTTTATAGCGGGGCATGGGTCACTTGGGATGGAATACTTGCCTCCCCTGCCGGCTCCTTGGGGAAATTAACCCCATCCTTGCCGGAACCAGGACAGTATGAAACATACTAACAAAATTTTACTTACAGTATTGTTTTCACCAAATAGAATTCCTTCTCTGAAAGTAACTTACTACAAACTAAACCTAATATTTGCTAGAATGCAGGCATATTAATTTGCAGTCAAAATATGATTAAACATTAAAAAGCAAATGCAACTCCTTAGAGCGTGTCAGTCAATTCTTTTAATTCCGTGTCTGAATAGCTGTGTGTCTATAGCTGCCTCCTGTCTTAGATGGCATTAAAAGGACAAACTGTCTTTTTATTCAACATGTACACATAGCCACAGTTACTTCCTATTTATGACTAAATTCCCATATCCTGTAAAACAACAAATAATAAAAGCCCTTGAAGTGATAAAAGAACCGCACAGTCATTACTGCAAGTAAAAATGGTAATCCATTGATTAACTGCAATGAAGCCTTAACAATGTGAAGCTCAACCTTGGTCCGACTCAAAAACGGAGGTTTAGTCCCATTTGTATCTCTACCCTTACTGGAACTGTTGGCATGACAAGCTAATATTTGCCATAGCTTTGTGTCTGTAAATTGCCTTAAGTTACGCTAGAATAGCACTCCAATATGTGTGGCTGTATGAACAGAAAACCCAGAGTGTCCTATGGGCTCCAGTTCCAAATTTGGTCATCTCTGCCTGCTGAGAGGAGGAACAAGTGATATATCCTCAACATATAGAGATGCCTTTGCGTCCTCACCTGGATCCTTGCAGTGAGCACAATTTAGACTCCAGGGGTGCAGGCTTTTCATTCTAGGATGACACAGTGCTCTGTAGGAAAACTGTATCCCTGTATTTTCAGTAGCGCCACAAAGTACCACTTCTTTTTGCAGTTACAATCTCTCTTCTGTATTCTTTTTTTTTTTTTTTTTTCCTACAAATGCAATCAGTTCAGGAGATTTTGCAAGTGTTACTCCCTAATCCATGAATTAAGCACTTAAATTATATCAGATTATATTGGTATTAAGTACATCAGACAGTTACAAAAAGTGTTGGCTTGCAAATTTAGTTTAGAAACAATAGCCTATTTTTGCTTTTTGCTCAATTTTGGGGTGAAAACCTAAAGTGTGGAGGTTTTATTTGATATCTGACTGATTTTTTTCTAATACTGAAATATGAAAATAAAAGCACTTTAAAATTTTCTGTATTTCATTGCACCTATTCCAATACCTTTAGTTCTTTTCTTCTTGTTTCTATCTGTAAAGAAAAAAAGAAGAAAACTTAGTTTGAGGTGTTGTTAACACGCCTTTGTAATAAACTGTTGTTAACTACAGTGTCCTGAGTTCTCTTTGATTCTTTTTGGTTTTGTTAACTTGATGAAATAATCTTTGTTAAATTTCAACACAGCATTTTGATAATGAATAGTGTTTGTTTTAAGAATAATCACAACTATTTATTTGCTATTGCCGTCTCATATAAGGCCATAATTCTCTGAGATTTTAAGACAATGTTCTCAGCAAGAGACTGAAATAGCACAAAGAATAATGTCCTGGTGAGAAGAAGCACAAGACAGATTTCTCTCGGCAAAATGCAAATTCTTGTCATGAGGTTTTGCTCAGCATAAGAAAAGGGAACCATAACAACATAAATAAACTTATACATTCAAAAGCAGTAATTGACTGATCGGGTTGAGACAAAATTAAAGAGAAAAATCACTAGTATTCAAAGTTTGCAAGCAAAGATGTGATGATATTTCAAATTTTGTGTTTGGATTCAAAGTTCATACAAATTCAGGGATAAAGGTCACAGATAAGCAAATTTGAAATCTCTGGGCTGCGTTTCTACCGATACAACAAATTATAGTAACTGGAAGGGTGCCTCGTGAAATGCAAGGCTTTGTGTGGTGTGTAGCATGTTTGATGGTAACTTTCCCAGTTCCTGGAGGTTCAATGAATCAGAAAGATAATCTGCTGTGATGGCGATTACTGCTTATATGACACTGATCAACAATCCCGATCTTTTCCTTTTTCTGTAGACAGCCTGTCATGACACCCGCATCAAATGTGGTTTCACTCCTCCTGCAGACCAGACATTATTTTGCTTGGAAAGTCACAGTCTACTTGGGAGTAATAACAGAGAAAACCAGACTTGATTCTATCCATAATGAAGTAGAGAGAATATTATTAACGACAGCCGCTGTAGCTTTCTGTGGGGGGAAAAAGAAACATCAACAAACCACTCTCCCAGAAACAGAAAAAAATACCCCACGCAGAGCATAGCTGTCTTACAATATATATCATCATTTTAAGTTCAGATAATGAGTTTGGCTGATAAAACATCTATAAAACATAGAGCCTTTCGTAAGCAGTTTGATTTTTACTTTATGACCTCCAGATTGAAAACTGCAGTTTATGCACGTGAGGTGAGAGCTGACCTGGAGCTCTCAAACTTTGTCATTAATAAGAAATAACGGGTGAATGGAGTTTCTAGTGCTGGAGTTTCCACTGAGGACTTTCAAGGAGCAGTTTTCAGTGTAGCATGACTCAATATGTTCATTAATCAAGAACCAGATTTAAAAAAGATAATTAATACCAACGTGCACATTACAAAAAAGATGCCACTGAGCGGGAAATAATGAAGGCCAGGTAGTTATACTTAGAAGTTTTGTTAAATAATTTCCAAAGGAAAGGGCGCATAAACATTACCAGGACCAAATACAGAAGTTGTGCTGCTGCACTTCTGTAATGGCAAAAAGCATTTTCCAAAGAGGTAAGTAACCAAGAATAAAATTGCAATGTTATGTTGTAGCAAAAAAGTCCAGTGTTACCCTTATTTGTAGAGGGAGGGAATAGAAACATGACTTTACCTCTCTAAGTGGCTTTTGTCCTACAGAAGGAACATACTGAATCCCATGGCTATCCACATTTTTAGAAGGATGATGAAAAAGTGCACGTAAGGAGGTACAAAGACTAGAAGTGATGAAAGGTCTGTAACATATTGCTTTCTTTTAAGGAATCGAAGACTTCACTTTGTTTAGAAAGAAAGAGTGAGAGGAGATGTGATCGAGTTGTAAAAGTATCTTCAGAAGGAAAAAGACTAGGTTTATTAAAATTTTTTTTCAGTTTACTTAAAAATAAAATGTGATGAAAGTCAATGAGCTGGAATTAAAGCTGATTAATTTAGATGAGAAATTAAGTACACTTTTACAAAAGCTGTAATTACTCAATTATAAAAACTACCAAGATAAGCAGTAAATACGAACAAGAACATTATTTTTATTATCACAGTTATTATTGATTAAGGTCTCAAATGAAGTTTGAGTTATTTCTGGGAAAACATGTTGGCCAAAATCAATGTACTGGGGTTAATATGAGAATAATTGAGAAAAAATCAAGACATATTAGAAGTCAAAGACATTACTAGTTTTTATCAGTTTTTAGGTTTTGAATCAGCATTTCCAGGTTTATCTTTTAAACCAATATACTTTGTATATAGTAGCAATGTATGGAACAGATATAAAGGATGTGTGTGTAGAAAGGAGTAGTGGCAGAAAGGGGAAATCTGCATCTGTACATCTCCTGCAATGCCTTTCTCTTTTTTTTCCTCTCTTCAAAACCCTCAGGGTAGTTTTCTAACAGTAGGCTTGCATAGAGAAGGATTTATCCTAGAAGGGTAAGAAAGCTTTATGGAGATAATACTTAGCAAAACGCTTTTATGTCTGAACTGCCAATAGAATTTGCCAGTTCAACTGATAAATTTATAAAACGTATTGGAGGAGATGGGGCGCGGCTGTTTCCCATATCCATTCAAAACCAGCTGCCGTATCTAATATAATCTGGAGAGTGCTAATGAACCCCACTGTTCTTAATTTCTGCTCCAAAATGCAGTAAAATGCAATTTTTAGAACCAAAACCTGAGCAGATGGACAGTCAGAGCAACACTGTAGCTGACATCAGGACCTTGCCTATAGCACTGGAATTCTGTGGCTGTGGCTTGCTAATCAAAATATTTGCAATGCAGAGTTAGCCTTTATTCCCTCAGATAATGCTTTTAGATCAGCCTTGGCGTTTTTTTTTTTATTTTTTTAAGGACAATTACATCCTAAGGCGCTGATTATCAAAACAACAGCCTAGGATTAGAAAACGATCCTAGTCGAGCAAATATTACTTCGTGCAGAAGGTTACCTGATTCTTTTAGTGACCGAAGGCTTTGTACAAGAAGCAGCGCAGTCATTTTGCCACGGGCAAGTCTCAGCAGACTGGGAGCAGCCAGGGAGACCCGCCACGTTTGTGTGGTTGTGATGAAACCTCCTGATTGGTTTAATCTGCTCCAGGAGCAGCAGATACCATCGAATATTAACGCTCAGGATGTCTGAGAGCAGGCTCGCAGTGCAATTGGAGACCAAGACAGAAACCCCCTAATTTAGCACTGGACACAAATTCACACGGTGTGGCAGAAATGCCTTGCAGGTGTAGGAGGTCAGACCAACGGCACGGCACGGCAACTTAGAGGCAGCCTTAGGTGAACACAGCTTCCAGGATTAGCTTTGGTGGATCAAGTGATGGTAGCAACAGCCTGAGGGCATGAAAGTCTGCTGGAGAATTTTACCTCCGCAGCGTACTATATCGAAGCATTAGCTTCAGTAATATACCACCTGCAATCTTGATAATTACACTGAAATTTCCCTCTTAAATGCCCATGCATGTAAAATGGATTTTTTATGACGCAGCTTCTACATGAGAATGCCTTGTCTTTATCACATGCTGTGTAATATATATGTTTTTTCTTTTTAGATCAGTACCGACTTTCTTTTTGCAAGCTAATTTTCCTTGCTCACCTTATTTTTCCTCCCTGTTTATCCGTGGCAGAACCACTCCCAAGCTGTTTGAAGTCAGCAGAAAGACTACTGAAGACTTCAAAGGAACCTGACTGTGTTCTTAAGAACATTTCAGAATGAGCCTTTGCCTGTGCTGAAGGGCCATTTAACGAAGGGGACGTGAAATGCAAGCAGAGACAGCGCCAGGCTCTGTCATACCCCATAGAAAAGGATAGTTCTTCCAAGCAGAGCAGCTAACTTGTGCAGACTACTTGTCATGTTTGGGGAGATATGTTTAGGACGGTATTGAGTAGTGGAAGATGACAGAAAGCATTTTCATTTGGGACTGGTGACAAGGCAAGGACAGTTTACCAAATTAAAAATCTGCTGGTGGAAATGGCTATACATCTTGTTCCTAACCCATCTTTGCACTGAAAATGTATCCTGAATTAGTTCTGATTTGATCTGATTTCAGCAAATCTGCTAGTGATAATTTGCCTGTTCCAGAGTCCCACACTTCCCCCCACAGAGCCTGATTGATTTCTAAAGCAGACGTAATACATTTCTCTTTACCACTGACCCACTTCGTATGCCAACTCGACTTAGTCATGATGTCTTAAACAACGTGAAATTTTTACTAAGCGCAGGTTCTGATAGCCACATCTGCAATGGAAGGAATCATTGCCAAACCAGGTTTACTTTTTCTTAAAAAATATTGCCATACCAAGAATGATGGCTGCTTATGCTTATTTGCTTTATGTTTTGCTAGAGTATCCAGATATATCAGGAGGTTTTTTTCTTGTGCAAGGGCAAATGCTCTATCAGTCGGCTCTGCAAAACACATCTATATTAATCCTCCCTGCAAGGCTAAAATTCATGAACGTAGTGGCTTTTGTTGATTGTCATCACAACCAGCTAAATACATCCGCATTTTTCTGTGCTTATTGTTCTATCAATTCTGACTGATATAATTAACTTTGCACTTTTTTCATTGCAATTGCCTTATCACTTGCCATTTATCCTGTCTTATGCAGTAGAACACATTTGCTGCTTAGATTTACAAATGGCTTATGAAGCAAGATCCCACTAAATCTGTGTGCACACTGGTTTCCTCTTTCGTTCTTATGCCTCTGTCTTAGGATAAAAGGGCACAGACACTGCCGAGGGAATGACCATTGTAATTATAGGTACCTGAAGATAAGTAAAACCTTTTTCTTTATCCACATGGGAGCAAATTCCCTCCTTTAAGCATGCCTAGGAACTTCTACTGAAAGGATAGCTTAGGCCAAGTTAGTGATTATTTATGTTGTGAACAGACTCGAAATGATATACATACAGAAGCACAACAATGTGCTTGAGCAATTAGCCTGAGGCTAATGTGCTTCCCTGACTGGCGATGTGACTCTGTGAGCTCTGTGTTTTAAATAATATTATAAATAATATAATTAAAATAGATTGAGGAGATGTTCAGAATTATAATGAATATGGTAACTCTTGAGCTAAACAGATAATTATATCAGGAGGAAAGAATTAGCCAAATTGTGTTGGGTTTTGGCAGACACTAACATTGGATAACTATATTCGACCTCATTTGTCCTCAGTTTTACAGGCAATCCGGTCTCCAGAGATGAACAGATGTACATAGTTCACTCTGTCACCTGGTTCACCATCTTCTCATGTGTTGTGTTCTCTCTATGGCAACAAGGTGCTACTGGTAGAAATTTGGCACAGAGACTTGGGAGTGAAGCATATATGCATCTATCTGAACACGCAGAAAGCTTTTGAATTATTGCAATATTTTTAAAAGTTCTTCCCCCCCCCCCCCCCCCCCCCCCTACTTTATGTGCAGTTTAATAAATCACAGGTCTCAGAAGCCAAAGCATTAAGGGTCAGCGGAAGCTCATTATTCTGGATTCAGGTACTATGATTTCAGCCTCTTGATGGCAGTTAAAATTACTGTAAGTGCTCTTAATTTGGGAACCTTTTGAAGCCAATAGTCTGCCTGGTGTCTCTCACTTTGGTCTTGGCAGTTTTAAAGTGCACACCAGTTTAGTCCTTGCTTGTGTGCCAAGTAACTAAAGATTATCACCAGTGATAATGTTAATTAAAATTATTCTTTGAAACTATGCCAGAAATATGCCTCATTTGGCAAAAAGAATGTGTATACATGTTATGAAAATATAAAGGTCTCACCCAACATTATAAAATCCCAAGAAATAGGGCTTCTATACAGAGGCAAGTCTTTTCCAAAGAAAAATATTTGAACAACTTTCATGGTGTTGATTTTCCTGTAAGCACGTCTATATTTTCCCTTGTAATGACTCACATCTTTGTTTGTAGTGTGAGATGAAGTATCCTACAGCTTCCTTACTCAATGGAATTGCTTTTTTTTTTATTTTGTGGATTTGTAGCAGTCATTCCAGTAGTGCCTAACCAAAAAGTACAGTGGTGCTATGACTGAAAATAAAAACAAAATGAGAAGAATTTTGCATTTTGTGTGTGCAGAGTCATTCATCCTTGGCAGCTGTTAATAGGAACTGTATAATATAGAACTTAAACATGAGCCCCCTTGTGGCATCCACAGTTTTTATTAGGTTTCTTGTGAGAGTGGTGCATATTTACTTTCAGGAGGAGAACCAATGTGAACTCTACTTTTTCTTGAAGAGCCTTCATCTTATTAAAGTTATGCAAAGAGAAAAAAAGAGACAGTTTTTAGTTTTTTTCATACTCGAGGAATATTAGGAGTTGTCATTCAGAACAATAAATACAATTTCGTTAAACTTGTTTTTCCCATCTAAAATTACTTCATCAAGTTATCAAACCTTTTTGTATTTACTACTGTTCTGACATCTCTCACTTTTATTTTCTGACTGTAGCACTGCAGGTAATGGAGAGTCATGTTTTAAACCACTGTGTAGACCAGAGTACTCTCTTTCAGGAAGGTACCACAGGGCTCTTATTGAGTGTTATGATACTGAACAAATTGTGTCTTAGAGATTTAAATTCTGTGGTTCCAGATAATATATGTGATCCAAGTAACAAGAGGTTCAATTTTGCCTTTTAAATGTAAAGCACCTGTGTATAAATTAATGCTCACAAGTTATAATTCAGTAGTTAGTAATTTTCTGCAAGATGAATGTAGATAATACCGTCGAGATAGATTAGCCATTTAATTTTTATTTTCCAATGTATTACATGGGTAAGATATTATACAACACTAAGCACATAAAACAGATTTTAAAAAATCATTTTTTCAAATTTGCAGAACAAAATATTTTAATCTATACTGGTCATAAAAATAGTCTTTTTTATATCACAAACTTTAAAGTTAAATCTTGTAAATTATACTTACATTTCTCAGATGAATAACTTTTCTGTTGGTGAAAAATGATATCACTTTTCTGTTTACAGTAACCATATAGTCAATATAAAGAAGTAGATATCAAGTCCAGACTGAATATACCTTTATGAAAATTTGTATAGTGGTTGTATATATAGTTGTATATTCTGCTTATTTAGATGATATAAGACATGCAGGTTTCTTTATACAGAACAATAATAAGTAACAGTTATAATTTTTTATGAACTGTCATCAACATAGCATGTTCAAGTGCACATCTTAGTTGCATTGTCAATAAATCATAATGGAGAATGAGTAGATAGAATTTAATCTATAGTGAGCGGCTGTCTATTAAAAAGACATGAACCAAATCCTTAACCAAAATGTAAGGGTACTGAGTTCAGACACACTTGCCAAGGTATCGTTTTTTGCAGTCTTTACAAACATACTTAGCATGAAAAGAGGGAGAAAGTGATGGTTTCTAAAAAAAATCATTTGTGCAATAGAGACCGTGTCTGCACAGCACTGAAAACTACTTTTCTGAATTTAAAAATAGAATATGTGAAAGTTATGCATTTCAAACTAAAGGCAGGAGTGGCATTGAACGTAGTGATTCGAGTTCTTAATCCTAGGAAAATATTTGATTGAACCCACCAGAGAGATCAGAAGATTTGTAACACTCATATTTCTATTAATGTGCTTTATGTCCTTAAACCTAAACACATTTGGACCAAAGGTTAGCTGTAGTCTCTTTCAGCAGCTTCTGGCATGGTCCACTACACTAACTCCCCCTTTGACTTCCCTCCTGGAATGCACTGACTCTCCCACTGAACAGCAAAATGGGGGAATTCAAACAATTGCATTTATTTGGTGACTTAGTATCCCAATTGGTTTAACCTTCATACCGTCACTTGGTCTTAAACCATGACATCCATGAAAACTTTCTACTGATTTTAATGACCTTTGAATCAAACCCCTGGAGTTCTGTTGTCTTTGAATTTGATTAACCACCACTGCTTCAGAACATTTTCAGTGAACAAAATCAAACCCCCAAACACACAGGAAAATCCCAGTAAGTTTCTCCATTAGGAGATGAAATTTATATATAGTCTACCAGTTTAACTACTTCATGACTCATGGAATGACATGCATGATGAGTTTCTAAAATTAAACTTGTAGCAAAAAGGCCACATGGGAAGTTTAATTAGTAAGCCAAATATTTGTAATCCCTACACATTGTTCTGTTTGCGCAAAGTATTTGTGTCATCTTTCCCTTACATAATTATGCTAAATAGAATTATTAGCTTAATGATCTCCCAAAATATCTCATTGACTTCCAGTGGCTTTCATCACTGATGGTGTTCAAACGCTCTCAGGGCTGGTAGTTAAATAAATAATGCAAAAGCCTAGAAACTTTGCAGTTGCATCAGTAAAAACCTTTAGTGGTTAAGGGGTTCCACAGAAAAAACATTAATGCTTGAACTTCTTATCATCTTGTTTTCTTTATGGAGGAAACTCAAGCAGCTTCTGGGACTGAGCAGTGGTCTTGCTTAAAATCCAGAGTATTCTTTGGTTCTATTATGCACTTCTTGTAGTATTACATGTAGATTAAGACTAAAGTACTCACAACAGGGTGAGTTTAGGGGCAACGCATCCTTTGAAGAAGAAGGCTCAGTGTAATTACAATGTAATCAGTATAAAGGGTAGATGATATCCCTTATACCCCAAATAAACAGAAAATAGTCCTCTGTATGTTCTTTATGTCTTTATTTCTATGTTCTTTATTCCTTTTAAACAGAAATTATTTTCAATTTCTTTAAAAAAAATCTGTGATAGACAAAAATTCATTACTATGTCAGTCTGTTGTTTGTAATTAAGTAGAAAAATTTGAGACCCTCCCTCTTCTTTTCTTGCATACACATTGCAATCACATCACATCCTTCCCTCATTTTCATGTCAAAATAGCAGGGGAAATGAAGCAGAAGAAACTCATCATGTCTTGTTGTCAAGCGTGACTAGTTGGAGGTTCTATAGTCTATATGAATTATCTGCCATTTTGATCTGGCCAGGAAATTAATTTTGCAACTGCTTTTAAAATTTCTATTTTTTCATTAAAATAAGTTAACATTCAGAAGTACTGAAGTACAATGAAATAGAAAAAGCAACCCTACGCTTCATCTGCTTTCTTGCACTAGTTGCAATCTTCTCTCTGATACAGTCCTAGCAAGATGGAGAAATACTGATTTTACCTGACACTGACCGTGTGCTCGGTTCTTGAATATCAACCTTGAAGCATCATATGTCGGTTTTCCAGCAGTGCCAGAGAATCAAAATCTGAAACCTGAACAAATTGTCTGCCTCGAGTCCCTGTCACACTGACCGGAGCCTCTGTCCATTACCCTCTGGTGGCCATTTACTGAGACCCTAAAATCAAAGCCAAGACCTATCGTTTTCATGGGTTCCGCAGAGTGTGCCTGAAGGTCCCTTTGGGTGTTAAGGCAGTCACTGATATCAGACTCCCAAAGCTGAGAATTTGTACTACTTGGCAATCTTTGGTCACCAAAATCTCATTGGTAGTTGTGTGACTTTGCTGTGGAGTGGGAGCTGCTCGCAAGCTGCAGGACATTAAAGGGCCACAGATCAGCTGTCTTCCACCATATCACTCAGTCGCCCTAAATCATATCTACATCTTCTTTACTTGGTGACTGTTAATGGGAAAGAGGAATGTTTCATTTGAAAACCTCAACTGATGTAAATCAGCATCACCAATGTGAGTAGAGCTGTAGCAGTGTATACCGGCCCATGCTGTGTTCTGCTCCTCAGAGTGTATTTTCCTCTACATTAAATTTTAGGGCTTCTTACCCCTCAAAAGTGTTGCTATACTGTACATTACCAAAAGCATGTTTTATTCATGTGTTAATAATGTCCTATATAATTTAATATAATGTATCCTTGACTTGCTATTTAATGCAGATAACAGAACTATCATAAAGAAGCACACATAATTTTATGCAAAGAGCATTTTAGCTGTGTATTCTTAGTATCCACATGAAAAGCTGTTACGATGATATATCTTCTGGGCTAAATGTTGGTATACATTTCGGAGCCACTTAATTGTATAAAAAAAGAACAAGGAAATGTATTTGCTAAATTTAGCCCAATCGCAAAGCTTTTTCTCAAAATGGTTTCTTTCAGAACATACAGAAAATTTGTGCTGTTTGGTATTTCAAGAAAAAAGAACGGACTCTAGAAACTTTTTCTCCCTTTGTTGTTTTCATTTGTAAACCTATTGTGTATTTTGAAAGCATTGTTCTGGTTGTACAGGAAATTATTAATTTCCTCTGTCTGTTTCCATTTTTCATATGCTTGGACTGTGATTTTCAGGCTCTGTTGCTTCCTTTTAGTTGCTTTATCATTGGCACTGGAGAATGGGGAAAAAAAGCTGTCTCTTTTTATCATATACTTCTTTTCCATTATCTC
Organism: Vanellus vanellus; assembly: GCF_965231255.1. Taxonomy (NCBI): domain Eukaryota; kingdom Metazoa; phylum Chordata; class Aves; order Charadriiformes; family Charadriidae; genus Vanellus; species Vanellus vanellus. The sequence continues at coordinate 62,461,574 of NC_138907.1, forward strand.
TGCCCTGTTACGTTTGTGCAACTCCTGTGTCACCTGTTCCATGCTATTTTCTCTCAGAATCTTATTGATACGAATTTTAAGAGAGTCTTTTCAACATTTCTGTTCTTAAAACAAATTTAATGCATTGTAATAATTTTACTAGAGAAGTAACTGATTTAACAAACAGGATCTGATCTTCAAACATATTTTCTAATGAAAGGAATAGGCTGAGGGCAACGCCCCCTGGGAAAAGCTGTACCATTGACCTGAACTTGCACCTCACTACCAATACTATTGCAAAAGAATGGGAAGGGGAGGGATAGTTCAATGTATTTCCGCTTGCCCATTCCCACTTTCTGCTACAGAGGTGCCCTGGAGCTGATCTTCAGAAAAGTGATGGGTATGAGGGATAAATTAAGTCAGGAATCCTGACTGAAGGTACCAATGTGCAGAGTGCTGGGTGACACTGAGCAGACCGGGAAAGGTCTTGTACCAGACCTCCAGTTGCATTTTAAATGCCTGCACATGGGAAAACGTGTGAAGCCATCAAGGATGAGGTCACAATATCTGGTTTCAGTTCAACCGTGTCAACAGCATTTGATAATGCTAACAATCCTATGTAGCCGTGAGCAGTTTGTGTATTGCTCTATATTGCAGTTGTGTGAACTGTGAACTCTGTATTTATCGAGAAACCTTTTCAAGAAGCAGAAAGAAACTACGGTTACTGAATTTGACTGATAAGGCAAATGTTTCACTTTGCATCTGTTAGCAGAGAAAAAACTCTTAGTATGCATGGGGAGCTTTGCTTTGCTGGGTCTTGCAAGGCAAGAGGCATATTAGGGATACTGTCTCAAAAGAGCCGTCTCTGAAAGATCCACATTGCAAGGAAAACTAAGAATTGGTTGTAGTTTCAGAGAAATTCAAAAAGATACTTAAATATAGATAATTAAAGAAAGTGTGTTAACTCTGACCTCATATAGAGGAGTAAATAAGGAATCGATAAGTAACATTTGCAAATGTTACACGCCAAAATTTGCAGGAAATTAAAAAACCTCAAAACCTTTTCCGATTCTCCTTTCAAAGATCAGAAATCACAAGTGAGAAGTAATTCCTGCAAGTTTTCTTAACATGTTGAGTGATATTTCACTCTGGAGCACGGGTAATGTCAGAGGTGTGGCCCTTAGTTTGGCTGTATTGAGGTCCACCGCCTCAAAGAGCTTTATACCCCTTGGTCACATCTTTGTGAATGTTTCCTTCCTGGCCCAGCCAGCCCACTATATATTTAAAGACGGTCCAGTACTCAGATTGTTTCTTATCATGCCTGGGCTCTCTGGCCAATGACATTTGTATTCACCATAAAATTTAGTGGGGAAAAAAAATTGGTAGATACAGGAAATAGTAATATATAATAAACTGTCAGAAGATAGCACAAAGGGTCCAAGTTAGGCAAAAACGAATCTGGTAAAAGCTGGTATTTAGTTCACATGATGCCTCTTATGAAACATTGCTTAGTTTGGGGGGGGGAGTTGTTTGTTTTTTTTTTTTTTTTTAATGTTTCATCTGCTTTACCATCGTCTGTTTGTGATGGACCTGAGGGGATGTCTGCATGCTATAGATATGCCTTTTTTTTTTTTTTTTTTTTTGCTACAGGACATATTTTTCAGGTATGGGGAGATACAACTGTCCTCATCTGCAGTGATAACAGCTTATCTCGTAAGGATGTAGGTTTAGGGGCAAGGCTGGTTTGTAATAAAAGGTAGTTTAAATTACTGCAGTTACCCAAACCATCACAGCTGGGTCTCTTTCCCTTAAAAAGTTCCCTTGGGAAAAAAACCTAGGGGCTTGGGCAGAAGTTAGATGGCAAAGTGAAAGAAAAGCCAGGAAGTTTCAGTTTACAACTTATTAAAAAAAAAAAATTAAAGCTCATTCTTAAGAAGGACAGAGGTATTTCTGAATGAGCCGGTTACTGTTTTTGCTAGAGCCAGTAGTAAGGAATGGTACTCCATATCGATGTCACACACTTACGGCAGCACTTTGCCACAACAGCAGTCAGTACTCCATCAGGTGTAAATATCGAGTCATCTTTGTATTTCCTAACACATTTCCAGAACTGTCATCAGGCTGGTCAAACCTATGCATATGATTGTTTTCTTCCAGCGGGTCCCCCGTCAGCTCTTGTCACCGCTGTGCTTGAACGGCACCAGAGAACCGTGAGTATCAGGAGTGAGATACTTCCATCTTCTTGTACCAAAGATGAAAATTTCTTACCCTGTCCTGTATATGTGGAGCTGGAAGATGCAGTTAACATTACAAATCTTCCTGTCTTCTCATCAAAAAGCACTCTGTTGTACAACTTGTACTAATATTAATAAGTGCTTGACTATTAGGAACAGTCAAGATTTGTAATATGTATAAGCAGTCATTAAACCCACTATGCTTTCTAAATCCGTTTGTAACTCACACATTTATCTTGGCTTCCTTGTAATTGCTATGAAATAGAGTTTCAGATTATTATTTACCTGCTGTGTTACAATTAGCATGTTTCTGATAGATTCTAAATGGAAAACTAAAGCTGAACATCTGAGCCTAATTAACAGTTCATGTCGCGCATTACAGGAACGGATACTTTTTGCTTTTGGCAGAGTTAAGAGCAAATAGAATAGCATGCATAATGGTCATATTAGGGTGCCAAGCCTAGAAATGTAATTAGTAAAAAATGAATGTAATTTGATTTCTGGAGAGAATGCTATCTGAGGAAGAGGGGGATGTTACATTATGTTTGGGTGACTGATGCAAAGGAGAGAAAATGAGCTTTTATTCTTCACAGTGCAAATTCAAAACCGATAGAAACCTGATTCATTTTCATCAGCATTATTAAGTACGAAGATCACACAGAAGGTATATCAAGGGAGCATGAAAAATCTATTATTTGGATTTCTGCATCTACAGTCTCTCATAATCTCTTATCATTTGCATAGGGAGTGATGGCACGGATGTCCCCTGCATAAAGTACTTTGGCAATGGCAAGTGGCTTACAGTTAGCTTTGACAATCAGGCACAAAAATCCTGATTCTTCCTTCTCTCAGAACTTCCTTGAAGGGTTAATTAAACAGTATCACTGGAGATCATCTGAATCTCTGTCTGGGAATTGTCAGCCTTGTTCTAATTAAATAGGAGCCTTGGAAGAGCATTTGTCTTCAAATTTATTACAAGGAGTGACTTCTTAATTCCTTTTCAGAAATAGGTGTTCCTGCCCCTGGCTGAAATCCTTCCTGGACATCCTCTGGTAATAGACCAATGGTTCTTGCCATAAATCTGCCTGTTTCTGACGTTGGTATTAACCTTCCGTCCTGCCCTTTCCATTCTTCCTCCTGTATGCGTTTATAAAAATGTTGTCTTTTATTTCATACTTTCCATATGGTATCCTTGGATTCTGGTGTCTGCCCACTTCACTGACTTTTTTGGCAGGGGAAGGGGGCAAGGGGCTAACTAGCATATTCTTTTTTACTGTAATACCATATTTTTTTCCTATCAGTCTTAGGAGAAATGTTGTTTCAAGGTTCTTATTTAATTAGATACAGGCTGACTATTCCCAGACAGAGATTCCGGTGCTCTTCAGCGATAATCTCTTGTTCCTAATGCTGAAGAATGTGCTAAAGAATGATCAGATGGTTTAAGTATCAGGAGTATGAGGGAGGTTTTGCTCTTCAACACTGGAGTGTGTTCATAGTGGGAACTACCCTAGGCAAATGAACACTGCGTGAGTGCTGGAACAAGAGCCTTTTAGATCTGACATGATTATAGGGGACTTCTACGAAAGCAAGAAGTTGGGAATTACTGTTGATACCTGAGAACAGGAAAATCAGGTATACAAGAAACACTAATGCATGCAAGAGTAACAAACAACAGGAAAACAAACTGGAAAAAAGTGCAAATATTCGTGAGAATAATAGCTGAATAATAGAATTAGCTATGTGACTTTTTCCATAGGGATTGAAAAAGGCATAACGGTCAATAAGATGCAGCTGCAATGCTTCTAAACTTACTTCATAAAACAAGACACTAAATTAGAGTAAGTCAAAATATTGCTGAAAAATGCTGTAACTGGATATTGTGGGACTTGCAAAACCACCAATCTACATGACTGAAGACAACAGATGATTTGTATGCATTAGCCAATAAGTTAATGTTGTAAAACAGCAGAAGGTTTCTAACTGCCAAAGAAATCAACCTTGCTTTTGATATAGAGGTGCAAAATCTTATAATGTTTTAAGATGGAACTCAATCCATTCACTGAAAAGATTATTGCCACAGCTGCTTGCAACAAGAACTATTTGGGACTTGTTCTGTTCTTGTTGTTGTAGTTGTTTCCCCCAAATGCACAGGAAGTCCACAGTCATTAAAAATAACAATTGGAAACTCACCAGATTTTTCAGTTATGTGCCCAGGAAACTGCAGGTTTTCACTTAGCACATATTTGATCTTCGTCTCAAGTGTTGACTCTCCAGTCATTCACACATTTACACATAAGCAATGGTCTGGCACAAACTTCACTAGAGATTTTTTTCCTGTGGATATAAGTGAGCTTGGCTTGCCACAGACCAGCTATCTGGCACTCTTCATGAGCACAGCGTGAACATTTTAGTCCTGACATACAGACATGTCATGGGCATGAAAAACAGGACATGAGGGAGCAGGTCCACTCTTGACCTGACAGCTCTAGACAGCCTCTTTCCCTCTAGAGTTATTTTGACCTTCAGCTGCTGTTCCAGACTCTCTGTCTCCATCTCATACACTTGCCCCTCTGTTCACCCTGTCTATCCTTCCACTTTTGCAGCTTGGCAAATCCATAAACCCACATGGCTTATCTCTGACGTACCATACATGTTACTGCACTGACCTGCCCATTCACCGTTCTTGCTATTTTAAGGAGCCCTAACTGCTCCATCTCCTGAGCCAAAAGCACGATTCTGATGTGTTTATTGGGTTGAGTCCCTAATCCTCATAGATCCAAGCGATTCTTGGATCGCAGTCATTACCAGCTTTCAGTACAGCACTATTTGTAGAGAAGCTTCCTTTCTCCCACTTTTATTCCAAGAAGCCAGCTAGTGAGGATTTTTACAAAAAAACAGAACAACCTCCCCTGAAAACAATTTAAACATCCATTGTTACTTAATTTGTAAATCTACGCAGATTGGCAAAATAGATTAAAAGAACACATCTTAGTTCAAATAGCTCCTAGAAAAAATTGGAGCTATTCCAAGCCTCCTGGCTTTCCTGGCACGCACAGCATTTTTGCCTGACAGCTTCCACTAACTTGTTTTTAATTCTCCCACAACTGTTACGAAAAACTGTAAAAAGTGAATTGCTTCTTCTGCGTTACACTTTTTAGCAGAACTGCTCTATCAAAAAAAAAATAGGCACGAGATTCAGTAACAGTGGCAATTCCTCTAATCAACAGTTTTTATTCTCTACCAAAACAACCATGGCCACCTTTTGCGAAATTACTGCTAACCGGTAACAGGAACTAAAGGAAACATGGTATGTCAGTAATTTTATGTGGATACCATTAAACAGCTCTGTTTTGATGCTGGACATGAAATACGTAGAGGCAATGGAGAGAGTGGAGGGGGTGACTTGTAGTTCAGTTGTAAAATGGCACAGAGATGGGATTTGGTCCAGTCATTGCAGAGATGTACCACATAGCTGACTGCTGGAGGTCTGCACCTCCGGCCATCTCCAGCGGGAGAGCCACACTGCGACTGCAGAGACGCTACTCTGGCTTTCTCTGCCTGCGTAGATTCAGACTGGCACAGTAAGCTGGCTGCTACATACATCCTTAATCTGTAAACGAGTGTGTCATTTACTGCCTGTGCACTTAGTGTGGGCTGTTTGCAAGGCTTATGTGATTTCTCCCTTACATTAATTCACTTCTCGGCAGTGCTTTCTAGCTCGGCGACCAATCTTGCCACCCCTTCAGGACTGCTCCTTTGTTGTAACGTTATGTTGCACAAGAATTATGCAAGAGCATTCTGAAGCACAAGAAGTAAAATCTGTTGTTTCTCCACTCTTTTTCAGGATTGAAAGACTCCTGTTTTCAGTGTGGTTTTCCTAGGTGTCCCAAACTGGTTTTAAAACATCCATGACATGACACATTTCCACTGTTTCTGAATCAGGCTGTTGTAACACACGGTTGTTTCATAGCAAAACCAACTTATTCTCCGGATGAAAGAAAGGCAGGATAGTAACACCGACAGCGAAGAGCCTTGCATAGAGCCAGAGCATCCCAGTGCTGTGCCAAGGTGGGGCAGACTTCTCTTCACACCTTTCCAGAGTTAAAGGCACACTGCACTTAGCAGGGAGGACAGGAGAGACAATCTGTTTGAATGAAACGATAAAAAAAGGCCTCTGTATTTCTTATTTTTGCCCAATTTCTTTATCATTACCTTGCTGAATCTCCCCTCTGAGTTCTTCCTCTGGGTGAACCTGTTCAGAACCAGAGGCCTCTTATAGAACATGCTGTGCCTGCTGTCCAGATATAGGAATACACTGCTTGCTCCTTCTCACCTCAGGATTTAAAAGCAGCTGAGAGATCACTGCAAAACTCGTTATTCTTTGCCTATTCCACTGAGGAGATCTCTTTTACAAGATGCCTTGTTATGGTGGCAAAACTGTTTGTATCTTGCCGCGTTCCTAGTGACAGGAAGTATCACTTTACTGAGCATCCTTTAAAGGTATTTTGGCAATTCAGTATGCCGGAGTTATTTCCATAACTTGCAACAATATACAATAAGATTTCACAGCTAGAAGTACCTTTTCGGAAAATGAAGCCTTGCCTAGCAGATCCATCAACTTTGCTAAGATCCACCTTGCACGTACGTGAGCTGAGTAAGATATTTCTGCTTGGTCTGGCCTTGCCTCTGGAAAGAAGCCAAATTGAATGTTGTCATTCCTAATTCTGAATCTCAGTAATGTACGGTATAATATAGGTCTCTGTTCTGACTGAATTAATATGATTTTCAGAATAATTATTGTAGATGGCAAAGATTGTACCCAGTGTATTTTCTGATGTTATAAATCCTTTTCAGACCTTATAATGCTACTAAAGTCTTTAGGTGGAGTATTGAACGAGCCAAGAATCCGGAGAAAAAGAATGAAGTGAGATGATATAATTATAGACTGTGCCCTAATCCACATATAGGATAAATTAAGATTGCATAGATTATCTTCAAGTTTTGTAAGGTATTGTAAAGTAAGATTAAATTTCTGTGCTAATTCTAGCAAAAGATAGTTTGAAAAACGTCCTTGGAATGTGACTTCAGAGAGAGCTGAAGTTGTGCAATGTTGCTAGAAGTCCAGAAAGTCTCTGAATACATATGATTGGATTATAAAATTTGGACTCATTTATCTGTCTAAGAATCAGGATTCTTGATTCCTGGTTCACTGCCAAGGTTAGCTTCAATTTAAACAGCTGTATAGGTCCTGCCTCTCTTGTTTCCTGTACAGTGCCTTTCTGGGACTGCATGGTGCACACCTAGGTTGTAAAGCAGTCCCACCACCTCATGCTGGAGCAAGGAATGAGATGCATGATTCACAGGGCTGCACAGACCACCTGAAATATCTGGACAAGCAAAAAAGGTCTTTCTGGAAGAGAGAAGAACAGTATTACGAACATGCCTGTGGCATGAAATGCATCACAGTGAGGATATATTTGTATTGGGTAGAAAACCTCTAATGTAGTAAATTTGTCTCTCTTCCCATCTTGTGTAGCGTGGTACAGCACTCGGCAGACTTACGTGCTTCAGTCTAGGGGCTATGTACTTGCAGATACGTGATAACAGGATAGCAGTACTACACAAATATATCTATACTGTATCCAGACCACAGATGGTTTAGGTGTTACCAAAGAGGATATCTGCACTCCAGCATCCTGATTTATTCGGTGTGGGGAAAAAGTCAAGCTGGTTGTTTATGTGTGTGTTTCTAAGTAGCGCCAAGGTTTTTGTTGTTGTTCTTAGTCGGGTATTTGAATATCTTAAAGAATCACTGCATTTAATAATCCATGAATGCTACAAACCTCTTCATTTTCATTTTGATTGTCTTCCACAAAATGGACTTGGCTAAATTTTGGGCAGTAAGAATGATTTCATTGCATGTGTCATTATGATCACACAATTTTTCTCTAATCTTTTAATTAACACAGATACAATTCCTGACAGTGCATTTATTTTCATTTTATTGCAAGTGATGCACATGATTTCCTGAGTGACCCAGACAATTTAATGGAACAGCTAACTTTTGTGGTTTTAAACTAATAATTGGATTGCTCTGCAGCTAGCTAGCTGGGGTTATTTTAAATAGATTTAAAGCAAATTTTACTTCCAGATTACAATTTACTTCAAATAACAACTGCAAATAAATACGTAGTCCAACATCGCATTCCCAACAGATTTTCTGTTTGGCCAGTATCTCATTAAGAACCTCCAGTTCTGCTTAAAAATTGTTAACTACCTCTGACAAGCGTCTGCCTCATATGCTAGCAGTATAATCCTTGGCCCCAGTACAGAAAGCAACATCTGCTTAGGTTTTGACTCACACAAGCACAGCCAGAATGTTCGTTGATGTCAAGGAGGGCACTTTAAAACTTTAAAAGGCACAATAATGCCAGTCTTGCAGCAGTTGTCCATGTTAGCTTGCAATTCTCTGAGCTTCACAGGGATCTATGCACATTTATCTAAACCACATTCATCTAAAATGGAAGTGAAGATGACCTTTCATTGCACTAAGTTGATCTTTGAAGAAGTTTTTGTAAATTGCAAAGGTTGCATGAAGTGTTGCTACAATAAACCTAGGACACAGTCTGATATTATAAAGAATATACCACTAGGCATTTTTGAGGACAATTCCCATCGGCTTTCAGCTGACTCTGTACTTCTGTGTACAGCGCTATAATAATTTCCCTATTTTTTTCTTGAATAAAGACATTGCTGGTATGTTCAATAGCTACTTAATTAACTAGATATAATAGACCTAAAATTACTTGAAATTTATCCTTGTTTTATACCAATTCAACTTTAAAGTTTGTTAATTTTATAAAAGATATGATAGCATTATATTTCTTACTCCATGAATTTAGCTATATATACATCATTATAAGGTGAGAGTGGTAAAGTAATAAAGCCATTTGCGAAAACAGTACCGGTGTGGATCACTACCATAGATCATTTAGTCACTAAGCTACTCAACCAAAGTAGAAAACGAAACGTTCCAGTGGGCCAGTATATCCTTTTTGTTTGTATTGCCATAGCCAAATCATTCAGGTCTTATAGTGTATTGCACCTTCTCAGAGTACCAAGGTCCCTTTGTGCTAAGAAAGAGAGCAGCGGAGACGTAGAAACAGTCACTGCTCTACCAGAGCTTCCAGTCTGAGCTACAGTTAAATCTAGATGTGCTCAATAGAAGGCAACAATAACAATCAGATGCAAGCATCTTTCAGTATTATTTAAAAAAGCATAAAACTGCAGTGTTATTCCCCTGAAACATGAAAAAAGCACCACAAGCTCTATAACTTTCCATATGGAAATTCATGGAAAGGCTACTAATGTTGTCCAGGTTTCCATAGCACCCCCAGCACACCAGAATGACAAAAAGTAAATTCAGCTGTAAAGTCAGTTCCCGACACGGATCAGCTAGCACACTCTTTCTGTATATCTTTCTCATTTAAAATGTAATTCAATGAAATAATTTCAATATCAAAGAGAAGAAATTGAAAACAAACTGAAATAACCTATTATACCTTCATAAAAGAGTCAGATGATTTTGAATTAAGTTGTTCATATATGTATGAAGAGCAAAAAACCTCTGAGGTAAAAGCACTGAGGTATATCATTTCAGCAGAAGTAAAGAGGACTGGTATGATGAAAAGCAGGGTTAAATAAATATCTGTTGCCATTTGAGCAGTTTAGTAACATTTTAAAACGCTATTTTTTGTGACGCTAATTTTTTGTCCTTTGAGTGTCCAAAAAGCCCCCTATATTTCCATGTGATCTATTTCACAATTTCCCGTTCATCTTGGTTCACAGGATAGGCAAGAAACATAAACACAAACAAAGATATCCAGCAATTAAATGATTTTTTTATGCCTTTTTGAATATCCATACAACACAACAAGATTTCTCTGCTATAGTTTTATACTAAAAGCATTCAATGAGAGTTTTGCAGTGCAGGGATGAAAACAAACATGGTTCACAAAATTCCAGTGGAAACATGCAATCCACACATGCAGTTTACAAAATGTGCACACTGAAATATTAATAGTGCATGCTTAAAATTGAATTGCCAGGATTATTGAAAGCAATGTTACTCTACTGCTCAATACTGTGAGATGCAGAGATCCCCAAACACCAGCTGCACCACCCCATCAACCCCAAAGAAGTCATTCAACCATGGCACTGTGCTGAAACTAGTGAGCTCCTCCTCTTCAGCATTGCAAATTTGCAAGGTACAGCACAACAGCAAGGCAGCTCTGTGACTTTTTGGATTCATGCTTGTGCCTGCATGTCTTCTGTGCTCCTCTCCTAATTGCACTGGGTCACTTGTGTCATGTCAGTACGCTCTCAGTGTACACAATGCTTCTCTCCTTATGGAGTGGATGTTTCGCAGCTGCTAGAACCAGGTGGAAATGCTTTATGATGGAATAGAGGGAGGCCTGTATGCCCAGACGTGCCATCTGGGAACATTTAGAAACATAAAATGAAATAAATACCACATTTTGGGTGCTACTTGATGGACTTGAAAGGCTATTTGCTCTTTGCAGATCTTTTGATGACCACGAGAAATGATTTCACTGCACCTATGGAATGGTAAGAAGTCTATTTAAGGCAAAAACCCAACACTGCAGAGTGGCGGCAAAATCTAGCGCGTGAATGGTCCCTAGCACCTCCCTCACTCCCTGGCTTTAGGATGGACCAGTTCCATATCATGACCTGCTTGCACACTTTTGAAGGAGAGCTCTCCAGACCCACAAGCAACATGCAGAATAAACAGCAGCAGGATAACAGGTAGCATTAAAACACTTGAACTGATTAAAATGAGCAACCGGTGCTGGAACTTATAATTATGGGTTGGTAGCATAATAATGGTCAGCCTAAAGAAGACAACTGGAAGGAAAAGGAGAAATGCATTTGTAGGTTGTATCAAGCTGCTCGCCAGCTTTTAACACACAGTAATGAAACATAACCAGATTGTTCGGGGAGGGAGAAGTGTTTCAGTGCAGGCATTTTCAAGGACTAGTTCTCTTTTCAATAGTAAACTAAACACAGTAGTGGAAGGAGGCTTCAGCACCAGACCAGGTATTAAAAACTTAACAATATTGAAGGAAAGGCTGCACTATACGCCTTGTGAACTGGACAGGAGCTAAGATGAGATCTACCACAAAGGAAATGTAAAATTCCGCACTGAAAGGCAAAAAGAAACAATGTTGTGCAGAATGACCTTAATTAAGGCCTTAAGATGCTCATCATTTATTGCAAAAGGGACAACAAGTCGTCTGAAGTGCTGTTGTTTTGAACGAAGCCGACTCATTTAAAAAGTTACCCCCATGCTGAGTTCATCCCACTATATTTAGCTGGAACTTTTCTTCTTAAAGCACAGTCAGTCTTGTCTAAGGATAACAACAGACAGAAACAGCAGTATTACCCTGGGTAATTGATTTTCATGGCTTAATCACTGTCACAGGAAATGATGCTTAATTTTTTAGTTTGAATTTGTTTTTTCAATCATTGGTTTTATTATGCCTTTCATTACTAGATTAAAGAGCTGTTTAGTGACTGGTAGTTTCTCCTTGTAAAGAAACATATACCTTGTAAACAAATATCTTCATCATCCTTTCTAATTTTGAAGACGTAAGTACTTTCTCCAATCCTTCATTAATTTTTCTACGCTGCTCTCAGCATTGTCTCATTTCTACCACCCTTCTAAACTTATGGAAACCAGAACTAGATGTACTACTCTACTGCCATCTCATTAAAGTTCTGATTTTGCAGAAATAATGCTACATGCTAACAGTATGCTGCTTTCCGGGACACAGAATACTGTTCCTGTTATAGATCTATTACTTTGCATTTGCTCTGCTGAAACACTGTGCTTAAGCAAGTTTCATTTGCCAAGCAATTCACAGCGATCCCTGGTTCCTCTTTCCTTATCAGTATTTACCACTTTGTCAGCTCTGTGTCATCTGCAAATATTGTTGGAGTGCCTTTATGTGCTTCTCATCACTGAGGTACTGAGAGCTTTCGGTCTATTATCAAACTCTGTAAATGCTAGAAATACATCTATTATATGATGATTCCCCCTTGAGAATGACTTTTTTGTCATCCGTTAATTGTATAAATTTTAATACATTAAATTTATGCTTTAGATTGCTGTGTCTACTCCTCATTTTTTAATCAGCCTGTTAGGCAGCACTCGGGATGAATGTCTTGCTTCAGCTTATGTTGTGCCTCTGTTGTGCCTTTATCCGCTGTGATTGAAACGCCCTCCAAAGATATCACATTTGTTTGAGAAGATCTTGTTTCCATAGGATTGTGCTGGCTGGTATTCATCATATACCTTCTCTCTAATTCTTTGTGAGACAATTTTAATTCTTTACACCTTTACAGGCTTAATGGCTGGACCAGCAGGCCTACAGACCGACTGCCCGAGGCGTGATAGAGATAACAGATAGCGACCGTTCCAGCTTCAGCTGCTGCAAGGGCTGGATCTGGGTTTCCTCAGTAGAGGGTCCCATAGCGGCAGTGGTCACCCCCTAGATGAAGCCCCCTTTGGACTGCAGCAGCACATCGTGTATCTGTTGCAGTTTGGCACGTAGTCATGTGGGGATCGCGGGCGGCTTGAGAGCCTGTGATCTCTTTCCTTTCCTGAGAAAAAGCACTACCCAGATGGAGGCAATTCATGGGCCGCTCTGGATCAGAACTGCTGAATAAGCTGTTAGTTCTGGCCGGAAACTTGCCCAGTACTCCAGACGTTACTAAAAATAATCATCAGCAGCAAACCAGCTGTCTCCTCAGCCAATGCTTTTGCTGCTCTGGGTAACCTGTCTGGGCTTCCTTAGCTTACATTATTTCTCCACCATCCACATAGGTGATTAAAGCCTTCCTTAATTATTAGTATAGTGAAAAGTGCTTCAACATTCGCATGTAATACAATATCTCTTCGCTTCTTTCCACATACAAGTCAGAAATATTTATTTTATATTATAACCTCTATATTTAACGATATTTTGGCTATTCGATCCTTATTCAGGTACTCTGGCTTTTTTTCTCCTTTCAAGCAATAAATCTGCAGTGTACTACAGAAACCTAAAAATTAAGTGCTTGCCTATGTATTCATGGTATCAGTCTGAAACAGATTTTTTGTTTGGTTGTTTTTTGTTTATTTTTTTTTTTCTTTACACAAAAGGAATCTTCTGCTTTGAAGGATTTGCATATTATTATATTTGTCTCATTTTAATTGCTACTTTATTTTCCAAATCTGTAATAAAAATATAGCTGATAATAACTATTGTTTTAATTCTCCCTGGATGTGGAGTCAATACGGTAATCCTGAAACATTAGGAATATTCATTTTTAGAGAGTTCCTTCCTCAAAACACAACAAGCCTGATTTTCATTTGGCTCACATTGCAAGAAAAGGAAGAATTAGGTATGTTATTCCTGCTCTATGTCTTTCCTCCACAGCATGGATCCAGACATGGTAAACTGTTCCCTGGAAGTTTTACACCTTTGTCTTTTAGGTAGGAAGGTAAAAGATACATTCATGGATACTTTCTGGGTCCTATTAATAAATTGTATCTGAAAACATGCACAGAGACCTGTGCCAGTGCCAGACTGGTGTCTCTTTTGCGCAAATCTTCTTGTGGTAAGTACTCTGGCATGTCATCCCATGTCTGCTGTTGGGTCCAGAATAGACCCAGAGCACACTGTGCAAGAGCAGCGTTTATTTCTGCAGCAGTAAATCTGTAGCTAGGAAGATGCTGTTTCTGCACTATGTGTTGCTCTTGACTCAGAGTAAAGGATGTAATTTTATCTCTTTTTGCCTTCCTTTACATACAAATGTCTGTAACAAATGAGGAAACTGTCCTTGGCAAGGGGGAGAGCATGAGTCTCAGGTTGGATCGGTTAGGTCACAGGAGTTTGACCACAGAGAATTTAATTTTGATAGTTTGGGCAGCACTGAGGCCACTGGCACTGCAGAAGGATATTACATTTTGTTTCTTCATTTTAGATGTCTTACTGTTGGAGAAGATGACCAAAAGTTTTAAAAGTAATGAGACAGTGAGGCTGTGACCCCGTGGGACGGCCACTCTGGAGCAGGCTCCTGGCAGGACTTGTGACCCCGTGGGTGGCCCACGCTGGAGCAGTCTGTTCCTGAAGGACTGCAGCTCATGGGAGGGACCCACACTGGAGCAGTTCATGAAGAACTGCAGCCTGTGGGAAGGAATCATGTTGGAGAAGATCATGGAGAACTGTCTCCCGTGGGAGGGACCCCTGAGGAGTCCTCCCCCTGAGGATGAAGGAGCGGCAGAGATGTGTGATGAACTGACCACAACTCCCATTCCCCATCCTCCTGCGCCGCTTGAGGGGAAAGATGTAGAGAAAATCAGGAGTGAAGTTGAGCCCTGGAAGAAGGGAGGGGTGGGGAGAAGGTGTTTTCAAGATTTGTTGTTTTTTTTTTTTTTTTTCTCTTCTCTCATTATCCTACTCTGTTTTTGCATGATAATAAATTAAACTAATTTCCCCAAGTCGAGTCTGTTTTCCTGTGACGGTAATCAGTGAATGATCACTCCCTGTCCTTATCTTGGCCCATGAGCCTTTCGTTATATTTTCTCCCCCTGTCCAGCTGAGGAGGGGGAATGATAGAGCAGCTTTGGTGGAAACCTGGCGTCCAGCTGGGGGCAACCCACCAGCACATCCTTCCATGTTCTGATCTCTTCAGGAAACTTGTTACACAGCTGTAGCTGCTTTATTTCCACCACTTTCTGTTTCCTGGGCTTTGTAAGCTGCGTTGCCAAAAGCATTAAAATCTAATCTGAAATAAAATGCAATGAGTAAGTGTAAAGAACAAAAAAATGGGTAAAGGGACTTAACACAAATGGCTTTCTTGAGCTTTGATTAAACTGAGGTATTTTACCCAGTCTCCTTGAAAGCCTGCTCCTCATCGTATTTCAAACCATGCAGAGGAGAACAGTAATAATTTAAAAGTATTTGATGTTTTATGCATAATTTTTCATATCTGGAAAGAAAAGCAAAAATGTATTATCTAAAAATAGCTTAAATGGCTGTTTATGTTGCATTGCTTGTATTGCGCTGGTAATACACTTCTGTTGCTGTACACGTGGAGCATTTCTCTATCATTTAAAAATGAACAGAGATGCTGAGGTGCAATTGCTGGAGATAAATATTCTTCAAAGTTTTTGATGTTAATGTACAGACCAACACAGGAGTTCTGAAGAAGTTCAGTGTAAAGCAAATCTTTTTTTCTTATTTGCAAGAACCTGAATACCTGAAAGTGAGCCAAAGTATTCCCAGTGCTTATTTTGAGGAAGTTTGTGAGTGGACTTTGTATATTGTATTCTACTTCTCAATAACCTTCTGAAGCATTAGAAGACTGTAGATTTTGATGAGAGTATCAATAAAAATATCTTAGTGTGTCCCTTGGATGACTTTTTCAGGGGGGGTTGAACGTATTTCTCATTTTACTTATAGAACATAATAAATGGGCATTGGATTATTGGTGCTCCAGAACACAGAGAAGTTGCTATGTATGTTCAAGTATGTTGAAATGGCTGTACTTTAGCTTAACTGAGACTGATGGTAATTTGTTTCTCCTGAAGTAAATTTAATAGCACTATGCAATCAGTAATAATATCCATCTGATGTTTTATCCTGTGTAATGATACCATTGATCTAGGTTACCCCCAGTTAATTTTAATCTATCAGCACTGATATTTTTCATCTATGAACTGCTAGTATTTCGGTTGTAACACTTCAAGTGTTACAACCTAAAAATTAAGATCTGCCTTGTTTCCATGTTGCATGTAGTAGTAGAACACTGATTATTAGCTAAAGCCTGGGAAATCTCACAAGGACTTGCCTACCTTTATGAGTACCCTGAAAAAAACCCCTCCTTAATACCAGACCAGAAACAAATAAAAAGAGAGTGCAAGTACTAAAAATTATCATCACTTTAAGGCTGTGGAAACAAGGAAAACGAGTTAAAGAATTTGGCACCCAGATCCTACTGACATTCACTGGGAATTTAACTTCTCAGACTCAGCTAGAAATCTTAAATTTGGAGTCAGATTTTGAAAAGATATTGCTTATTGAATGCATACGTACATATAGTAACATGCTCAGAAGAATGCTGGTTGCCGAGCACAGTGACAAGCCCACATCAGTGAATACTTTGATATCCAAATATTAAATATTTTGACTTAGTGACATGCTTCTATATCTGGAGCCAAGTAATATCAAAAGTAGGTAAGTATTTGAAACCCTCTGCTACATTTTTCTTATGTATTGTTGACTCTCGATGACGTTTGCTGGCCCTTTAAGAGTAATTTGTAGTTATATTTATTCTCAGTCAGGACATAAAATACCTGACAGCATATTGTGGTCCTGAGACTACTATAGTAATAATGGACAATCTTACTTATCCCAATTCTTCTGAAGCACATTTCATAGGAGTTAAAGTGAAAATCTTCTTCACAACAGTTGCAGAGATTTAATTAAATCTTTCTTTATCAATGGTAATCATAAAAATATATTTCTAATCCTTTACTGATTGAGTAAAAGACTATCTTTTAAAGCTTTTAAGCTGCTTATTTTTGAAATCTTCACACAAGTAATTTTAGAGAACATTGATAACAGAAACGTTTTTCAATTAAAATAATTCCTATAGAGGACAAGATAAAAGGGTTCATTATTTTCATCATGCAGTAATGTTAGCTACGTTTTAAAGTACTCTTTTTCTAAGTATGGCTTGAAATAATACAGTAGGCACAGTTGTAGGTTGTATGTATACAAACAGTATATACAACAGTAGAGGTTGTATGAAGACCTTAACAGGAAAAGAAACTACAATCCTGCCACAAGAACTTTCTGTAATAAAGAGAAGATTCATTTACCAACTTCTGTTCCCAGCTGACAGCAGAGCACAGAGATAGCGAATTAAAAATCCTGTCAGTTATTAGTCCAAAGGCAGAATTACATACCTGAAGTGCCCATGGTTGTTTCTTCCCTAGATAGAATTCTAGGTTCTTAATATCTCTCAAAATATAAGGATTAACTTAAGCTAAAAGAGTTGCAATAAGACATGAAATTCTGTCATAGTCCATGAGATTATTATTTTCACTACACTCGTTGTTCCTCTCATAAATTCAGCTGACCACATCATTTCACCTATGGGGAGACACCATCCTTCTACAGAGAGACCTTGCAAAGCCCAACACTATGCACTGCAGCCACTCGGCTCCTCACATAAAAGTCATGCAGGGACACTATTACTCTGTGTCATCGCAGTCAGAAAAGGACCTCAAACTAGGGAGGGAAAATAGCTTTCTAAGTTTGGAAATGCCTTGACCTTCCCGTACTGAGCAGAGACCTTTCCAATGTGCTAGCGACGATAGGAAGGTGCTTTTGCTGACTGCTGGGCAGAGGCTACAGCAGCAATCAGGTAGCGGACACGGAGAGACACAAAGGGAAAATGGGGACCAGAGACTGCTTGGAAGAGCAGGCTCAGAGCTACCTTCAGTAGCAACCAACCCGATGTCAGAAGTCTGCTGAAAAGAGAGGAAAGAACTTGAGAAAATGGAAGTGTTGTCTGCTGATTGCAACAGAACAGAGAAAAAGAGATGCCAAAACTCAAAACTGTAGTAATCTCAATATGAAGACTCCCAGTTAAAGCAGTTTCCATAATCTACTTTCCAGACCCAACACTTTTCCGGTAATAATTTTATAATCTCTCTGACTCATAAATTAATTGAGTTCTTTTCTATATTAGTAAAAAATTTCCTCACTCGGCTCCCAATAGATGCAGTAAAAGACAGTGATCATGGTAAAAAAAATGACTTAATAATACTCCTGCCTCTTCCCAGAGACTGTCAAATGTCTCCTTACCACATGATCCCACTGTGGTAGTAGCTGCCTAATTAAAATTCTGTGCAGCTCTTTGAAAGTGGAGCACGTTTATCTTAAGATGGTTTGTACTCTGTTTTAATGCGTTGTCTCATTCTGCTCTTTCCTAGATGTTGCATCTGTTTGAAACGTACAGTGCTATATATATAATTGCTACCAGTCTCATGGTGCCTAATGAAGGTATTCAGTTACTCCTGATCTATGCATTTTTCTTGGAAACTACTAGGAGTATATTTCATTGTTGTAGCTACGTCTAGCAATTGTGCTCTGGCATATAACTTCGCGCTTAGAAGAAATGGCGTGGAGGCTGCCTTGTCAGATGCAGTTTTGCACAAAGTATGCCGAGCAATTGGTCAGACAGGAAAATGGTACGGTGCATCTATCACAGGAGCTTCATGCTGCAAAGAAAATGAGACAAGCGTGGCAAATGGATCTATGCTCCCCTGGGCTAATATTAAAGGAAAACATCTGAAAAACATACGTTGTGATTTGCCCATAAGTAGGAGCAGAGATCTGTGGGGAATTGTGCCTCTATTTAACGTGTAATGCCTTCCAATGACAGAACTCTTGATTAAGTTATCTCTGCCCTATACGCTTAATCTGTTCTGTCATGAATGAAGCATCGGGGGGGTGTGTGGGTGTGGAACTTCAACAATTTACTGTTTGAGTCTTATTGCCGCAGAATAAGATCACTAGCATCTTTCTTGTGTCATTCAAGAAATTTAAGACAGGGCTGTTCAATCATCAGTTCCCCATAGACTGCACCATCTCTGAAACTTCAGTGCTCCATGGAGATTTTTCTTACAAAGTATATATTTAAACAAAACATGCTTCATTGCTTCTCTGCATAACATGTAGCATATGGTTAAATTGCCTTTAGGATATCCATTTCATTGTACGGCTAGGTCTTATTCACTTTTTTTTTCTGTTTCTTTTCCTTACCCATTGTGCCATTAATTATGACCATAAAGTAGTCAATTAGTTGAGATTAAAGATTTGGTTACCGTCATGACCCCTGGCAGTATGATTTCACTCAGCTTTAAGCTTATCTTTCTGCAATCTTTTTTAAAGCTAAAGCCATTGCTGGATTTGAAGCAGTAACATCATTGTAACTAAATCCAAAAGCGCTTCAGAGATGAGGTAAAAATAGAGGTCCTTCAAGCGGTAGCTTGAAGACAGAGCAAACGCTTTACAGATGTTGTCTACTAGATTTAAAAAAAAAAAATAATCAGGAAAATGTTCATTGAAAAAAAGAAGAAATAATGTCTGTTTGGGAAAGATCTAAATCAACAGCAGCTAATTTCTTCCTGTAGATAGCCAGCAGCTAGTTTCTTTCAATATTGTGGCTTGCCAGGAATAATCACATAATATCGAACAATTCAGAGGTCTATTTAGACTGTAGTCTGTTTGACACAGAGACCGTTGGTTTTATGCTTGCATAGTGCTTGGCCTACCCTGTTACTGTCTTTTACTCTATTATTCTCTATTACAGAGTAATAAATACTCTCTCCTCCCCAGTTATGGAACATGTTTAACACTGTAAACTTGTTGGTTCTTGTAGCAGAAATCAGGAATAAAGAAAAAGCCCTACAGCACTATCTTTCTTCCAGATGTCCACTGCTAGGATGCAATTAAAATGTAATCATTAACTGAATAAGAGTTTTGCCTAAACATATAAATGTTATATAAATACATACAAATAAATAAACTTATATATGATTTATATAAATGTATTACAAATATAACTTTTCCTTAATATATATAAACCTGATTTAGAAAGTCAATCTTTTGATTGTAGTGTGACTCGCTGCTATTTTTAATGTTTTTATATGACTAGGTGGCTCAATACAGTGAGTATTGTGTGGGAGTGAATGAATGATTAAGGGAGATTGAAAGTCTGAGATACTGTTCATGAGTGTTAATGGTAGTTCAGTGCTATTTCTCACGCAATTATCTGGCCAGGGTTATTACTTTTAGAAATTAAAACCCAATCAAAATCAACTAAAGGGCTTTTTTTAGGCTTTTTTTTTTGTTTGTTTGTTTTTTGTCTGGCAGTAAAGCTGGATTTGGTTTTACTGAAACGCTTCTCAGAGTCTTAGTCATTTTAAAATGCAATCTGTGTTACATTTGACAGGCTCATTGTGGGGAGCCTTGATAGTTTGACATTTAGCTGTTGTTCAAGGAGGAATGAAATACAACCAGTGTTTTCACATGTATGTGATCAACAATTGCAAACAAGGCAAATAGGGCAATTTTAAGAATAAAGTATTCAGTTGTAACGGAATAACGTACATTGGGACCATACTATTGTGATGAAGCTTGGATGCAGGAAGGGAAGTCAACAAATTACTTGTCTTCTGTGCAAGTACCCGGTTTAGTCATTGCTCAGGTGTCCCCAATGGTCCAAATGATGACTATAGGACCTAGGCATGTGGTACTGAATTAAGGACATTGTTGCATTTTTGCTTCAACATTTTTCATTGCCAGCAGAGAACCTCATTCATATAAGATCTCTTTCTTTCAATTGCTTAGTGAGAAAAACGGAGGAGGAAGACATCATGAAAGGGTATTACAGATCAGAGTATAAATATCATTTCATCTTTCTGGGGCTGCAAACGTGAAATCAGGCAAGGGAAGAAGGAGACCTGCATGGCTGAGCAGGGACCTTCTGAAAAAGCTCAAGTGGAAGAAGGGAGTTTACAATAGGTGGAAGAAGGGGCTGACCACTTGGGAGGAATACAAGAATGCTGTCAGGGTATGCAGGGAGGAAACAAGGAAAGCCAGGGCAGCCTTGGAATTGAACCTGGCGAGGGATGTCAAGCCCAACAGGAAGGGTTTCTTTAAGTATATAGGAGACAAAAGAAAAACTAGGGAAAATGTGGGCCCGCTGTTGAACGAGACAGGTGCCATGGTGACAGATGATGCAGAGAAGGCGGAGTTGCTAAATGCATTCTTCGCTTCTGTCTTCACTGTTCGGGCCAGTCCTCGGGAAACCCAGACTTTGAAGGTAACAGAGAAAGTCTGGAGGGAGCAAGACTTTCCTTTGGTTGATGAGGAGAAAGTTAGAGATCAGTTAGATAAACTGGATATCCACAAATCCATGGGGCCTGATGGGATGCACCCTCGAGTGCTGAGGGAGCTGGGGGAAGTCATTGCTGGGTCGCTCTCCATCATCTTTGAAAGGTCCTGGAGGACAGGTGAGGTGCCTGAGGACTGGAGGATAGCTAATGTCACTCCAGTCTTCAAAAAGGGCAAGAAGGATGACCTGGGAAACTACAGGCCGGTCAGCCTCACCTCCATCCCTGGAAAGATGATGGAACAGCTTGTGCTGGGTATCATCTCAAAGCACCTGGATGAAAAGAAGGTTATCAGAAGTAGTCAACACGGATTCACTAAGGGGAAGTCGTGTCTGACTAATCTGATAGCATTCTATGATGAAGTGACTAGATGGGTGGATGAGGGGAGGGCAGTGGATGTTGTCTACCTTGACTTTGGCAAGGCTTTCGACACTGTCTCCCACATCATCCCCACATGCAAGCTTAGGAAGTGTGGGCTAGATGAATGGACAGTGGGGTGGATTGAGAACTGGCTGATAGATAGAGCTCAGAGGGTTGTGGTTAGTGGTGCAGAGTCTAGTTGGAGGTCAGTAACAAGTGGTGTCCCTCAAGGGTCAGTACTGGGTCCAGTTCTGTTCAATATATTCATTGATGATCTGGATGAAGGGATAGAGTGTACCATCAGCAAGTTTGCTGATGACACAAAACTGGGAGGAGTGGCTGACACACCAGAAGGCTGTGCCACCATACAGAGAGACCTGGACAGGCTGGAGAGTTGGGCAGGGAGGAACCTAATGAAATTCAACAAGGGTAAATGTAGGGTACTGCATCTGGGAAGGAATAACCCCATGCATCAGTACAGGTTGGGGGCTGACCTCCTGGAGAGCAGCTCTGTGGAAAGTGACCTGGGAGTCCTGGTGGACAACAGGGTGACCATGAGCCAGCAATGTGCCCTGGCGGCCAAGAGGGCCAATGGCATCCTGGGGTGCATCAAGAAGAGTGTGGCCAGCAGGCCGAGGGAGGTCAGCCTCCCCCTCTACTCTGCCCTGGTGAGGCCGCATCTGGAGTGCTGCGTCCAGTTCTGGACTCCCCAGTTCAAGAAAGACAGGGATCTGCTGAAGAGGGTCCAGCAAAGGACACGAAGATGATTAGGGGATTAGAACATCTTTCATATGAGGAAAGGCTGAGGAACTTGGGTCTCTTTAGTCTAGAGAAAAGAAGACTGAGGGGGGATCTTATTAATGCTTTCAAATACTTAAAGGGAGGATGCCAGAGGGATGGGAGGAGTCTTTTTTCAGTGGTGCCCATTGATAGGACGAGGGGTAATGGGCACAAGCTTGAACATAGGAAGTTCCATCAACATGAGGAGGAACTTCTTCACTTTGAGGGTAGTGGAGCACTAGAACAGGCTGCCCAGAGAGGTTGTGGAGTCTCCCACTCTGGAGACGTTCAAAACCCGCCTGGATGCTGTCCTGTGCAACCTGTTGTAGGTGACCCTGCTCTGGCAGGGGGGTTGGACTAGATGATCTCCAGAGGTCCCTTCCAACCCTGACTATTCTGTGATTCTGTGAAATTACAAAGTGGTTTCCAAAGGATACAAAAATACCCACTGGAATTCTGGCAATATCTTAAAGTCTGTCAGTTCATTGTAAGGATATTATAAGTGACAGCATAACCTCTGTGGATATTTCCAGTTAGTATTTTGCCTTAAAATTTCCATTGTTGGCAACATCCTTTTACTAACTTTCAGACAAGATAGCACTTGAAAATAGCAACATTAGCAACATCTCTTTGTAATAAAGACATGACATACAGTTTACAGTGTCATTTTCCATCATGACCACACATTAATTATGGTCAAAACCTGATTGTCTTCAGAAGACAGATTTAATATAGTTCCGACATTAAAAACCTGCGTGAAAAGCTAGTGAGAGCATTCTACGCAAGCTGGTCTCCGAGGTTTTGTTGTGAGATGATTTCTACCTGTGACGCGAAGAGTTAGCCTTACATCAAGTTTTGGCATGTTGAATTTGGTCATTCCTGAACATTTTCTTGACATTTCTTGACATTGCTGGCTATTGTTCAGCCTCCGATCATTCTTGCTATATTCAGAAAGAGCTAAACGTGGTGTAACTAGCAGTCAGTGTGCACGACTGCATCTGTATCCACTCTGACTAGATGATGTGAACCAGGGGCAAAGCACAAAGTATGTCATCCCTAAGGTAAATTCTTCATGTGAGTAGCAGTGTTCACAATATTAGCGGTGCGTAACTCTGGCTTCACAGACTAGCCCTACTTTGCTTAATTGATAGTTTGGGCACAATGCTAATGGCCTTCAGAACAGCTCCATATCAGGAACATTACAATAAAATTCAGGTGAATATAGACAAAGATCTTAGACTTTCCTTAGAAAGAAAAAGAAGAACAAGTAGGCAGGAAGAGTAACCTAACTGAAAAAGAAAGAGGGGAATAAGTATTCAAATGTCAGGGTTTTTTTGATCAAAAGAGTAAGTACCGAAATATTCAATAACTTCCCTGCTAGCATAAATGAGACGACTTGCTTTATTGCTTTCTATTCATGTTGCTTTGGCAGCAAAGGATCACCTCTGCCTTTTCTGAGCCCAGGTCCAGCAAGACTTCTGTAAGCCAGTGGAGCTTCTGCTTTGCGTAAAATAAATCATGTGTGTAAATCTTTGCACTACTGCACTTAAGTAAGCTGTAGGGTGGGAAAACTCTGCAAACAGCTGCAGGTAAATGTTAACAGAGATAGCGGTGTAAGGACTTTGTCCAGAGAAGATTCAGTTTCAGGGACTTCTGACCCCGAACCTTTTCCCATCCAGAATTCTGTATTGGCAATTGCATATAAATAATGTGAACTATGTATATCTGAACATAATATGATTATTTGTATAATACATCCATTCCCAATCCTTCCTCTTACATCAAACTCTCCCAATCCATGGTTGGTTGCTGCTTAGGGTATTCTTTGTGGTCTGAATAAAATTTTGAAAGTCATTCTTACTTGTTTTCCCTCTAGATACGATGCACATTGTCAGGGGACTTTAGTGTAGTATTTCCTCCCTTCCCAAGAAGGAGGTGAGAAAGTGGCACTCGATTATTTAATACATTCAGAATGATTTCCCCTCTCATATTCAGGGCTCATAAGCATCTTCTTGTATGCTTTATTTTGGCCCCGTCAACCTACAGTCTCTCCCATTAGGTCGTTGTCCTTTTGTACAAAGCTGCGATTGAAAGACTGGCATCAACAGGGAGCGAATAAGAAGGTACAGGATTGGAAGCTCCAGGAAGAAGAAGAGGTTTTTGAATGGGTTGTTTTGTTGAGTCCTAGGTCAGCAAGTCATCATCTACATGCAACCTGCCATGACATCCAGATCAGGAGGAAAGCAGACAGCCCAAAAATAACTTAAACCAACAGACTAAAGTCATTAAGTGACTGTGAGTGATGTGAGTATAGAGAAAAGGCTTGAAGTTTTAAGCAACACAGGCAGAGAGACAGAAAAGGTGGACAGGTAGGAGATTCAGATAGGTTGACAGGTAAAAAAGCCTAATGATATACAGGGGTGACACAAGAAAGAAACATCCATAAAAGTGTCTATCTAATGCAGCATCTTGTAGTGACAAGTGACCTAAGAACCTAAAAGACATACTGAAGACATGACAGCTGGTGCCCCTTGTTCTCTGTGAAATCCTGACCAAACCACTTGGATATATCACGGAATCACGGAATTTTCAGAGTTGGAAGGGACCTCTAGAGATCATCTAGCCCAACTCCCCTGCCAAAGCAGGATTGCCCAGAGCACATTACTCAGGACTGCATCCAGGCGGGGCTTGAAAATCTCCAGAGAAGGGGACTCCACAACCTCCCTGGGCAGCCTGTGCCAGTGCTCTGTCACCCTCACCGTAAAGAAGTGTTTCTGTGTATTTGAACGGAACTTCCTGTGTACTAACTTGTGCCCGTTGCCCCTCGTCCTGTCACTGGGAACCATTGAAAAGAGCCTGGCTCCATCCTCCTTCAACCCACCCTTTAGATACTTGTACGCCATAATAAGGTCTCCCCTCAGCCTTCTCTTCTCCAGGCTAAAAAGTCCCAGCTCTCTCAGCCTTTCCTCATAAGGGAGATGCTCCAATCCCTTAATCATCTTAGTTGCCCTTCGCTGGACTCGCTCCAGCAGTTCCCTGTCCCTCTTGAACTGGGGAGCCCAGTATCTTGGTGTATGCATCTTGGTGCTAGTGAGCATGTTGGTATGAGAGCATGAGTGAGTAAAATCCCCACTCCCATTTCGTAGTACTTGTACTCCTTCCAGTAGAGTCCTTCCCAAGAGTCTCATCACTTCCTTACTTTCAGAGGATTTAAAAACTTCTTCGAGATGCATGGAAGATTTTTTGTGCCCAGACATAGTTGCTCCACTGATTTCATAAAAGGCATTGATACCATTAAAACACAGAATAAAGAAGGTCAGGAGGGGCCTCTGCAGGTCACCTCATGATCTACACAAGGCTCAGGTTAAAGCAGACTACTCAGGGCTTTCTACAGTTGGCTTTTTGAAACCAGCAAGGAAGGAAATGCCACAGCCTCCACGGTCAGCCTGTTCCAGTGAATGATTACCTTTTTCGTATTATTCACTCATTACTCATTCCAAACTTACTTATTTTGCTTTCTTAACCTTGTTGCATGTTAAACATTAGTCTTTAGTAAATGTTCTTTTAGAAAATCATAGAAAACAGGGAATACGTAAAGAAGGCAGCACCTTTTTTCAGACCCTGTGCAGAACTTTGCAGTTAATATTTCTCTACTTACTGACACACCACTTATTTGGATAGATCACTTAAATCTCTCCGATATTCCTTAGAGTCTTTTTACTTCTTATTTTTGGCTAAAGTAGTCAACCCTGTATCTTCTACAGATTTTGCTACTTGACTACTCACAGTAGTAGTATTGTTAAAAGTACTGTTAAAAAAAAATCTGCTAAATCTTATCAACAGTAAACCCATGCTGACTTACAAACAATTATACAAACATAATTATAATCTCATTTAAAAAGCCCTAAATTCTTTCCTTTTAAGTTTTTTTTTTTCACATTTATGATCAGTACAGCTTCATATATTCATTTTCAATTCATATCATCTGGGCTGTGTTGTTTATTTGGTTGATTTCTATTCAGAACAGGTAACATCAGTTTAGTGAGAAAAGCATGTTTCTAAAACCATGTTAAATTCTGTCAGTTTGTATGAAAAACTTCACCCACTTGTGCTATAGTGTCATAAAGGCATTTTTCCTGTTTCTTTCTGAAAATTAGAATATATTCATGTTGTTTATAGGTTGGACAGTGGCATAGTCACATGCATGAACATCATAGATTGAAATTGCAGGTGTGCACTAGGATATATCACTTGTATTAATCAGAAAAGGAAACTAATTTAGACTTTCAGAGGAACCTCCAATTTAACAAATACTCGAGCTGAGCTGTCTGGCTCTTAACTCCCACTGAGTGAATTACCTATTGGCAGACTTCTGAAACCTTTTCAACAAGCTTCAAGGGATGGTGGTAGCTCTGTATGGAAAAAAGCAACTGGCGATCCACTGAAATGGACTATTGTTAAAAACAAATTGTCAAGAAATCAGTTTTCTATATGAAGCTGTGAAATCTGTTTTTCTCCGGAGCTGACGTAGCTACCTCCCAGGCCTAGACTCACCAGTTGTAGCTTCTTTGGGTCCATAAATTACTGAAATAACTTGAAGCGTCTCAGCTCTGTTCATTGCCTGCTATTTTTCTTCTTCTCACACATCTGTGAGAAATACAGACCCAAAGGATTTCTTCAGACACTGTTCATGTCTGAAAACTGGAGGTCAAATAATAAAGAGAGAGAGATATCAGGCCTTGTGGCTTAGGAGGTGAAATATGCAGAACATAAATGTAGACATGGAAAATTCAAAGAGAGAAATGCCCACTGGTAGCACGTGGTCCCCACCACTTCTGTACGACACACACACACAGTTGATTCACAGTCATAAAAGGAGCCACAATGACCTGCTGAGTGAGTAGTTAGATTGACTCCCTTCCCTCTATTTTATACAAACGTACCTACCTGCAGTGTGTTGTGAAAGACCTACACTACTTATTCAGCTTGTGCAGTTCCAGTGACTTAATAGTAAGTGTTAGTTAAGTCATTTGCAAAACAGCAATCAATAAAACATGCTGTCTGGAAAAAAACACTCTAAGCTTTTTTGAACATGCTTTCCAACAATATTATTTGGAAATATACAAGCTGGAAAATCAAAGCTGGTTACAGCAATGAGAAATATGATATCTACTTTTGTAGAATTCTCCCTTTGTAAATGCACTTTAAAAGAAGGATAGCAATTAAGATTGAGTTTCTTGTTCCTGCTTTCTGAATTATGAAACGATACATTAAAAACATTTAGTAGGTGCAGTTCATTATTGAAAAGGCATGTAAGTACTCTGTTCTTAAATAAAACATTGACTAAATTACTGTGGAATTGAATAAATAATACAAAGCACCCAGAGGTTGCTACCATAATTGCAAAGTAAGCAGACATTTGATTATATAGCTGTAGAAGTGAAGGGAAGTAAAATTGCTGATATTTCTCAATAATTACAGGTCCCATAGGTATTTTCTTCTCCCTAAAAAAGAGAAGTAAACAAATGCTGTGAGTCATTACTTTTCCATAATGACTTGCAAAGCCTAGCATTAGGAAACTTTTAGGAAAAATTGTTGGTTAAATAAGCATGAGTGATCAAATACACTGCATGTTTAATGAAAATCCATTCTAGAATGTAATTAGGAAATGAAATGATTCATTGAGATTACTTTTTTACCTTTTGGTTCTAAATCCAGAAAATCTTATTACTTGGATTTATGTTTGTTCAATCCCCATTGGTTTGAATGGAGACCTCTGATTCAATAGCTTTTTGGATCCATTCTACATAGTTGCAGAGCTACAGTAGAGAATTTAGAACACTGAAATGTTGCAAAGAGCTACGCTTGGTTGCAGTACTGGGTTTTAAGACAGAAGGTAATTTTCAAGGAAGACATAACGAAATACCATGGATGTAAATGAAATGGGTTTGCAGCCTTAAAATGTCATTAGAAGGAGTCTGCTTATAAGGACTTCTACACAAAGTTACAGTTAAGTAGTGACTTACATACAATATGGTTTATACAAAAATGTGTGGATTGTACCATAAGAATATGTAATATACAAATTTCTTGAAAGGAGGGAATGGGACCGGCATGGCTGAGTGAAGACCTGCTGGTCAAACTAAAGGGTAAGAAAGAGATGCACAAGCTGAGGAAACAGGGACAAGTATCCTGGGAAGAGCATAGTGATACTGCCTGGTTGTGTAGGGATGGGGTCAGGAAGACCAAGATGCAGCTGGATCTGAACATGTCAAGGGATGCAAAGAATAATAAGAAGGGCTTCTGCAGGTATGTCAGCCAGAAAAGAAGGTCAAAGAAAGCGTACTGCCCCCGATGAGCAGGACTGGCAAACTTGTAATGATGGATGAGGAGAATGCTGAGGTACTCAACAATGGTTTTGCCTCAGTCTTTACTGGCAACCTCTCTCCCCACACCTCTTGAGTAGATGGACTGCAAGACAGGGACTGGGCGAGCAAACTTCCTCCCACTGTAAGAGACGATCAGGCTCGTGACCACCTGAGGAACCTGAACATACAGAAATCTACGACAAGATGCATCCCATACTCCTGAGGGAATTGACTGATGCAGTTGCTAAGCCACTCTCCATAATATTTGAAAAGTCATGGCAGGTAAGTGAAGACCCTGGTGACTGGAAAAAGGGAAACATTACACCCATTTGTAAAAATGCTAAAAAGGAGGACCCTGGAAACTACTGACCTGTCAGCCTCACCTCTGTGCTTGGGAAGATCATGGAATAGATCCTCCTTGAAGCAATGCTAAGGCACATGGAGGACAGGGAGGTGATTCAAGACAGCCAGCATGGCTTCACCAAGGATAAGTCCTGCCTGACCAACCTAGTGGCCTTCTGTGATGGAGCGAGTACATCAGTGGGCAAAGGAAGAGTTATAGATGTTATCTATCTGCACTTCTGTAAGGCCTTTAACATGGTCCCCCACAACATCCTCCTCTCTAAATTAGAGTGGGATGGATTTGATAGGTGGACTGTTTGGTGGATGAAGAATTGGTTGGATGCTTGCATTCAGAGGGTAGCGATCAACTGCTTAATGTCCAGATGGAGATCAGTGACAAGTGGTGTCCCTCAGGGGTCCATATTGGGACCAGTACTGTTTATCTTCATCAGTGACATAGACAGTGGGACTGAGTACACCTTCATTAAGTCTAAATGCACCTTCAGTAAATCTGAAGATGACACAAGCTGAGTGGTTCAGTTGACATGCTTGAGGGATGCAATGCCATCCAGAGGGACTTGGAGAGGCTTGAGAGGTGGGCCCATGTGAACCTCATGAGGCTCAACAAGGACAAGTGCAGGGTCCTGCACCAGCGTTGGGGCAACCCACAGTATCAGTACAGACTGGGGGATGAAGGGATTGAAAGCAGCCCTGTCAAGAAGGTCTTGGGGATTCTGGTGAATGAAAAGCTGGACATGAGCTGACAATGTGCGCTCACAACCCAGAAGGCCAACCATATCCTGGGCTGTATCAAAAGAAGTGTGGCCAGCAGGTCGAGGGAGGGGATTCTGCCACTCTGCTCTGGTGAGACCCCACCTGGAGTACTGCATCCATGTCTGGAGCCCTCAACATAAGAAGGACATGGACCTGTTGGAGCGGGTCCAGAGTAGGGCCACGAAAATGATGAGAAGAA
Organism: Vanellus vanellus; assembly: GCF_965231255.1. Classification (NCBI taxonomy): domain Eukaryota; kingdom Metazoa; phylum Chordata; class Aves; order Charadriiformes; family Charadriidae; genus Vanellus; species Vanellus vanellus. The sequence continues at coordinate 62,491,646 of NC_138907.1, forward strand.
TGGAGCACTTCTCCTCTGAAGACGGTTGAGAGAGTTGGGGTTGTTTGGCCTGGAGAAGAGAATGCTCCAGGGAGATCCTTTTGTGGTGTTTCAGTACTTAAAGGGGGCCTACAGAGAAGATGGCGACAAACTTTTTTAGCAGGGCCTGTTGCAATAGGACAAGGAGTAATGGCTTTAAACTAAAAGACAGAAAATTTAGACTAGATATAAGGAAGAAATTTTTTACAATGAGGGTGGTGAAACATGGGAACAGGTTGCCTAGGGAACTTGTGGATGCCCCATTCCTGGAATTGTTCAAGGCCAGGTTGGATGGAGCACTGAGCAACCTGATCTAGTTGAATGTGCTGCTGCTCATTGAAGGGGGATTGGACTAGATGACCTTTAAAGGTCCCTTCCAACCCAAACTCTTATATGATTCTGTGAACTACATGCACAAGCTTCTGATTTCCCAAATTTTCACAGTCAGCTGTGAAATCTTTCCCCTGTCTGAATAGGAATAATTTATTTGTAACATCCAGACAGTCTCAGGAAACACAGAGCAGGAAACAGTCAAAAAATCCAGTCTTTTCTGACAGCAACACAATCACAATTAAACTCTGTTTTAAAGGCAAGAAAATCACATAGAGATATTAGAAATGTGAATGCGAGACGGTGAGCTGACAGCTGGTTTCTTTCCACAGGTCAAGCTCCAGCTGTCCACATGGTGCTATGGAAGAGCAGGGTTATCCATTCATGTCGTGGATGTAGCACAGGTGGACCTGCCCATGTCCAGCCTGTCCAGCCCTTGGGAAGGTGCCGAGCATGTCTGTGCTCTCACAAATAACCTGGGGGATTTCCAGGAGAGTTCTTACATGTAGAGAACGTGGGTTGGTTGTAGATGGTGACTTGCTGCCTAAACCAATAGACCTAAGACTTACAACAGTGTTTTGTTTTGTGGGTTGTTTTATTTTTCATCAGAAAAACTGGGGACAAAAGGAGGGGTGCAACCCTGATGGAGAGAGAAATGGGAGCCACTGGGTGGAAGGGTAAGTTCTGAAGCAACACTTCCCAGTAATTCTTAGTCTCAATATCCCATAAACCCAACACACTTATGTGAGGTTACCCCAGAAAAATATTTATACTTGCTTCAAGACTTTGCCCGAGAATGGGACATACGAATATCAGTTGGCTTCCATTTTTATTCTCCTTCTCTCATGTTTTATTAACTATACTCCTTGCTGGTTTAGCTGAACTGTTTAAAATCCCTCTTATCAAACAATAGAAAGTTTCTTATGCTAACTTAAAAGGCAATCACAAGGATTTGGTTTTTTTTGCTGCTGAAATTGTACTTTCTCTAGGTTTGGGTTTATGACTTTGATGTCTGGGGAAAATACTCAGTGATTTCCTTACTGTGTCTAGTCACAGGAAGATTGAAATTTTCTCATGTCCTTCCTTTAGTTACACATAGACAGCCAAGCATTCACAGGTCACCAAGTCAAAAAGTCTTAAAAACCCTCAAGAATATTTTTCATTTTTCTATAAAGTGGTGATTACCTGGTATTACAACTATTTCAGAACAGCTAAACCTTTACTGTAGAACATAAAGTGTAGATCCAGGCTAATATAACCAGAAAACATTACGCAGCAGGATTAGCAGCAAATTGAAATAGGAGTAGGTTTTATAACCTGGGGATTACCTAGTCGTGAAGTGTGCAGCATGACATAACCAAAAGACTTTTTTCAGTATAAATCACTAAGTATTTTTTCTTTGTTTTACATCACGTTGGTGTCAAAAGAAGAATGAAACCAGATGAAAGGTTGAAGCTTGAGAAAGTATCTTGGCAGCAACCAAGTCAGTCACTTTTCCAGGACGTATAATAATTCTTACAGTTTTTGAAGTGAAGACTGAAAAAGACAGAGGACTTCTAGCTGTGTGCTTTCCTCCTCTTTTCAGATGGAAGAAATTGCTCAATATGCCTTCGTCTATGTTTCAGAACCAGGCCCGTTTCCGATTTCTGCACAACACATAAATAATTTCTGGAATCCATCATCAGCAGATATTTCTGTCAGCTGCTTAGTCTGAATAAAAGTGAATCTAAAATTTCTATGTGTAATTAAATACTTATTACAGACTTATGCAAAGAATACACAACTAAGAAGTAATAATACCCCTTTAGTTTGAGGCATAAGATTACGGCAGAAATCATTGAGAGGGGAAAAGAAATTTTCTCTTTGGGCGGGCTATTCCATGGTGGCGTTTCCTGTATCTTTCTTTCACTTAAACATCTGCTGTACTGGATAATCATTCTTACGTCTCCCAGTGTGAAACTTTCGTTGCACACCATAGCAGACATAATTTATAAAACACAATCTGTAATCACATTTTACACATCATTCATTCAAGGTCATGCATACTTACATGTCAGGCCCAGTGCTAGTAAATGAGCACCTCAAATGTCATTTCTCAGCTGCCACGTCTAGTTTCCTATCAGTACTCAGGCTGGTTAAAGCCGCCGAAGCATACGTATTGCCAACATACATTTGCCAGAGCAGCTGTAAGGGCAGAAGGCCTCTCTGCCCCAACCTCACTTATTTACAGGGACTGGAGCAATGCTTTCTCCCATAGCACATGACATGGCCACCATTTTGCAGCTCCTGCACCCAAAGAGGGGTTAAGTCCTCTCCTGCTTTCAAAATGTGTTGGTAGCCCACATTTCCACCAATCCATCCAGCTTTAAATTGTGGTTTATACAGTGAGAAACACACAATCAACGTTTCCTGAAGAAATTTCTCCTCTCCCATCCATTTATGAGCAAGTAATTGGGCACACAGGGAACAGATCAGTATATCAAAGCAATCAGTGTTTGAGTCTCTGTACTAATGCAGCACATTTTTTTGCCAAGTTTTGTTTCTGAATAGATTTAGTGTGGTCCCCTGGACCGAACATTCCCATCAGGTGTGTGGTTTGAAGCCTGTCAGATCACCACCATCAGGAGCTGGAAGCAAAGCTTCTGGTATCTTAAAATGCATTTGAGCTGTATATAACATTGTTCTTTGTTTTGTCTTTCTTGGATATTTTTCAATGCATGTTTGGGGACTTACTCCACTCCCAAATCATAGTTTTACTAAACAGGAAAAAATTTCTCTGCTAAACCACAGGTAAATCAGAGACAAGAACAGAAATAAGGTTGTCACCTACTATTAAACTGAAGCTTAACACTGTGTTATTTGAATCTGATGTAGAGAAGTAATTAACCTTGTGTGTACATGTGCGAACACTGGTTGTAACTGCTTTCTCTGGAGTTACTTATACCTCCTGCAGCAGTGAGACATCAGGCTCTCTAGCGGGAATCAAATCAGGATGCAATCCCAGATCTAAGACTTTCAGGAGTCTGCAAGCATTATTCATCTGCCAATAAAATATTTCCCAAGATAATGTATTCCAAACTGGGATTATCTTTTAGACTATAAAGTGTCTAATGAAACTCTATTAACACAAGTGCAGAGACCAGCTGGACATTCTTATGCAGTTTATCATCCAGTATGTGTAAAAGCGAAGGGACTGTAAATCTAACAAGCCTTTGTTCTGTCGCACCACATCTGGGCCTGTTGGACCCACCCACATCTGGGGGTGATTTGGAAGAGGTAAGCAATGAAATTTGATAGCATCTGCATCGACGAGCAGACTGGTAAAATTCATACGTTTAGCATGCAAATCTTATCCTTTCCTTGCTGTTATATACAGTGATGGCACAGCCCTGAGTTCTGGCTGATGAAGAGCATCCCTGGTGCAGGAAGTGTGGATGCAAGCACAACTCTTTTCCAAAGGAACCTTGCAGGTCCAAACGTGTGGGTATACCGAGGGCATCATTCAGCAGCTTGGCCTTACCTTGGGCGTTATCGTGGGGAGGATTCAGTGCATCCAGATCTCTTGATTTTTCATTGCAGGCAACCTACCTGGATTTCCAAAAAATACCAAATCCTACTTTGATTTAAGTCTGCATAGTGACAATAACTTTGTCAAAATTACAGACAATATTGCCTCTCAGTGTCTTGTATTGCTGAACACACCTAGATTTACAGCATGTGAGTCCCCAGAAATAAGAAGCATTATAACATCAACTTTTTAATGCCAGGAATACAGTTAGACACAGATCAGATTTGACTTGTTTTATGTATGGCATACGGGGATATATCAAGAGAGGATATTCACCATAATTTCTATCTATGTCTGAACTTTGTGAGCACAGTAGGTGGTCTGTATTTTGAAAATAATGCAGCCCAATGTCCTCAGATCTGCCCCATAATCTTTATTCCAGTCTGAGGGAGAAGGGAGTGCTCCAAGTCTCACCAGAAACAAGAATGGGAAGGATAGTTGAGGTCTTCGTGCTAAATCTCCTACTAAACTGGAAAAGCATATAAAGAAGGGACTCTGATCATCTCTCTGCAAGGCATGACAAGGGTCATGAAGATCTAACATTTTCTCCATCGTCTCTGTGAGATGTTTTCAATTGAAAGAGAACATCTACTGAGTACCTGAAACTATACCTGTGAGAAATCTGACTGGCCCCACCAGTGGTGGCGGCGTATTTCTGCTATCCTTTCAGTGCATCTGTAACAGGTCACCTACTACTGGTTCATCAAACTTATTTTATCCAGGGCCTTAGTGCTTCCTCACAGGATTTCAGGACAGCGCAGGCAGGGTCTCTCGTGCTGACTTCTCAAAATGTGATTTTCAAGAAGACAACTTGAATATCAGTTCAGCTCCACACTAGGTTTCCTGTCCTGAACACGCAATAGTCAACCAAAAAAACAATTTTTAATAACCTCTAGTCTACCTACTAGTCAAATTATTCATTCTTTTTAATTAAAAAAAACCCCAAGTTTTTTATGAATTAAAGAAATATTCTTGTCATTATTTACAATGTTAGATGAAAATACGTAAAGTATTTATTAGTAGTTTACATTCTCAAAATCTGTATGCATACAAACATATATTTTTACACATATAGGCACAGGAAATAGTTTTTTTTTTAATCACTTGTAGATCCCTCACATTTGAAAATTGGAAGACACTGCAGATTGTTTTGTTTCTGTATGTCTGAAAAGCCTCTGTAGCTGTCAGCTTACGAAGTGCATTTGATATCTTTTGCGGTGTGCAGTGACTCTCAACTTCATGAAATTTGTCTTATTATCATCCATCACCACTCCAGTCAAATCATACCCGAGGCAAGAGAATATAAGACGCATCTTAACTGTGATTACACTGAAAAAAAATGAGACTGTGTATTTCTATGCAATCTTTGTCAACAGTTTGTAGCAAATACTCATTTTCCAGGCAAAAATGCTTTTTCTGATGTCATCCTTGTCTTTACTATTAATGAAGTGGAACAGTGAGCTAAGTTGAAAATGAATCACCATATAAATGATTTGAGAGTAAAACTGAAGCATAAGCAATATTGGTTATGGTTTTGTATGCAAATAATCCTCTATGCAGCTGTTACAATAATGCATTTTTTATCAATTCAAACTCTCTCATATGGTAATGATACCTATGATTATCACTTAAAGAGTAATAAATAACTTCTCCCAAATACATTTTACCAAAATAAAATTGAATAAGCAAGCATGTAATGTACTATAGCTACTTGCACATATATTTAATATAAAATTTCATCTCTAAATTCTACTCTGGATTCTTTCCCAAATGCAGTAAGTTTGTCTACCAGATTTATTGTATCTGTCATTGTTAAAACAAATTAAAACTCACATAAAAGCTTTGGTTGTTAATTTTGTTATTCATCTCTCATAGGTGAAATGCTTTTATCCCCTTTTCCTTTGTGTATTAAGGTTTTGATATAGGGTATTGTGAAAAGTTTTGTTAGTGGCCTGGAACTGCACGCTTTCCGGTGTGTGATCTCACTTTAGCTCAGCATCAATCTCAACCCGTGCCATGCTGTTGCAGACATTTGTCAGCTTTGGGCTGGACGTTTCATAACTCGACAGAATGTGAGTGGAGCAGAACCTAATGGTGAAGGGAAAAGTGATCTCAGTCCTCATGCAGGAAACTGGTCACTGTCGGTTGCTGTCATAGGGACAACTAAAGAGGGTGTGCAGCGGGATGTTTGCATTTCAGATTAACAACAGTTAACACATCTGAGACATACCCATAACTTCAAGCTGTATGAACATCTCTGGACAGTCTCCGAAGTTCAGAGTGACCTGAGATATGACATCTTGATTTCACTTTGTCTTTACAGAGAGCCTGATCACGTAGGAAGAACCCCAGACATCTTATTTAACTGATACTGGTCATGTGATGTTACCATAATAACAAATGGAAAAGATGAAGGCTATGGACCAGGAACATTGCTGAGGCCCTCCTACACAGTAGGTAAATAATTTTAAGCCTTTAAAACTCATAAGATATGTGAGGTTTCCTCATTTCAGTAGGACTAAGACATCACCGTCACAAGTGTCTAATAAAAACAGCCAGTTCAATCGTTAATTAGATTGGCATCAGCAGTACCCCCTGACCCGACTGTCACATAGTTTGCCAATCTGCATCTCCCTGTCTGGGGGGGAATGTCATCTTTGTTGCTACCCCTGCAGTAGTGATAAAAATCACTGGACCAAAACCAGACACCAATTATGTTAGGCATTGTAAGTGAATGATAATAGAAGATAACTCTTGCTCTAAAGAGCATATGATCTGAATAGAAAAAATGGGCAGAAAAGGGAGAGAAAAAACAGGGTCCAAATGTCATCATTCCTATTTTACAGAAGGGAAATATTGTTAAAAAAAAGTTAGGGTAAACAAAAAGCTCTTGTGGATCTGGGATTGGAAGATGGATCTCCTGGATTAATGTTCTAATAAATGCTTATTTAACAAAAGATTAATTTTCTACCTCTGCATCCCACCAACACCATTTTAAGTTACCCGCTGCAGAACTCTGTGAGAAGTGAATAGCAAACCAAAGAGAAACTCATGTTCTTATGTCTGCATATTCACATGCCTTTTTTTCCAAGGATCCTGTTGCCTACTTTCTGTAGTTAAAATTTCCTAGAGTTAACAAATCTCTTTGCTCTAAAGAAACAACATACATTATAAAATACACTAAAATTTTAATATGAGAAGGTACAGGAAAGCATGAGAAATTACCTTCACAGTCAAAAGAAGTACTCCTTTGGACAGATTATAGACATCTATGAAATACTTTTCTTATACTTGTTTTTTCCTCCAAAAGCATCTTCCGTTCGGATTCTCCTGGCATTGGCAATTTTGCCTTTTCTTTCTTACAGCAATTTGTTGTGCTCCTTCGTAGAGTGTATAACGAATGTTTCTCTGAATTCAGATGAAATATGTGTCTCCAGATAAAGGCTTCATATGTAGAGGAAAGTGGTGGATCCTCACAATAAAAATCCTTTGCCTAGACTTTACTGTGGTCCCACACACCTGATGTCTTTTGCACACCTGCAGGATGCTGCAGATTTCTTACTGTTCTCCCTGCCTTTGGCGATGATGCTGAACACTGAATACCACATGTGCCTGGCCTGCCGACACTGCTTTTCCTTCCTGAGAAGACCTCAGTAAAAGCAGAGGCAGTCGATGTTACTCAGCACAGCTTGGTAAAAGAATACCGGAGCAGCTTTATTCCAGACCTGTATTTTGGACCTCTGCGTCTTGTATCTGCCTGCTCAAACCTGTTTGCTTTGTTTGGCTGGCTGTGACTCTTGTGCAGAGCTGACTGATCTCTATGTAAGGATGCCTCTCTGGAGCCACTGATGTGGCTAAAATTATGTCCCCACGAGTCATGTATCTCTCCCTCATGATGATGATATGGCCTTAAAGGAAAAACACCTTTTAGCACCTGAAAAGAGTAAGTGACCTGCATGTGGTTTGTTTTTTTTTTTTTTTTTTAATCAGGTACAAAAAGTTTTGCTTTCTTTTCAGCAGTTTCCAATGAGATTACAGAAGCAAATCCACTACTCATGGGTGTGAGCAGGGCAGCATGGGCAGTATACAATGTCATGCCAAATACTAAGTGTATTGCCTGGGAGACCAAAATGTTATCCACTGAAGGTACTAATTTCCCTGGTTAGTTGCACTCAGCTCAGCAAGGTAGGACAGCTTGGATTTCTATAAAAATCAAGTGTAAACAAAACCAAATTGTACAGTTCTTTTCCACCTCCTTAAAAGGAACAATATTTTTTTCCCTCCTGTTAGTTTTAGTTGCAAAAGCTTTTCCCTGAGAAAATCAACTAGGGCTCTCTATGGCCTTTGGATTAATTGGAAATAAATTACCCCTTTGAGAAAAGGACAATAAACACATAATTGTATTTAACCATACTGATTTTATTTCAGCCATTCCTTGAGACAGATGCACAAAATAACATAAAAGGGCTTTGAAACTCATAAAATATCCATTCTATATAAGTCATCTTAAAAGCTTTCACTGAGTTTTGGCTACAAAGGAATGTACCTAAGAAATAACAATACCATGTCGTATTCAGCCCTCTGTTTTTTACCTTGCTATTCTCAACTTTTAGCTCTGTTCCTTTTCCCATACTCTATCCTTTCCTTTTTGGGTGCTGTTTTCCTTTGATGTTTGCACTTTGAAACATCAGGAAAGTGAGGAGACTATGTTCTATTTTGTTCCTCGCAGCTCAGAGATTCCACTAACACCATCATAGTTTTCTTCTGGTTTGGGGGATATGTTCAAACCATTCCTGTCCATTGCTGCTCAGAGCAGGAACTGTACATGAATCCTGACAGTACTGTGACCCCTGGCTGTTAGCTTGTCCTTAAACTGCAACAGAGGTCTGCTTACCTCTCTGGTCCTCATCCTCCTCTGTGATTGGAGAACATTTGTTGTCCAGTCCACAGAAACTGAGTCTTAACTCCTGTTTGGGATCCTTAAGAAATATATTGTACTATGCAATACTATGGACCCAGTAATAATTTCATGTATTGAGAGCCCTACCTTTTCTTTTAGGTGCTTCTTAATTTAATGCCACTTTCTGACATTTTCTTTTAAGTGTATAACAAAGCTATTTTCAGGATTCCTGCAGTGTTAGCCTAGTTAATTTACCTCCAGTTATCACAAAATCTGTTTGTATCACCACTTCTAACATTTTATTGTCACAAAGCTGAAGTGCATTAGGAAAGGTCTATTATTCCTTTGTACAATAAGGGAACTTGGGCAAAAAAAATTAATTCCAGGTACTAAATGACTTATGCTCACGGCAATGTCCAAGTCCTTTCTAACTACCATAGTAGATACGGAATTCCAGAATGATGACTTCCAAATCCACAGTTAAGCCACCACAGCATTTCAGGGAACCCCCAAATACTTATGCCTCCTAGTTTTCAACATTAAAATGCACCACATCCTTGAGAGTTTTGGTATGCTTAAAGGCCCCTCCTCATTGGTAGCACTGAATAACTGATCATTATTTCACTCTCAGCTCCACTAGCATCTGATCAGGCTGGCTCTCTGAAGGTGTGAGTTGTTTCATCCTCCTAGATATAGCAGAAATATTCCATTTCTATTACTAGGGTGCTCAATGCTGAAGTGGGATGCACAGACCACTATCCTCAGTGTAAGTGCCTCTCTGTGGGAGACTATTTTAGGTTGGTGAAAAGGTGCAGAGAACCTGCAAAGTCACCTTGTTGATGTCTGACCACCTATCTTGAATATCCATTGATGTCTTTGTCTGGGAAAATGTGCTAGGATGGAAGTTCTGAGTGATGCAAGAGACCCTAGGGCAAGGCAGTCTGGTCGGAACCGACTGTTCTGGTATGAAGCTAATGTTGCTGTATGTTTATCTGTACATGCATGTAAGCATTTAAATATATATACATACACGTGTGCGCATGTATATATGTAAAAGGAGGGAGAAACGGAGAGAGAGAAAACAGACAGTGAATGAAACAGACCTCTGCCAGGCTTTCTGTCTACTAAATAATGAAAAGAAATATGCTAAATATCAGGTACGGCTTCATCTTCCCCTACCTGGGATGAAAGGAGACCAACATTTTTAGAAAGATGATTCTTATTTGATCAGAACTTTTGTCTAGAAAAAGCTGTCTAATGACAACTGCATCAGAAAGGTTTGAAATTTCTTATTTTAAAATTTCAAAAGTGAACTTGTTGCCTGCTTTAGATACTTATGTCATTTTAGGTGGTTGAAGTATTCATTCTCGTGACTTCTTGGCTGTGCATGCCAGCCTACATCCCCTGGTATTCTCCTGCTTCTCATTTCCATATTGACCTTTCACAGAAAAGGCAGGGATTTGTCTCTTGAGTTCCCTTGCATATGTTCCATTGCCATATTCAATATCCATATTCACATCTGTATAAGTCTAGAATGCTACAATTGATTTTACTCCTAGCTTAGATTTCTTTTCAAAGAAATTATCTACTCCCAACTTGGGTCCATTTTCAGCCTTGCAGAATGTTTTCACTATTTATACACCTTTCTCATAAACATTACTCCCCGAATCATGATTGTAGGTAACATTATTGGCACAGTGCTTGCTTTCATTTTCGTATGCAATTGCTCCATTCACTATTTTCTTTGAAAAATCATTCTGTTTTAATCAGCTTTGTCAGAGGAACCTTACCTTCAAATGGTTGCTGCACATAGTTAAGAGCGGGTCTGCTTCCAAATGTGATTTAATCTGATTATTAAAAAGAGGCTGAGTTTCTGATAAATGTATACCATTCCCTTAAGTCTTCATTTCTCCCTTTTGCAATTACTAGGTAGGGGTCCTTCCACATGACTTCTCGGTTTTTTAGCTTGTGCTTCCTTGACATAGAATGTTGTCCTTGTGCATCTGTGTGTCTTGTCCTTGTGTGTCTGTACCCTGAGAATGGTTTTAGTGGGTATCAGTGCTGAGTCAATCATCTGACAGATTTGATGGGTAGCATTCAATCAGATCTTAATAAAAAAAGCAGACACCTGTTTGATGCATAGGAGCACAGAGGTTTCTTTTAGACAACTAGTCACCTAGGCCAAGCCTGACAGCAGTGCAAATTATTTTTATGTTCACATCCTCCAGATGTCCCAATGTTTAATGTGCCTACACAGTCCTACGGTTGCTTTAGTGATATCAAGTAGCACAGGACTCAGTGACTGAATTCTTAGCAGGTTTTTAATTACTGGGTGCTCATTTTCCAGGTAAATGGATTTTTCAGCCTGCAAAATTCTAAATCACTTTATGATTAAAATTCGAAGAAAATTATTCTTTTAAGATTTAGATTTGGGAAAACCTATTCCACGTATATACTTTCTCTCATACACATACATATCATCTGTCCCATTTTCCTCCCAGCTCGCCAACACAAAAACACTGTTTATAACTAGAGAATAATATCCTTGCTTCAGCCATGAATAATTTGAGGTTTCCTTTGCTCTGCCATCACCTCTCCTTCTTTGGGATGGCAGAAGGCAAGCCCAGAAGAGCCACCAGACCTATGCTGCAAACCAGGGTTCCCTCCCGCTCCAAAGAGCTTGTCCCCAGCCCACACAGAAGAGCCAGGAAATTTTAGAGGTTCTTACTCCGCTGCCTTGATGTCCGTGTCTCTGAACAGGGAAAACCAGACCAAACGAAAGCAGCAATTGAATGGAGCAGCTGGTTATTTCCAAGAATTTTACATCCTGTAAACTGCTCTTACTTACTAGTCCTCTTTCTGGTCAGCTCTTCCAAAATGCCAGTGGATATTATGCCTACTTCCATTATATGGAGGTGAAACATTTCCATAGGAGGATTATGCTGATAAAAGAAAGTGAGAGTAATCCTTGTGGGAAGATACAAGAGAAAAAGAAAGATCAATAAACAGTTCAGTACAGATTAGCAGTGGGAGTATGACCAGTTTTGCCCCTCTCTGCAGTTTTGGCAAATTGATTCTTCAGATGAGTAAGCGGCGATACTTGCGAATTCTAAGAAATGTTTGGTTTCTTATCTGTTCTTGCTAAGCAATAAGCCTTTAAAAATTCCCTGGGGAATGGGTGAAAAGTGGAAAAATTAGAAATAAACATATGTTAATTAGTATCATTAGAAATTCTTTGCACATGCTGCAATTAAATTACTTGTAGTTGCCTTGAAGAAAGTTTAAAAGACTGTCCTTATTACAACGGTTTTTAAATTGCTCTTTACTTTTGAAATGACACACAGGTTCTTTTTTTTAAATTGCTTTTTGTTAAAAATGCAATTTGGTAATTGGAATAAGATCAGGCATGCTAGGAAGAGAAGGAAGACTGGACACGACAAAAAGTCACATTTTTTGACATTTAAGACATTTTCCTCAGAAAAGGTATAGACTAAATAAAGAATAAATTTTACTAACCGCCCTAATGCAGATCTGAGATTAAGCCATGCAGCAAGCTACATTTCCCTGGTTGTGGGCAATTATGGCAGATGTTCTGGAGACTGTGAATTCAATTTTATTGTCTGATGCCTGCAATTTACAAGATTTCATAAAAGCATTAATTGAATACAGAAACAGTCTAACTAGTTTGCATGAACATCACATAAACTATTCTGCTTGGTTTGCTTATTGCAGAAATGGCAACACATTATAAGAGGGTACACTTTTCCATGTACTTTATTTTGCAGTGCATATGTAATTGCTTAAAAAGTTCCAAGAGATCTACTTCAGTAGATGCAAACACATAAGCTGTTTTTAACGACCACATTATTTCTGAGGTTTATGCCAAATATTCAGTAGTCTTAGAAGGACCAGAACTTGCAGTACTTCAAGCAAACATAATGGTGGCATCATGTTACTACAACATAACACGTCATGTCACTAATCCATCCAGGCAACCTGCATTTTAGGATGATCAGAGTGACCTAAATTCCTGTTTCGTTCTGTCCCTAGCAGCTCAAGACACCTATGAATTGGTGAAGTACAGAACCTTTAAAAAATCCTCTCTCTTAAGAGCATTCGGGTCACAAAAGTGAATGTTATGTTTCTGGCAGAGAGTGGGTGGTTGGACATGGGCCTGACCTGAACACAGACACTGCACTGGGCTTATTTGAACAGTTGTATTGAGTCAACACATTTGGTGTGAACGATAATTTGGGCACCGAGAGAGCAATTTTTGCATACAGAATGTGAAATCTGGCCGCAATAGCAGTTATAGGAGACCAATGCTGCGCTCAAACTCAAATAGAAGATCTGAATCCTGAAGTGTACAACCATATTTAAGAACCTATGGGAAAGTGATGTTTGGAAGATTATAAGCATTTAGACTAGTCCAGAAAAACGAATTGAACTGCTAAATGAGGCTGTTTCAGAGACATGTCTTTCTAGGTGGAATGTGACTTTTTAGAACACTAAGAGGAAAGCAAACAAAATCAATTTACAGCCTTGCCAAGGCAATATCAGCAGCCATGGGTAGTTAAACATTTTATATGAATGCCAGCTGATAAAAACAATCCCTTTGCAGAGGGATTGAAAGACGAGTTTCTTCTTTTGCAATTAGGTGTCATAAATATCAAGCTACAGAGCTACGCCTCTGCTTACTCCCTCTTCCTGGCCTCCAGAAACACAACTTCTTTTCTGCAAGGTTGAGAAAAGTCTAAAGAAGAGTTATGGAAGATTTGCACTTCACCAGGCAGAGAAGAGGATGAATCCAGTTGTCCTGCATTTTAGGAAATCTTCCTGCCACAAAGGTAATTTTGAGGTTTTTTTCTTCTTCCATTTTTGAAAAAAAATGACATCAACACTTTCGCTTTCCATAGTCTTATTCTACAGTTGTTTGAATTATTCTGTGAAGGGTCCCTAGGCTCATCTCAAGAACCTCAAGGACCAGAGATATTTAAACCAGTGAGCTGAAGGCAAAGAGAGAGTTGGTCCACAAATTAAACCTCCTTGAGGTAGCGATGTGCGGCACGTCTTTCTGAACCAGTGGAACGGAGTGACTTGCGTTGGTGGGCTCATTCATTCACAAGTAGGTATGTGTAGTCTGTCAGGGTTTTCATTGCCATGTCTATTTATATGGAATGTATATATGAAGGTGAATGAAACAAACACCCCTGTTGCTTTGGGAACTACTCTCTTTTATACAATGTAATTTTTTTCCTTGCCTCTCTGTATGATTTTAAGTGAATTAAAACAGATTTTATTGAACTACAGAGAAGATGCTGTAGGGCAGTTTTTAAGTTTCTAAAGTGATGATAGCTAAGAATCACTGAAAGAGGTACTCAGGATTTCTCCAAGTACATCTTGATCTGATATAAGGTGTGTCTTAGGGAGGGCAGTTCTAATGACCTGGCAAGCAGTAAAGCATTCACATAGTACAGTAATTTTTTAAAAAATCTCCAGATCCAGCCTTTTGCATTTCCACAGCCCCTCTTTATGTGGACAGCCATCACCAGGGTTTTTTTTCCTATAACATCTTTGCATAGATGAGGCATCACTTCAATAAGGATATTAGAGCTCTAAGATGATAACTTAAGACAGTAAGGAAACAACTCCTTTGAAAAGATGAGCAAACCACCTGTACATTCACTGTGGGTAAATGCATTATTCTCCCCCCAGCCCTCCCTCCAGCCCTTCCCCCTCCTCACAGACACATGCATAAAAGATTTAGGGGAAAACTGTAGTTGAATGCTTATAGAGAATTTTATCTTGCCTGACAATTTTCATCAGTGAATCCGAGAGCTGAAATCTTAGTTCAGAGTTCTAAAGTTTCACTTGGATCTCTCAAAAAAAGTGATTAATCTCCATGACTTTAAGCATGATTGTCCTGGTTTGAGCGACACAGGACTAATCTCTCTTCTAATACTTGGGAAGACTGCACTTTTAGAAGACTCTAGTGTCTGAATTTGTGAAAATATTTACTTTGTAGCCAGTTATGGTGTATGGGTTTCAAGGTCTCAGTGTTTTTGAGCTAGCCAGGTGCACGGATGAGGAGGAGCGAGACCTGAGCACTTGCCCCACACTGGCCAACAGGATTATTTCATGTCATGAATGTCACATTCACTATAAATTAGAAAGTTTGCTGTGAAGTTCACTCTCTCCTTTGATGGCTGCCATTCTGAGAGCTTCTTGCCCTGGTGCCAGACCCCTGAGGCCTTCTCTTCCTCCCAAAGCCGCAGCGCTCTCAGTGTCCGACATTTGCTGTCCACTGCTGGGAGTGCGCAGCTTCCTACTGATAGAATTGGCTGAATATAATCTTTGCATATTCTGTATTGGTATCGGGATCAGTACTGGTTCTTTAGTGCTATTAATTTAAATTATCTAATCTTATTCTATTAAATCTGTTTATGTTTCCACTCCCGGGTTTCCTTATTTTTCCCGATTCCCTTTCCCGGGTGGAAAGGGGTCACTGAGTGATAGAATAATTGTCTAAACAACAATAAATTGTTAAGAGTTTCTCAAACCATAACAAGGATGAAGATGAGAAATATCACTCCTTCAAACTTCTGACTTTCCAACCCCATATGACCACATACATTGAAATTGTCTGGTGTCAGTTTTGAAGAAAATTCTCTTTCAGCCTTTAGGCAGAATGACTCTTATTTTAAGACTATCAAAGCAGGAGTCTTTGATGCTTCTCCTTTATTTTCAGTGGTTTAAGGTTCTTGGACTCCAAAGCTACTTCATTGTGGAAGTGGAGAGTCCAGCACTGTGGCAACAAACACAATTTTGTTGTTTTGATTCTAGGGGGAGGAAGAAACCACTTTCTCTGCTTTCAAATTTCTTCTGCATTCAGGCAAATTCACAGGTCAACTTATTCTTGACAGGATATGATATTATTTTATCTTTATGCACGTAGCTGTTGAGAAACTGCAGCTAACCGTAGTATTTGTCCACGAATCCACGGCCACTATATTGTAGTTTAACATTAACTTTTTGAAATAAGCCCAAAATATGAAAAGGCAATTCCAGACCAATTCAGACAAAAATCATATGAAAGCAAAGGCAGAACTTTTTACAGATCAGTAATTTTGGGTTTTGACAACCTTCTGCAATGTCTGGAGCTTCAGTGAAGAAGTCAAAGATCATGGTAAAGGGTAGGCAGGCTTTAAGGGTGGGTGGGGTGATGCATGCCTGGTTGAACAAGGGCTTACACATGCTGTCAAACTTTCTAACTATCATAGCACAGCTTGGTATCAGTCAATGAAATTAGAGACATCTACTTAAGTTCAATTACGTTATATTTAGAAACCTGGTCTAAAAGGGAGGAGAAATAATGGATAAGAAAGACAGTATTTTGCTTTGAGGGAAAAGAAAAGCAAATCTAACCACTGTAGCATGGTCTGTCTATATTAAACACAGTATTTTTCCTACGCATTGAATTTTTACAGTAAAAATATTTGATACTTTCTTCCCACCCACAAGGGCAAAAACCTGTTTTACTCATGTTAGGCATTTCAATTTTATCTGAAGTAATACATGATTAATTGCATTTAAGTACTGTGGGTAGTCTGACCATTTTTCAGTTGAAGTATAAGGAGACATTACAATGAGTTCTCTTACATAATGGATGATCTTTTTTCTCTTGTTAGCTTTGCAGTGGAACATCTCTGTAAGGCAGTACAATCTATTACCCTTTTCTCAGATACATTATTTATGATAACTGTAAAAGCGTGCTTCATTTTTCTTACAATAAATTCATACAGGGTTACTAAAGAAGGATATATATTTTGTCATTGCTAACTTATGCCAGTTCTCATGTTGGAGGTGAACACTCAGATGCTCTTTGTTTCTGGAAGTACTGCCTGGAAGGCCTCACTGGACCCTTAGCTGGTTTTGCGTGACCTACCAACTAAGAAAACACAAGTGGGAAAGATTCATGCTCAAACCAAGTGGACTGATGGAGTGATGATCAGTAACAGATCTGGAAGGAGATATAAAAGGCTAATCCCTTCGGTTTATTACTACTGATGAAAGAGAAATTTGTTTGCTGTGCAAAATTCAGACCAGAGTTCTTTTGAAGTTTTGTAACATTATGTAATCTACCTATCACATGACTCATCACTTAATGACCGATATTGACTATATCAAGAAACATAGGAAAAGCTGATTTATTTAATCACTGACTTGTCTACTATACAAAGCTAAACCTTACCAATGAATTTTTAATTTGCTCCCTTTATTTTCTGTGCTCTGCAACCTCAGTTATGTCATCTCACTGTAAAGCATGGGACATGATCTGCATGAAGATATCTCTGCTCTGGCTCTGGACAAGAGCTATCATGGAAACATATAATTCTCCAAAAGTTAGCCTGACGCACACTTCAGACTGGGTAGGACTCTAGGACCTACTGACCTGGCCAGTCTTATAAACTTCAGTAGCAGACACCCTCAGATATGGCTCCTTTCTTGTGCTTTCTCTTTTGCCTTGCCTCTCCAGCTGCATCCCTGAAAGTAGCTGGCCAGGGAGCCAGAGGTCCACTCCCCAACTTGTCACCTTCATCAGGTCATAGCATGGCAATTGCTCTCAGGGAGGCACCAAACCCAAAGGTTTCCATGCCCAAAGGAGCACCATAAGCTTATGCATTCCTAAACAAAACCTAGAGTTGAATCTAGCTCCTGGAGCAGAGCCAGTGTGTTGAGCACATCCCCTCACTGGTATGAAGCATTGCTTAACCTTGGAGACCAGGTTGAAAAGATTCTTAGAAATTATCTTTTACTGCTGAGTAACTTCAAACATTTATAATTTCATGCATGAGACAACACAGCTTTACTGAAGTATAGATAACTTTCCCTAGGTTCTAAAACTCATTAAAAGGTGGTACATCTGACGTATTACATTTTTTTCCAGAAGGCACTGACACCCGGAAAGGAAGTGCATGGTGGAAATAAGATCAACTAAACACACAGGTAAATAGTTAAATAAATACACTGCTTTTGGACCTCCATAAAGAACTGGGAAAGAAATGTTACATCAGACATACCTCTGCACTGAATTATGAAGAGATGTTATCCAGAAAGAACTTAAAACCAGATGAGCAACACCAGGATTACATAAATCCTGTGAGCTCAGAAAAAAACCTCAAAAAACTCCAAAAACCCCAAAGAAATCCAGACCCACAAAACCACTCTCAACAAATCAGTGCCAGCTCCTTTGTAAGAAAAAAGTTTGACTATACTTAGATCCTTTTGGACTGTATCATGTCCAAACTCCTCTACAGATACTGTTAATATCCGTGAGAAGGTGGTTACAGGTTTACCTTCTTAGCAAATAATTCAAAGGGTTTGTATTGTCATTCTTTGGTGATTTTTTTTTTTTTTAGGATTGTGTTCCTGCCTATTTGAATACTGCTGAGGGAAAGCTGGGTCTGGTGGGAATAACTTTTTCAAACACAGAAATGGTCAGGCATTTGAACAATGTTGGACCAACTAGGCTTAATGCCTTCACAACACTTGGACCTCCTTTCAGATTACCTCCAAATATGGGATAATACTCTCTGAAGAGAAAAAACAATCTCCTTTAGAAACTGTAAGTAGGTGTAGTGAAGGGCATGGGAATTGCATGCTAGGAATGTTAACACACATCACACAATGCAAAACACTTTGATCTAGTGATCATACCTGGAGATGTGCTAAACAACCGTGGACTGAAACTGCTCATAGTCACACTAATGAGAATGTCAATTATCCTTAAAATACAGATCGAGAATTTTGGGCTTTGAAAATGGTACAATAAATTGCAAAATTATCAATGGATTAATTGTATAGCTTTAAACATATGTATATTTTCTCACTTTAATAGATATTTTTTATCATCTAATTATATTGGAACATGCTTTGGCAGAATCTTTTAATATTTTTTTCCAAAACACAAGTGCTAATGAAGTTTTAAGTCCTGCATTTTGAACTGTAGAGGTCCAAGACCCAAGAAGCATAAGTTATTTTCATCTAAAGGTAAGATTTTTATTCTCCAGCTACAGGTCTACTAGCATCATGATAGGTTTTTTGGTAGCCTTTCTTTTATAGGCCTGTTACACTCAGTTCTACTTTGGTTTGTAACTATGCTAAAATTTTGATAAAATAAATCACAGGAGACTATATTGGTCAGTATCTACAACATTATGAGGATAATTAAGAGTAATAGTAAAACATTCTACCTTCATGAATAAGTGCTATCAATTTCAAGATGGTCTTAATACATTACAATTCAACCCACTTACATAAACGGAAATAAACGTGGAGAGGATGAATCAAAAACTATTTATTATTTACAACAAAACTTTAACTAGACTGTTACATTGTAAGCATATTGAGATTGGTAGCCTCAGTAGACTACCACAAAGGAAACAGTATCATCTCACGCACTGTTTGTGTGATGCCAAGAACACAGGTTGTGTCCAAGTACTCAGCAATTAAAGCACTCTTATCTTAGTAAGATAACATTCCGTTCCATCCAGTTTAATTTTACTTACATGTGCAGAAATATGCATTCTCATTTATGAACATATTTATTACTGAAGACTGAAAGAATAAAAATTAAAATATTTATTATGGGCCATATCACCCTGGAAAGAGTTTTCTTTCAGATTGTAAAAGAATTCTGAATCAAAATAGTGATTGGTTTTGGCTTGATCTCAGTCATCTGAGCAGAGTGGACAGATTTCTGCAGTTTTTCTTTAATAGCTTCTTGTGACAATTCCTATTTTTTTCCTACACATATTTCCTTTGTTTTGGCTCCTCTTTTGTCTATTTAATTTGTTCCTCAGGGATGTGTACTCCCTCATTAGTCATGAAATATCGTATCCTTTGGGCCATGTATTGCTATTTGTTTTTCTCTTTTCACAGTACAGAAAACCAATGTGGTAATTAAATATCACATCCAGCGCTCATCTTCAAAGCCTAGCTACTGTCTATTTAAAGTAGGGGTCACTGGTATACAAACAAACCTTACTTTAAATATACAGTGTGTGTTTTCTGACTTCATAACACTACTTCCTAGGACAGTGCTACTCAACAGTTCTCTTTTCTTTGTGGTTTCCCATTAAGTTATCAATTAGCAACATAATAAAATAAGTAAATCATAATAAGCTGAAAAAGATGAATAAATAAATCACTGTATCTAAACAGAGTAGTCTGCTACTTTTGCTGGCACAAAAATGTAATTTATAAATTCCTTTCGATTTCATACACTTTACAATGATTTGCATCTGTTACTAAAACAAAATGTTCACTTTAAAATTAAAATAAGGAATTTACTAAAGTTTGAAGATTAATAAGACACAAAACCTGTGAGAATAAGTTAAAAAACATAAGACTGTTTCTGGATTAGATTTTGCTTAAGATGACACACTATTTGGCTAAGTTCTTGACTACAGCTATTAATTAATGTATGGTATTTTTTCAGGGTTGTAATATTAGCCTAGTATTGAAGTCAAATACTTTCTAGCACATATTTTTTTTCTCTTCCTGCACAAGGTCAGCTGGACACTGAATAGTCTACTTCTGGTCACAAAAATCTTGGAAGAATAGTGTATTGTTGAAGCATCAGAAATGAATGCCTTTCAAATGAGTTTGAAGTAGATTGGGACTGTATTGAATGACATTTGATATCCTGGATTTTGTTATTCTCAGTGTGTTGGTTAGTTGAGCGATTCCGCTCAAACACCTTATTTTAGTGTGGCAAGTCTTACCATTAATTAGAAACATTTGGATAACAGGTATTCCTTTGTGAAGGGTCCAAGTTATCTGATTTACTGAAGACAATTATACTAACAACGGCAGGTAGAATACAATCCTCCAGCCCTCACTTGACTTGCATATGAAATGAGATTTCCACAAAAGCTTCCTGAGTAATATCACTGCATATAAAGCTACTTACAAACTTGCGAGACCCATTTCTTTTCTAGATATTTCTACCCACTCAACAGCACAAATTTATTTTCATATTCACAGGAAGATTTTTGTGCTGTGAAAATCATCTACAAACTGGTCTTACAAGAACCATTTATCTATGTAGATGCTTTACTTTAAATTACAAAAAGTTATTGTTATATATTAAGAAAATTCAAAATTGATATGCAACTACAGATGATTAATCAAATTATGGAAAATTATGGATTGCTGAAGGAAGAAAAAAAAAGACCCCGCAGCTGTTTTAGAGACCAATGCACTGCTGAGGCTTTAGAGAAAGCCAAACAACTTGAAAGCAGATTTGATTTTGTGTGTAGAACTAAAATCTAGTACAGCTTTGTTAAGAGATCCATTGAGGTACGTGACCAATTTGTCAAGCTACTTTTCCCTCTTTGAAAGTTAAGACATTTAAGCAGACAAATTTTGCCCAAACCTGGACTGATATATTTCAAAAGGTTGGGAAAAATTCAATGGTATTTTCTAATATCCAGCAATAATCAAGGAAGTTATGGTAAATTTGTTCAAGTTTCACTGTGAATTTTGATGAATCACTTCAACAACTATAACAGCCAAGTTGAAAGCCAATGACGGAAAGTCACTGTATGTTGAAAACAGATGCTTTATCAAATACTGGGAAACCAGCATGATCAATCAAAGTATTTTCAAGAAAAAAGAACAAGTAACCTTGCTCCCACGTAAGTACTATGCTGTAGGGAATAACAGGAGTGGTAAGAGAATTAAAAAAAATATTAAAACCCCGATCATTAGTATGATTAAGGGCTATCACTCTGATGGTACTGGAAAATTTGTGATTTTAACAAACAACAGACAAAATTTTTCCACAAGAGCACCATTCATGTAATTGAGCATGATAATTAGAAGGTTGCACCAGAAATATCCAGTAAAATGCTTAAGGAAGTCACATTCAGAGATACTTTTTATGTCTATTGTCTCCCATCTTGCCTAGTTCTTTATTTGTGCTCAGTGAACTTGTGAAGATAATCTTCTTACTATGGCCACGCTGATTGACAGAGGATATATTAAATTCCATACCTCTTTAACTAGTGATGAACAAAACCAGTTATACGATTCCTCAATGTATGCAACAAAGAGCTTACACTGTGTAAAATGTTTTGATTTATGTTGCTCACATGGTCTCACTGAATAATTTCAGTAGGTTCCATTTCTTGATACTAGTGACCAGACTGTAGGCTTTAATTTGGAGGAAAAAAACAAATATCCTCTACGCAAAGCTGATCTAGATCAACCACATATAGTGACAGGAATGGAGTAATCAATTTTTTTGTTTGTTTTCATTCATTATAAAATGATTAATTGGGTTGTCATGTGACAGTAGAAGACTAGTGTGGCCTATGAGGTGCTATTGTCTCTCTGATCTTTCTAGAGCTGCAACAATTAAAAACCATGCCTGGAATTAAAGTGTTAATGACTACATGCTATTGCTACCTGGAAAGGATAAATATAAGAGAATGATGTACTATTATGCATGAATGATCTGAAGGATGGCAGAGAAAGGAAAATCAAAAGTATGGATCGAATAGGATCTCTTGGGAGCAAAAGCCTTTCAGAAAAGCATGATAAAAGCCACCCTTCCCTCCCACTTTAGGTTTAGTTCTGTATGTCTGCTATGGATGGATAGAAGGGTAGTGGATAATTAAGTCTATGAGATCAGGGAGATATATAGCATCAGGGACAGCATTATTACGTGACACATTCACTTCCCAGATACAGCTTGATAAATGAACATGAATAGTAGTGCTAGTGCCCAGCAATTCTCAGGTGTGTTAGCTAAAAGTTTTCTGTATCAAATAGTCACCAAATCAGTCAGAACAGATGATGGTATTTGTGCTCTAGCTTTGGAAAGAAATGAGGAAATTACAGAGGATTGATGATAGAAAATAATCTTGGAAAAACATGATCACAAGCAGGTTTATTTTAAGTAAAGTAGCAAGCAAAGCTGAATTTGCAGCTAGAGTTCAGATTTTGGAAGTGCAACCCTGAATAATTTTAAATAACAAGCTAGTGAAACCAGCTGGACTAAGACACACAGATACTTGAGTATATAAAACATTTGGAATTTCTCTAAAACAAAGGTGGAAAACATGTCCGGAATAAGGGGCAAAAAATATTCTAAAAAGGGGAATTGTAAGAAACAGTGCCAGCTATAACGCCTCAACAATTATGTTAAGAATAAGTAAAGGAATTTTAAGGACTAGAGTAAGAAGGGAGTCATTTGCAAGAAAAACAATCACGGAAGTCAAATAAAAACTTCTGAAGAGAGTCAGACTAAAATTCCAGAAGTTTTTCAGCCAAACAGATTAGAAATAAATAACAAAACGAAATGGTCTAAAGTTAAGGTGGAGAAGAGAACCAGCCTTATTGTGGTCTTCGCTCTTGATCACCTTGTAGAACGCGAAGATTTTTGGCAGAATAGTCCCCCATTTTTTCTGCAGCTAATTCTGAGAAAACTGGTCATTGCTCAGTCGTTACAAGGGGCTTGGGGCACCACCACCTCCCTCCCAGCCCCCAGTCCTTGGAGCAGTGCCTTCATGCCTTTTTCTATGAAGTTTTGTAACTTCCCTTTATTCCTGTATGTTTTCTGTTAGTTTTGAAACAACTATTATCTGCTAAAGGTGCTCTGGCTAACTGCATACCCAATAATTTAGACATTACTCATCTGAGTTTTCTACTGTGGATTTACAGTCTACAAATGTGGTTTCACTTGTAATGTGTCAATGCTTGATTGACACAGCGGGAACCCGCTGGCCTGTATAAAGTAGACATACCACTAACCACCTGTTTTTTACTGCTTGGTGTCATAACATAGGAAACTACAAATTCAAAGAGAAGTACTGGAATGTCTTTCTGATAAAAGCCCACCTAGTCTGATCTTCTCATTGCACTGTCTTATCACTCAGTTTCATGAAAATGCAATGCATATTGTAGACTTACAATAAAATTGAGCTTTGTTATGAAAATTTCTTATTTAATTATTGGTTGAATACAAATAAAAAAAAGGAAAAAAACCATATGCATGGGGAAAACATATTTTTCTGGTGTTATCTAGGTGTGATTAGATTAGCTGTAGTTTGCATGTCCCTTTGTTGTTTCTCTTTTATGAACATTTGTTGTCAGTGTTGCCTATTTAACATGTCATGAATAAATGTGTTCATCTGAGTTTTGCACTTCACTTGATGTAAATTAGGCATAAATTGAGGCAAATAGGTAACAGCAAGGCATTCCTTACCCAAGACTGTAGGAAGTGAGACAAACTTCATATGTGTTCCACCTCCCTGGCTTATTCTTAATTGTACTCTGTGGGTAAGAGGGTGGGTGGCTTTGCTCATAAATCCCAGAAGCCACAAGGAATGTGTCACAACCCTGTAAATTTAATATAATCTATTACCTGAGCTGATCTTGTCTGTATGGCTGGTTCTGAAGTTGGCAGAAGCATTACTACCTTAAATCTGGATACATCTTTCACACAGAAGTGCTGATGGCTGGTAAGTCATCTAAGTGGGTGCGAAAAAGACACCCGTTTGTTGTGAGTGGCATTCATTTCTTATACTTCTTTACTTTAAAATGCTGTTTCCTTTCACTGCAATTTGCTGGCCAAAACAGGAATCTGATGCTCTGAGGTGCTGCCTGCTTCTGCCCATAGCTACTGCTTCTCTGAGGGCACCTTTTTAATTGCTGCCCTATCCCTCTGTTCTGTCAGCTGCAGCTGCTAATTCTTATTAGTTCTCTTCATTCCTTTACTCAAAATGGCTGCTACTAGAATCACTGAATAGCTGATGAGATCATCCGACTAACATACTTTTATTTATTTATATATTTACTTATTTATTTATATGTTTCTTTAAAATAGACAAGAAAGGATGATTTAATGATTTAATCTCAGGTTAAGCGTGCACACACACACACACACACGCACAAAGTGTGGCTTAATGATTTCTCCCACTGCCTTCCAAAAGATATATAGGTTGCTGCTGTCTCATAACTCCTCTCCTGTTACAGAGTGACATGATATGACCACTGAAAATAGTGCAGGAGCACAGATGGCCACACTGGGGGTCATAGTAGCAGTACGGGGTCTAGACCGGCAGGTAAGGCTGGTGGAAACAGAGGGAGGGCATTTTCCTTTCCGCCAGCGGTACCAGGACAGTGCTGTGTGCTCCTCCAGGATACGTCACAGAGCAATGGGAAAGGTGAGTCCTTGCTGCTCAGCAACATATGTTGCACAACCTCTTTTGCAGAGTGAACGGAGAAACCATGCAAGTACAGGCTTTTAAATATATATATATATTTTTTTTTCTAACCATGTAATAAATTTCTTAGGAAGAAAATTGGAATTAAGTCATTTATGGTATGGATAAAGTTTATTATTTACAATGAAATTACTTGGCACTGGAGGTGGAGTGTGGAACTAGTTGGAAAAACATGGATATACCTACTTCAGTTTAGATAAGAGGTTAACTCCTCATGTGTAACTGAAATTATAGGATCTGAAAACACCTTAGGTTCTGTAACTTTTCTCAGGAGCCTGTTTCTGTTTTCCCCGTGACATCAAATTTTTCCCCTCTTTGCACATCTGAGTTAGGATCTGCGTAGGGGTATGTTAAAATCCACAACAATGTTGCTTGTCTTCTAAAGCTGTTGGAAGGTCTTAGAAACAGAAGCCCCCCAAATTAATCTCTACATGCAGTGAGAACATGTCTTTCTGCTAGAAGTAGAAGTATTAAAAACCCCATGATGTAAAGAATTCCTTCTTCATCTATTCACCCTAATGTATATAACTGCTATTATGCAAGTTATTTTTTAAAGATAAAGTGATATCTTCTCTGAGTATATCCAGGGCTGCCGTTGCAATATGTCACTTACTGTCATGTTAATCCAGTTGTTTGCAACAGGAACCCTCTCTCCCATGTTATTGCTAGCTAAGAGCTGGTTTAAAGTGAGCTTCTTTTTGTAAAGTATTGTGCATCATCAAGTGGTATCATCATGTTCTTTCTGCTGCTTGTGTAGGAATGCAAGTGATGATTAACTGAGGTAAAAATTAGCTGTTTGATGAGAAAACCAAAATAATTACACAAACTTTTAAACTTTGCTCAGAAAGCTAATGGGGATTACTAAATGATGGCATGACAATGAGCTGTGACACCCATAAATCCAGTCACTTAAAAAGACAGCAACTAATAACTAAATGCATAATTATTCTTATACTGTGCTTGCAGTAAACAAGAATATTTATTTTGCCAAGCTCTTGAATTGCAAGTTAGTGACAAAAATACTTGTCGACATCTCTTTTTTTTTTTCCTTTCCATCATATTCATTACTAAAAAGCATGTCTACCTTTCAATTACAGGTAATTTTTGAAATAACTTCTCTCACAAACTAAGCATTTTATTACTAGAGTATGTTTTGGTTATGATATTGTGTTATTTCATTGCTAGAGAAAAACTGGTAGAGAAACGTGGAGAACATTAGACATACCAAGTATGTCTTTTCTATCCAATAAATATTTTCAAAACCTATTTCAGTTGCCAATATTGTGAAAAGGAAGTGTCTATTCCTTTCTACTTTTTCTCCTTCTGGCTTTCTCTGAAAACTGTGTAGATAATTAAAATCTGTTTTAGCCTGGGAACTTTAATTAACAATTGAGATTTTACAATAAATATACTCTACAAAAAAGATATACACAGAGGCAGACCCAGACCATTGAGAATTTCTCAGGTGGCTTTTCAGCTTTTCAAAAGCTTTTCAGCTTTCAAAAAGAGACATTTTCACCAGTCAATACTATTCTAGCTAGCATTTGTATTTTTTTTAGTTTGGGTTATAGTTTTTGGAATGACTCATAAATCTCCCTTTCCACCGGAGCCTCAATCAATCAGCCTGTTAAAGGCAAATATTTAGTTCAGAATGAATGTATATGTACACATGGGTCAGGGGGCAAACATTTTAGACAAGATAGAATTTTAAATTAGCATAATTTCTAATGTCTAGGGATTTGAATGCAGAGTGTCATTTTGTCTAGTCTCTTCTCTTTTCAAAAGAGAAAACACTGTCCTGGTATTTTAGGTGATAGTGTGAGGACAAAGAAAATATCAACCCTCCATCCTGGCCAAAATGGCAGGTGCTACTGAACTTTATGGTGATAAGTGTTTATATCTTCCACAGTGAGTGGTTTTAAGTTGCCAGAAGTTGCGCCTAAGAGTGGCTGCTTTCACAAGAGTGGAGAACATAACTTTTTAACAAATATAAGTCTGAAGAGCTATGAACCCACTCCAGTATTTCTTCTTTGCAACTCAGAGACAGTGTTCCTGAGCGTAAGTGCACCTGCTTGAAAGAGAAAGCTTGACTCAGAGTCTATTTCTGGATATATAACCTGGTTTAAAAGCAGATTCCATTAGATGTAACGCAGCCTTCACTTCAGATAAACATCCCCATGCACTACCTCACACCTACCAGCCTGAGTTCCTCCTCACGTTAAGATAATTGCACTTAATGAATCACCTTTCGTAGTTGCCATCCTGATAATGCTGTAGAAAAATGTTATTCTACAAAAATGGTTTCCTCTCTCAAATAGAGCTGACAGGACACGATTCCAGCAGGGAAAGTGTTTGTTTGGCTGGACTAATCCCAATTTGGAAAGAAATTAAATGGAGTGGTCGTGTCTGGTTGGGTGGCTGAGTCTTGGGAATGTGTATAAGGCCTTCATGCATCTTTTTCTTTTAACGTTTTTGGTTAAAAGCAGGTTATTTCATGGAGAGATTGTGCAAGGATAAAGTCCAGGTTCCATGACATAAATGTGTGACAGAAATCCTTAAATTAAACACATATCTCATCCACTTATTCAGCCAAGCATAATTTTAAAGTTCCTTTTAACAACTAATCTACTGCAATTTGGTGTTATAGGAAATCAAACAGATGCAGCTTTTGATAAACGTTCATTAAAAAATGGAGATAAAGGTCTGTGCTACAACTGTTTTCTTGTAAAGTAGCCAAGAATTGTCTAATTTATAATAAATGTCTGTCTTCAGCTGAGTTTTGAAATATTAGTTTATAATAGTTTAATCTATTTCTAAAGGGGAAAAATCACTCTTGGACTAATGATATAATGGCTCAATGACAACCTGGTCAGAGAAAATGAAGCATTATTTTAGTCTTAATTTATACCTTTTTAAATAAATACAAAGTCTTTCATTGAGATAAAGTAGCAAATGAAATAATCATGCTGGAACCATTCCTGGATTTACATAGAGAATATTGATTTACATTGTCTTACTTCGCAATCAATCTTTAGCTATCTTTTTCTTAATCGTTTGAAGAAACTCCGCAAAGAAATTATGTCCTTTAATCTACATGTAAAGATATTAAACTGTATGTGATGTGTCATTTAAATTGCAAAGATCCAGAAAATTCTAAAAAGAATACACTTAAATATTACTAGGTGGAAATACACATGGAGTGGAGAGAAAATGACCAGAAGCTAAAAGTAAACTGATAATGTTTGTGACCCAAAATAAATTAAATACAAAATGACAGATCATTTTACACTGTAAAAATTAAAGTTAGCTTTTAAAAAGTATTGCCTTGAACATTAGTACAAAACAGGATTTCTAATTTTGACAGTCTGCAAAACTTCGTAGCATGCAGTTCATCATAGGCCTTTTTAATTCTGTCTCTACTAGGATTCCTTGCCTCTTCTCCTCTCCAAACACCTCTGTGCGACTATTACCAGTTGATGGGGACATGATACCCATGCAAGATGTAGCCCCATGACAGAATGGGGAATTGTATGACTCAGAGCTCTAGAAAATTCATAATGATTTTATGCTCAGACATGAACATTTTTTTCCTGTGACTGTATTATCTTGAGGCTGGAAAAGAAGCTCAGAGTGCTGGCAGACAAAGTAATACAATATCTTCATGTTAAATGATGAAAGGGGGTTTGTATTTCCAGCTTCTTACCAACTCAGGTTGGTGGAATTTTACTGTTTTCATCTTTTCTCTTTCCTAGAAAATGGGGTATATAACCATCTTATTTCACACACAGG
Organism: Vanellus vanellus; assembly: GCF_965231255.1. Taxonomy (NCBI): domain Eukaryota; kingdom Metazoa; phylum Chordata; class Aves; order Charadriiformes; family Charadriidae; genus Vanellus; species Vanellus vanellus. Next base: position 62,520,546 of record NC_138907.1, read on the forward strand.
AAAACAGAAGCACAAGTATTGATGTAAATCTACGTGGAGACTATGGTTTTTGTAACTTTAAACTCTGCATATGATTGTCTTTGCCATAACTATCAGCAGGAAAAACAAAAAAATAGGACTATAATAAATCGAGAAAAGAGCAAGCCTCACAGTCTTTGGCTTGAGTAGAACGTCTCATGGGTAAGTGGGCCTAAAAAATCTTGGCTTTTTTCAATAATGTAAGTGAGCTGTAAGATTAACAACTCTAGTGTGTGGGCATCATGAATTTAGAAACAGCTCATGGGAAATCAATAGAAGTCTTGATTTGATTTGCTATTTTAACATAGTATACAAGACCAAAGACGTATACGAAGGATAAGAGCTTAATCCAGCAGACAACAATGTCTGCTGTAGCCATGTTATAAATGTTTGATATGCACTCGGAGCTATGCAGCCGAGTATTCCATCACAGCTAAGGCAGGAAGCAATCCTTGCTGTGTTTCTGTAGTCTCTAACGACTCAGCTGGAGACAACAACAGGGTCTGAGTTTCAAAAGCTGGTGGGGAGGACAAGAACAGTTCAGGGAATGAAGTGATTTCATCCTGGGAAGATCAATTTGATTACTGCTCCCTCTGGTGATCTCCACCACACGACAACCAAATGCACTGAATGGACTGAACTTCCGAATGGACTAATTCTTAAGACACAAATTATGCCTGGTGGAAAATGGGACCTTTTATCATGCCACAGATAGCTCTGGAGGAGGAATAATTGCATGCCTTTTCTTTACATAATTACAAAGTTTCTAGTATTTACCTGTGTAGGAATTTTAGAAGCACCTCTCAAACTCAATGTCAATAAAAATACGCAGTAAAATGTCTGTTGATGGATTAATTCTGAGTAGCTAATCCCGAGTTCCTACACTGTAATGGATCTCCAAATATGCTGCTCTGAGAGCTAGGTAAGTTTCTCAGGAAAAGCTGGAAAGCATTTTGTGAAGGTATTTATATGTAGTCTGAGTTTCAGGTGCAATTAAACAAAAGAAGAAAAACCCATCAGGCAGTGCAGAAATATTTTTTTTTATGTTTAGACAGAGATGAACATGACCTGCAAAATCCAAACTGAATTCGGATTAAGAACAAAGATCTTCAAATTTTGCGGTGTGAAAGAGAAGGATTTATGGTTTAATAGATATGCAAAATGGTCCAATTCTAAAGTTCCATTTTCCATTATGGATATTTTCAAAGCTTTAGCTCTACTTTTAATTAAGAATCTAAATCCTGCTGTTTCAAACTGATTGTTGCTTTACATTAGTTTGCCTTATTGGTATTACCACTTATGAAGAGTGGGATAAACAAATGTTTTAACTGCTGTGTACCAGGTGAGATGTTCCATATTGAATTTATTTAACCTCTCCCACTCTCATCTTTTCTTCTTTGAAACAGGACGTGATAGTTTATCTCTTTTAACTTTTACCTATTTCCTGTCCTCAAAGACTGTCCTGTTGCTCCTCTTCATTTTCTTTTCTGTGTCTCTGGCCACCTGGTAATCACATTTCATGCTACAGGAAATAATGGGATGCAGATAAACCTTCTGAACAGAGTTATTTTAAATGTCAGACTCTGGCAGAACTCACACAACTATGCCCAGTGTGTGTTACAGCCCCCATTTATGGGTCAATTTGTTCAGAAACTTTAGCAAGGCATCTGTTACATCTGCGCTGGGACAGAAGACAGGGAAGACTCCCGGTCTGTCCTTCCTGGGCCTCACTTGTACTGTCTCCCAGGGCCCCCCACTTTATTTGTTCCCAATTTTAACTCTCTGTCTTATAAAATAATAGTTTTTTACTCTAAGGCAACCAATGCCTCAAATAAGTAAAATGTGACTGAAATGCCTTTCAAGACCCCATTATTCAGTTTTACATCTGAACATATATTGCCAAATTAATTTAAAAATATTCTAACCTATGCTACAAAAAAAAAATATCTTTCTATTGGACAAGAGAGAATAACACATTGAATTTTCTTTCTTATGTGTATGATTTATTTGCTTTTTTAATACTTCTTTTCCCCCACTAGCATGAACACAAGATTCCTCCACAATATCTGCATCCTTCTGCATCTATTACTGGGGGAGATTAATCCCCCCTGCTTATTATGAAGGGTTAGAGAAGAAGGAGAGAACCAAAGTTCCTTTTCCTCTACTCCCACGGTGGGTTTTTTCTGTTGTGCAAGGCTTGGGGATTCTTTACTAAATTTTCCACATCAAGACACCTAAGGCTGAGAAGAAGAAGTTATTTTTTAAAAAGATATTTTTCAAAGTCTCTCTTTTTCATTCGCCTCTTCCAGTAGACTTTAGTTTGCCTTATATAGCAGGCAAATTAACTTCGTCTTGGATTTCTCAGGTGTTACTAAGTTCCACTAATTTTTTCAAACAGTCTTTTCTTAATTTAGTCTGGTTTTCATGTAAAGGTTGGGGGTGCATGTGTTTATGTCAACTGGATGCCTACTGGGTATGAAAAAGCTGTTGTGATTTCTGGTTATCAAACTTGCAAGTACAAGTCACATGATTTCTGCCCAGCTGTGCAGAAAAAACAGAAGACAATCAGTTGAAGACTTATTTCTCCTTTTCTGTGTCATCCAAGAAAATGCAAGATGCTTTGCAGGTTGCTGGATGAGTGCAGGCTGTCCTCAGAGATGCTTTGTGGGAAAGAGTCACTTCATTCTACTGCTTTAACCTGCTCTGTAACCTCTTTGGAAACTCAGTATATCCTTGGCTAGATTTTAAAATACATCTGTAAACAGTTCTTTCCTGAATTAATTCACGAGCCAGTTCACTAGTACTGTGATAATACAGATATAACAACAAAAAGCTCATATCTACAAAAAATCCCATCAGAATTTTGAAACATTTTTGTCCCATGGTCACCTCTTCAGAGTCAAGGAGAAAAAGTGAGTAGCAGTGTATACAAAGTCAGAATCACATAATAGTTGAAGCTGGAAGGGATCTCTGGCAGTCATCTGGTCCAAACCGCCTGCTCAGGAAGGTTCACCCAGACCCAGTTGCTCAGGACCATATCCTGATGGCTTGTGAATAACTCCAAGGAAGGAAACTCCACAACCTCTCTGGGCAACCTGTGCCAGTGCTTGGTCATCCTCACAATGAAAAAGTGTTTCATGGTGTTTAGATTGAACCTCCTGTGTTTCAGTTTGTGCCCACTGCCTCTGGCCCTGTCACTGGGAACCACTGAAAAGATCCTGGCTCCATCCATTTTGCATCCTCCCTTCAGGTATTTATATACATTAATAGGATCCTCCCGTGCCTTCTTGTCTCTAGGCTACACAGTCCCAGCTCTCTCAGCCTTTCCTTAGATGTGAAGTTCTCCAGTCCCTTAATCATCCTTGTGGTCCTTCATTAACTCTGTCCAGTACATTCGTTTCTTGTACTGAGGAGTCCAGAATTGGCCAGAGTACTCCAGGTGTGGCCTCACCAGTGCTGAATAAAGGGGAAGTATCACCTCCCTCCACCTGCTGTCCATACTTCGTCTAATGCTGCTGAGGATACCATTTGCTGCCTTTGCAGCAAGGGCACATTGCTGGCTCATGTTCAACCTGATATCCATCAGGACCCCCAGGTTCTTTTTCTGCCAAGCTGCTTTCCAGATATGTGGTCGCCAGCATATATTGGTGCATGAAGTTGTTCTTCTCCAGATGAAGGACTTTGCACTTGCCCTTGTTGAACTTCATGAGGTTCCTGTCGGCCCATTCCTTCCACCTGTAAAGGTGCCTCTGGATGGCAGCGTGACCCTCGGGTGTATCAGCCACTCCTCCCAGTTTGATGTCATCTCCAAACCTGCTGAGGGTGCTCTCTGGGGTACACTGCTAGTTACTGTCCTCCAACTAGACTTTGCCCTGCTGATTACGACCCTCTGGGCTCAACCAGTTTTCAATCCACCTCACTGTGTACTCATCTAGCCTGTACACCAACAGCTGGTCTATGAAGATGTTACAGAAGACAGTGTCAAAGGTCTTACTGAAGTCCAGGTAGACAATATGTAATGCTCTCCTCTCATCCACCAGGACAGTCATAATGTCACAGAAGTTTATCAAGTTGGTCAAGCATGACTTCCCCCTTGGTGAAGCCTGCTGACTATTCCTGATGATTTTTTTGTCCTTAGTGTGCATGGAAATGGTTTCTAGGACTAACTGCTCCATCACCTTCCTCGGGATTGAGGTGAGGCCTACTGTTCTGTACTTACCTGGCTCCTTCTTCTTGCTTTTCTTGAAGATTGAGATGATACTTGCTTTCCTTCAGTCTTTGGGCACTTCTCCCAGCTGCCATGATTCATCAAAGATTATCAAGAATGGCCTTACAGTGACGCCTGCCAGTTCCCTCAGCACTCGTGGGTGCATCCCATCAGGGCTTGAGCCCAGATGACTTGAACATTATTTACTTCGTGTTGTAGGCTAAGGACTTGATAACTGATGCAGGTCTCACTGAAACCAGGTAAGACTGATGACTCCTACTGGCTTTTGACTTAATACATATGTGAGAGGAGAGTCCATGTCACTACACAAAATGAGCACTTAGACAAGCAAACATTGTCCCTGCAGACAGTCTCCTTCCAACATGGCCTTCAAATAAGGCATCAAGAGAGGAGAGTTCAGCCCCCTGCATTTTGCAGCCTGGGACACTGATGCACAGGGGAAGTCACCTTCCATTGCAAGATAGGAAGCCAAGTTCCTCAACATTGTCTGTTCTGCTCTTATTGTAACACTGTAAAACATCTTGTGAAACTGGTAAGAAATGGATAGGAAAAAGTTAAGGTATAATTGCATTCCCCTACTTTTGACTTATACGGTTATTTAATGAAACAGATGAAACATAGGCATAGACTGAATGAATTAATCAGAAACAATTTGAGACTTGAATTGTATTTTCTCTGGCCAGTAAAGTTTTTCCAGAGCAAAGTACCTTAGAAATGACAATAAATCATGGCTACCTAATACCAGGTGGGTTTGAATCACCTTAATTTTGACAGCCACTGAAGGACCATTATTTTTCCTGTATGGAAAAAATATGAGGATAGGGGAGATGGAAAGAAAGATTATCCAGAGAGGAAGAGGTCACTGATGTTGTGTGTATTAAACCTGCTGCACGTTCAGGACCTATGCTTGTACACTAGCTTGACAGCAGTATAATTTGAAACTTCACTGCTGTATGGGGGTACAATAATATTTCCACACCAGGATCCCTGCCCACTGGCCCTAAAGAATGACCCTTGCTTGTGGTGTAGTGCCTCAGACAACACAGAGGAGCAGCTCCCGATGCCTTTCCACAGCCAGCAGCAATGCATCACCATGCTCACTCGCCTGTTATTTCTGCGAATTCTTTCATGATAGGATTTCAAACCTGACATGCATTCTCAAAGCTTGTTGGAGTAACATGTAACAGATTCTATTTGCAAAACAAATCAGCAATAAACCGAAAAGAGATTCCAAGTTTTCCAGTACTTGCTGTGATATTTCCCGGCCTCTGCACCAGCTTCCACAGTGCAGATGGCGGGATGTGAAAAAAGTCTGAAGAGTAGAAGCAATATTACCAGGCTGCAGTGGCAGCCTGCGTGTTATGGAGGGTTTTGCATCTTTCAAAGCCTTTGCACTTCAGCTCAGTAACCTGTGGGGCTTCCCATTTACCTCTCATTGCTACTGTCAGATTGAAACTCCCCATGAGGAATTAAGCTGACAACACACTGTTGTCAGTCTCTGTTGCCTCCAAAATTACAAATTCAAAAGAAACAACTGTCTGTAGGCACTTGTTTGTTTACACAGGAGTAACAGATGGACGTGAACCATACAATCATATGGTGCCCTCCCTCTTTTCATGCATTAATTGATTGTGAAATCTGCAGCCAACAGGTTCAAAATTGATTGCTTTTTCTCTGTTGGGATTTTAGCATGCTGACAGTTTAACACAGAATTACCTACATTATCTTAGCCCCCCCCCCTCTGTCAGAAGCAGACAACTCTGAAGGGTTAAGCTGTCTCCAGCTGCAACTCATGGGGTTGGGTATAATATTCAAGGCATTAGGTAGCTATGACATTCCTTCAAGTGAGATCTCAAAATATATATTTCTGAAACATGACAGTAGACATTTACCTAAACTTGAATGACACAGAATCATAGAATGGTTTAGAGTTGGAAAGGATCTTGAAGATCCATCGAGTTCCATGGACACTTCCCACTAGACCAGGTTGCTCAGGGTCATGTCCAACCTGGCCTTGAACACCTCCATGGATGGGGCCTCAACAACCTCTCTGGGCAACCTGTTCCAGTGCCTTACCACCCTCAAAGTGAAAAATTTCTTCCTAATGCTTAATCTAAAACTGCCCTTTTCCACTTTGAAGCCATCCCCCCTTGTTCTATGGCTACATGCCCTAGTAAAAAGTCCTTCCCCAGCTCTCCTGTAGGCCCCCTTTAGGTACTGGAAGGCCACAATAAGGTCTCCCCAGAGCCTTCTCTTCTCCAGGCTGAATAGCCCCAACTTTTTCAGCCTGTCCTCATAGGAGAGGTGCTCCAGCCCTCGCATCATCCTCGTGGCTCTCCTCTGGACACACTCCAGCAGGTCCATGCCCTTCTTCTGTTGGGGACTCCAGAGCTGGATGCAGTACTCCAGGTGGGGTCTCATGAGAGTGGAGTAGAGGGGCAGAATCACCTCCTTTGACCTGCTGGACACACTGCTTCTGATGCAGCCCAGGATATGGGCTGGCTCATGTTGAGCTTCTTGTCAATCAGCACCCCCAGGTCCTTCTCCTCAGGGCTGCTCTCAAGCCGTTCCCTGCCGAGCCTGTATTTGTGCTTGGGATTGCCCCAACCCAGATGTAGGACCTTGCACTTGGCCTTTTTGAACTGCATGAGGTTGGCTTGGGCCCACCTCTCCAGCCTGTCCACGTCCCTCTGGATGGCATCCCTCCCCTTCAGCGTGTCTACCTCACCAAACAGCTTGGTATCATTGGCAAACTTGCTGAGGGTGCACTTGACCCACTGTCCATGTTGCTGACAAAGATGTTGAAGAGTACAGGTCCCAGTGCCGACCCCTGAGGAATGCCGCTCGTCACTGCTCTCCACTTGGACTTCGAGTTGTTGACCGCAACTCTTTGAGTGCGACCGTACAGCCAGTTCTGTATCCACCAAGTGGTCCATTTGATGAATCCATGTCTTTTGAATTAGAGACCAGGATATTGTGTGGGATGTGTGGACACCACTACTATAATCTCACCTAACAATATATTCCAGTGCTAAACTATCTCTGTACTTGAGTTTTGCCTGTTTTCTGCTTTGCTGCACTATAATCCCATTGCTTCTTGCTGTAGCAGGAATAGATACAGTGAAAGTGTGCTCTTTTCCTTTTTCTAATTACTTTTTATGTACTTGACCTTTGCAACTCACACTAACCCACCCAATGCCTTTAATCTTTCCTCTAAGATCACGTATTTTGACCAGACACGCTGATTTCTAGACTTTTTTTCCTGCTGTCTCACACCTTTTCTTGAAATGCAGGGTCTGAAACTGGCAGCGGAGGCTGGCCTAATGTGGGAGCACAGGAAAAACACTTTAGAAGTCTCTCATACAATGCATCATTTTTCCAGCAGTGCGATCCTGATAATTCAAACTGGGGCTATGATTCTCTGCCAGCTGTAAGGGTGATGCAGGAGGGGAGAGGGGCCATCAAACAGGGAGGGAAGCATTCAGAAATAAGAGTAATATGCTTTTTTGAGAGTGGGAGCACAGCCAGGGTGTGATAAATGGATACAGGCTGTGATGACAGTCCAGCAGGTATTTAAAAGCATTTTGCTGCCACCTAGTACTCTGTATTAGTAGAAGCACTAAAGTTCGGAAAAGCACTGAAAAGAAGAATAACATACAAAAAGAGATCCCAGCCCTAAGTATGTAACATCTAACATGAGCTTCACATGTCAGAAACGGAGGAACAAATCATGTGAGCCAATGCTTCTGTGTGGGATACCACTGTCCATATGGAAATTAGATCCATAATGTAGCAGTTCTGTGAATGATAATATTGCATTTCTAACTTGCTCTAGAATTGTAAGCATATGGACTAGACAACTTAACCAATTACTGCAGTATCTTTAAAATGCGCTCTTGGTAATTCATGTATCTTCCTACTCTATGAACTTTTCTCAAGTAACTGGTTTGTAGCACTCTCTGACAGCCCAGACCCATCCAAACTCAGCTTCCCTATCTATCTGTGGAATGTGTCCGTCAAAACGTTGTCTCTGACACAACCGAAGGGCTTGTCGGGCTGTCTTTGCCCCGTACTCCTCCTCCATTTGAAATCTAGGTAAAAAGCCTCTCATTAACACACCACGGATAGTTCTTTATACGGACAGCTTCTGTCAAAATAAGCGTCCCTCGAGTAGCACTTTTGAGATATCCTTGACGCTTAAACATGGAGCTGAGAGGCCTAAAAATTATTTTTAGGATCCTAAAAATCCATTTATGCATTTCACCTTCTAAATCATGAGTAGAGAGAATTGCTATTATTTCCCACATCTGCTTCCAATCAACACGGGCAAAACCCCTCACACATAGCCGAGGGACATGATGAGAAAATGTAAGAGTAATGTAAGCTGTACAAATTCCTTCCCTGAAACTTAGCGTTTGTGAGACACATGTATTGCTTTAACATATACATATGGAAAGGACCCCAGTTTATTGCCCTTTCAAGTATAGGTAGTTCTTTTTGTTGCGCTATGCACCATTTTCTATTTCTGCTGCGGGTACATGAACAAAAGAAATTTCTGGCAGACTACCAAATACAAGTTCTTCATCCTAACATTTTATTGCAAGTGTTTTTTGCCATCCTATTAACCTTGGTTACCCACCTACAGCCCCAAGATAGACTGAGATGTGCATGGGTGGATGCACAAATCCAAATCTTGGTAAGAGCTGTTGTTTTTGTGACTTTTCCTCACGGGAACTAAGTTGTAGTGTTTTGCAGAGCTCCACTCATCTATGAAGAATGATGAAAATTCTGGGATTAACACACAACATATTTATCTTTAGAAGATACAAGCGCTTTTTATGCATTGAGAGATTTCGACCTTTCAGATAAATTGCCTTCAGCGCAGTAATAGCAACTAAGGACGTTCAATTTAGTTCCACACTGTGATTCTATTTCTGAAATCTGACATGCTTGGAAAAGGCTCTGTAACCTGTCTGCATCTACAGGCAACAGAATGTAAAGGGACTTTGTTTAGTCTGCATGACCAGGAGCCTTGGCTTTGTATTTTATATATAATTTAAATCCTCCAGTGTTTTGTTTTGTTTTGCCTTTATTTTTAGTTCTCATTTGGAAGTTTAAACTCTTGCCACAGGGATTTAAACCATCTGTTGTTTTTTAGCACAAGGAATGATAGATATTTGCTGCTTGTAAGAGAGTTATTGGATAAAAGGATATATTAAAATTGATTGGCCTACAGATTAGTACTAGGTTTGGAATTCAAATACATCTATATATTTCACACAAGCTTTTAAAGGAAAACAGGTACAAACTTTGTCTGAGATATAAATTACAGACACAGGAAAAATGATTTTAAACATTAGTAGTGATTTGACTAAACCCAAAATATTTATAAAATCCCTCACTTTTCAAAAAATATGTTTTGGAAGTAGTATATGGACATAGAATGCAATGTGGGGAGAAATGACCGGTTAGAAATTAAGCCGCATTTTACTTTCTCTTTTTTCATAGTATCTCATCAGTTGTTGTGCTAACTGGGATATGATATTAACTTTTATCCAAGTACAACATTACAAACTTATCTGAGCTAAACCTAGATAGAATATAGAGTATATGTATACGCTAGCACAAGAATATTCGGACTATATCATGTTTATTTTTCAGTTTACCTTAGAGAAAATTATTAACGATATTTAGTACAGGCTGAAATGTCTCCTGTCATCATTAAAAGCATCTCCTATTTTTATTGTAAGGGTAAGAACGTGGCACTGAGCAGAAGCAAGGGTGTGTTGAAGTATCCTTCCATTACACTGGGCTCCGAATTGCCAGTTACTAAAAGCCTGTAGGCTTTACTGCGTGCTGAAGAATGACGCTGGCACATCTGACAGGGAGCAAAGTGGCAACAGCTCTTACGGGCAGCACTGAATCCATAACATAACCGCACTGGTTGGCCCTCGAAAAAACCCATAAGGGTAAAACCATTCCCAACCCTGCAGAACTAGGAAGCATCTGTACCTAATATCCCAGGGTTGTGTACGCACTTCAGTTGCCACTGCAGAGGAAAATAACAGCTTTTAGGAAGCAGCAATAAAAGAGTAGGTCACTTTTGTGTTGATTCCCGATTTGCATCAATTCTGTGTTTCACAGCACACGTAGGAGGAGAATTGTATAATCCATGTGTTCTCCCTCTGACTTTAAGAATTGCCCCTCAAGTGCTGCTCTGCCATGGCTTTGTTTGACTGATATTGCAGGAATTTTGTTAGACTCATCCAATCCAAACTGTCGACAGTTTTGCTAGCTGGAATTTCTGGTGCAGTTGACATTTGGCATTCTGTAATGGGAGGCAGGACAACACTTCAAGGAACCCACCTGAATTTTCAGCATTCTCTCTGTATGTCTTTGTGAGCTTAGGACAATCTTTAAATACATACTAATAATGAATGCGCTGTCTGTTATTGTTGCTTTTTTAAAAGAGAGTCCCATTAAATCATTTGAATTAACATCTGCACGAAATTGCCATGGATGATGAATTGTGTCAGGTGTTGCAAGAAAGAATTTTGTTAAGTAAGTGAAGACATCCCAGAGAAACTCCAGGTGGATCCAGGGAAGAATTAGAGAATACAGCTAGTCTTGAAGTGTCTTAACCCACTTAAATCCAAAGTAGGAAAACCTTTACGGATGTTGAAATATATGTACTAATTTATGCATAGAAATGGCAAATTTACATTTCACTCTGAAAAAAGTGTACTTACCTGTCCACCCTCCAAACCAAGCTGACAATAGCCCATATTTTGCTTCCCAAAAGAACAGTTAGTTTGAAAGAAAAAATTCTACCTCACATCTCATTAGAAAACATGTAACATTATCACTGGAATTAAACTTAATGTGCTACTTTATAGGAGAAAGTTGCATGGAATGCTTTAAGTGGAAGGAAAGACTAGTGATGGCCAAAAATATTAGGACGTAGCATTTACCTCAGGTTATTATTTCTTGCCTCTTCTGCTCTGTTTTGGATAAATGGCTACAGTCTTAGCTTTTGAGCCTGTAGATTTTTATTTTTTTCTAGCTCATCTCTCATGTGGAAAATCCTTTGAAATCTCTTGCTAGTACTGGAGAGAAGCTGATTCTGAACTGGCTATTCAATAATATAAGCCCCTAACCGTAGTCTGAAGTGATTAAGATCTTACCCAGCAATTCTGAAAGAAGAGGTGGAAATCAAACAGAAGAACTAGTATTAATGGTGGTACTAATGATGTGTAATGCTAAAAGCTACACATATTTTCTGTCAAAATTAATCACTTAACAATAGATATGTTTGCTACATGAACTACTAGGTGTAATAGATGCTAACCACAAATTGCACAGAGTAGGTTCTAGTTGCAGCAATACATTCTTTACGTTACATTATTGGCAATACCAGATTACAGCCAGGTGCCTTGGGAGAAAGCAGGACCAGGTTAATCCACAATTTGGATACTCCACTGATGAGTAATAGAGAATTAATGGTATTACATGCTGTAAACATGCATAACAATCTTTGAGGACTAGACCTTTAAGCGGATGCTGGTGTTTGCCTGCTTCTAGCTATCAGTTTCTAGTACTAAGGCACTAGTAAAATCCTAAAGCTCAGCTGCTTCTTAACATCATAAATGACTAAATTTCAAACTGTGAACATGCCTAAAGATTTTAAAAGTAAAGCATCCTCCAAGCTCATTAAGTCTTCAACACCTGAGGTGGGAGCTCTCAAATCAGTCCCTTTCACTGTGTTCGCTGGGGGGGATTCGATCTTCTGTATGTACCTGAGTGGATGTGGAGAATTTCCTGTTCCGGAATAGCTTACCTGGGCATACTCCTTTGACTGTACATAGGAATGGAAAAAAAGGAGTGATGGGGACCTGTAAAAGAAACATTGTGCCTTATTCAGACAAGTGGGCTGGTAAAAAAAAAAAAAGGGCTTTTGTTGATAACTCATTTTGTATGTTTACTTATCCCTTTCAATCATGGAAGTGACCCTATTCATCTGCCTCCTCCACACTCAAGGAACTTAATGTATGTTTTGCCGGTAACGTGACTGCTAATGGCCAAATTTGCCCTGATTTGGCACATGCTTTTTGTCTCCTATGGCAATCTCTGACCACATGTGAGACTTCCAGCCTGATGGTGTCTTGGGACAGCAGTCTTCATCTAAGGTGAACTCAAGCTCCCTGCAATGACAGAAAATTGTTCCCCGATGGTCCTTACAAAATTATACCCTGAGAGAGTACCAGTGGAGAGCACAGTGACAGGATACTCAAAACAGTGGCTTTTCAAGAAGTGATTTTGTTCAGAGCCATAGGGTTTTGTCAAGATTTTATTTGGCTGAGGGGACATACCAGCTCCCAAGTGCAGGTCAAGGGACCAAGTGTTTACATATTGCTCAGGGTTTTTTCAAAATCACAGATGCTTAGAATTGAACTATTTAAGAAAAGAGTATACTTTTTGATGTTTCGCATATAATGACAATCAACAATTCAAAGCTCTCCCAAAGATAACATTCTTATGAGACTCACACGTAATTTTGAGGGCAAAGCAATCTAGCAGATTGGACTGTTTTGTCTCAAAAGAAGCAACAAACCTCCTATCAGCCATCATTACCAGGAAAAAAAAACAAACCGTAAACCCTCTTTACTATGAAAGCACCCGTGTCACCTTATTTTATTTTTCAACCTCTTGGTGTGAAATGACAGAGTTGTTTTTTTCTTAAGGAAGAGAAAATGATCAGCTGACTATTAGAAAGAGGAATTTATCTTAATGTGTCAATAAAAACTTTTAGTAAAGAATTGCAATAGTTTGTATGTTTCTGTCCTGGTTTGAGGTAAAACAGAACCAATTTTGTTTCCAGGAATGACTAGAGTAAGCCAACTTAAATCAGCAACAGTACTAAAAAGAGCATTTCTCACTGTCCCTTGGCTGTGTGGTCCTCTCTGCTTTGGTACTTCTGGACTAACTAACAATTGTTTTCAGAAGATTAGTTTTTTGACTGAGCTGAGCTGACTCAATTACAAATTAAGCAGAGTATAAATTTTATTCATCCTTTTGCAGCTCCTTTTCCCAGAAATGCTAAAACTAAACCAAACAAGAATACAGCTTATCTTCCTAAAATTGGGCTTTTACTTGCACACTGTCAAGAAGAATAAACAGGAAGTGTTGAAAGAAGACAAGCTTCCTTTTCAGTTTTATTTTATCATGTGTGAAATCTGTCAGAGAGAGACATAAGAAGAACCAGAAAGATGTGAAGATTCAGATACAGCTTGGAGAAGCCCAGTACAGAACAGAGGAATAGACTTTTGGGATCATACGCCAGTTGGGAAATCCTTGCAAGAGTATATGTTTTCATTTGCGTCTCGAGGAGCTGAAATTTCTGTAGTATCTGTAAAAACCAAACCAAACCAAACCAAACCGAACCAAACCAAAAAAGTAGTCTGCGCTTATTTTTTTTTTTTTTCAAATTGGAGAAACCTGTAAGCCCCTGAAATATGTGTCTACTTTGTAGAGAAGGCTGAAGACACACAGTCTTTACCACTTTACAACCTGTTTGCATGGTCATGCTTGCCCCTTTTATATTTCTAACCTTTAGGTTTTAACCATTTGGTGAAATCCTAAAAGATTTGATTTGATCTGATTGTTTCCTCACTTGGACGTATATTCTAGGTGACAAATTTTATATGATTGCATACCTTTGCAATTACTCGATGTGTTTTAGTCTGTATAAAATATTTGACATAGATGATTATCTATTTCAGTTTTTACCTTCTAAAGAGCCTAAGAGTATTAGGCCTCTTGTAATGTGAAAAATTGTGCACTTTATATCTTTATGTGAATCACGCACAGGACAGAATATTTTGCTCATTCTTTTTATAGTATCGTCATTACAGATACAATTTTTCTTTTGAATTTTCATAGTAGAACCTGTAAAAGCAAGCTGAAAATACTTTTCTGATTTTTCTGATTTGTGCAGAAGGAAATAAGATTGCATACTTTCAATGTACATTCTCATATGGTTTGCTCACTTTTTTTCTCTTTCTTGTGACTGGATTGTATGTTCTTAGTTGCTATCTGCTTTTTCCAGACTTACAGTAGAAATGTGTTTAGTGTACTTTTTATAGTCAGAATGGGTTCAGGTGAGAAAGATTTGCTGTTTGTTTTCAGACAGTTGTATTATTTCATATTATTGTTCCAGGAACCATTCTTCCAAATCACTGGTTTTTGTCTTCTGATATATTTTAAAAAAAAAATTATATACGCTTTTTTTTTTTCCTCTATGCATTAGATTGTGTTAGAAACCTTTTCCTTCAGTTACTCTGACCTATAGATTTCAGTTTTAATTTCTTTTCCACCTTTTTATTTCCTTTGTATTGATTTTAGTATTTCTTTTTCAATAACATCTTTCCCTTCATGTTAAATGAGATTGCTACAGCTTCAAAACTCCCACTAGATTATTTTGTTCTGACAATGGGTATGAAACCCTCAAAACTGTTGTTTTGACACCTAAATGGAAAAGAGGACAGGAGAGACAAACCAAAGCTCCCCCCCTCCTACATTTTCCTCAAGAAAAACACGACAGTAAGAGATTTTAAATAATGCCTGTGTTTGTCTGGTAAAAAACAAGTCTTAATGCTGTTTATCAACATATAAATTCAGCAAGATTAAAAATTTGAAACCACCCACAGTCCTTTACAAAGACCAGCTCGTGCAGAATCTCAAATAATAATTAAAGTATTGTAAGAAATAAGTGGAGTATTGCTGTTCCAAGTCCCATAACCTGAAGAAGATGACAGAAGGGCCACGTCTTTTAGCAGTCTGGAGCTCCTTCCTGCTCCCTGGGGTAAGGTGTTAAATCTGCTTCTTCTTGGTGTAAACAAGTTGAATTCCACAGTGACAGCAACTTTCTGCTTTTCGGACTTTTGCTATAAAAGAGGGTGATGACCATCATATTGATAATATGGCAATACAACTTTTTTCTTTATTGATTCCACCAGATGAAATGTCTCATTTTTACTGGTTCTTCATTGAGAGACATGAAGGTCTGGAACTTCATTTTGTTAACAATTGCAAAGACTTGTTCTACACAAAAGCTACACCTTGTATGGCTTGTCATAACATAGAGAGGAGGAAGAGCCTCTTCACATGCACGTACGCATCACATATCACCATGTTTCAGTCTTCAGACACACTTTAATTGTCACCAACAGACTCTCTGGTTTGGACAGAATGAGAATGAGAGAATGCAAGCAATCAAAACAGTCACCGAATACCACACATATGCCTTTCTATTCTCTTCTCTGTAGTGTTTTCTAAAAGAATAGAGACATACATGGGTGACTGATTGATTTGCCGTGTCGAGTCATGAAAAAACCCATGATCTAAAGCTAGATGGGAGATACTTCACAGTAAAACGGCTGGAGAGCAGCTTGCTGTACTTCTGCTCTACACCTTCCATTCTGAAATCTTTAATTACCCCCATGAGTATAATTACTTCTTCTCTCTTCCAGCTTGATAAACTGTAAGGTGAAGTCTATGCCTCCAGCGTAATCAGAAAATTGTTTATGTTACTCTCAACACACATTCCCTATAAAATCCCTTCACTGAGGAAGAACTTTTAATAACAAGTAAATACTTAGAAGAGTTTTATGGGATTTGAAAATTATTACCACAGCTACTTTGAGTTTTGATAGGCAAAAATATTCTTCCAATCAAAGGATCATTGTAAGTATGAAGTGATTAAGAAATTATTTCATTACAACTCTTTTATGAAGATTTTTTTTTTTTTAATGGTATTCCTATTCTTACACTCTCTCATTCCAAAATATAAGCCAGGACCTTGGAACTGTCACCTCAAGGGTTTTCCACATGGATATGCAGATTTCAGAGTACTTTTCGAAGTGGTTGTGAAGGAAAGCCGAATGGAGTTTGGTCTGTCTAAAACTAAAAGTTACCGCCATCTGTAATGGGTCAAGTATGACAGTTTCTGAACTAGGAAAACTGAATTTCATTGGAGGAGAGGAAAATTATAACTTTTTTTTGTTGCCTAAAAGTTATCAATGACTTGGTCAACTGCTAATAATACTTTGTTGGTGTGAAATTACTCCGTTCCCTGAGTCTAGTTTTAGATAGACAGAGTACTGTAATTAGCATTTTTGACAGTTGTAATCTTTGACCTTCATCTAATTGTTTGAAATTTCAGGTATTTCTACTTCAAAAAAAATGTCATTTTCAGAACATGATTTACAAGTACCAGAGAAAAAGAATAATTTAATTTGCCTTAGCTTGTACTAACTTTTTCTGTATGGCAGAAAAACTTCAGAGCTATGGAACTGAACAAATAATTAGGAAGAGAAAGAGCCTGGAACTCTCCTCCTGCCCCCCACTCCCCCAGTCTACTTTTTTTGACTTGCTGTACTTGATGACAGATTTTAATATATGTTCTTCCACCTCACTCATCATCATAAATGATAATTAATTTTAACTAGTAAAAAAATAAGCATTAATCCTCCATGTAAAAGCATGCACTTGAAGATGTGTTAAAAATGTTCACGCGTTAGAAAACAGAAAAGGAAGATGTTAAACCATGGCGATAAATAGCAAAAATAATATCTTGTTAAAATCAATAGCTTTGAAAGAGATTTAAAACTGGCTTTAATTTGCGTGAAATAGTATTCTTCAGACATTAGCACCCAACCACAAAAAAAAGACTCAGACTGTAGCCCTCTGCCCATTAACTCTCCAAACACATTTAGGAAAGTGAATGCTTTTCTTCACATTGTTCTGCTTTTGATGTTCACTGGCAGAGGATTAATTTCTCTACTGCCATTCACATAAGAGAATTCAGTGCATTTGGAGGCCGATGACTTCTGGACTGGAGGACTTCCTACCTTCTGTATCAGATGTGGAGCCCTCGCTTTCCACCATGTGTCACCTGTTGAGAGATCTCACTCCTTATAATCCTTTGTGACCTTATACATTATACCTTAGTCCACACTGGGCCTTAGGTTAACAGTTGGTCAGGGAAAGGAATACATAAAAAGCGCAAAGCACAGCATATGCCAATTCATATGGTGAACACTAATACGAGTGGCTCTGGATCAAAATTCCTTCATCCTGGAAAGGAGATGAGAAGCATTTCTACCAGCTTCCTTGGGTTGGCACGAAATCTTTGAAATAGAGAGCCTACTTCTGATGTCAGTAAAAGAAATGTTAACATTTCTGCTGATTTCAGGTTTGCTCATCAAGCAAGTTATTATTTCTCTATCTGTAAATTGTCCAGAGAAGATCTGTGTTAGACTTTACAGTTGTATGGGTGTCAAGGGTACATCTGTATCAGTAAACTCAAGTGTTCCCAGGAAAGTTTTTGGCCACTGAAACAAAATTTCTTGTACTAATGATTTGTGCAAATGTTGCCTGGCGTGTTTTTGTTCCCTGTGCTCTACTTGGCAATTTGCTGGTGCTGCTCACAGGTTTGCATAATGAAAGGACCAATTGCAATTAGCACCCTGCATGCAGGCATGCTGTTTCCAAGACTAGCGAAGTCCACTAGCAAAGGGGTGAGACGTTCTTTCCCAGGTAGCCTGAGCAGCCAGAAACATTCCCAGGCAAAGGGTTTTACTACTTAAGATGCAGCCATACTCGCCAGATGGAAACATGACAGAAAAAGGAACATGAGAAGTAAAGATACAGCTGTGTAATAAGTCACATGATAAAATCTTGTCTCTTTCTGCTAATGTATTTTAAAAAATCCTTGCAAAATATTAATCTTGGTCTGTTGTCCTTGACCAATATGTTCTGAATATAACTGTGATGGAAAAGCCATGGATAAGACTGGAGTTCCAAGGGGCTTCTCAGCAAGGTTACAAAAACATGTCAAGCTCAGTTATCCACGTGGGCATGTTCTGCACAGGACACGGCCAACGTCAGCAACACTCTCACAAGCTCAGTGCGAGCACACCACAGACTGGCCTGAGCAACAACAATTTTTTCTCTCTACTTTTTTCCCTAAAGTCCTACTCACACTTTCGATGGGGATCTGTTGCCCTGTCAGCATCACATTTGCAAGCCCGGCACAGCTGTAAGTCTGTATTTCAGGTTTTGCACTATTAGTGACCGTGTTTAATGCATGCTTTCAGTGTGAACAGAAGATACTTAGCTACAGTTCAAACAGAAATGAAGCAACTAATTTCGACAGAGGCTCCGTTTCCATGTTGCGTTACTACTTGAATTTATGTCTAGAAGATTTAACTTGATTCTCTAATAAAACTTTAAAACCAGGACTCTGTTTCTTCACTGTGAATTTGATTCAGCTAATCTGAACCTAATTCTGGTTTCACAGCATAGACACTTAGAAAAAATCCCAGCAAGCACATTGTAGAAATCTACATAGATTAAAGTGTGCTATTCAGTTGTAAATAAAGGCAGTTTTGCCTCATGGAAATGATTTATTTGCTTGTTATTTTAAACTAGTTTGGCCAACCTTGTTTATCAATATTTAGAAAATATTGATAGAATAGTATTTAGAAAAAGGGTAAATGTTCTATTATGACATTTTAAACATAGAATTTCACAAATTTAATAATGTAAAAAAAGTTTCATATTAATTTCGTATTCCAAAAGTTGGCTATGTTTAATTCAGGGAAAAAAAAATATAGTAAAATATGACCAACATTCCGAATAGAGAAACTAAGAACAGCAGACTAAGGTGGCTCCTGTCTTCTGCTATTACAAGAAACTAATACATTTTCTTTGTGGATTTACTGTGATGTATTCTTGTTTGTATGAAATATTTTTTATACCACTTTTTCTTTTCTATTTTACACTTAATGAGGAGAGCCACATTAAAAACACTTAAAATCAGTTTATGCTATTTTCAATGTCTAGATGTAAACACCTCACTTCTCCTCTGTTGAAGAATCCTCTAAATTTCTAAGACCATAGGCCTTACTTATGCTTATCAATAAAATAATACTAATTCTACACTAACAAAGATGTTGATTAGACATACAGAAAATATTACCTGAGTTTTGTTATTTAAATTTGCAGTTGCTAATAATTTTTAAATTATCAGGATTTTTAAGAATGAAAAATAATGTACTATAAACCACTAATAATGGAAACACTGTGCTCTAACTATTAACACCTAGCCCAAAAGAAAAAAAGGTAAGACATACTAGTGTATTGGTGCCGTGTTTTGCACTATGACAGCTACACTTTTAATTGTAAAATATAATAAAATGTAAGCTGATAAATGGTTATATTTTTTAGTTCTTCAATAACAAAAAATGAGCTTTATACACTATTAGGCGAAGCATATATTGTTATAAAGCAGGAGAAAAGAGACTGCTCATTTTATTTTTTTTCAAGAGATTTTTTTACAACACACTGATTCGTAAGATCATGGTGGTACACAAAGTAATGTGTTTTATTCTTTATGTAAAATAAAATGCATTTTCATTAACATTCAGTATGAATTTTTAATGGGAATTATATTTTTTTCTGTTCTCACTATCACATGTCTATACAAAGAATTAATTTAACCAGAAAGAAAGTATTTTTTAGGGGAAAAAAAAAGTAAAGCAAAGAAAACCTAATTAACCAAATTACTGCAACAACTAAATGGAAAATTTTCCTTGGCTTCCTGGCTCTTGAGTGTCTTATTACAGTGCCCTATTAGTATTCTCAGTTATTAATACTGTTAGTAAGAGAGCAGTGAAACTTTAAAGCAGGTTTAATACCCTGTAAATTTTTGTAGCCAGCTATAAACTAACCTGAATATGTATATGCTGTAAAAATGAAAAAAAAAAAAATCATAATTATTCTAGCTGTAGTGAGTTCTTTTCACCATCCTCTGTTTGCCAGAATAAGGTATCTCACTGAAAATACACTGTGAACTGTAATGCAACGTGAAAAATAACATAGTGAACAGATGCACTAATATATTCTAGGGCAGAAAACTTAGTGGTACGGAAAAAGATCTAACCACGTTTGCTAAAAATTAACTACAGCTTGTAAAAACATTCAAGTTCAACTTTAGTCCCTCTGAACTCAGCCAAAGTAAATTTGACAGTCTAGGTGATGATGTTTGGGTGGCAAATTTAAAAAGTTTTTATCACCCTGAGCTGTAAATATGGCTACATAATGATTCTGGCTTAGAAACTCTATTTCAGATCTACATGATGATATCTCCTATAAAGACAGGCTGAGAGAGTTGGCATTGTTCAGCCTGGAGAAGAGAAGGCTGCGGGGAGACCTTATAGCAGCTTTCCAGTATCTGACAGGGACCTACAGGAAAGCTGGAGAAGGACTTTTTACAAGGGCATGTAGTGATAGGACGAGGGGTAATGGCTTCAAACTGGAAGAGGGGAGACTTAGATTAGGTATCAGGAAGAAATTTTTCACTCTGGGGTTGGTGAGGCACTGGAACAGGTTGCCCAGGGAAGTTGTGGATGCCCCATCCCTGGCAGTGTTCAAGGCCAAGGCTGGACGGGGCTTTGAGCAACCTGGTCTAGTGGGAGGTGTCTCTGCCCATGGCAGGGGGGTTGGAACTAGATGATCTTTAAGGTCCCTTCCAACCATCCCTTCCAATCTAAATGTTTCTATGATTCTATGTTTTATATGCAATGAGACAGCCAATCCAAAAAAGCATATCTTGGCAGATCCCATTTCAATGGCAGTGAGAGACAAAATCCATGTGAATGGGAGTTCATTTTAAAATGACACGTTAACTTAAAACTTCCACTTCCATCTAAAGATATTTAATCTGTTCCTCTTGCAAGATAGATTGTTGTAATTTAAAACTGTGAATTATTGTAATTTATTTATTTAATAACAGCGACAACAGAGAAATGGTCCCTAACAGCACTTTTGTTGGGCTTGAGTTTAATTCATTTTGGGGAAGTAAAATGAAATATCATCCTTAGAAAAGGGGAATTATTAAAAATCAGATGTTCTGAGATATTATTCCACAAAATAAGAAACGGAGAAGTCAGTAAAAATTTTGCACACACTCGTATTTTAGAGCTATATCTATGCTCACAGTCTTAAAAATATGTTCATTGACTGTGTGCAAGGTTTGTAACTTTATGTAGGACTGATCCAAGCTGCAAGCAGTGGAGCTTGCCGGGAAGTGTTAAGTAAGAGGTACTAAAGAAAGACAATTACAAATTGCAAATTGAAATTAAAGAAACTACATTTGCAAGGTCCAGTAACATCTTTAATGTTTTAAGGGAGTAGTAAGATCTTTACCTGATGCAGTTTGCTTTTTCCAACTGTATGCTCAAATAAGTAATACTTCTTACTGCACTTGTACCTGTAAGTCTGACTGGATCTGACAGTACCACTGCTACTGCTACTACTCTTAGTACTACATATTCACATTAGAAAGCTACAAAGCGTTACTACCAGATTTACCAGTACCACAGACACATAATCACATCATGGCACTGTTCGTATCATCCTTTACATCTGACACAGGATGAAAAAAAATACTAGTGGAGGTGGCACAGCCTTTCTCACCTCCTCTACCCGGTCAATGCCACTCAAGTTTGTGGTCCAGACAAGACTGCCTTTGTAGGCAGAGGTAAGAGCTTTGATTAGACCAAGATATATCATGCTAAAAAGTAAGCCAGATTTTGGGATTGCAGATCTGAAATAGAAGCAGCAGACCTCAAAGCTGTATTCAAGACAAGAAAAATTACGCAGGGTTTAATTTGTTACGTATCAGAACAGGAAGTGAAAGAGAAATAATAAAGCGGTTTCTCCAGAGGAAAATGAGAAAGAAAAGCTATTTACTTATTTTGGAATATGGAAAGATAAGTCAGAGGGGTTGTAATATAACATAAAACCATAATTCCTATTGAATTTGGGTATCCAGCAGAGTTATGAATTTTGGTTCTCAGTCTCATTTGTGGAAGAGGTTCCTTAGTGCTTGGATGATCCTAATTAGAACAGGTATAGAGTAAAGGTTTTGTAAAAAACATCCCTCCGCTTGTAATTGCAAAATAAACTTTCTATTAATAGCATGGAGAAAAATAACAAGACAAAAAATAACTGTGAGGTGAAAAACTGTTCAGATAGAGAAGACAGAGATGGGATAAAGCAAAGAAAAAACAGAGGAATGCTCAAACTGTGATCAAAACACATACACAATTCAGACAAGAGAAAAAAGTTTCTGAGTTGACAAATAATTGAATATATCATAAAATTCTGTTACATATTTTATAGCACATAAAATGTTTATTGTTTTGCATCATTTTAAAAAAAAAACACCTTTTCTTACATACGAAGTTATTGAACAAACTCAGAATTTGCTTAAAATTCACTCCACAACAGCTTTTCCTTTTTCACCAAGGGCTCTGCTGATCCATTGGAATAAAAATAAAACCTCAAAAAGGGCTGTTTGGGAGCATGGGTTGTAAGGTGGAATGAAAAGAATACAAAAGTGTTTCATCTAGAAAACTACAGAAATTTAAAGGGTAAAGATGCTATCAGTTGCTTCTGAACCACAGAGATCAGAAAGACTGTGATTTACATTATAAGGCTGAATTGCAGGGTGTTGTGATAGCACACACTATTTTCTATTCTTCCCTTAATACTTACTGCAAGCCATTCATAAATTCTTCTTCCTTTATGTATGTGCTGCTTTTTTTCAAATCTACATTTCATTCTTATTCTTCCTGAAGGATTTAGAAATTAGGTTAAAATCAAAGTTTCCCTGTTTTGGAGGAAAAGAAGATTTAGTGAAAATTGCATTTTCCATTGGGAAATCATTCTAATGGGAAGTTGTCACATCTCTCTCTCTATAGTTCGATATTTGTCTAAGACTTATCTTAAAAGAAATCACCACTGGAAAAGGGAGCAAAAAGTGAGAGACACTAGTTAGTTCTCATAAGAAATATATGCAGAAGCCGAGGCAGAGGCTGAATCAAGTATATATAAACTTGATTTTTTCCTCAGACTTAAAAACATATAGGAATGAATAGCTTAATGTTTGTATAGGTTTGAGCCATCTCAAACGTCAACCATTTTCCACCTGTTATGCATCCATGCTCCGCTTTACAGTTTGGAGTCATCTCTGAGTGTGAAAAGCAGAGGATCATTGACCCATTAGTTCTTCAGCCTTTGGTATTTCTTCAGAACATGATGAATGATCACCCATGTAACTATTGCACCCTGTTCACTTTCAGCTGCATTACTATCTCTGGACATCTGGCCAATATGCACAAAGCAAGAGCAATTTTTCAGTGTTTAAAAACTGGGTTGGAAAAATGATCAGAGGAAATTTTCCTGCTGTCATTTTCAATGCTGCTTCAACTAATCATAGAATCACAGGAATATAGAATCGTCTAGGTTGGAAGGGACCTTTAAGATCACCGAGTCCAACCATCAACCTAACACTGCCAAAACCACCACTAAACCACGTCGCTAAGCACCACCTCTACCCGTCTGTTAAAAACCTCCAGGGATGGTGATTCCACCAGGAGTGGTGATTCAACAGGGCAGCCTGTTCCAATGCTTGTATCCCTTTCTGTGAAGAATTTTTTTCCTAATATCCAATGTAAACCACTCCTGGCACAACTTGAGGCTGTTCCCTCCTGCTGTCCTATCGCTTGTTACTTGGGACAAGAGACCAGTCCCTACCTCACTGCAACCTCCTTTCAGGTAGTTGTAGAGGGTGATAAGGTGTTCCCTCAGCCTCCTTTTCTCCAGGCTGAACAACCCCAGTTCCCTCAGCTGCTCCTCATCAGTCTTGCTCTCTAGACCTCTCAAATAAGAAAGGATGCAGAAAAGGCTAACACTCCTATTTACGGATTGGTAAGAAAGGAAACATGATAAAAAAATGAAGCATAACACTGTTTATGTTACATCTACTGACTGTCCAGCATAATTTACTATAGGGAGCTAATAAGGCTAATATCTAACAAATTAGCCAGCGGCACAACACAGCAACATGCCATTTAACATGCTGGGTAGCAAAAATATTAAGTTTAAAATAGCATTTTTGTCCGTTCAGTGTGCTAAAGTACTCTTCAAACGTGGCAAAATAGCAAAATGCTTCCACCTTCGATGAACATTCGAAATATGCAAGTTTTTTTCTGAGACTGCAGCTGCTGAGCCAAACAGGACAGAGATCCATGGCCATGTTGACTCAGGGTCTCCTTGCCTACAGAGTTTCCTTCAGGCTGCAGTGTGGCACCAGGCACTGGGCTAAAATAACTGTCAGGCTAAGTGCGAAAAAGCTGTTCATTCAAGGTGCCAACAGGACACTAAACAAATGCAATACCAACGGCTGGTGGCAGAAGATGCTCCATGACGCCGTGCAGTCTTCCAGCATTTCACTACCCTGTAACCCAGCTCTAGCTTCTCCTGAGTTCTTACTTACCTTTTCCTTTTCATCTTTTCATCACTGTGCTGCTTTATTTTAGTATCAGTGTAAATCATTCGCTTGCTCACTCTGTCAGACTTTGCTTCCTCCAAGAGATACCACAGCAAAGAGGTCTGTAAGCTCCTGACAGTCCTAAACAATCTGGACATCTGCCTTTTAGACTCAAGACATGCTGCTGCTTCTTGGTAATTTCCTATATTCCTAGACTTCACTGCACCCTTCCAAATTTTTGTGGAGTGGCGGTTGAGCAGTTGTCCTCTACTCGAGGCCAGGTTTTTATCTCCATGGCTATTTTCTTCTGAAGTTCTCTCCTGTGGTTTGCCCAATCCGCTACCATTTTGGGAAGATGGGTTTACTTCACACAGACCTTGATCCCTAACTCCAGCACATGGATCCTCCACCTCTCAATGTGAATGGAGTATGGCCTAGATCCTCCGCTTTCTTCTAAAGAATCAGAAGGAAATCATAACGCGCTTCTACAATTTCACCCATTTAACTTGGTTAACTAATACAATAAGTAAACAACAAAATACTTAATGTGGGTGTACATTGGCAAGTTCTTCAAGACTTGCATTACACAAGATTTTTCTACCTCTCTTTCCTTGTTAGGCAGCTGACATCATCGGTGACCTGACTGTGAAGTCTCCAGAGGAGAATAGAAACTTTTCCTCACTGAAACCAGTGGGAGATTTGATGATCACTTACAAGGGAGTAAGTTTTCAACTGCTCTCAAGTCCTTATGGAAAAGAGATTGAAATAAAAAAGATTGGAAAAAAAACCACAAGCCACCTCAAAATTGGCAGCTAAGTGTGGTTTCTTTTTCTATTTTATTTTACTGTAGTCAGTTACCCATTCCATATGGGTTAAGAGAGATGGAAGCCAACTGCTTCTCAAGAGGACTTTGTAGAAACCTCTCTGGAAAACCAGAAGCTCTCAAGAAATCTGATGAGTAGCAATTACAGAAAGCTTAGAGTGTGACTAAAAGTGTGATGCACCTTGACAAAAAGTAGAATTAGCAAGAATTCAAAAGGCTTTAGTGGTTTACATCAATATATGACAGTCTCAGTAAACAACTCTGATTAAAGTATGACAGTTCAATGAATCCTGTGGGTATGATTTGAACAGAGTGTGAACAGTGCTCATTATGAATGTAGTAAAAATGACAGATTTCATGGTACTCAGGAAATTAAGATGCTTGTAGGAAAATACACTGGAAATAAAAAATACAGCTCAATAAAGTCTGTTATCAGTTACATATCCCACTGGACAGAATGCTGAAAGAAATTTAAAAAAACCTGATTGTTGTAATTCATAAAATGGAAAAGTCACTAAAAATTTCATGAATATAACTGCATACAGTTTTAAAACTCACTGTTAAAACTCAAGATGCTGTTACTTAAGTACAGATAAACATATTTGGAAATGTCTTGAACTAAAGTTAGTGGAGGAAATTTTATCATTCTCCAAGGGTTACTTACGTTGAAGACAATCAGACATTAGGGTGATCAGTGACAGTGTAGAACTCTAATAGAGATTTATTTTAACCAAAAATGGTATGAAAAGAATTTGTGCAAATGTTGAAAATCTATCAAAATATTTTTTTTTAATTGAAAACTAAGGGTTGTCAAATAAAGAAAGCCTATAGCTATTTAAAAATGGATTATTAAGAATGATTTCCATATGCGTGGGACATCTGAGAAATCTGGACTGATTGTGTTAATTAAGAGAAATGGATAGCTGCTACCAAAACAAAGGACCTTGGGAATACACTGAGTTAATTTCACTAGGATGAAAATGTATTGCATCATGGAGTATGCTTTATTCTGACTCACTGCCTGGCTGATGGAAATGTTCTCCTTGGCTTTCACTTAAGAAAATGATAAAAAGCAAGGTGGAATTCTAATCTTCCACAAAATTATGTTGTCCGATCTTCAACCTCAGTGCAATATAATGAAACCTGTACGCCTAGACTATGTCTGAATTTCAGTTAAAGTGTTTGGTTCAGAGTATTTTGACATTAATGTTCCTGAATGTTTGCCAGCCTAAACAGGAGTGTCTTGCAGTGACGGGAAAACCTGAACACTTCCTTACCTGAGGGGACAGCTTTCTGTAACAATTGTCACTTCTTTCTTCCAGTTCCTCAAAAAAGAGACCTAAAGTAGCGCTCATAAAGATTTCTGAATCTTTAAGAAACTGTTCTGGAGAATGGCTTGCTTTAGAACCAGAACATCTTTTTAAGGAATAAAAAAACCCCCAACAAACAACAAAGGAAACCCAAACCCCTACCTTCTTGCTGAGGTTGCTGGTATCCTCAGCTGAAACTAGCCATGACATGGTTTTAACAAACCTCACGGAAACAGCCAGAGGGAAGGTATTAGCGTTAATTGGCCAACAATCTCATCTTCTTAGTATATTAGTAGGAGAAAAAATGTTGGCTGCAATCTCATAGCATTTGGAAGTTAATTAAATAAATGATGAATTGTGGTTTTGGATGCTTATCTGAATGTACTAGAGCTGTAGCCTGAAAGGTAATTTATTTACTTGGTTGAAGTTGCATTATGATTAATTTGCTGCTAATATGTTTAGTTCAAATGCTCTCAACTGAAGGATATCTCAGAGAAAAAAATATATTTTATATGTTTAGAACAAAAACTGTAAGCCAATAAAATGTATCCAGAAAATTTTATGCATCCACTTCATTATATCTCAGATTGCAGTATTAGGAATTAAGGTATTTATTCAGAAAAAGCTGACATTTCTTGAGAAAGTAAACCGCTGCTTGTAGGTTTTGTGAAGGGAATTTCAACAGTGCACTGCGTACTCACAGTGTCTGAAACCAAAGGGATGACTGTGAAGCCTACTTTGTAACACAAAGAAGTTTTAGAGAAATATGTGCTTTTCTTAGGTTCATCTGTTTCCTATAATTTCAAAGAGATACTGTTGGTTTAAGTGTATAATCTTGAAAATATTAATTTTTGGGTTATTACTCAAGACAATACTTCCTGAATCATGGAGCTAAACTTCAGTGACATTGTGTCCTTGATCTCATCTGGAGTACTGCAGGAGGAGAAAAAATTATTTTTAGCTCTGTATTTTGGACACTTTTAATTGCAGCTGAGATGGACTGATGTGGTAGAGGTCCCGTGAGTTCAAAAAGCACAACTGAATAGCTGGGGAACTGTCGAGAGAATTTCCAAGTGCAAGCTCTACTACAGCTCTGAAGTACTTGACTGATGCATTCGGAAACATACTGAAATCTTAGCTCCAGCGGGGCCAAAATGCACTGCATCTATTTCTCAAAGGATTTATTGCTTTTTTTAAGTTGATGACATACAGAACAGCATGGCGATGTCTGAAGACTCAGGCAAACCTGAATTGTAGAATCCATGGAGAAGAGAAGACTCTGGGGAGACCTTTTAGTGGCCTTTGAGTATCTGACGGGGGCCTACAAGAAAGCTGGAGAAGGACTTTTTACAAGGGCATGTAGCGATAGGATGAGGCGTAATGGCTTCAAACTGGAAGAGGGGAGAAATTTTTCACTCTGGGGTTGGTGAGGCACTGGAACAGGTTGCCCAGGGAAGTTGTGGATGCCCCATCCCTGGAGGTGTTCAAGGCCAGGCTGGATGGGGCTTTGAGCAACCTGGTCTAGTGGGAGGTGTCCCTGCCCATGGCAGGGGGGTTGGAACTAGGTGATCTTTAAGGTCTCTTCCAACATTAAAGCAACACCTTTCTGCCCCCCTTTCCCAACTCAACTTCACTCCTTCACTCCCCACTCCTCTACCCCCTGCCCCAAACTCTGGAAGGGTGGAATGGGCGGGTTACATTCAGCATGTAGAAGTTTCTCCATGCTGCTCCTTCTGTCACACATTTTCCCCCTGCTCCAGCATGGGCTTTCCAGAGGCTGCAATTCCTCCAGGAATATCCAACTGCTTCAGAGTGAGGTTCTTCACGGGCTGTAGTGTGGCAGCCCTTGGCTTCTCATAGAGGCCACTCCTGCAGCCTCTGCTGCCAGCACCTGGGCATGGACACTTGATATACTGATATAAATGTCAAACGATCTAATTAATGCATTCTCACCTGGCACATGCTGGTTTGTCACTTGTACACAAACTTTGGATGAAAATCATTGAAGTTTTAAAAGATCATAAAATGATTTATCTCCAATTCAAATGAATAAAGTTTTCTCAGGCCTAACAATATGGGGTCCCATGGCCCTCACGAAAGACTTTCTGTTACTATTACTAAATTCTGTCTCAGTATCTTAAATTAAAACAAATTAAATCACAAGTTAAAATCAGTATCGTGTCATGTCCTAAAATTTGAAATCTCTTTCATTCTTTGTTTGTCACAGATAAAAGAAGACATTTATTAAGGAAGAAGCAAGGAAAATGCTAGCAGCAGACCTCATTACGTAAAAGGGAGGGAAATAGAAACCCCAATCTAAATGAAAATATATCATCTGACAGTTAAGTTCCAATGGAATATAGCAATACCACATACAGATAAAGTAATGAATAAATATGTCTTATCTGAGTGTTTCTCTCTGTATCTCCACTCGCTTGTTAATTCCCATAGGTCTGTTTTTATAGCACAGCCAAGATAATGTGCTTTCACAGAAGGAAGGGAATATTGTCTTTCTAGCTCTCTTTGGAACAAAACTGATTTTTTGCGTGTGTGTGTGTTGAGAGGCAAAGCAGAATTTAATGGTGTTTATTCTGTCATTAAACTGAATAGAAAATGCTTGTCTAATGTTCCAAGATAACTCAAAATGGAATATGCCAATATCTGGGGAGAGTTTGTGCATGTTGCTTTTTCATGGCCAGGGAAAAGACTGGGTGTTTTGCTGCCATAAGGGCACAAATAGTTTTATGCTGGACTGCTGCAAGTCCAAGAGGACACCGCTGACTGTCAGTGAATTAACAGCAGTGTGACTCAAAGTAGAAGTGACTTCTTTGGATTTAGATTAGAAGAAAAGAAGCCTATTCCAACCTTCCTGATTCTGGGAGCTCACAGATATTTACATAATATTGTTACATATAGAAAGCATGCAGCATAATTAGCAAACAACTGGAAGATCAGAGAACTTGAGTGTAAGCTTGTTAATCAGCACTGCAATTGTTTTACCAGCAAAACCCCTCCTGCTCTTATTTAGACCTTTTAGCATTGTAACTCCACTAAAAGCAACAGTTCTGCCATAGAGTTTCTCAATATGAAATGAACAAATGAGTGATTCTAGAGGAGCTGATGCCATAACTAAGATAACAAAGATAGATCTTGCTCTAGGCAGGACTCTCTGAAGTATCTGAGGTTTTGGGGCACTGCAGGTGCAGTGCAGCTGTGTGCATCACCACAGTCACCATCATACGCAACATGGAGCCATGTCTCACTGTGCCCTTAATGTAAAGACTCCCTGAACTTAAGAGGTAGATCTAACTCACCCAGCAGTTAACCTATCAGTTGTAGGACTTAAAATGGCAGTGGGGTCTAAGTATCTGATGTTCTGTAAAGCTGAATTTTTGATGTATTGTCTTTTTTTTTTATCATCTCTTTTTAGCCTTGAGTTAGATATTCACCAGCCTGCTACAAAAGAATGCAAATCTACTTTCTGTAATGCATATTTCTTGTATGTTAAGTATGTTAAATGCAGATTTTTCCATAGTACATGTATTCAGTTCTTCACTGTTCATTTATACCAAAATCAAGAACAGTTTGAATTAATTTCACTCAGCTGTGTTATTCTAGGAAACATCTTTTTGTTGAGTACAGTACTGTTAGTACGCAGATGAAAGAGGAATATTTTCTGCAATAAAGTGCAGTTAGATGTGTCTTTTTATAAACAGTGTGGTTTTTCATACACAGTGGGTATATTGGTAATATAATATGTTATTATGATGTATTCTTCACACTTTTTATTAGTAAAGACAGAAAAAGGAGCTGTAGCTCTCTCTCGTTAGTTTTACTTTAATCTTGTTTCCCTGAGACCGGACAATATTGTACAAAAACTCAGAGCTACATTGTGGGGACTGCATTCGCAAAAGGCTGGGTAGCTTCATTTTCATGTAATAAAGACAAACAAACCAAGTAGCACTAACTCCAGATCACCTTGCCAATCAAAGAGCTCTCAAGTTCAGCTGCAATTAGGTTTTAATTCAGTGCTTATTGTAAATGATAATTACAATGAATCCATTATATGTTGTGCAGGATGTTTTGTGAATTTCAAAAGGGCTTTTTCTGTAGTTCAGCATTAATTAAGATTTAGTAATGAACACTTAGTTAGATACTTGACTGTAAACTTGCCAAATTTTAGACAACAGACACGAGATTTTATAGTGCATCAAAACCACACAATGACAGTTGCAATAGCAAATGCCACAAAGATAAAATTAAGAACAATGTAGAAGTTTATTTCTATAATGCATGTTTCATTTTGTACCAACCCTGTTTCAAGAATCAGCATCTATTCTGCAATTCAGAACTATTACTTCCAAGAACATTATACTCTTCCTATGCTAACCAAGTGCCATTTGCTGAAATTTAAAAATGAGTAACCTGGCTTGTGGTGAGTTGTTTTGTTAGGAAGGCCAAAAGAACACTGAAGTGTGTAAGTCCTGATTCTGTAATTGTTAACCATACAAAGGTCATGTGAAATCAAGGGGAGAAATTTCTGAGGGTTCTAAAAATTATTCCCCGGTATCATTCTGAAAGGTTCTCTGCAGGGTTCTTAAGGTAAGCACATGAGAAACTTATCTTTTTTTGCTACCCTTATTTACAGTATGATCAGTATTCTTTGGCCAGAAGTTAAGAATACAGCACAGTCATTTGCTTGCCTGGCTCCAAGGTAACTACATAGAATTATTATACAAACACAAATATAGAGAGGCTTTTAGAAGCCTTGGCTATCTTCTGGAGAGGTAGAAGATCAGATGGTTGTTCAAAGTGATTGCTACTTTAAATAAAAATTTTCTTTGAGCTGTTGGATCTTCTCATATGGCATTAAAATGACCCATGGAAAAAGAATGAAAAAAATGGCAGCTAAGCATAAAGAACAGGAAATTAAATAAAGATGATCTGATAATAATCTTTAGGCGCATGACAAGTTATTGCTTGGTCTTCTAAGATATCTAAACTACACCAAATGAAAGGAAATTCAGCTGAGGTGTGGAAATAATTACCTGACGCTGGAGACAAAAGCACAACTGCTGTTCATATGAGGAGACTGTAGCATCTCCCATATTGAGGGTCTTTAAGAAGCAGCTTAAAAATACTTCTCAACAATTGTGTACTTGACTGATCTTGCCTTGGGCAGAATGATAGATTTGATGGTAGAAATGTCTTCAGTTTATCCTCTTCAGAATTTTTTATTTTCAAACCTCTATCTTCCTGATCTTTGACCACTGTAACAAAGTCTTAAAACACAAGTCCTTGCAGGCTTTCTCCTGTAGTTTACAGATTGCTGTTAACATCATGAATCAAAACTATAAAAGTCAATAATTTCTTTCCAGCTGGAAGTTTGGTTAAGAAATTGCACAAAGGAGTATGTAAGGATGAGAGGGAATAATCAGCACCGTGATTCTATAGATCAGTTGGCTTGACACACAGATTATTGCATGCAAAAGACATTTGTTTTATATTCGCTTTAATTTGGTTTGATACCCTGGAGAAAAGAAACTCAAGTATACAAATGGATTAGCAAATACATTCTTTCACTTTAATCCTTCGATGGAATGACCAAAATGTCTGATAAGAACCATTGATTGTCTGCCAGCTGTGATAAAACAATGAAAATGTAGTCGTGAAGGGCGATAACGCTAAAACTGTTCTGATTTATTGGATTAAAGATATGAATCCAGCAATGAAACCTCATGAGGAGCATACAAAGTACAAATCCCAGTTAAGATGACTGAAGTTCAAGTCAAAGTTCCGAGACAACACAAAATAGAAAAATAAATAAAAAACCCCAGATCTCATTCCTGACTGAGAGGTTGTGGAATTTTTCAGTTTTTCTTCTTTAGCAAAAGCTGCATAGCTGCTTGTCTTCTTCTGAGTATTGTTGTAGTAGATTTTTGTAGTTGGCATTTTTCATTGCAGGTAACAAAGTGAGAGCAACAGCATTTACAACTCTGAAAGGAGAATGTGTGGAAGCATGTTTCGCTGCAGTACCTGCTTCCTGTAGGTTATCTTGCTACTCAGGTCTATTGGACTGAGAAGAACTCTTCAACATCTATACCTTCCCTAAAAACCACAGATTTTTTGTGGAAAAATAAAATTAAAAGTAAGTATTATTTTGTTTCTTTGTTTGCTTGTTTTTTCTAAAATACAACAGTCACAAAAGGGGACATCAAATAAAAAAATACATTAAAATTGTGTTCAGAATAGTAGCAGCCATCAGAGATTTTCATATAATTGTCCTGGAATGGAGTAGTAATTGTGAAGAATTAATGTAAAACATAGCATTGTATGATTGCAGCTGTCATGGTGACAAAATACTACAGAAATGCACAAAGGCTTCCGTAAGCACTCTGAGTTTACTTAAAACTTAGATGACTACCACTGCATTTTCCAAAGGCTGGTTGGTTTTTCCGTTCCCCAAATCCATCATGAAAAATAGTTTTCTCTAATCAAAGACAGCATTT
Source organism: Vanellus vanellus (assembly GCF_965231255.1). Classification (NCBI taxonomy): domain Eukaryota; kingdom Metazoa; phylum Chordata; class Aves; order Charadriiformes; family Charadriidae; genus Vanellus; species Vanellus vanellus. Next base: position 62,553,832 of record NC_138907.1, read on the forward strand.
TGGTTAATAACAATGAGAAAGTAACAAACCGAAACCATAATAGTAGAAACAAACCCTCTGATTTGGGAAGGAAAACGTGAGACTGTTTGAGACTATTTCAGTAGGTTGAGATGTTTTTAAATTATCTGGACTCTCTAAGTCTCATGGAATAGAATTGGCTGAACAAGTCTCCAGAATTGTGCCTGGTGGTTATCCATACAACTCACAGAGCACAAATGAAGTACTAGAAGACTGGGAAAAGAGGTAAACAGCCCTTTGTATTCAGACAGGGAGATAAAACACTTAGAAGAATTACAGTTAGTCGGATGTTTATGCTTCAGAACACCTTGTCATTTGTTGTAGAGCCACTAATGGGAAATACATTTCCATATGCTGAAATGAGAGATTTAATTTATGTGATGTCTTACAAATCTTATCATCCTACAATAATTCTTAAAACAGTAGGAGTTGAAGAATGCCCCACAGAACTAGCTGGTACAGTTAGAGTGCTTATTGCTTTATACTTGGTGAAGCCATTTTCAGGCTTGCAAAGCATACATGGAACAGCAGCATTGTCCTGCATCTACTAAAAGAATTGTCTTGTCATTCATGATTTTTTTTTTGTTTTGTTTTACTTTTTTGTTGTTGTTGTTACAACAGTGAGGACTGGAGTGGACAGTTTGCTGGTTGACAGCAGTGGTAGCTGAAACAGATGGAGAAGATACTCAGCCATCAGACAGTCCTCATGCTTGTGACCATAGATGATATCTGAACGCTTTCAGTGGCCAAAACTTAACAGATTCCAGGTGATGCTTTTACTTGATCTTGAGTGCATTTCTGATGTTGCTGAGTAGTAATAGAGATAGAGGTGTTGGTGATTCTTCATTTCTCACCTACTAGTCTTGTGGCATCCTTTGCAGCTGCAGTTAAGAGGATGATAAAGTTTGGAGAGAAGGGTTGGAAGCATCTACTTTGGCTTTACCAGCCACAGAAAAGAACCTCTAATTATCTCTGACTCCTTATTTTAGCTCTGGCATGTGCACACAAAATGTGTGTATATTTAGCAGGTGTGGCGGCTTGCAAGGACCTTCTATTATACCTCCTACATATAAAAAGCCTTATGGTCTTTTCTTTGTGCAAAGAACCAGTTCCTGCTTTTCCGTGTCATTCTTGCAGATTTTCAGCTGCTAAATGAGACAAGATCCAGGAAGCAATTATAGGAGCATGATGATGAACTTCTATACATAAGATTCAGAAAAGGCAATCTTTTATTTTCTGTCTCATTTCACTTGACAGATTGAGGTAAATGCTAGCTGTCTTCTTTTCAATAATTGAAATATTACACAGAACACAAATCTATGTAACGAAAAGGAATGAGCATTTCTGGTCTAAATTAAATGCTTCATCCTACATGCTTCACTTTTTTTTCTCTCTCATTCTTCTTTCTAATGCCTAATAATTCTAGACAGGTGATTGTATACTAGTAGGTACACGGTCCCAGTATGTGGTCAATTAGTGCATTGGTCTATAGTCTAATTTGCAAATCTGTGCAAGGAACAAAAATGAAGACCATTACCATTATTTAGGGGAAATGCATATTTTCTATCAGCGGATGATTTTTATTTTCACCACCTCTACCAGTTAACGGTATTTTTTGTCAGCTTAAATCAACATTTTGTAACTTACATCACTAAGACGTGATAGCATCAAGAAGTAATTGGTAAATTACAAATGTTTTTCGAACACGAGACAGGAATATCTAAAGTTGTAAATAAAAATCTCATATCACCTCTCACTCGGATACAAATTGGAGCTATGGTGAAGCATTTGAGTAGCATAAGAGATCTATCTCAGAGTAGCCAGGGGCTATTAAAACAGTCAGAGATTATGTCTGAAGTTAGACAAAGCTTACTTTTAGACGAGAATCTTCTATTTTTACATTTGTTCCCTCTCCTTCCTTCCTTCTTTCCTTCCTTCCTTCCTTCCTTCCTCTTTCTTTCTCTGCTTCTCTCTTTCTCCCTTTTTTCTTTCTTTCTCCCTCCTTTTCTTTTCTCTCTCTTTTTTCTCTTTCTCTCTTTCCTTCCTTCCTTTCTCTCATTCTTCCCATTTTTCTTCTATTTTCTTTTTTTTCCTTCCTTTCTTGTTTTTATGCTTTATAAAAAAAGATAAAATCTTCATGAGTTCTTGGTTTTCTCTTTGTACAGATTGGGAATATCTTTACAATTTAAATTACTTCACAAGTAATTTTTTATTCAACTCTAGCATATGTAGATTTTGTTTATACTTTTCAAATCTAAGTCCAGCTTTTACACTCGGAAGGCTATTCAGTGTCTTTATGAAAAAAGTATTGATCACACATGACTCATGCATAGTTCTTTTCTGCTAGAAGTGTTACAGATTTCCAAAAAAACTTTGGTAACACCATTAAAAAAAAAACACAAACAAAACAAACAACTTTTTATTAACTGCTGTAGAGAGTATTGTATTGTTAGGTCAATAATAATTTGGCCTGCAATTTGCTTCCGATTACCTATCTGCTAATTTCTTGGACATCTAGCTCCGGAAAAGGTATTATTTACACCAGTAAGACTTCATTATACTTAATGTTGGGCTTTGATGAGGGTATGGCTGTTCCTCAAACTGTGAGGCAATAAGGACTCAACCACACAAGGTTTATTTTTGGAAAATCTTTTTTCTGTGAGATATATGCCAGCCAAAAACTGTCAACAAGGACACTAGCATGCTAATTCAGTCCTGCCATTTTGTTTATATCACACCTTCTAAAATATTGCTACAAATTCTTGTTTTTATTTAGGTGTCCAAACCTGACTGTATAAATTGACAATATTTTACATTTCTGCAGCTCTGCCATTTTATACCAGGTAAGTATTTTTACTCAGATTTATATTTTCTTAATTGTTGCAATCACCTATCACATATTTCTTGCCTTGTTAAAGAAGTTACTTCACTTTGTCTCCTCTCCAAGACATTGTGTACCACTTGTAGATGTTTCTCTTCTATTTTTATTGCCTGGGAAAGGTAATTTGTTAAAATTATGGGATGCAGGATGGAAGCACATAATATGTTATCTCCGTATTAGCTGCTTTATCTCCTCTTTGTTTGCAAGGCACTCAAAACTATATAGTAAACATTACTGCTTGTCGTTCTTCGTGGAGCTAAAACTACCCTCTTTCCGCTGATACAGAGAGGAAACAGCGCAAAAGAACAGTTTCTTGCGAAGTCTCAGCATGTACCTTTCACCTATACCCAGCCAAATTTCACCGAGAGAGGTTAAATTAAACTGCTGCCCGGAAAACTGCTGCCAGAACGAATGAATGAATGAATGAGAGCCCTGAAAGCTCTTGAAAGTGTTGCTGTTTCTCTTCTGGCAGCCTGCGCTCTCCAGCATGCTGGCTCTTAGTCTTTCCTGGCTCTTACTTAAAGGCACAAGAAATCTCTCTACCTCCACCATCCCTTCAGCTGCAGTAATACTGCCATGACTGTTGATCGAATGCACACTTGAATACTGCAGTTGGGACGTAAATGAAGAAGAATGTACTGCACCAGATGTCATGTAAAATGTTGAAGAGAAAGATTGCTTTTAATCATGAACCTTTATAACAAACTCTGCAACTCTTTTGTCAGCAGTGGAGAAACAGACTCTTTGAAATCATCCCAGAAGCTAAAATAACATGATTTCACTGCATTTTTACAAATGCAACCTGATGCTACTCTGTGAAAACACACATGGAGTTTTTCATTTGTGTTGTATTACAGAACAAATGCCAAAATTCTACTCAGAATATGACTGGAAGAGATTGACATTTAAAGCACGTCCCTGTCTGCTTCCATTATATTCACATAGATACAGAGTCATTTCAGTGGCTCCAAAACAGACCTCAGTGTAAGAACTTGGGATGATTATCTGACTAGCACATAAAGACAAAAATGTTTCTAAATAATTTAAAAAAATCTTTTGACTGAAACAAAATCTTTTCCTCAGAGACACTGTAAACTAAAATCTGTTCCCATAGAAACAAATTTTTGTGATCTGAGTATTCTGTTCATAAGAAAGAGGTAATAGTAATCCCTGACTTGCACTAATAAAGATTTATCTGGAACTAACTCAAATTTAGGCTTTCCTTTTAAGAGTTCAGAGCACTTTTTTAGTTCCTTTTTTTTTTTTTTTTCTTTGCCTATAGCTTTGTCTGCCCTATATGGCATCTTAGTAGGTATCAGAATTATTTTTCTTTACAGCTTAGGCCAAATACCCTTCAAGTACTTAGAAGCAAAAAACCAACCAACAACAAACCCCCAAATTCTCTAAAAGCATTTGTTTTTAAACGTGTACCTAAGAATTCAGCTTTTCTTCTTGAAACTCCAGCCTCTTCTATCAAGTCGAAAGAATACACTGAAATCTGTCCTGCAGATCTTTGTGTCGTCAAACAATGCATATTCTCCTACCCTGGCTGTGCTGTACACTCTTCCTCATCCACCCCATGACAAGAGCCACTTGAAGTTATTTCGGAAGTCCACATGGTTGCAGAAGATTTATTTTCCATTCAGAATATCTCAGAGCACTGTGAATATTTTTAGGCAATCATGCTTGGTAAGTTCTATGCAATGAAACTGCAGAAATGAATCTTAAGATTTCAAAGTTTAATTTAAAAAAAATTTTTTTCTGACAAGGTAAGAAAACTGATGTTTTACTCTGAGATAATATATAAAACCCTGGAATTATATGGATCATCAAATGTTATAGTCATTTTACCATTTCAGTCTCCCAGAAAAGAGACATGTTTAGTTGATATATTTATTCAATAGCAAACATTCCCTCCCCTTTGCCCACTGTCATCCTGAATATCACGGAGCCAGAATTACAATCCTCAAGAAAATGGATTCACTACTCCTAAGTAATGTTTTTGGTTTTTTTTGGTCTTCCGGAAGGATATTTCTGATATGTTTCAGATATAAATGTTTTCTAGAATAATGAAGGAGCTCTCATACAACAGAAATACAGATGGAGACTGAAATTATCACTTCATTAAAATGTGTGCCAAACTATAATCATCTTTGATTGGCCTAGGATTTCAGCATAAGCCCATCATAAAGACAGTCTGAAAATGAGTTGAAAAAGCTGGTAACATCTTAGTTTCATTAACAAAGAATGTGTTACATGCAATAAGACACTCTTCACAATCACATGGGTAAAGTGGGTGTTGAACTACATAAACTCTACTGACGTTGCTGAGAACGGGCTATCTATTCATAAAGCAGTGTTTTAGATAATTTTAAGGTATTAACATTTGTGAAGGTAAGGATGGAGCTCCTAAACATTCATAGCTCTAATGTTGCTGCTGCCAGATAAGGACAAGATAAGAGCCACAGGGGTGTGGACATCAGGAAGCTCTAGCAGCTACCCTTGACCCAGGGTACCTGAGGCCTTTTCTGTAGCTTCCCACCTGATTAGGGAGGGTCAAGCATCTTTCCAGCTGGTCCTAAGGACAGATCTATATAAAAGCCAGGCTAAGAGTACAGCTAACTCATACAGCAGGTTGTGCAGAAGGGATCTTGGCTGTGTTCAAATCAGCCTGAACAGTCTCAGGCACAGTGTTGTGCCCAAGGGCAACTTCCCAAGCGGTTGATGGAGCAGCTGCCCCTGCCAAGGCAGAGGCTTTCACCTAGACAGAGCTTCTGATGGTGGATGCAGCCCTCCATGTTCTAGGCTGCAGGGAGTGCCTGCAGTCTATTGCTGAGGCTGGGGGAGATGGCTTCCGCAAAGCTGAGGAGGAGCTTTGCCCTTTCAGACAAAGCATCTGGGGCAACTAACCCCGAGCCATGCAAAATCATCAGGAAGATGTGGTGAGTGATAGTAATGAAAGACTACCTGCTGCTCCGCCTCTATTGATCTGACCTGTCTTCTAGAAAAGTTTGCTGCTTGCTGGCAGCCTGGATCCAGGATGATGTTGAGAGACCACCCCTTTGACTATTATCTGTGTGGCACTAATGATACTCCAGGGGCAACCTGGAGAGTATCGAAAGTGACTACTTTTGATATGTTCATGGGCACAGAACCCCAGGTAATGTTCCCCTCAATTCTGCTGGTGAGATGAAAGGGTACAAGAAGGAGGGCGCTCATACTGCATATCAGCAATTGGTTATGGAGCAAGTGTTGGCAATAGAGTTTTGGTTTCTATGTCCATGGGAGCCTGTTTGAGCATCTGTGTGCTCTTGGAAGAGATGGGATCCACCTTGCTAAGCAAGGCAAAGGTATCTTTTCCAGTAGAATGGCTGACATAGTAAGGAGGGCTTTCAGCTAAGAATGATGGGTGGGGAGAGAGTTACCAGCAGCCTCATAAGGGAGCAATGGACGGGGCTGATAAGCAAAGGGCTTGGAATAATGTGAAAGAAAAGGAACAGAAAATCAACAAAATAGGACTTAAGCAGTTCAGCAAGGGGAAGTGCAAAGTCCTGCCCCTGTGGAGGAACAATCCCACGCACCAGTATATTTTGGGAGCCGCCCAGCTGGAAAGCTGCTTTGCAAAAAAATGACCTGGAGATCCTGGTGGACAACAAATTGAACATGAGTCAATAATGTGCCTTTATGGCTGTTGTGGTTTAAGTCCAGCTGGCAACTAGGACCACTCACCCTCCCTTCATCCCCCAGAGGGTAGGAAGAAAAGGAGGACGAAAAGGAGGGGAAAGGAAAAATCCTTCATGGGCTGAGATAAACATGGTTTAATAGAACAATAGCAGAAAAGGAAAATAGTACTACTAACAATAATGACAGTAAAAGAATATGCAAGACACGAGCCACTCTCACTAACTGGTGAATTGGTTGCCCAGCCCGACCTGAGCAGAGATCATGGATTCTCTCTCCCCTAGCCATGGAAAGCTGAGAAAAGTCCTTGTCTAGTATAAACATCACTTAGCAACAGCTAAAACAATATTCCTTTGTTGTGATTTTGGCTGAATTGGCTACTGGGGATGTGGGGCACCCCAGATGGGACCGACAGATGCTCCCCTCTACCCCTTTTCAAAGAGAGAGGCAGAGGAGGGAAAAAGAGACTTATGAGCTTAGAAGGAACTAAACCACTTTAATGACATATTAATAATAAAATAAAAAAGGGAATAATGAAATATATACAAAATTGTATCAAGCTCCCAGCATGACGATCATGTCACCAGCTGGCACTGGGTAAGTCCCAGACTGGACTCAGTGACAGACAGGAAATGGATTCTGGATCTGCATTCAGGATTGGGATCAAAGGCAGACGAACAGACAGAGTCTTCCTCAGACATTGGCCATTGGAGAAAGAGCGCTGACCCTTTGATCCCTCAGCTTCTGCACTGAGCATGAGGCAGATGGGATGGAATACCCCGTTGGTCAGTTTTGGGTCACCTGTCCTATCTGCTCCTCCCCGCAGGTGGGACCCCTCTATGATTTTCCGCTTCTGACCCTCCAACGGGGCAAGTAACCAAGTGAGCTGCCCTTGGGTGTTATAGCAATAAGTATAGGCAAGAGCCTCTCTGCATGCCATGCCTGGGCATCAGCTATAAACATAGGTCTTATCACTCTGAGAGCAAACAGTGTCTGCACAACATGCTGTTCATTTCAGTAGTTAGAAGGGGCCCAGCTAAGAAGCAAAGTTACTGAACAAAGTTGGTCCTGTTTTACCTCAAACCAGGACAGCCTTATTGACATTCCTTTCATACCAAATCTGAAAACACAGCAACCGCTAGAAAGAAAATTATCTCTATCTCAGCTGAAACCAGGACAATGGCAAAGACAGTTAATGGTGTCCTGGGCTGCATTAGAGGTATTGCCAGCAGGTTGAGGGAGGTGATCCTTCCCCTACGCTCAGCACTCATGGGGCCACACCTGGTGTCCAGTTCTGGGCTCCTCAGAGCTACAAGAGAGACGTGGACTACTAGACAGAGTCCAACAAAAAGCCATGAAGGTGATTAAGGGACTGGAGCACCTCATATATGTGGAAAGGCTGAGAGAGCTGAGACCATTTAACCTAGAGAAGAAAAGGCTCACGAGAGATCTTATCAACGTGTACAAATACCCAAAGGGAGGGTATAAGAAGAGAGAACCAGGCTCTTTTCAGTGGCTCCCAATGGCAGGACCAGAGGCAATGGGAACAAACTGAAACAAAGGAGGGTCCCACTGAACACCAGGAAACGCTTTTTCACTATGAAAGTGAACAAGCACTGGTACAGTTTGCCCAAAGATGTTGTGGAGTCTCCATCTTTGGAGATATTCAGAAGCTATCTGAACATGGTTCTGAGCAAACAGCTTTAGGTGGCCCTGCTTGAGCACAGGGGTTGGACCAGATGACCTCTGGAGGTCCCTTCCAACCTCAGCCATTCTGTCAACATAATTACATGAAACAAGTAAGTTTTGCTTTTCTGCTAGGTGTTGTTGCCTTCAGTCAATTTGATAAGTACAAAACTTCAAGAAAAGAGGACAAACATTATGTTAGGCAGTATCATTAGATTTTGAAAAGAATCTGGGGGATGGTAGGAAACACTTTAGAAACAAGTCTTTAGAAATAACATTCTGTACAACAGAAAAAGACTTTTTCACTGATGGAACATCTGGAAAATAGATGATGGAGACTGGGCTAACAAAATCAAACAAACAAAACTTTCCTGAACAGAAGTCACTGGGGCTTTGTACAAAAGTTTTCTTATCCTGAAAGTTTAAACATTGCATATACCAGTTTAAAACTAGTATAACGATTTTTGGAGTGATACCTCCACATCATAGATATTTGTCAGTTGCTGAGTGCTATATAGCTGGCTACTGTTGATGTATTTTTTTTCCTGCTGTTTTGCCAAACATTCTTGTGAAACAGATGCTCATTGATGTCTCTCTTTCAGGAGGTTTTATTTCTAAATAGCTAAGCAGTGGGAGGTAAAGATTATGTAGAGCCATTCCAGTGATTTTGGAGAATGTAACTCTACTCCCAGGCAGATTCAAAAGGATTCATAATAAGCCATCTGTGAAAAGAGTGTGGGTTTTTTTTTTCTCTTTTGTCACATTAAGAAAGCTGAAGATAACAGTTTTTCCCCATAAAACCAGGTTATCTCTTAGCTTTAACCACTTTTTATCTTTGTTTTTCATATACTACTAGAAAATAGTCTTAGCCTCAGAAGTGAAACCAGAAATTAGAGTTTCTATAGCTAACATAATTTGGCAAAATACGTACAGGCATTTTTCATAATTATTATGAAGTTAGACAGTTGTTTTGCATAAATCTTGTATTTCAGTGATAACTTCTGTGTACTTAAATTCTTTGAAAAACATACCATAACTTAAAAAAAAAGCAGCTATATTTCAGATTGTGTACAAGACAGCAGAGTCTACTTTCATCTTCCCTCATTATTCTGTTTTCTTTTACTATTTTTTCAAACCTGAATGAACATCTATATCAGGCCTGATACTCTAACAGGAATGCTCTTCAAAGTTGTCTTGTTCAATATTTTAAACTTTCCAAGCTGCAATGGCAGGCAGGCTAGATAATAGTTGACCTTGTGGAATAGCATCCAAAGCAGATCACCTTCTGTAGCCTGGCTCACTTTGTAGGTGGACAGTTTATTTGCCGTTGTTTTGCCACTCAGAGGGTCCAGTTATCCTTTCATTAATACATTGACCCGGAATGCGTATCTTTGCACAGCTGGATTAAAGCTTACATTCTCACTTGAACTCTGGAATCTACAGAGAGACACATAAAAATCTGTTCCTTCAGTCCTGCAGCAACTAATCAGTTATTATTTGAAACACCCTTAGCGGTAAGGGCTGGTAGAAATTGTACAACTGGATGATAGCAACTCTTGTGATTCTTTCTGAATCCTTGGGCTGTCTGTATGAACACAGGCAGAGGAAATTCATTAATTCTGACTGCGAAGACAAGATCTTTTGATGTCAAACAGCTTAAACAGTCGGCTCAGATCTGTTTCGGTAATGTATTTACTATTTCTTCTTCTGAATTGTAGACAGTAGTTCCACTTTGAGATCTTCAAGGCTGAAACCCTGGCATGTTGTTTAAAGGTGCCTGGTTTGCTGGTCCCCCAGGCATTCTGTAAACACAGTAGATGCATGGTTACTGGTGTAATTGGGAGGCTAATTTTCAAATTTCATAGAATCATAGAATGTTTTAGGTTGGAAGGGAGCCTGAAGATTTGAGCAGATCCTTGCCAAAAAGGGGTATGAACCTTTTCCTGCTTGACAGAAAATATTGAAAAGGAAGTGACATCATACAGTGAAAAGAAACAAGTTTTTTAGAACAGCAGTGTGAATTCCTGCATGATCAAGCAACAGAGGAAAGAAGTCTCCCGTGTCTAGAAGTGGTCTATGAACACTTGCCATGTGAGACAGAAAACACTTGGAATGAATGACAGGCAGAAAACCAGAAATTATTTTTTACACCTAGAAAAGACTCTTCTGATAATTTATAAATACGACATTCTATAGCATCACGTCCTTGGTATATCTATTTGATTTATACAGATACTTCAACTGTTTTTTAATGCAGCACAGGGGAGTCAGGCACACTGGCTGTGACAGAGCCATATCTCCTGTGAACCTGGAGCATATTCTTACAGATTCAAATGGGCATGTAACCCTTCCTCTCTGGGTTACTGTGTTCAGGCACTTTTTACCATTTGCAAAGAGACTTTGTAAGCTGGATATACAGAGTTTAAACGTACAAAGCAATTATTTATTGGCTAATGCACAGAATAGTTATCATTAATAAGCTACAAAGTTAAGCATCAATATGCTCACTGCCACTGATGAGATACAAGTGATAACAAGTGATATTTTGCCTGCCATGCAAGCACTACAAGGTGGAGGGGGATCGCATTCCTGTGCTCTTTGGAAGAGGGTGATCCTCAGTGTTGATGAGTTACCATGTCCTGAATGGATGATTTCCCCCTCTCAGTCCATTTGTTGCTAACTCTCACCACATCAACAATCTCACCTCTGCCTTTCTTGTCATGCATGGGTCTTGTCTTTGTACTTTCCCAACTTTTTCTTAACTTGGACCACATATTGCTGAACCCCTGGCAGGTGGCTTTCATGTAAGCCACATGATGACCAGTGTGATTCTTGGATTTTTAGTTTGAAGTCCTGTATTTCTCAAACGTTTTCTCATTCTGTGCTTTTTCTCACAAAAACCCGAGTTTCTCTGCAATACAATATTGAGGCGAGTTCTGACAAACTGATAGCAGGAGATGTTTTCAGCATGACAGAAGACTGTAAACTGCCTTTCTGTTTTAACCTTTGATGAGCTTTTACTTATCCTCAGGGAGAATGAGCATATCATTTAGGCACAAGACCTTTTTGATGACAGAAGACCTCATTAGTCTGTCTGGGCAACCTAAGCAAATGAGTCTGGCAGCTTGGTTATGGGAAGCAGTTACAGAGGCACTAGCGTAAGAAGGCAGTTTGTTCCCTTTTTACATCTTTCCAAGTTAGGTGTTACAGATAGCTCCAAGGTAAAAAGATCAAACAATCTCATAGAAGAAGAGACAGCCTAAATACTTTTCAGATATAAGTTCATTATATGACCATAATGAAAGCAGAATTACTGCATCAATGGAGGAAAAAAAAAATTAATCTGATATCAATTTGCATTACTTCTCTGAATGGTATGATAGGACTGGATGATTTTGTTTCTTTATTGTCTTTATTTTCTTTATTGTCTTTGAGGTGGGGAACATAGACAGGGCTACCGTGGCACTAATAGCCAGAAAAGTCAAATCTGGACATCATTAGGCACATGCGTAATGGAAACATGGTGCACAGTCACTGCAAAAACAAGAATGGAAACTACCCGTTTTTAGAAGGAGAAAAAATAGAGATCAGGAGGTTTAAGAATAGAGTGATGTGCCTGTAAAAACCAGAAAATCAGACGTGATGGAAATACAGTGACGGTGGGAAGAAAAGTAAGTGACCGCCTCACTGAAAAGTAAAGAAAAAAATAAAATGTATTGCTTTTTATTTAGGAAAAAAATAAATCTGTGAGAGTAGAAATATATTTTAGTAGGAATTTTTTTAATTGTATGAAATGACTACATGCAACTGTAATAAGGCATGCTAAGTTAAATGCTAACATGGTTACAGTCAGAGATCATTTCAGAAGTCCATTTAATTGTTGATCCAGTTAACATGCAACTTAGAGGAAAAAACATCTGCCATAAGCTCATGAATCCCATGGATGTGGCAGTGAAATTGTGTATCTATTTCTGCTACTACTGTCCCAGGACGTAGAAGTATCTAGGTAGCCCTAATGCATTTGCATTATGCAAAAACGAGAAAATGGTGTCATTTTAACCCTATAGAAGGTATTTTAAAAGTTGCACATAGAAGATCTATGTTTGTAAGATAAATAACCTATAGTTGGTACAAGTCAGTTTAACAATTATTTAACAATTGTCACAAACATGAATCTGTCCTGGATGAATGGAATATAAAAAAACCTTTTCTAGATGACATTCATACTGCCTAGAAAATAGATGATAGAAGGATGACACTTCAGATTGACCCGTTTCACATATTGTTTCCCATTGTGTTTAATTAAATAAATTAGAGTTTCTGTCTCAGAGGTTTTAGGAAATTAATCATGGTTTCCTTTTTGTAAGAAAAATTCTGAAGATGAAGAACTTCTGCTCACTGTGAAGTGTGGTAGAGAGTGAAGGTGAATATCTTATTTGGAAAATATAAACCTTTCTATTGTGAGTGAACTATCTTCAAGTGACCATGTTTTTTCTATTCTGTATCATTGATATATTTTTTGCCTAAAATGAATTTCGAAAAAATAGATTGATCATTTCATAAGGCTTTCAATGCATTATATGCATTAGTCAAGGAATAATGTCAAATTTTAAGATAGTCACTCTTGACTTCATAGCAAAGCAAGAGAATTAGGTACCTACCAGCAGGTGAGTTATACTGTCCTGCTACTGTGGTAGGGCTAGACAGAACCAAAGTTTGGTTATTAAAACTTAGGGCACATGAATCTCACCCTAAATGTGTCTTTAAAACAACCTAATGGTTTTCCTCTTTCTTTTCTTGATATCTCAATAAGTGGTTTGTACAGAATTTTTGCTTACTGCAAATTTTTACTCTTTGCTTTTGAAACCAGTGCTAGTACATATGCTATCAGCAATTCACAAGGGAAAGACATAATTGCATTTCACAAGTCATTTTTTTCTTTTTATTTTTCTATATTGTAGTTGTGGAAATGATCTCCTGGAATATCAGTACAGGAGGTACAGACTTCCTTCCAACAGTATGGGCTGGCCAAGGCTATTCTGTGTGACGCAGGCTGCTTTTTGCTAAATCCTCACACTTTCTTAAATTGTCATTTTAGACTTCGTTGTGATGAATGGAGTACCCAGCAATTTCATTTTTTTGAGATAATATTAATTCTCCACTTCCCTGTCTCTACTGCTTTGCTAAATGTCAGACCAATTTGTCAATTCAAACAAACACGCACAGGAATATTTGTTAATCTATTTTTCACAGGAAGGTGAAAAATTATTGATCTCAATGCACTGGTTTTGATTCCTGGTAGTAACTTCTGATGACAAAGTGTATCGATTTCTTTAGCTACTTGTAATGGCTGGATTGTTCTGTATTTGAATAATCTCCATATTTCCATTTTAACATCTTTACATCCAATGACAGCATAATGTGTTTATGAGGATAATTTCTTGCCCACTTTACTGTATAAAATAAACCTCATATCAAGGAGTTTATCAGTTGTCCTACCTTGTCTGTTAAGAATATCTTTTTTCTCTGCATTCTTAAAAAACTTAGGAAAGAGGCATGTGATTGAAGGAATTGTAGACAGTCCTAAGCACAGGTGTACCTTGCACATCTCTCAGTCTTAAAGCTTTACCTGTAATTACTTGGACACATGCTACTTCAGATTTATCAGCTTTCTTTTTTTTTGTCGTTAGTGCTAGGTTACTAAAGCCAAGATTATCAATCAGTAAGGTGCCTGGATACACATTGTATTTCCCTTTATCGTCATGGTTGTGAAGTATTTCTCCATATTTAGCCAGTAGGTAACTTTCAGGGGAGAAATTAATGAACTAAAGAGCTGGATGAAGGCTTAAATGGTACTTTGATCTGTACTTTATATTGATTTTCTTTGCTGATATAGAAAGGTCTTCATGAAATCTTTCATCTTCACTGTTTAGCTAAACAGATGTAACAGTTCAAACCTACAGTAAAAGTGTGTATAAAAAGGTGCAGATGAATTCAGATATATCATGTGAATATCAAGCACAAGAATGCACAAAACTCAACATCCAGTTTTCGTTTCAAGAACCATCTGAGAAAGCTTCTACTAAGCATCATAAAAAAAAACTGATTCAGATTCTTCTACCTTCTTAAAAGTATCAGTTTCCACTGGCTCATAGTTAAATATCAACGTTTAGGAATAAGCAGACAGTTTATTGATTGGCCACACAATGCCATTTTCATTTTCTATCTCATAGATAACTCTCAAACCGAAACTTACTAAAATTAGTTTTCTTCTGCAGGAGATTCCAAAATTCTGCAAAACATTTATGGATGTGGTTGAGATTGGGAGGGGGTGTGAAGTCAGTCTGGAATAATTAAAGAGGAAAAAAAAGTCTGAACAAAAAATATATTTTTAATGAATAAAAATTGATGTGAAATACTCTGTTTTGGATCCCAGCTTCTGAACCTTTTTGCTTGGTTCTGTATGCTTCCTGTTCACACAATTCGGGAGTGCAGAAACTGGGGTATTCAGAAATTTCAGGCCTTGACCCAAAGAGAGTTTTTGTGCTTCCCAAGACTGGAGAAAACTCCAGTTAATGCTACGGGTCACAATTCCACACTAAGGAAACTGCAAACCTTGGGACTGGGAGTTAGGGTTGTCAACATTTCTGGATACTCTGTTTTAGAGCTGTCTCCCAGTGTACGTTCAAAAATTGCTAGGTTCCATGATATGTAGTCATCCCAAAGTCCCTGTTTCAGGCACAAGAAGTTATCATGTGCTGGAACATAAATAAAAATCGGTTGTAACAAATAGTTAGTTGAGGAGGAATGTTCACCAAAACTGTTTGGCTTACATGAGGCAACCCAGCAAGTTCTGCTAGCTCCAAGAAACTGTTCTATAGAGACTCTTCAGAGGTCATGTGTATACATGGGAGAGTCTGGAGGCTCCAAGAAACCAGATGAGCTGGACAGATGGAGTTAACTATATGAAAGTCAGTGATATGATGATGGTAGGTTGAAAGAAATTACTGAATTAATTGGTGTACTAGTCTCAGATGCTAGTTATTGTACGCCTAACATCTACATCCATGAGTGGGAATGACCTCTTTGTAAGAATATGGTTTTATTTCATGGTGGCATCAGAGTCTTATGCACAATTGTTTTTAAATGATAAACTTTGCCAAACAACATTTGTCAAATATCCCAACAGGATACAATCCTATAGTGAAAGGGACATAAATAGGTGACAAAGGGGGTCTTTTCTGGTTTCTAAACGTTACATTTGTTACTCTATAGCTGCAATAAGCATTGAAATTATTGAGCATTATGAGGAAAACAAGAAGAAACAGATGAAAAGCCATCCTGTTTCAGTGAAAACCAGATATAGATAGAGAAAACTTCAGTAAAAGACTAGGTATGAAATGTACCAGTCTTTCTGTAATCAGTAGGGACTTTGCTTTTAGAGTTCTAAAAGCCAGAGATTGTTCCAGTATTTTATAGAGTAAAAGGTCAAACAGTAGACCTCCTGCTTTTGATAGGATGCAATACCCCTGATTGAAGCCCAGTCAGCGCAAATGGCAAGTATGGAAAAGAAGTGTTCTTGTCTCAAATTTCTCCACTCTAACCTGCAGCGTAAGAAGTATAAAGATAAAGGAAAAAGATGCTTGGTTTTGTTCTACTCCTGTATAACAGATGAGTTGGTAATAACATAATAAGTTGTGAAAGTCAGATTGCCATAGCTCTTCTCCACTAAGTGCATTAAAAAATACAACAGAAAAACATCTGCAAAGTGTTATTTTCTGAATGTATAAAGTGTAGGATATCTGAAAGATATTTTTAAAACCTCATTTTTAGCACTCATTATAATACAAATTTATTCTGCATACACTTCCATGAAACATATTTGGATTATACTTTTTCATTCAGTGATGGACTAAACCAATCAGAACTATTTTGAAGTTAGCAATCCTAGGTGACAACCGTAAATAGCACTAAATTTTGTAACCATCTCACAAGATGAATTGGTTCCACATTGCTGTCATTATCTGAAGAGACACAAAGCATTCAAATGAGGAATATGCTTTTCATTTTTGTGTATGAAATAAGTATGGTATCTGAAAGAACCTGATGATTATATCACTTGTGGGAATGAAGGAACTCGCCATTTGAGAAAATGACTCTATTATCTGTCCAGTTCACTGAAAAAACATCTCTATCTTTTGTGGTGATATTTTAATACAGAAATGAATGCTTGTAAATCAAGAGATTTATCTTTTAAATTTACTATGCATTTTTCATTTGCATTTAAATTAAAGTGTAAACATTTGCTGTGTTGCATGTAATACACAAAGGAGTTGCGCTTTGAAGCTATTTCTTTTTTTGCTTGCTTTCTCGAATCTCAGTGAAGTTACCATTCAGAGGCTATATCTATACTGTAGATTAGGTGCATATGACTTGTTATGTGGTGGATCACGGATATGGTCAATTCATCCCAGCAATGGTAACAATAGGAATTTGAAATTTGTTCCCTAAATCAGCTTCCCAGTTTCTAGTCTCACACTCTTATATCACAATGAGCTTCTTCACAATTGTTACTAACCTCACAGCATGGGTGAGATGACAATCACTGTGCTCTTCACTTGTAATCTTGGAGTAGAAGTTTAAGTCGAGCTGGCTAAACACTTGTGCTTTGCCACTAGTTCAGTGTTCCCCCAGTCACTGAATTGATACTGCAACATGTCTGAGAAAATATTTTGCAGGCAACAAAAGCTATGATTAGTATAGGACACTGATGAGGGATGGTTTAACAATGGATGATTTGATTGGAAGAATTAGAAAAAAAATGTAAAAATGTTAACTAAGCATTATTTCCAATGAAATCATTAAATGTTCGAAGAACAAGAAAAAATAAGTTTGATCAAACAGAAAGATGCTTCAATTAGAAAACAAAGAGGTTTTACTTTAGTCAAGGCACTTTTTTTTTGTCCTTGTGTAGAAGTGAGTGTGTGGGGTGACAGAATTGGAGTGTGGATCATGACTGTGGATCATGAATAACCTTATGTGATGAGGTTTTTGCTTTACACCCGTGAAGTATTTTATTTAATGATACATCTTTAAAAATGCAAAACAACAGAAGAGTGACTATTGTGTGCCCCAGCATGTTCTTACATCAATTTTTTCTTCCAGCAGCAGGTACAAGCCTATGGAGACAGCAAACAGAGGGAATGGAGTGCCATTACAGATCTGCAGGAGAGAACCCATACGACTAAACTGTATAACTTTGTGTGGCCGTGCTACACAGAAATATCGGCTCCTAAGGTGAGACATCTGAATCATCAGCATGCTGCTTTTACAGCTTGGCATGCAGTGTTTGAGTTTTAGTACTGATCTGGTTTTCAGTAGCCCTGGGATGTCTGATCTACCATTGAGAACCCTAATTGGCTTTTACAAATTTTAACCCTGGCTTCCAGTTTGGCTGTTGAAGAAAGCTTTCATTTCAACCTAAATGCATCAGGACAAGGAGATATTGTTTACTATGTGGCACAAGGGAAAATGAGACTTTGTCTCAGTTGGACTCTATGACTACCACCATAATACAAACAGTATCAGTCTATCACTATCTAATTAATTGCTCTGAGAAAAAAAAAACAAACAACCAACCACAAACAAAAAACCCCACATCTTGCCTTTTTTCCTTCTATCATAACAAACAGACCAAAAGATTAATACTGAATCATTAAGCAGCTTGAACTCCATTGTCACAATGGCCTTGACCTGCCAATCAACAATTGTAGTAGGAACAGAACATATTTTTAAACATATCTCATAGGTAGATTTCTAAGAAACATATGGATTTTCTGAAATGTCTTTTTCTCTTGAATAAAAACACAGAGGAGCCATTTTTCTCTTATTTTGATATGGAAAAAAAGAGTTGAAAGAACATTCTTTCTCAAGGGTCATATTGTGTGAATTACATTTGTCTTAGAGAGAAAAAAATTTCTATATGAGTTTTATTTGAAATATTGACATCATTTGACACACTAAAATGTTTTGAATTAATATGTCACGATTACCTTGTCAAGATTCTTCTGTTTTACTACAGAATTGAAACACATTTCTTGAAAAAAATTTCAGTTAAATAATGCAATTTCATTTTTTGGACTTGATCTTTTTAGCCCATTGATTGAGGTTAATAGTTTGGACCCAAGTCCCTTTTTGCAAACATCAAAACAAACAGAAAAAAACAAAGGCAAGCTAAAGTCTAACTTCCCTAATTTCAGGCATTCTGTGATTTTTCCTGGTTTACCAATGAAACTAGGCTCAGAGGTGTTTGCTAACACTATCATTTCTACTGTATGACCTCGGGACCATTGATATGTTGGAAATTGCTCCCTTGCAATACTTCAGTGTGGGGAACAAAAAGGAGAAATTAGAGGTCTGTGTGCAGTGTTGTGGTCTCACAGTGAGCTTGTGAGTGGCAGAGAGGTGTTTGGGTAGGTCACACAACTCGAGAGCTGAAGTAGCTAGGTTAAGGCTCTTCAGGAAGGACAGGCCAGAAATGTAAGAAGGGGAGTAACCCTTTATGTAAGAGAGCAGCGGGTTCTGTGTGGAGCTTTCCTTTGGTTGATGAACCAGCTGAGAGTTTATGGGTTACAATTAGAGAGCAGATCAACATGGACGATGTTGTGGTGGGTGTCCGATACAGATCAGGAAGAATTTGATGAGCCTGCTTCAGACAACTGGGGAAGCCTTAAATTTGCATTCCCCTATCCATACAGGGTCTTGAACCATTCTGATATCTGGTGGTAGAGCAAGGCAGCTGGGCACAAGCAATCCAGGAATTTTCTGTAGTGCACTGATGGCAACTTTCTCACACAGGTGGCCGTGGAGTCAATGGAGGGGAAATGCTCTGCTGGACCTCATACCTACAGAAAAGAAAAAGGTGGTCAGGAATATTAAAGTCAGGGGCGGCATTGAGCATGAGATGCTAGGATCCAGGATCTTGAGACAAGGCAGTAAGGAACAGGTTGTTCCTGAGTAAGTTCAACCATAGGAAGAAAGTGTACCAGACATGGAAAGGCAAGTGCCCTAAGAGGAGTATGGAGACACTATCTGAGCATGCAGTAATAGAGTTAGAAAAGCCAGAGTTTATGGCAACTGCGTCTTTGGAGGTGCTCAAAACCTAGCTGGATCCAGCCTTGAGCAATCTCCTACAGCTGAACGTGCGTTGAAGAGGGGGTTGGACTAGGTGATCTTCAAAAATCCCTTCCAATCTCAACAATCTCATTTTGTAAGATAATGCATATATTGTTTGGGAGTTCCTGAAGACTGCATATGTGAACTTCATTCTATTGGTTCTTTTCATGACAGTAACTGTTAAAGACTTAGACTTTTGTAGTCACTGAAAAAATACTGGAAAACCTGGAGACTATTATATTAAATATTCAAAATTTATCAGTGCCCTTCTCTGTTCATCCTGCAGAGAAAATTACTGTTTCCCTCTTCAACTGTCAAGCCTTGGCACTTTTGATCAAGATATAAAGCTCATGCTTTACTCTCTGAAGGGCTCCATTTTATCTCTGGTGTAAAGCAATACATACATTACACGCATGCTTTAACCACCTACATGATGCGTTACTTGTATTTTTCGTGATTTAGCATCATAACACACTCTGCCTTCCTGACTGTATGGTACATGGGTTTCTGTGCAACGAGGAATCACCTGATTTATAGTTTAAAATAAAATGAACTATTATAACTGGAGTTGTAAACAATTGTATGTTTAGGTGTTACAAATATTAATTTCAGTGAGCTTCACAAGAGCTTTTTGATGGATCCAGTTACTGAATCTGTTAAACATCCGATATGGTAAGAATTTCACCATCCCTACAAAAGAATGTAGGAAGCCTTATTTTGAAGTCAGGTTTTGGAGACATAACTCACAATTGTCAAAGCCTTCAGATTTATATATGGGACTCTATCACCAAGGTAGATTTCACTGATGCCTTGAACGAGTTCTCGAATGCTTAGCAGCCTGGCAACCCTTATTAGCACAGTTCATGGTTACCAGCAGGACTCTTTTTTTCTATATTGGATGCAGCATATGGCACTTTCAACCAAGGTGTGTGTGCCTATGGCATTGATCTTAGTGTCTCTTAATAAGTCTCTGATCTTAATATCCACCTTAGTGCTAGTCTTGCCACTATTTCCAAGACCGCAAGCCATTTCAGGTCTGAAAAATGTTATGACATCTGTTTCCCAACAGACCTTTTAATTACAGCTGTATACTCTTTTAGAAAACGGCTCAGATCAAGAGCACTAAAGTATCAGAGATATGCCAGACTTAATGTTTTCCTGTCATTGAAGGGTGAGCACTCTCTATCACATGTGAGTAAGTGCATCTGCTTGTAAATCCTGATCCAAAATGCTCTGCTCTTGAATGATTTCTTTCAAAGTTGAAGGAATGACTTTTTTCTTCCTTACACTCTGATTTAGCAGCCGGGGTACGTAACGATTTTATCACTGAGTCCTAAAAATGGTTTTCATTCCTATAGAGACTCCCTTTCTCTCACCACAACTTTTGAGTAAATACATAGAAAAAACTTGAAGCTTGCAACATAAAAGCATAGAAAAAAGGTATTTTTGTTTGGATGATAATTGTAGGAGACAGCAGCAGAGAAACTATATTTGCAGACAGAAAGATGTATAACTCTTAGCTTACACCAGTTGCTTTATTTTCCACATATTCTTTCAATCTGTTCATATGTAGGACTGTTTGGTCATCTATAATCCCCAACGAACTCATTCTTTCCCGTGTGCATGCAACTGTTTCCCTTCCTCAAATGAAACATTTGGGACGCATGACTGAAAAGCCTTTTCCTATTTATACTCCTTTTATACTTGTGAATGTCACTAAGCAAGATATTTTGCAGCTTATGAAAAAAAGACAAAAACTTGCAATCACATGGATAGGCACCTGGGATTAGAATGAAACATGGGACCGGTAAATTTAGTCTTCTACCAGCACAGACTGCTATGGAAGGTCCAAAGTCCACACAATATAAATTCCACATGCCCCTGTACATTACCTGCCTGAAAGCACTGACATTATTGCTGTCATGCATTATAAAAAGTCGCAACCATGCTGCGCTGAGTAGAGTTGTGTCTCGGGTACGTGATTCAGTTCAGTTGAGCTGTGTTAGCTTAGAGGTACAGGTTGGCCTGCGACAAACATGGAGACATAAACCTTAGTCAAAGAAGTTCAAAGGAAAATGCTGGCTCTGCATCTGCGGTGGCTGAATGGAGGGCACGCAGCTTGTGACCTTCCCCCAGGGGGCACATGGCAATTCTACACATTTGTGGCAACTGGATTGGACATCTGACTCTATAGGGAGTCCTCAAGTATTTCAGCTGCTCTGCTCCCATTGCACTGTTCACACAAGTTATTGCTTTTGGGGAATCTACAGTGCTGGGAACATAACCGTTGAAAATGGAAAGAAAACGCTGCTGTCACAAAGCATCTCAGATGTCACTTATGCCAGTGTTTTACAACAGGCCGCATCAAAGATACTCTGTGCTGACTGCAAACAAAACTGTGTGACAGAACGGAACGGCAGCCTGAGATGTCTGACTGTGCTTTAAAATCTTCCAAAGCGTTATGATATTTTCCGTATACTCAAGTAACTCTGCTTCTGTGAAGTGGTCTCCCGCATTAGAAAAGCCTATATGTAAATAGACAGCAACCAAGCAATCAAAATCTGCATAGAAAATACCTTCTAGGCTTTTGAGGGATGCTAATAGAAGCAGCCATGTTAACAAGAAGGGTTTGCAACTTCCTGCAAAATTCAGTGACTAGGAGTGTCCAAACACCCAGAGGATTTGGAAAATTTAAGTGAGTATTAATTCTTTGTGGAAGGCAAATATTGTCATATTTATTTGTTGACTCCACTGACACATGAACACTGAATAGCTTTCTGACAGAGGAACCATTAGACCATTTCCCTGTTTTAATGTTGCGCTGCCTAATATTACATCTAATGTTGCATCTGGAATACTGATAAAATAATTCCAGGTTAATTTGGGTCTTTATTAGGTTATGTTACACCTTTATAGTGTATAAATCATTACTTATCTTGGTAGGCCATGTGTCAGGTAGTGTGCAAAAGAAGACAATTGAAAAATGAATATAGGCCATTATAATTGAAAAATGAGACAGATTTATTGTTAGTAAAAAAACTAACCACTCCATCTTCACAAGTGGAGAAGACTGCTGTGCATTCATGTCAAACCCCACCTTTTCAAGGATTCCTAAGAATGAAGTGTCTTATTTTTTGCTTTTGAAACTGCTGCTGGGGGTCTTCAAAATTTCATTGTAAATGTGTTGTTCATCAACTGACACTCAAGCTTGGATTCACAGCAATTTGCATTAAAAAGATCTAAAATTTAAATCTAAATTACATCTCTGGAACATTTACCACATATTTTCTTGGTTAAACTTGTACAGTAAGACCTGAAAAGTATTCATTTTGTTGCAGTTCAGTGTCCTATCTAATATGGAGGGAATTCACTTGATACGAGAGGTGAATACGGTTTTAATACTAATGAGCATTTCATATTACTGTTTCTTATCTTGTGTTTATATATTTTATCTTGTGTTTATATATTCTTTTTATCTTGTGTTTATATATTTTTCATGTTACTGCATTTTATGTTTTGCTCACATGTTGTTGGAAATTTCATAATCACCACTGCCTCCATTTCAGTGGAAACCTGGAATAAAACAGAGACACATTTAATCCAGAAGCAGACATGGGAACCAGAATATTTTGAAGAAATAAAAAGATATTGCAAACAAATAAAATAGGAAGTGTTAAATGAAAAGATAGTGAGTACCAATACAAAAAACTTGTGTGTGAATAATATCTATTCTTCTGTCACAGTCATCATTAAGATAATATATACAGGCAAGAATATCCACACCCAGACTACACTATTCTTTCGACTATCATTACTTAGGACAGCAATCCACCTGTGTCACAACAATGGCAGCAGAACTGTAAATCCTTTTTTTCATTTCCTTGAAGCTGCAGGAATGCAGTCCTTAATCCTCAGGTCCTACTGAAAAACACTCAAGCATTTTGAGGGCAAAAGGATGCAGAGATCCCAATGCAGGATTTCATAGGGATTCAGCTGATTACCTTGACTAATAAAATGCAGATAAGACTTTTAGAATATCACATTTGTTTCTTGACGATAAGCTCACCCCAAAGTATTTTTCACTGTTATTGTTATGAACACATCTAGTTGTAAATGGCATTCACCATCAATATTCAATCATCTTAAGCGAGCACAACTATAAAGAGGTAATGTAAATTAATTAATAGAATTAAACACAGTACATTCTTGTGAACACGCCCTCAAACTAGTGTTCTGTTTATTACTGTTTCACTGATAATTGCTAGAACATAGTGACATAACTTGAGAGCCTATATTTTGGGATTTTAAATAGTATAATAGTTGTCTGTGCAACAGGTAAGTGCTTTGCACGTATCTCAAAACTGATGGCTGCAATGTTAATTTGATAACTTTCAGACAGTCATATGCACAAACTAGTACAGTAAGTTAGCTGAAGTACAGAAATATGCAAATATAAATGGAAGTTACTTTAGGAAACTTGGCTGTTGCTGTTGCTTTACTCAGAGAAATAATTACATTTACTGAGAAATTTTTTTCAGTTATTTTGAAAAAATGTGCATTCTATCATGGTCTTTCTCACAGAAGCCATTAAAGGATTCCCAAAGAGCTGAAGCAGAGATTCAAAGAAGTCAGTCACATGCTTAGGAAAAGATATTTTAGTCGATATTGACAGCCATTGTTTACTATAAGTCAGATTCTCTAAAGCTCTAAATTCCCATTGAAAATGCCATACACAAGTTTAAAGGATTACAGGGGTTTTAAATACCTCTTTCTTTTTGTGATGTGTGAGGCTTAAAAACCTGCTAGTAATTTTACAAATTAAAAATACTAATTGACACCAAATAGGGGAATTTTTTAACAGCCTTTCATACTAAAGGATTTCTCAGAATTTTGCATTGTGCTTATTTTACATTTTAGCTTCTTTCTTGAAAAAAAAAAAAAAGAAAAAAAATAAGAAATTCTTTAGCCATAGCTATTTCTGCTGATGGGTAAGGGAAATTCTCCTGTGAAATAGTAGTGATGGACAAAGAAAAAAAAAAGAATAGTAATCATCAACTGTATTGCTGCCTTTGCAATATTTATTTTAGAGGGAATGAGCCACTGAGCTACAGTTGTCATGTAAAAAGCAGTCTGCTCCCTTTTCAGAACAGTACTCACCTGATATCCTTACTCATTCATTAGGTCAGTAATGTCATAAAATTGTAAGAACATAAAAGGAGGGAAATCTCAGAGAAAGCAGTGGGATGACTGGGGAAACTGAAAGGCTGACTTCCATGGGAAAATTTTCCAAGGTCAGTATACATACATAAGGTATTAGAGAAGGAGTTATATTTGTGAAGAATCCCAGATGTTAAAAACAAACCTGAGGAAAAAACAGAGATCAGAAGGAACACAAACAGGTATTGATTCTTTCTCCTAGTGAGAGGTCCACTTAATTTCAAGGAATACCTCCCTGCTCTTTGCTCATGGATTACGCACAATAGATTAATTTCTGGCTCCTTTCCTGAAGATTTTATCTTCTTAAGTTTGTTAGCAGCAATTTGCTAGTCTAAAGGAAATTAGGAAATTAGCTCTATACTGGTAATGCTCTACAAATAAGAAATCAATAATAATTACTTTGCAAATCAAAAGAATTAGATCGGCAACTGTTGAAACTTTTTATTTGCCAGGATAATATTGAAAAATGAATAAAGTTATAGTCAAATAAATAACTGCTGCATTAAATATGGTAGATTAATTCTAAATGGTTGAAACTGAGAGGCCACACGCTAAACTTGGTATCATTTAGCCGTTATTCTTGTTATTGGCATGAAAAAATGTAACTAAGAACATCCATTTTAAATCACTTCAAAATATCGGGAGAAACCCTGGATGACAGTAGTTTGCTGCAAAAACTGGAAGGGAATCTCTGCTATATTGTCAGCAGACATGATTTTAGTCATCTTTGTAATTGGCTTCAGACAGAAGATCTGATTTATAATATTTGATACCATCTCCCAGCATAATGAAACTGCCTTTCTGCATCCTTCTAGTGGAGGAAATTGTTAGCCTAAATTATTTTCCTGACAGAAAGAAGAGCATGAAGAGTATAAGCGAAAGTGTCATGGTAGTGATTTTAAGGAAAGAGGGACATACCAACCCCCAGCACGTAGGAGGAATGAATGCAGAGAGGTAGAGGCAGAGTGCAGCCTAAGGTAGGGAAGGAAGAAAAATGAAGCATGTCATATTCCCTCATGCATAAGGACTTTTATGGGAGCAAGGGTTATATTCAACTCCATTTAATCAAGGGAATGAAGAATAATCGTGAAGAAAAGGATTATCGGGAAAAACAGAATGGGACACACAAAACTGCTGGTATGTGGAGAGAGAAGAGAGTGAGAGCAGGAGGGGGCAGACAAAGATCCCCGCACAGGTGAAGCCCATGAAACAGTGACAAGAAAGGGGTTGGTTCTGGAGAGTGCACAAAGCCCATAGCAAGGAAAAGAAAGGGCAGCGAGAGAAAAGGGGGCAGGATAACAGTCAGGCAGAGTGAATGAGAATGAGAAGCTATGCAAAGGGAGTCGGATATGTGGAGTTGCAGCCTGTCCCTAGGGAACAAGCACGTGCATTCAGGAAGTGAGGGGGAAATTAATTTATTTAAGTCTCTGACATGAGTAGAGTGCTCAGCCTATCACAGCTGTAACACGAGCCTGGCTTCTGTGCAACACAGAGAAACTCTTCATCAGCACTCACACTCTTCCTAACCCTCTCACTCTACTCTCCTTTGGGGTTGATGGACTGTATAATTTTTCCAGTTAGGATCTTTTTTTATGTTGACTAAAGAAATTAATATGTTTGGCTACATGTTCCTGAAAGCAAGACTTTTTTTTTTTTTCTTCAAAAGTAGGGTGATAGCAATAAGTATACTCCCTTGCTTATATCACAGGTTTTAAAAGGGGATTACAATTTTATAGGACTAAGGGATGACCATCATCTGCCGGTCAAGAAGGAATACGAGGAAGCCAGCTGTGCAAAAAGCACCCTAAATAAAAATAGAGGTCACTTAGCAGTTTTAAACATAACATAAATATGAGAAAAACGTTTGGAAATATAACTTAATCAGATGTGAGATAACTTGTTTTCAAAGTTAAAAAAATACCTGTACATTGTAGATAATCTGAAAGAAAGTGAGCTTTGATTTTTTTTTTCTGTATTTCTCGGATATATTTTTCATTCCAGCAAAAGGCAGTTGTAAAAATGAACAGAATGTTCCTATCCCCAGGAACTTAACTGCTGGGTTTTTTTGTTTGTTTGTTTTGTTTTGTTTTGTTTTGTTTTTCCTCCTGTAGTGGCTTCTTGAGAATTATCTTTAAAACAGAAGAATCAGTTCACAAGTGATGAGAGTAAGCAAGACTTACTACACCACCAGTTTTAAGGCTCCACTTCTTTTAAGGGTGATATCTGCTTGAAATCAATGAACAAGTGGTACAGAATAGCTTAATATTTGGCCCTTGGGATGTGGATTGGAGTTTTGTGCAGAGAGGTCATTTAAACTCCAATCCATGCTGGGAAACTTATCTGTTGCTTTCAGTGCATATCAGCAACGTGTGATGCTGAACTGCATGAAACGCCAAATACGAAAAGGCTTCAATCATATTCGGTGCCACTTCAGAGACCAGAGCTGAACATTACACTGACTCTGCTAAACAGCTTTGTGCAGCTTTTGTACCTTTGCAGAATTATTAACACCCAGAAAATCATCATTAATAAAAGAGCACCTGTTTTGGGAACTAACCACAGTGATCTTTAACTTCATATTCATGAATGAATTTTAAATGGCTGTTGGTTAAAGGGAGTTTCTATAACAAGGAAGGCGAAGGCCAACAGCCTGGATCTGTGATTTTCCCACAGCTGACTGCACGGTTAGGTATTTGTTGCTTGTTTTACATGTTCTTTCCTCCTAAAGAGTTGAAGACTGCATCTTGCTATTGTTCAGATAGGACCTAGTTTATCAAAAGTGACAACTCTCTTTGTCTCATTGCAGTGTAGGAACCTCTGGACAGGTTTCAGTAGGAATGGGGAGGGGTGGCTGGGTGGTATGGGAAAAGAATAGGCTAGACAGTTTTGAAAATTGGACACGTATACACACTCCCCACATAACTTACACAGATTGCAAGTCACCTTGTTTAAAATATTTATAAAACTATTTTTCAAGTATCAGCTATTCCAAATAAAGCTTGCATACTGGATTTCTTGGATCGTATATGTTTGTTTTCTTCTGTTCTTTTTCTGAATGTGTTTTAGAGCCGTTCTGGAGGAAGGATGAGAGTAAGAAAGGGAATATATCTCTACTTCTTAATTCACATAAGCAGTTCCAGAGAGAGATGGGAATATTCACATGGTTGATGACTGCCCAATGCTGATAAGTGTTATTGAATCAGAACTTTCATGCAATTGCTTTTGAGCAAAAAAATCTTTTTCAAGAAAGATTTAGAGAAATACTTTGATAATACTATGAACACTTAAAATTTAGACTACAGAAATGGAGTTATTACAGGATTCATTCTGTGTGGCTTTAGTTGATTTATTTGCTATCTTAAAAGAAGCGAGAGAAATGAAATCTATTGTGCAATTTTGATGTAATTGGAATATTCTGTTATGACTGCGAGAGTTTTAATTTACTAGAATACATATCAAACATTCAAGGTATGACTCTGCCTCTGCTAGAAGGGGACACTCAAGTTCAACATCATATCATAAAAAGTCTTCACATGACAAATTACTATGTCCGAAGTCTTTACTATAGATTACCCAGAGTAAAGCCAGTGCAGCATCTTTTGTGCCTGATTTTTTTGCATACTGTGCTAATAAATTAGTAGAGGAAGTGCAGGTTATCAACTTCTGCCAGATCAAAATGTATGATACAAATGATACCATAGAAGATATGAGGAATGGGGACAATGAAAACTGAGGAACACTGTGGGACACTCTCAAGATGTAACCATAAATGTCAGAAGGCCAGGAGAAAATGAAAAAAATCTCCCGTCAAATACTTGTAAATAGGGAAACCCAACATCTAGGAATCAGTTGGAAAATAACCATCTTTGAGTTGTATTAATTGACTCTTTAACCCATAAAAAGAATAGGAAATTAATATGTTGAAGAAAGATACATGCAAAATGGGAAAAAAACCTTCACTTGGAATGAATATGCCTAAGGAAGTGCACTGATTGCTCAAGCTGATAAAAAGAACTGAATAATGTCTGGAACCTTCTATATTTAATTTAAACAATATTTTCAGAGATTTTGGAAAACAGGATTTCCAGCTCAGTGAGAACCTCATCTGTTTGAAATCTCAAGATGCATATTTCAATTGAAGGCAATTATCATTAGGTCACTGTATAAATTTGAATTAACTACCTTTGCAGCTAATTCATATGAACGTACACATTATGTTCATGCTTACGTGAGGGGAAACATGGATTCATAAGCTTTTAAGATTTCAAATTTTCCAGGAAAGTATGGACACCCAGGCAAATAGTTCTTCAGGTAACCCCTGAAAGCTGTCTTCCCTATTAAGGATTTTCAAAAATAGGAGAAAGTCATACTTAAAAAATTTAGCAATATTCATAGAAGTGTAACTGATTCTGTGCTTATTGACAAAGACAATGCGAAAAATCAACATTTTGTTTCCTGTTAAGATTTGACCTTAAAACCTTTTGACTTGACAAAAAAGAAAAGAATGGAAAAGCAGTCAACACTAGTATTTGCACTGACTGATTTTAAAAAAAAGTTAAAGACTTATAAATATATTATGATAAATTAAATATTTTCTTGCTAACTAACTCAGGATTGCTTACTTTCTGAGTTCTAACTCTGGAGGCAGCACAATAAGATCATCTGTGAATTAATTTTCTCAAATTCCTCAAAACATTTCTATAAACCATTCAGAGATTTTGTGTAGCTCAGAAATATTTTTTTTCAGTCTTATCTTTCTAGAAAACTCTTCTACATTTCTGCCTGTAACATATTTCCCTGCACTAGCAGGTTAGCTTGACAGATTAGACATCTTTTGTGACTAGTCTCCAGATATCAAAACAATAAAGCAGTTATAGCACCCCACATTGGACAAACAGCAAAGCTTATATTTTTCACACCACTGGACGTTTTTCTAAATGAATGTAATTCTTCACAAACAAGAGTTCCACTCTAGGCTGCTTATGTACAAGCTCTTTTATACACGTTTTAAGACATTGTGCTGTTACTCAGGACAAAGCAATTAACCCAGTAAAAGATGGTCCCGCTCAACCAATTTCCAGTGAAATGCTGCTGGATTCACTGCAAGTGAGGATGATGCATATGGCACTGATGTTCTGGTGATCTCACCAAGTCTGTCGTCTGGCAGCTCACCATCTGCATACTCTCTTAACAGTCACTTGCAGGAATTGAGGCGTTGGTTGAAGAGGCATGTGAGGGCAGAGGCAAACAACTGTGGGCAGCAGAAGGCCTGAAAAGTTTCTGAGGAAAAGGACTGTTAGTCGGAGACTGAAGATTGCGGCAGAACAGGGTTATTGGCCTGTGGCACTCTGAAGATATGAGTGCAATGCATGTGCACAATGTAACCCATTTTAGTGATCTCCAGTAGCCCCTTTCACTGTGTATTGTGGTGTTTGTCCTTGTACGTTTACATAAACACCGGCTTTACGGAGCAGGTAGGGAATTTGGTTGTGATCAATAAAGGTGTATTGGGGGCCTTGCAGAAGACATTGTATTCAAGGAGTGAGTGATCTCGAGAAATCCAGGTCTGCTCTACTGGGGCTCTCTATTCTTATATATAGAATATAAGCTCCATAAGAAAAAAGCAACACTAAAGTGAATCTAGGTATTATAATGTTCTAATAACACCATTAGAATATAATAATTGTATCTGCTTTGCTTTTTTTCCCCGGTGCTGCAAAGGAATCCCTGTGATTTTCGGCTTTTCAACACTTGAGGTACTTGAGGTGTTGAATAATAGGAGAAGAGATAAGTAGGTAGAATAACTTCATTTGGTATCATTTGGCCAAATTAATATGATAATTTATGACTAAAAGCCTGAGGACCATAACCTCAGATACTATAATATCTGGAAACCGGTCGATGACTGCAAAATACAGGTTCTAGAAAATCTGACTTCCCAAGTGCACTATATATTTATATTCACTAGAGAATTTGGAAAATTAGAGCAGTAAATTATTACACATTTATTCCCCTAATACTGTGGAAGACATGAATAAATATTTTAGCATCAATATTAATACTAATCTTTTATTAGTGATGGTGTTAAAGCTTAAAAGTAAGGAAAATTTGCAGTTTTATGATTTGAAGTGAACTGACTTGCCAGTGGTTAAAATAAAAAACAGTATCTTTAAGTGCATAATCTGTCCTCAGAAGTCATTCCAGTTCCCAGACATAATTGCCAAAGTTCTCAGTTGCTCTGAATTTGTGGTTGATATTGCTAAAACATTTTAAAGATTAAAAAACCAAACCAAACCAAAACTCACAAAACACAGTGTATAAATGTTATATAGTTAATATTATGTAGTCAACTTGAAGAATGTCCTTAGTCTTTCAGAGAAGGCACATGACTATGTGAATAACTTAATTTACTGACATAAGGAGGCAGTGATGGAGGAGATACAGCACTCTAATGCAATGCTTAGATAAAAATTACCATTACACACACTAAATGCTATATTTAGTGCACATAACAGTTGGCGAGCTCCACAAGATGGATGATTATTGATTGGATAATTTTGATTTTAATCAAATTCTCTGTGGAATTTTCTCAGGTTTGTTTGCGTCCCCACTGTTATATCTATTTCAGTTTTGTCAGATGTGTCTATATGGTGTTCTTCGTACATCAACAAACAATTTATGCAGAAGCACATAGACTGTACCAATAAATATCTTGGGACGCGTCCCCTATTCAGCTTGCCAGTATGAATTTCCTGTCCACCCTCTCACTTCCTCAGTCTTCTCAAAAGAAATACCAACAAAAAAAAGACCCACCCTCTAATAATTCAATAAGCTGAGCAAAATACATTAGACGTACGTTTATTTCAACACAGCAAAGACATTACCTCCTCAGTTAGTGACATACAAGAAGAAATGTTAGATGAAAGAGCCTTTGTTTGCTATCTCCAGGGTTTTTTATCAAGACAGGGAAAGCCTACCACTGAAGTATAAGTTTTAAAAAGACTAACAGTATTTTGGGAGGAAACATGCTATGGGAAGTGAATGGAAATTTTACTGGGAGACAAAGCCAGAGTTTTCAATTGGCCATTAAAATAAATTGAAACTATTGCAAACCACACAGTGGAGATATAATAAAGTATGGTTGAGTGAGTGAGCAATTACATTGTACATCCCACATTGATGAAATGTTCTTGCAGTGTTATGCTAGAATGACTTTGTAGTAAACTATGATAATATGTGGAAGTACCAGTTGCCTGGATAAATGTTAAAGGAGCTCTGGTCAGTGTGGCCTGTTTATTTATTACATGAAGCAAGCGTATCTGGAGTTGATGGAGATACAACGTGTAGGGGGAAAAGCAAAATTATTCCATTCTATAAACAAAGTTAGAGAAAACAGACAAAACAATTAAGTTTTGAATAGTGGATTCTCCTGTGACACCTACTTCATTAAAGGATTCTGGACAGTTTGCCAAAATTTAAATCAAATCAGAGAATCACAGAATGGCTGAGGTTGGAACTGACTTCTGAGGTCATCTGCTCCAACCCCCCTGCACAAGCAGAGCCCCTGCTTAAGCACAGCCAGTTGCCCAGGAATAAAGCCTGGTGGCTTTTTATTATCTCCAAGGGTGGACACTCCACAACCTCTCTGGAGAACCTGTGCCAGTGGTTGGTCACCCTCACAGTAAAAAGTGTTTCCTCATGTTCAGACAGGGCCTTCTGTGTTTCTGTTTGAACCCATCGCCTCTGGTCCTGTCACTGGGCACCACTAAAAAGAGTCTGTCTCCGTCACCTTCATTCCCTCTCATCAGGTATTTATACACACTGACAAGACTGCCCTCAGCCTTCTCTTCTCCAGGCTGAACAGTCCCAGCTCTCTCAGCCTTTCCTCGTGTCAGATGCTCCAGTCTCTTAATCATCTTTCTGGCCGTTGGCTGGATTCTATCCAGTATGGTCATGTCTCTCGTACTGAGGAGCCCAGAATTGGACACAGTACTCTGAGTGTGGCCTCACCAGTGCTAAAAAAAAGGGAAGGATCACCTCCTTCCACCTGCTGGCAATACTTTGCCTAAAGCAGCCCATGATAGCCTTTCCCTTCTTTGCAGCAAGTGCACATTCCTTCTTATTTATCTCAATATTCACAGCACTACTTGTCTGGCATCTTGCTGTTTGAAAGTGTCATCAGCACTCAGCGCCTTTAGAAATTGGGCCACAAATTTATTTTCCTGTGAATACAAAACAAGTATGTATGCATATCACCTCATCTATCACTTTCATCTCATCTCCATTATTTCAGTTTCTTAAATTATATCCAGAAAGCCATCAAAATATGCACTTTAAGGTCATTTAAAAATTGAAGATAAAATGTGTTTAGTTGCTTGATAAAATTCAGCATTTCTAAAGGAAGTTTAGAGATAGGTTTCAGCATAGAGGTATTACATGATATACAATGTCTTTCTGACCATAGTGACAACATCATAAATTGTTAATGACTGTATATAATATTCTTCTAATTAATGATTTAATATGAAGTAATTCAGTCCTTAAATCATTTTCATATGTCAGCTAGTAAATCTACACAAGGGTTATAGTTCTTATTATGAAGAAACTTTGTTTCTCCTCATATCCGGCACATTTCTTTAGCCTAAAGATTTTCCCTGGGCATCCTGGTAGTTGGAGTACTGTTTAGTACATTTTTATTGCAAGGTGAGTGACATTTAATTTCTGAATTTAATAAACAGTATCCAAAGTTTATGTACTGTTTATGAATCAATCAATCAATAAATAAATAATAAAGCTAATTACTGTCAGAGGAACTTGCCACTATTTATTTGATCTTTGAAGTAACAGAATAGGAGTCATTAATATAGATCTAAGAATTTATTGTTGACCTTTCTGTTGTGCAATGTGGAATGTATTCCTTAGCTATTCTTATTCAAAGGCATAGACACATAAGGCATACACTAAAGGCCATAAACAATCTAAGTAGTCCCTATTCACAGTGTTTGGATTATTTTTTTTTCTGAATATGTTTTAATACAGTTTTCTGATAGCAAAACTGTAGTATTTTTGTTGACTAATTAACATTATAAAAGCAAACTGTAATTTAGGAAAAATTCCTTCCACTGGTTCTACTGTAGATCAAGTTTCAGAAAGGTCCTAGAAAATTTTATCAAATATTACATTGCAATTATTTTCCAGACATAGAGATTTTTTTAATAGTTCTTTAAGGATCTATTGAAAGCAATATTCCTTCCATTACATAGAACAGCAATTTGTATAGTGGTGTTAATTCCTCCAGAAAATCTTTTCATAATGAAAAATTCTTTCTAATTTGTATCTGTAGAGAAGGTTAGGTTTTTATAGAAAAAAGGGGACTTTCGCAACATAAGGACACAGAGTTTTACCATGAAATTCGTTCCCCCAGTGAATAAAACCGCATATGAGGAACTTACAGAGTACTTGCACAATGACTTAGTTTTAGCCCTTAATCTCCAGTTGCAGAAGATTTTTTATTTTTTTTTTTTCACTCTGAGGTAGTGAAACATTGGAATAGGTGCCCAGAGAAGTTGTGGAATCCTCATCCTTGGACATCTTCAAAACTTGAGGCCCTCAGCAACATGATTTAATGCTGCAGTTGAATCTAACCTCATGGCTGGCCTTGCAGCCAACTGGGACCTTAGAACTTGGACCTCGGAGGTTGGACCAGGTAATTTCTAGAAATCCCATACAATTTAAATTATTGTATGATTTGATTGCAAATTTTAGGCAAAATTTCAGCCTTGCTCTGGGTGTGTTTCAGTTTTTAAGAAAAGGTTGTTCTGCAAAACTTTTTGCTAATTGTATCTATTTTTTGATGCTGCTACGAGGGTCTGTGCTTGCTGCTCCGTGAACTTCTGTGTGTGCTTTGCACAAGTTTAGTCTCTATCCAGATGTTTAACTGACAGCAGGGCTGATCATGTCTTGACAAAGTAGAATTTGAAACAGTGTCTTTTATCTTGAACCAACTTTTGGACACATTATGATAGAATCATAGAGTGGTTTGGGTTGGAAGGGACCTTTAAAGGTCATCTGACATTAAACACACATTAATCGAGAACTATCTAGTACCAGTACCCACCTACTCAATACAATTGTCACACTTAAGGGACATTTTATACATAACTTTTTTAATACAGAAAACTTTCCATGTTAAGTTTTTATAGCAAGTAAACTCACAAGACTGTAATAGAGCATATGTGCCCTGTGAGGATCCAAGAAAATAATTGACTTTGCTCTGTGGGTAAAAGCACACAAGTGCTTAGCATCAGCTCAGGATTATATTACCAGCTGAAAGACGTAAACAGGGACTCAGCCAGTAGCAATGGGTAGTTGCAAATGCCTAGTGAATGCAGCATTAGAGAAATGCAATCCTTCTGGGTTCAATAGCTGTAAAATCGAAAGAAAACAGCACCCACACTCATTAGGGCTGTTGTCTTTAGCTGGGGACTTTCCATGATATAAAACAAATAACAAAAATCTTTAAAAGACAGTTGAAACAGTTCCAAGTCTTGATTATTCTGTTTCTGAGAAGTTTAAATCAACTTGAGAAAGCAGAACATATAGGATTTTTTCTAAAAACAAAAGGGCTTTTTTCTCAGACCAGAAGTACCCCCAGGAATTACCTTCCCTAAACTAAAACAGAGTGTTTCGCTTAATCATTCTGACCTTTTAGAGATTTACTTTTTACTTACATACATTGTACTTCAAAGCCTTTTCCATGCTTGGTCTGATACCGTGGAGACCTGACTGGCACATGTTGTGTCTCCTCTGTATGCAACTAAGGAAAGTTTGGTTTCATTAGTGGGAAGGAAATAAGGGTATCACGGAGATCCTTGCTATAAATTTTACTATGTGTTTGGAGTATCGCAGTCATCCTAAAATTGCTGTCTCTCAAATGGCTATGTGCGTAAATTATCCTGAATAAGATTTTCTGGAATTCCTACTGAAAGTTATGGGGAAACATTCCACTTAAAGTACATTTTCTAAAATCTGAGTTATTTTCAGAATAATTTTGCATTTACAATTGTATTTTAAGAAGTCTTATTTAGAATGAAAAGAAGATGCAATGCTGTGTTGTCAGAATGAATGTTGTCTTATTGGAACCACGTTCTGCTGTTACTGAGGCAGAAACCGGAACAGCCACCAGAAAAAAAAAACATCATCAAGGTGATCCTGTGTCCTCCTCCCACCAGGCTGAAGGCAGTAGCTTAAAAAAGAGGAGTGAATGGAGGCAAGGCCACACTCAGGGCAGCAGGTGACCCCTTCTCCTTCCCTACCCCACCTTCCAAGGTGCCTCTGTAGAACAGGTATGAGGCTCTGGATGTGGAAGGCCAGTCAATGGATGATGTGGGTGATGGTTCAGCTTTACCAGAGGTGCTGCCAAGGTCAGAAAGGCCTACCCCCATATCACAACCGCCTCCACGAGGAAGAAAAGGTGGGTTATAATTGTAGGTGACCCCCTTCTGAAGGGAACAGAGGGTCCAATATGCCAGACAGACCTTCCTGTTAGGGAAGTCTGCTGCCTTACTGGGGCCTGGGTTAAGGACATCACTAGGAAACTTGCTAGCCTGGTATGGCTCTCAGAATACTAACCATTACTGCTCTTCCATGTTGGTGGTGATGAAGCTGCAACACATAGTCCAAGGGCAATAAAAAGAGACTTCAGGGCCTTAGGATGGCTGGTAAGGGAATCTGGAGCACAGATTATTTTTTCCTCTCTCCTTCGAGTTGCGGGCAGCAACACTGGAAGAAACAGATGAGCCCAGTCTATTAATACATGGCTCTGTGGCTGGTGTCACCACCACAATTTTTTTTTTTTTTTGATAATGAGATGGCCTACACGACAGCAGGCTTGCTAGTCTCAGATGGGATTCACCTTTCTAAAAGGGGGAAGAGGGTCTTTGCTCACAAGCTAGTGCGGCTTATTGACAGATCTTTAAACTAGGCTTGAAGGGGAAGGGGGTTAATATCAACCTTAATTGTGATAAGCTGTGGGATGACACACCAAGATTAGAGTGATGGGATGCTAGCAAGGGCCCTCCCACTGTAAGAGAAGATCAGGCTTGTGACCAC
Source organism: Vanellus vanellus (assembly GCF_965231255.1). Classification (NCBI taxonomy): domain Eukaryota; kingdom Metazoa; phylum Chordata; class Aves; order Charadriiformes; family Charadriidae; genus Vanellus; species Vanellus vanellus. The sequence goes on from NC_138907.1 coordinate 62,590,601, forward strand.
CTGAGGAACCTGAACATACAGGAGTCTATGGGACAAGATGCATCCCAGAGTCCTGAAGGAATTGGCTGATGCAGTTGCTAAGCCACTCTCCATGATATTTAAAAAGTCACGTCAGTCAGGTGACACGTCCAGTAACTGGAGAAAGGGAAACATCAAAAGAGGTAGAAAGGAGGACCCTGGGAACTACCGACCTGTCAGCCTCACCTCTGTGCCTGGGAAGATCATGGAACAGATCCTCCTTGAAGCTATGCTAATGCGAATGGAGGACAGGGAGGTGATTCAAGACAGCCAGCATGGCTACACCAAGGGCAAGTCCTGCCTGACCAACGTAGTGGCCTTCTGTGGTGCAGTGAGTACATGATGGAGTGGGAGCTATGGATGCTGTCTATCTGCACTTCTGTAAGGCCATTAACACAGTCCCCCACAACATCCTCCTCTCTAAATTGAAGAGGGATGGATTTGATGGGTAGACTGGTGGATGAAGAATTGGTTGGATGGTAACATCCAGAGGGTAGTGGTCAACTACTTAATGTCCAGATGGAGATCAGTGACAAGTGGTGTCCCTCAGGGGTCCGTATTGGGATCAGCAGTGTTTGATATCTTCATCAATGACATAGACAGTGGGATCTAGTGCACCCACAGCAAGTTTGCAGATGACACCAAGCTGAGTGGTGCACGTGACACGCCTGAGAGAAAAGATGCTATCCAGAGGGACCTGGAGAGGCTTGAGAGGTGGGCCCATGTGAACTTCATGAAGCTCAACAAGGACAAGTGCAGGGTCCTGCACCAGCGTTGGGGCAACCCACAGTATCGATGCAGGCTGGGAGATGAAGGGATTGACAGCAGCCCTACCGAGAAGGACTTGGGGGTTCTGGTGGATGAAAAGCTGGACGTGAGCTGTCAATGTACGGTCGCATCCCAGAAAGCCAACCGTATCCTGTGCTGCATCAGAAGTGTGGCGAGAGGTCGAGGGAGGGGATTCTGCCGCTCTACTCTGCTCTGGTGAGACCCCACCTGGAGTACTGTGTCCAGCTTTGGAGTTCTCAGCACAAGAAGGATATGGACCTGTTGGAGCGAGTCCAGAGTAGGGCCACGAAGATGATGAGAGAGCTGGAGCACTTCTCCTCTGAAGACAGGCTGAGAGAGTTGGGGTTGTTTGGCCTGGAGAAGAGAAGGCTCCAGGGAAACCTTATTGTGGTCTTTCAGTACTTAAAGGGGTCTTATAAGAAAGATGGGGACAAACTTTTTAGCAGGGCCTGTTGCGATAGGACAAGGGGTAATGGTTTTAATCTAAAAGAGGGAAGATTTAGACTAGATAGAAGGAAGAAATTCTTTACAATGAGGGTGGTGAAACGCAGGAACAGGTTGCCCAGAGAGGTGTTAGATGTGCCATCCCTGGAAACATTCAGGCTCAGGTTGGATGGGGCACTGAGCAACCTGATCTAGCTGAAGCTGTCGTTGCTCATTGCAGGGGGGGTTGGATTAGATGACCTTTGAAGCTCCCTTCCAACCTAAACTATTCTATGATTCTATTCTGTGATTCTGTGATCAGTGGAGTCACAAGATTATTAAATAGATAAATTTGCAGTGAAAAGCAAACACTTTGGGAATCGTTAGCTATGTGAACCAAATAACATTTTTGTCTCACTGATAACCACAATCTTTGCAAGTTTCTTTCTCTAATCCAAAATGAAGATTAAAGAAAACTCTTTAGAAAATAATTTAAACCTTTTTACAGGTATTTTTGTACCCTTATAGCCTAACTCTTGCAAGTCTTAATTAAACACTTCAGTTGAGTGTGTTCAGAGGTCTAAAAGGAAATCTAATGCTAAACAAAGTTTTTTGCAGCATTTCAAGTGTAACTGCACGTTAAAAATCCAGGATTGATTCAACTGAAGAAATTTTTGGTATTTTCAACCCTCCCAGATCTTCAAGTCACTGCTGGACCAGGAAAAGCTTCATTTCTGTCAGATATATGTCCAATGTGCCCCAGTTTTCCAAGCTTCTCTTTTGTACAGATCTTGTAAGATGCCCTAACTGGACAACAGGGAGCTCAGTCTTGCTGCCTTAGAGCTCTGTCACCAGCAGGTCAACAGCAGTTCTCTGGCCACCTGCTATCAGGTTGAACAAGTCATGACTGAGCTCTGCCTTCTTTTTCTTGGATAATTTAACATCTTTCCTCCACCTAACTGCCAATCTTTGAAAGAATAATTTGGCTGAATGTAACCAAAAATTACTTAAACTATTACAGCTGGGTTGCGGACAAACAGCATGATAGCACAAACACATTTCTCTTATGAAACCAGGCCAAAACCAGATTAAAATTCTATTTCCTTTGACAGGGATTTTTATCTTTTTCTACTGTTATTGGTATCAGCATAGTGTCATTTCAATCATCATGATTCAATAACTTTGAATTATGGAACATCAACACAGGATATATGCTTAATAGAGCGTGTCTTTGTATATTTACCTGCAGGTGGCTTCTGGGAAAAAGAATGACCCACTCAACTAATAATTTCTCAGCCTGAGAAACATTTAGCATATAAATAGCTTAAAAAAAATATTGGTGTTGGAATGTATTCTTCTAAGCATGTATACAACATTAAATGCAAAATTCGTCACAGTGATTGAAAGTAGTAAGTACTGGCTTTTTACTTATGCACAATGCTTATTTCTGAATCTGGATGTTCGTTGTCTGCATGTAATTAGTTGGTCGCATGAACAAGAAACATTTGGCATGTGATTCAGTGACATTATGCAAAATAGTTTGGATTAAAATACCATTTAAATGAGGTTGAGCTATTCAGCATTAAAAAATGCTGGGGACATTATTACTGAAAGTGCACTGAGAAACCCTCTGTTGCCTGACAGCTCCTGGGACAAGATTTATCCAGGCACATCAAAAAATGTCTGGACGTCCTTCATTTTTGCCTGCATATAGGAGAGGAGATGGGGGAAAAGAGGAAGTAAGGCAGTAGAAGGCAGATAGCCCTCTGTCACAAAAGGACTGACTTCTTTTCCAAGCGATGTAAAGAAGCAAAATTGTCCTAGGTTAAAGGCATATCTACGCTCAGGTTGAGCCTTTCAAAATGGGAGTGGATTCTGTCACAACCTCAGACAGGAAGCTAATTTCACCAATTTGTAACTACAATTTTGGCACTAAGTCTAATTTTTCAAAAAAGTTAACAGATTTTATGAACAGACATACACACTTTCATGGAATTCAAGAGAATATTAAACTGCCCGAATAGGCTCACTGTAAGATCCAGGAGCAGAGGGGATTTACATCTTTTTATCCATATTCGTAGCTGCAGAGACATATTTAAACTGGTATGAAATGTGAGAATAGCATGCACATATACTTGAAGTGAATTGTGATTATCAAGCTACTAACTTCAAAAACAAATTCAATATACGTGACTGAGGCAGAAGGGGAAAATACATTTTTCCCATGTGAAATAAAGTTCCTGGCATTGAAAAGGAGGGCAATAAAATAGAAAAATGGTGCTACAGTTCTGTCTGGTGCTACAGTTAGGTCTAGTGGCTGTTCTATTTTGAAATCCAATTTAATTTATAGTACTTTTTAATATACAGCACTGCTGCAGATAGTACATATATCTATGATAAAGCCAGTGATTCTGGCAACAGGATTCTGAATCTGGATAGCTGTAGTTTGCATTACAATTACAACTGAATTACAGACAACATAAACTGACAAGTCTGTAAAGTTAATTTTGTTTGGCATATTGATTATGGCAGGGGTAACAAAGTTGTTAGGGAAGATTGTGAGACTATTGCACTTCAATCGTAGTATTACTTTTAAATAACAGTGCTAAAGGAGTGAAAGATACTAAAAAAAGAAGAAAAAGGAAATGTTTTCTCTTAACCTTATGTACTGTACACAGCAGGCTAAGTGGGAAAAGGAGGTATAGAAGGATTTCTTAGCACATCTGGAGGAAAACACAATGTATCTGACTTGAGACAAGTTCAAAATATATATCCACTTTGCCTGCCTATGGGGCCAAACAGCTCATTCTGCTTGTGGGCAGGTCAGTGAGAGAAAAAGACCCAAAATTTTTTCATGGGCTACTTGTATGTCATATAAGTTTACTTTAGTTGAAGAAAAAACATGTTGTAGGGGAAGAATATTTTGATTCCTAGGTTAAGAAAACTAACCATAAATAATTTTTAACAGGATAAAACGATGGTATGCTACTCGTTGTCATTTTTCTTCTAAATTTCTTGAGGAACTGACATAGAGTAAATCTGTATCAAAGTTATTGAAGATCACCGCTCTTTTTTTTTATTCATTTCTGCTACATAAGTACACTTTGAGTGAAGAAACATGGGAGTATTTTATTTTTTGAAGTTTTAGAATTGAACACAGTGCTCTTCAGATACACCAGATTTATGGATGTGAAGACTAAAATCCTCATTTTATTCACTTTACAGTCCCACTATCAGAAACATCAAGAGGTGCCTCCGCATTAGTTTTCCTAGAAGTGACCTAGAGGAACATGTTTAATGAAAAGAAAAAGAACAGATCAGTCTTTGTGTTCATGCAATCTCTTGTGTTTGTGCTGAAGCTGAAAATGCGTCTGTTATTGATTCGTGGTTTTTGGACACTATTCCTATAGAAAATCAATTGGCATTCCCTTCACACAATCAGACAAGCTTTGAAAGGCTGTGAATACTTGAAATAACATATTTCTGGCTGAGGAAATATAAAATATTTAGTATAAGTAGTCCTGTTTTTTTTCCAGTCCCCAGAAGTGAGACGTACTGAAAATAAATACCAGGTAGATCATCCTAAGAAAGTTTCCATTCAGGACATGCAGTATAGTGTTAAATACCCCAGAGATGATTATTTAGGATTCAGCACTTCAGAGTTAAAAATGTCTTATTGCTAATTAAAAAAAAAAAAAATCATCTATTTAATCTGTGGGGTTTTTTTGGTTTGGTTTTGGTTTTGGTTTTGGTTTGTCTCTCTTATTCTATAGAGGGAAGGCAAAGGCATTACTGGACAGGGAAGTGATGGGTGGGCACTTCACTTCAACTACTTAGGTCACCTCTTATAATTCTAGGCAATTGTCCTTCACGTGTGTGTGCCTGACTGTTATTCAATATACTGAGCTCAAATAATACCAACTGACCAACAGCATCCAACGGTATGCAGCTGATACCACGGGTCACCAAACATAGATGATTCCTCTATCTGGTCTGCAAGTCAAAGGTTGATTATCTTCACTTCTTTGAGAATTGTGGTGTCTCAAAGTAAATGACTGTAACAGTTTAGCTGGATTTCTTTTCTTTGCAATATACTGTTTTACATGTGTTTGAAGACGATAATATGTGCAACGTTGAGGGAGAATGGAAGTAAAGAGAATCTGTATGAAAAAATAGCTTCACTTATTACTTAAATGTGGCCTCAGAAATGTGATGTAGGGAGAAAAAGTTGCTAACTAGCAGAGTTTAGCTCTGCTAGACAAAAAAACCCCAAAGTGTAAATTTAAAACAGTGTCAAGGAAGAAAAATAATTATATGATTATTTGAGAATTTTCAGAATTAATTTCCTAAAATTTGATCTGGATAGAAAATAGGTGTTTTAAAAAGGCGTTGAAAATTCATACTCGGCCATTGTTGAATCCTGAAGAATTCTTAGCTCTATACACACTTCGCCTTTGCCTATATGGTTTCCTATAAATGCGTACTTTGCTGTTCAGCATGAACAGAAACACTCTGACTTTACACGGCCTAATAACCTCATGTTTTATCTTATTCTTGGGCAAATGGGAGTTTTTCTTTCAGCTACTTGTTATGAGAGGTTTGAACATGAAAGTCTGCTCTGGAAAGATCTAACAGCTCAGTCTCCACACAAAAAATATGTATTTCTCTCTCTCTTTTAAAAATTCATATGCCTATTCAAAAGAAGTTAGCTTTCAAAAGGTGAGATATTGAAAATTGGTCATAAAATACAGATCAAGAATTTGCCCACAGGAATGAATCATCAGGTCATTAAAAACCAGGCTCAATTTTAAACTGGAAAAATAGTGAAGTATGTTGAAAACTTTCTATAGTGAATTATTCACGAGGTCTAGGAAAAAAAAAATTGTATGCCTCATGACAGTATTAGAGTCATAATATTGCCAGTGTATCTCAAAGTCAGTTTACAGGCATCTGATTTTAAATGTCTTCCATATTAATCTTGAAGGATAAATGAATTAGGGTTATTAACAAATTCAGACATGTCAGGAAGCTTACTGAGAAATCGTCACCTTTTCTTACCCAGTGGCACCTGTAGGGAACCAGTGTGACAGTTGTACATCATGCTTTGTGCTTCTCAACAAACCAAAGAAAGAAGTGGAGTAGGAAGCGAAACATAAGACTGTGAGCAGTATGAGAGTCTTGCAAGCAGCATATTGAGTTTCAGCCGCGGGTTGGGGACCACGGGCTTGGACTTCAGGGGCATGAAAATTTCATGCATCAGTGCTCACCTACTTTTGTAACAGGTGCTAAATAAGTACCAACAGACATAATTTCTGATAAATCATATAAAATCACGTAACTAAATTAAAACTTTGAATTTATTAAGACTTTGACTCTACTTTCCCTCCATTTTGAATGGGTTTCTTTTTATTCTATTTAAATCTCTTCCTCCGCCTTTTCATTTTACTGTTGCCAGTTGCCATTTAGAAGATTAAGGAAGCTGACTAATCCTGTATATATGTTTTCTAATTGCTTCTATATTTGTTTTCACTCCTGCCTTGAAGGTGACTTTTGGGCAAGCATGTGGCAGCAACCCTGATTCTGTGTGCCAGCATCACCTGCTGGATTCCTCCATTCACACCAATTCTCTGCTGCGCTTGAGTTATCCTCGTTCAAAACTAGAATGAAATAAATGTCTTGTTGGCTCATCTTCAGTGAGCCGGCATTGCCTTTGAGTGTCATCTCTAACAAAGCAATCATTCATGCCATTTTAAAGTTAGCTGCTCTTTCCTTCATAGAGCTGCACATTTATTTATTTATTTTTTTACCAGGTACGACCTTATTGGGTGCCAAACTAGAAGGTATTTTGCATGGATTTTCTGCACTGATTTAAACTGGTGAGCTGGATTAATTGTGTTCCACATGCAGACAGGAAATGTGTTCGAAAAGCAGCCCTGTCTAATATGTCAGTATTAACTATCTCAACAATTTGTACTGAGGAATGGGTTTATTAAAAGTCCTTCGATCCCAGAGTCAATTTTCACTAATAATTGTGTCTTCCAACAGTCTTTTTAGGACAATTTTCTTTCCTCTACTGAATACATTGGACATGTAAACCATTTAATAAATGAAATGACTGCAAATATCAAACTCACGTATTCTTCAGAACACCATAATGAGTTATATTTGTTGAAGCAACATTCAGTTTCTATATGGGTTAAGAGTTATGAACCATCAACTTGTAGCAAAAGTAATTCTGTTTTGCTGTTAGCAACTTTGTATTAACACCAGTTTGTGAATATTTAAGTTCAGAGAACCGAAACATAGATCAGATGTCATCAGAGTCGCTTTCTAAAAAAAGGAGGCAATCAAAACTAAGTTTCTGTGGCATAAGGTGCAGATGGAGAAGTTCATAATGCACACAACAGGTTAGATACTGATACTTTTAAAAAAAATGTTTGATTTGCTGTCCTTCAAAAGTGTTAGCCAGTTCCAAAGTGAGGACACCAGATATTCCTAACCATCAAGCTCAGTTGGTCCTTACCCCATACAAATTTCCAAGTCTTGTTCTTTAAAGAATTTTTATCTACATACTGATCTAACACTACTTGCTGAGCCAAGCAGATGCTGTCTTCTCACAGCTGGAACTGGCACAGCTTTAGGCAATTTTCTGCTCCTGCTGTGCAAATACTTACTCCATTTCACTGACGCTTGTTCTTCATCTCCAGAACAGAAATAATTCAAGTAGTAAAAGACCCTAACAAACTGTCATAGCTATTAGACTGTAAGTGTGTAAAACCACAGAGAAAACCCCCAAACTCACTTATATTCCAAAAGAAGAAGAAAAAAGAAACATTGCCCATCTCCCAATCAATATCACAGAACTGCTAGGGTCTTAACATCTCCCTTATATCTATTATTTTCTAACTGATTTGCTAGTCATTTCCATCACTCAATACTTATCTAATTTTAGTCTATAATTATTTTATCCCAATGGATTTTTTGAAACATGAGGGATTCAGCATATCTAATAATAATAATAAAGCCATAACAATTATTGACATGAAGTGTATTTTTGTTCAGCAAGAAGGTACAGAAAATCTTATCGTTAAAAATATGTTACCAAGTCCAGCAGCATCGGGTGCTTTTCCTTGAGGAAACCATTTCTTTTGCAAAGATAACAAGCAAACCAAGAGGTGAAGGAAAACCTGAAAATATACAGGGTGTGGAATACAAGAGGTCTCAGTGTCATGACTAAAACTGTGCGCAACTAGTATTCAGTCTGTAATTCATTATGCACAGCAGAAGCTCATCTGAAGATGTGCTAAAGCATATTTCAAGGATTACTTGTTTCAGAGCTGATGACAGATGCTGTTAAAGAATGTTTTACTATGGCCAAAATACAATGTGATGAAAGTTCCTTTCAGCAACCAGAAATTAAGATGGAGATATTAATAATGAGAAAACAATAGCAAAAACAACAATTAAACATGACAACTCCTACCAGAAGACTCACATAGAATAAGAATTAAGAACAATGTCAGAAAAGTCTTCTTTCCAAAAGTGGGTAAATTCAGCTTTTAGCCACAGTCATTTTATGTAATTTTAGAGGCTCTAGAGGATCCAGGACATTTGAAGAACATCTTGTATGCAGTCCAAAGATCTTTTTTATTCCCTCTTATCAATACCCTACAATTTCATCTTTGACATGTAATGTTAAATCACAGTTCTGATTTCTGAAAACAACTCTCCTGTTTCCTAAGGGCAGAGTTTCTCAACAGGGAAAATAGACAGGTTTCAGCTCTTTCAGAGAGGGCAGATTTTACTAATTTTCTGGATCCAACATAGCACAGCAGGAAATAAGGAAAATAAAGAGAAAAAATGCAGTTCAAAAAACAATATTTGCAGGAATGAATAGAAGCAATGTGAGTGTATTGGATTTGGCTGGGATGGAGTTAACTTTCCCCATAGCAGCCCTCACAGTGCTGTGCTTTGCATTTGTAGCTAGAATGATGCTGATAACACACCAATGTTTTGGCTGCTGCTGAGCAGTGCTTGCACAGCATCAAGGCTGTCCCTCCAACTCCACTCCTTCCCAAAGGCCTGTAGGCTGTGGGTGGACAAGAGGTTGGGAGGGGACACAGCCAGGACAGCTGACCCAAAATGACCAAAGGGATATTCCATACCATGTGACATCATGATCAGCAATAAAAGCTAAAAGAAATGAGGAGAACAGGTGGAGTGGGGTGGGTGCATTCATTGTTGAGGCATTTGTGTTCCGAAGCAACTGCTATGCATATTGAGCTACTTCCCGAGAAGTGACTGGACAACCTGCCGATGGGATGTAGCAAATAAATCTTTTTGCTTTTCTTTCTTCTTCATGCAGCCTGGGCTTTTCTTTATTAAACTGCCTTTATCTCAACCCATGAGTTTTTCACCTTATTTTCTCCCCCTCTCCCACCAAGGATGGGGAGTGAGAGAGTGGCTTGACGGGCACCTGGAAGCCAGCCAAGGTCAACCCACCAGAGTGCGCTGCACTATGGGATAATTTTTGTGATTAAGAATGTAACACTATAATTTACAGAATGTGGTTAGCATAAGGATCTCCTGAACAGCACTTCCAACATGTATGGAATACATTAGTATCAGTTGTACATCTACCTCTTCCAACACTTTAACCCTGGGTTGGAATATTCTTTACTCTTCTGATGGTGTAGCATACTACTGAGGCAGAAAAGACCACTTGAACAAAAGTGACAACTTGAACTTCCTCGTTAAAACTGCTCCTCATGAAATCATGCTGAATAAATGAAGAAAATGTAAGCATGGCAATGATGCCTTCCTTATGAAACAATTAGTGCATATTTGCTTCACATAAACTTGCTTACCTTGAGGACAAGCTGCTTATACCAATGAAGACATTAATCTGGATCATGTTCTTTCAGATTGTGTTGTCCACTGAGCTCAGTTAATTTACCCTAGGTTGTATATGCATTAAGGGTACACATGCTTAATAAAAAAAATAAAATTTAGGTAACAGGAAAGACACTGAAAGTGGCTCAATGCTAATCTGTGATAAGATTTCACCTACTTAAAACCCACTCACAGTTTGTTTGGACACTGCACTTAATGTGTCCTGGCTGAGAAGCCAGTATTTCCAAGAAACACTGCTTTGTGCCTTTTATTAACTAAAGCAGTGGAGTTCGGTCTCCAGCTGTGCAGAGCTTTGCACTTTAGAGATGTTAAACTCCTTCCAAGGCACAGAAAACAGAAACCTGCCATATTCCTTACAGTTTGAAGACGACTCTGAACGTACCAGTAACTGAGGAGGGAAGGAAAGAAACTTCACAAGCTGACTGTTTTTATCCAATTGTCAGCTGAGAACATAATATTGCCTAAGAAATAAATTGGAGCAGGTATAAGGGAACAGTGTAATACCTTTGAGGAAACAGTTACCAGTTAAGCAGCTTGTTTTCTAGTTATCATTTCTCAGTTTCAGTAGGATAGGTTTTGAAATATGGAGAAAATCAAAAGGAGTTTTATCACTAACTTCAGAGGGACTAGGTTTCATCTGCAGGGTAGGAAAGGGATCAGTAATATTAGAATCTAATATTGCTTTCTGCAAGCCACAACAGACTCAAAACCACAGTAAATGACAGTGGTTGTAGACAGTGGTTATATCATCTGTAGACTTGGAAGAATGCAGGGTTTCTTTTCATTGAAAATAAATGCTCAAAATTTGCACAGTTTACTTTTGGTTTTAAATTTTATCAGTATCTGTAATTTCTGGTCAATTCTAACTTTTTTTTCCTCATAATCTCAAGGACTCAGAAACCTGCTGTTCACACCCAGTTCACTATTTACTGTGTTGATTTAATTTGGCTTTCTGATCTGAACTGTAATCAAACCCAGATCCTATGAAAATCAGAAAATGTTAAAGTAGAATCCTTGATACCAAAAATCCTTTTTTTCTGCATGCTGACATTGCACGATGCTAGAAGCTCTCCAGCTGAAAAGAGAAATCTGTATTTTCCTATCCAAAATACAGAAATGATCATTCTCCGAGCCACTGTACCCTTTTGCACTCATCTACTGCTACGCACCTTTTATATCTTGGACCTGAAATTAGCTTCCCAATATAACAGGCTCTGCTGTTGAAATACTCTTCTTGGTTGTACGCTTCTACTGCTCATAAGATGCTTATTCCCTTTCTCCTATTTGTGATACATCAACCTGTTTCATGACACAGCTGATCAGCAGTTGGGAAGGGAGTCAAGTATCTCTCAGTGAAATTTCCAGACCTGTGGAATGAAGACAGTCAAAAATTAGCGCTGGCTGATAGATCTTGTTAAAAGCCTGTTCTTAAGCTCAGTTAGACACCAGCCAGGCTTTAGGCAAGCTAAAGCAATTAAGAATTCATGGATGAATACTTCAAATGAAGCTCATTTATTCCTCATGCTTTACAATATTTTAATGAGTTGGAGATTAGCTCATAGTCCTTGAAAATCAGTAACTGTGTTAAACTAGGCTGGAATATATACCTCGATTCACTTCTAGCTGATAACTATATTTCAATTGGGAATATACTAATCATGTTGCTGGTGTTATGGCAAGTATTGTAATAGAAAAACCAAATTGGTTTCTGTGGAATCATAGAAAAGTTGTTGTTTGCATCATTTGGAATTCATTTAACTTTAAGATTTACAAGTAAATTTTAACCAAACAATATACTCAGTACACCATACATAAGAGTTTTGCCAACTCAGGATATCAGAAATAAAGCTCAATAACTGAAGTATTTAACCAAAGGAAAAAAAAAAACAAAACAACACGAACCCAAACTAAAAGAAAAAAACCCTGACATCTAAACATCTGTGAGGCATTGAATTTCCTACTTAAATGTGCTTCTGAACACTTACAATTATAACCATTCAAACACCAGAAAATTGAGGGTGAATATATACAAATTAAACCTTGACAGGTATTGTTTTTCCGAATAAGAAATCATAGCTTTCCTAAACAAAATAAATAAACTAATCTTTTTTGCTTGAATTGACATCTAGCTGAATTACAGAAGGGATGAATTATTGTCTTTTGATCACCATAAATCTGTAAATAATTCCGAATATGCTTTCACTAAAATCCAGTTCATAATTGTGTAGCTGTTTACACATTAATATTGATTTTTTTTAAGTACTAATTACTGGCTGAGCTGTTCTTACTGACTTCACTAAAATTTGAAAATTCTCTTTTAAAAATTCCTAAAGAACTTCCTTCAAATAGTGCACTAGCATATTCTCCAAGAAGGAGGGAAATATATCACAAAATCACAGCTTCACAGAATCCTCTATAACAGAAGAGAACTTTTGAGGACAACTACTCCAACCTTCCTGCTCAAGCAGGGTCAGCTAGAGCAGGACACCCAGCATCATGTCCAGTCAGGCAACCTGTTCCCATGTTTGACCACTGTCATAGTAAAATAGTGCTTTGTTGTGTTCAGATAAATTTTCATGTGCTTTAATTTGTGTCCATTGACTCTTGCTCTGTCACTGGCCACCACTGAGAAGAGATTGACACTGTCTTCATTCCCTCACATCAGGTGTTTACGTGCATTTATGAGATCTCCCTGAGCTTTCTGTTCTCCACATTGAACAGTCCCTGGCTTTGCAGCCTATCCTCATGTGTCAGATGTTCCAGTCCCTTAATTGTCTTTGTGGCCCTTCAGTGGACTCTCTTCAGCATGCCTATGTCTTTCTTGTACTGTGGATACCAGAATTGGACCCACTGGTGTCTCACCGTTGCTGAGTAGAAAGGAAGGATTACCTTCCTTGACATGTTGAAAAGGCTATTCCTAATGCAGCCCGTAAACAAAAGCAAACACATAAACCAGAAAAGCAGAGAATTCAAAATTTCTGAACATTTAAATTTCATAATAATTGCCATCTTTCAATGAATAACAGATTTTCCCAAGAATTAGTCACATTCATTCGAATGAATAAGTGTGGAGAGTCAATTTGAAGCTAAGAATAGAGAAAATGAACTTTTGTTTAAATTTGCTTAACTTTAAAAAGCTAAGGGATTATAGTAAGTATATTTTATTAAAATATATTTATAACACAGCCTCTTTTTCAGTTATATTACCCATTTTATAATTTTTTCAGTTAAATTACCTTCAGTTATATTCCTTCTTCCAGGCCCTTTTCTTGCCAACTGAATTTGAATTCCTGTATTCCAAATGAAAAGGAATTTGTAAATGAAATGTGCAATCAGGTTATAGATTAAATGTAACAAATACCAAACATTAATTTTGTTACAATACTAATTCCTGCTTGAGAAACTAATTTTTTACAATTAATGACACTTTTTCTTTTTTTCAGCTTAAATATGACAACATTTGGAATAAAAAAACAGTCCTGGGTGTCAGTAAAATATCCTTGGGGTTTTTTGGTATTTTTTACATATAGTATTTGGAAGTGTTGGCAGCGGGGTTGGAACTCCATGATCTTCAAGGTCCTTTCCAACCTAAACCATTCTATGATTCTATGACAATGTAAATAAACTGCTTTAAAATAAAATTAATACTGAGTTCTCTAACAACAAGGACACATCAAGATTAAGTATGCATATTATCATAGAATCATAGAATGGTTTAGGCTGGAAGGCACCTTGAAGATCATCGAGTTCCAACCCCCCTGCCATAGGCAGGGACACCTCCCACTAGAATAGGTTGCCCAAGACCATGTCCAGCCTTGAACACCTCCAGGGATGGGGCCTCAACAACTTCTCTGGGCAACCTGTTACAGTGCCTCACCACCCTCAAAGTGAAAAATTTCTTCCTAATGTTTAATCTGAACCTGCCCTCTTCCAGTTTAAAGCCATTCCCCCTCGTCCTATCACTACATACCCTAGTAAAAAGTCCTTCCCCAGCTCTCCTGTAGGCCCCCTTTAGGTACTGGAAGGCCACAATAAGGTCTCCTCGGAGCCTTCTCTTCTCCAGGCTGAACAGCCCCAACTCTCTCAGCCTCTCCTCATAGGGGAGGTGCTCCAGCCCTTGGATCATCCTCGTGGCCCTCGTCTGAATGTGCTCCAGCAGGTCCATGTCCTTCTTATGTTGGGGACTCCAGAGCTGGATGCAGTACTCCAGGTGGGGTCTCACGAGAGTGGAGTAGAGGGGCAGAATCACCTCCTTTGACCTGCTGGACACACTGCTTCTGATGCAGCCCAGGATACAGTTGGCCTTCTGGGCTACAATCACCCATTGCTGGCTCATGTTGAGCTTCTCGTCAATCAGCACACCCAGGTCCTTCTCCCCAGGGCTGCTCTCCAGCCATTCCCTGCCAAGCCTCTGTTTGTGCTTGGGATTGCCCCGACCCAAACGTAGGGCCTTGCACTTGGCCTTGTTGAACTGCATGAGGTTGGCTTGCGTCCACCTCTCCAGCCTGTCCACGTCCCTCTGGATGGCATCCCTCCCATCCAGCGTGTCTACCTCGCCAAACAGCTTGGTATCATTGGCAAACTTGCTGAGGGTGCACTTGACCCACTGTCCATGTTGCTGACAAAGATGTTGAATAGTACAGGTCCCAGTACCAACCCCTGAGGAACGCCACTCGTCACTGCCCTCCACTTGGACATCGAGCCATTGACTGTAACACTTTGAGTGCGACCGTCCAGCCAGTTCTGTATCCACTGAGTGGTCCATTTGTCAAATCCATGTCTCTTCAATTTAGAGACCAGGACATTGTGTGGGACAGTGTCAAACACTTTGCACAAGTCCAGGTAGATGACATCAGTTATTCTTATATGTTTCCCTCTGTGTCTTTCACAAGTTAAAACACTTCTGAGTTTTTTACCCATTTTGGCCTGATTGATACTCAAGGTCCATTTTTTGGTAGGTTATTCTCATTAACAGAAGAAACTAATAAAGTTGAGTGTTTCTGGCTTAGTTGTATTTAGGAGTATGTGGTATAGAATAGAATAGAATAGAACAGAACAGAACAGAACAGAACAGAATAATTTCAGTTGGAAGTGACTTACAACGATCATATAGTCCAACTGCCTGACCACTTCAGGACTAACCAAAATTGAAAGCATGTTATTAAGGGCATTGTTCAAATGCCTCTTAAACAGGCTTGGGGAATACCACCTCTCTAGGACGTCTGTTACAACGCTTGACCACCCTCTCAGTAAACAAATGCTTCCTAATATCCAGTCTAAACTTCCCATGGTGCAGCTATGAACCATTCCTATGCATCTGATGGAAAAGTCTTCCTATGAGAAACAGGTAATGTTTTGGATTGTATTGGAAGGGTTTTTGCCATCTGATTCAAATATGTCTTTGTTTCTCCTTTTGAACATTGTAATTAAAGTTACCCTTAGCCTGAATTGTGATTTTTTCACTTTTCTGGTTGGTTGGTTTACTTATTCATTTAAAAGTTTTATTTTCTTTTGTTACATACAATGATTTCCAAGTACAAACATACTTTTTACAAACAATAGATGTCTGAAGCATAAGATAACCTGACTATTGCCTATAGATTGCTCTAATGGTATCTGAAAGATGGGGTTTTGTTTTTGGAGGGATGAAAAGTGAGGATTTTTATATCATTGAAGGAAACAAGTTTTAAGTTTCCCTTAAACACTATAACCAGACCATTTATTTCAGTAAAATGTATAGTTCAAAGTTGAAATTTATTTACAAGCATCCAGAATAGAAAAGATGATTCTTCTGAAGAGAAGACCTTCTGAAGCTCTTTGAAATATCAAATAACTTTATGTTAAATAATCTCATATAAATTTAATTTTTTATTATTAATATTATTAAGCTGTAAGTTCTAGTATTCGGACATAAGCATGTATAAAACAAGGTCCCAATTTTTTTCTGAATGCACGACCTCTTTCAATGAAACTTTGAGAGACCACGTTCTATAAACTATATATACTGCATTTAATGACATAAATCTGGGCATTAAACAAGACAAATTGGGACAATTATTTCATACTGTACCTCAGTTACACCTGCTCTTTTCTAAGTCATAGCAGTTAAGCATATGCAGGTCGAAACCTGCTGTTCTGGAAGCTCTCACTAAAAATCAATGTCCAAGTAATGACTTCAAGAAAATATATTTAAACAGGATTGATTTCTCTTTTTCTTTTTCATTGTCTTGTTGGAGTTTGCAAGTTATGTTTACTTAGCTAGAAAAACTAATAACCAAGCTGATAAAATATGCATGGAGCCATCCTCAGATGATAAAGGTAAAGAGGTTTGAAACTCACTGAGAAAGTCTGTCTCCTGAATATCTCTCTTTTGCCGGGCACAATGGTAGCCCACGTACCACTCGCTCGGGGTGTTGATGTGAGTCATTGCTGACAAAAGAATATATGCAGCTTCTTGCCCTTAAACAGTTTTATTTAGAAGTTTTTGTGTTTTTTTTTCCAGTGGATGTGATGATTCTTTAAGGTTTACAGACATTGGCCCCACTACTTTTAGAGGGAAAGTATAAACCGCATTATGTTGTGCCTACATTAGCAACTTGGTTCAGAGCAGGAGCTTGGTTTTGAAGCCTTGACAGTCTATATTTACTGAGCATGGGGCTCACTTCTCAGTCTGGTTTTAGTGCAGGAGAACTGGATTCTCTCCATTGGGAGTTCTGCTCTAAAGTGCATCAGTACTCATGGGCTCCTTGGTCCCTGAACCAGTGTGGGTCATGCTCCCCAAGACCCTCTGAGGTGTGCAGCAGAAGGCTCTTGATCCATCTAGAGGCCTCACAATAACCTGGAAGGTTTCTAAAGCAATATATAAGGATAGATGCTGTGGAAGTCTTCCTGCTTGCCTTCTGCTGCCAGACTTTGGCTCACACTTTGGACTCTGTGGCTCCTTTCTCGTTCGTCTGCTCTCATTCTTTTCCAGGACCCTTTTTCTCTGCCATCTGAACTACTTTATTTTGCTGTCTCTCCCCTGATCTCACTCAACCTTTTAGTGTTCAGATGAACTTTTTATAACATTTAAAATGATTAATCTTCTACTTTTTCCATATATTTCTGCCATGTTGACACTATTTATTTCACTGCTCAGAAAATTCAGGGAGAAGGAACCTTTGGCAGTATCAGGGGTTGTTAACATCAGTACTGCCTCTGTGTGTGAAAGATGACTGTTTTAATGTACACAGCACAGAATTCAACACAATCATGGCGGTGTCCTTGAAATCATGCTTTGGAGGTATACACTTATTCCTTGAAGAGCACTTGAGAGGTCTTTGGCTGGAAGCATAACTCAGAGCGAGCAGTTCATTCACGTTTCTGCGTTATGGTGCCAGGGCTGCAAAATATGAGAAACCACAGGAGTGCACAGCCCTGCTTCTGCAGAAGACACCTGAAAAGCCACATCTTGTAACCATTCCCTGCAATGACCTGCACCAGCAACCCCTTTACCAGGGCTCCCAACTTCAACCCTCTCTCAGTGTCTACGCAGTCTGCCACTACAGGCGTGATCAATCATTTAGAGATAAACACAGACAAGGAGTGCAGTTCTTGTACAGGCATTGCGTACGCGCAACCAGCACTCATATAAGAATGAACGATACAACTGGCCTGATCCCACTCTGTCTTGCAGGCTGGTCAGACTTGGGGCTCGCTACCAGATCTTACTCACAGGTCTCTCTGGTAGCAGGCTCAAATTTTTGGTCCCTTCAGTGTCCAGCCCCTAAACCTCTTGAGCTACTCTCCAGCTAGTTCAACTTGAAGTTTGTTAGTGTCTGACACAAAAATGAGCGTTTTCAGTAGCTGGTCCAGAAATCTTGTCCTACTCTCCAGCTAGTCTCATCACACAGTGATGAGAAGAATCACACAAAAAAATAGTTAGAGGTAGAGTTTAATCAGAAAAATAGAAAAAAATTGTGATGGTCAGGTACAGGGCTTGGTCAGACAAATGTGCTGACCGGTGTCTGTTTTCACACAGATGGCCCTGTAAAAAAAAAAAATAAAATAAAATGAGAGAGTGGAGCAGTCTTGGAGACTATAGTAGGACACTGGGTACCTTGCAGGGCTGACAGGAGTTTGGGTGTCTGGAAAGCAGACTGACAGAGGTACAGGATGCTCTGGGGAGGTGGTGGGAGCTGCTAAAGTGCTTGCTGGAAGCCATCTGCCTGTCTAGTGCTGCAAAACTGTGCTCCCAGGCAGCAGCTGGTGAGCCAGATGTAGGAACGAGAAGAAACTCAGCCAGATGATGAAGGGGTTGATTTCCATAACTCCAGGGTCTAAACCAGCCAGCTCTGCTTCTCCTTGTTGCCTCCCTACCTTTAATCAATTTTGCCCTGTCTTGAGCTGCAGCTGCTGCTCACATTGTCCCTGTGAAAGTTCCTTCCCGTTGCCTTGCTCCCCGGCAGCTCCTCAACAAACAAGCAAATGCGTTCCACTCACATCCTCCTGCCCTTTCTATTGAGCTGAATGTAGCATCTCATCATCTGCCTTCTCCCAAGCTAACTACCCTCACCAAGGCAGGAGAACAGTATGCACACAATGGGAGAAGGGCTGTTTCCCAAGGGCTATGCAGGTAGCAGCCAAAGCCATCACCCAGCATAGAGAGCTTTGAAAATCTGAGGAGACATGACAAGAGTAATCACACCTTCCTTGAAAGGACTTTGGAGTAAGAGTGAGGAGGGGAAAGCAGGCAAACCTTAAAGAGAGGAGGAGAGCATGACATCAACCCTTCAGTCTCACTCTTTCTTCTTTTATCCTTGGGAAGATATGCTTTTTCTTTTTTTTTTTTTTTTTATTGCAGTTACTGCTTTACTACTGGAAAAGACATTGACATTTAAACATATTCCTTCTGACATACTCAGTTCACTCCTAGATATATATTCATAGTCTTCAATAACCAGGGAGCAGAAATCATTCTTGATACAAGAGCACCCTTTCAGGTGGTCCAAATTGCTTGCAGAGGATATGGAGGGCCGCACATACAGCTGGTGCAGGAACTGCTAGAAACGGTTTAAAGTGGATATAGAGGCTTCCCAGAGTCCTTGCAGTGTTCGTGCAGGAACAGTGCATTAATGTTAAATCTATTGTGTGGGGCCTGCCATCTAGCAATGTGCTTTCCACTTCCACCTTTCATGGGGAAAGGGCACAGTTAAAATAGGTGTGGACATTTGTTAATTGATAGCCTTATGACCCACCAATACAGGAGTATACATGCAGGGATATGTATCTCCCAGGACATCCACAGACATCTTCACATTGAATTGGCCTGTTTCTTCTTAAGAGCAAATACTGGTACTCCCAAGGATTCTGACGCAGAAATTACAGAAGCCATGGTCATCAGAAGTCACTTTGGCAATCCCACCAGGATGACTGATGATAAAGCAAGGCTTGGAAAACAATGGAGTGGTGGGGTTTGTGGTTTGTGTAGTCAGAGCTGCCATGGCAGATCAGAAGAGAATGTATACCTGTTTGGGTACCCACAGAGTCTCAAGGTCTGGAAGTCTTCAGCCAATTTGCCCACATATACTATTTGTAGAAAGAGGCTTTGGAGCATGACATCAGGTATCTCAAGCACTGTTTTTGCTCACAAGGGATTTGCCACTCCAGCTGGGTAGTCATTGATTGACAGGAGTCAGGATTTAAAGAATTCGTTTGGATAACCACTGTCTTAAACACAGGAATGGGCTCCAAGTCAAGTAAAGGAGTAGTGTCAGCTGGCGGCAGAGGGTCTCTGTGGTTTTCTTCTGTATCCAACATGGGATGTTGACCATCTCATGTCCCAAGAAAAATGCTTTCCCACCAATCTAACATAGCTTCCTGCCAGAATCTCCAATAGGCTGGAGCATGACACATGCAGTGGTAGGAACTCACAGTGACTGCTATTTAAACAGTGAATTTTGTTCTTTTTCTTTATTTGCGTGACTGATCTACTTATTGAAGTAGTTTAGCTGGAACATGAAATGCAACCTATTCTTTCTGACATGCAAATTCAGTTTAAATGCAGTAATGGCTATAAAGATTTGAATGAGAATCTTACTATAGAGCAAATATTCAGGAGCTGATACTTGTGAATAGCTCAGTTTGAGAGGCATGTGATGCTTCAAACAAAGTGGGTCTATTTTCTATGTGGTGGTTTTGCTCCAGCCATTAAGAAATGTACAGAAACCGTCCCAGCAATATGGAAACAGTTTGAAGAAGTAAAGTTCCTTTTCTGCCAAAATAAGAGTTTCTGAGCATCTATTTTGTAAATGAAGAATAGATTCTTGTGTTGTATCTTGATATTAATAGTTGGGGATTCCACATGTAACTGTATCTGCAGTAAAATCATGGATAACTGGCAATCTAGTA
Organism: Vanellus vanellus; assembly: GCF_965231255.1. Taxonomy (NCBI): domain Eukaryota; kingdom Metazoa; phylum Chordata; class Aves; order Charadriiformes; family Charadriidae; genus Vanellus; species Vanellus vanellus. The sequence continues at coordinate 62,611,133 of NC_138907.1, forward strand.
GTAAACAAAAAAGAGAGAGAAAGATAAGCATTGTCTACATCTTAAAGTTGGCAATTAAATTATCTACACTGCATGTATTATAATTAGCAATTTATGTCCCCTCAATAATGTATAAGCCGTATTCATATAGAGTAATTAAAAATATTTCATTAATCATAACTGAGGACTTAGTTTGTGAAACAAGCAGCAGTTTTCCACTTAAATTTTGCCTTTAAAAATTTGATTCCTTCCATCATTCTTGCTCTGTCTTCCCACAGACCTGAAAAAAACTCAAGCTTTTTAACTTCATAGTGAAGGAAATTAAAACTCATGATTTTCTTTTATCTAAACTGGGTTAAGAGTAGAGTGTTTTAATAATGGATTGAATTGAATGCATTTAATCCTACTGTGTGAGGAGCCAAGATTCCAGTTCAGTTTTAAATGCAGAAAGTGTTTTTTTTCTGATATAAAAAAAGCTTCATTTCCCTCTCCTATTGAGCCATCTTGTGGTTTATATCTGTAATGTGCTCTTGAATACCTAATATGATGGGAATGTTTTCTGCCAAGTGTTACCCAATGGTTACATTAATAAGAGTTACTATCCTATATTCTTAGATGTTAACACAATAGGTTCCTTGGAGGGTCAAAAAGACATATTATACTATGATACATATAAATAAAAAAGCAGGTATCAATCAGAGAGGAGAAATTATTATTCCTTAATTTAAAACAGGTAACTATCAGTATTTCGGTATCAATAAAGAGGCTGTTGTAGTACATTGCAAATGAGACCATACATTTTTTTACCTAAGGAAAATATATGTTAACAAAACTGCATTTTTCCAGGCATGAGAACTAAAGCTGGAGTGTCTTAAGCATGTATGCAGTCTCATGAGCAGAGTTTGGGAAACATTATAGTGCAAATATTAGTCCATTTCATGTGCATTAGTTATTATATCTGCAGGTCCTGAGGGAACTGGCAGATGAAGTCGCTAAGCCACTAGCCATCATATTTGAGAAGTTGTGGCAGTCTGGTGAGGTTCCTGCCGACTGGAAAAGGGGAAACATAACCCCTATTTTCAATAAGGGAAATAAAGAAGACCCAGGGAACTACAGGCCAGTCAGTCTCACCTCTGTGCCTGGCAAGATCATGGAGCAGATCCTCGTGGAAACTCTGCTGAGGCACATAGAAAACAAGGAGGTGATTGGTGACAGCCAGCATGGCTTCATCAAGGGCAAGTCATGCCTGACAAATTTGGTGGCCTTCTACGAAGGGGTTCCAGTGGCAGTGGGTAAGGGAAGATCAACTGATGTCATCTACCTGAACTTGTGCAAAGTGTTCGACACTGTCCCACACAATGTCCTGGTCTCTAAATTGAAGAGACATGGATTGGACAAACGAACCACTCGGTGGATACAGAACTGGCTGGACGGTCGCACTCAAAGAGTTACAGTCAATGGCTCGATGTTCAAGTGGAGGGCAGTGACGAGTGGCATTCAGGGGTCGGGACTGGGACCTGTACTGTTCAATATCTTTGTCAGCAATATGGACAGTGGGTCAAGTGCACCCTCAGCAAGTTTGCCAATGATACCAAGCTGTTTGGCAAGGTAGACACGCTGGATGGGAGGGATGCCATCCAGAGGGACGTGGACAGGCTGGAGAGGTGGACGCAAGCCAACCTCATGCAGTTCAACAAGGCCAAGTGCAAGGTCCTACATCTGGGTCGGGGCAATCCCAAGCACAAACAGAGGCTTAGCAGGGAATGGCTGGAGAGCAGCCCTGGGGAGAAGGACCTGGGTGTGCTGATTGACGAGAAGCTCAACATGAGCCAGCAATGTGCGATTGCAGCCCAGAAGGCCAACCGTATCCTGGGCTGCATCAGAAGCAGTGTGTCCAGCAGGTCAAAGGAGGTGATTCTGCCCCTCTACTCCACTCTCGTGAGACCCCACCTGGAGTACTGCATCCAGCTCTGGAGTCCCCAACATAAGAAGGACAGGGACCTGCTGGAGCACATCCAGAGGAAGCACTGGAACCATGAGGTAAGGCACTGGAACAGGTTGCCCAGAGAGGTTGTTGAGGCCTCATCCCTGGAGGTGTTCAAGGCCAGGCTGGACGTGGTCATGGGCAATCTGGTCTAGTGGGAGGTGTCCCTGCCTATGGCAGGGGGGTTGGAACTTGAGGATTTTCAAGGTCTTTTCCAACCTAAACCATTCTATGATTCTACGATTATAGCTACAGTGATGCTAAGTTCCATTATTTTCTAGATAGACTGCCCTATTATGTTGAGTGAGAAAATGTTCAACTGTGTGATGTGGAGTCATTAAGACACAAACAATGAAAAAGATTTCTTTCCTGAACAACAAATATGCTGTATTATGCAGATCAGATAAAAGGGAAAGTGACAAGTTATCGCATCTGTATTATATTATTTATAAAGCTCAGTAAAGGAACTTTATGGCAAATAATAAAAACCCTGAAAATTTTCCATTAAAGGATAGGCAGATCATGCTGTTGAACATCTTAGAGCAAAAGTGAGTAATTCAGTCATTAGCCAGCGTTGAACAAGTCCCGTTCCTCGTACTAGTGACTGCGCAATGGCTAAGCTTCTGAAGCATCATTTTCTCCATCTGCACAGGGTAACTCCACACATTGTGAAGCAGTTCTTTTACAGATTTTGTAAGCCTTTAACAACATTTGAAACCCATGTGATATCTGGCAGAAAATGGATCAGTGGCAATCCTCCGAGGGGAAGAAGAAAACACTGTATAGATTCTCTAGGAGCTCTCTGGAACGGCTGAAATTAGAGAGACGTTTGAAACATTTCACCCTATATTCCCCACTAGGAGACTCAGCTGAAAGATAGATCACCATGAGGTAATTCTATTACTGACAGCAGCTTGTTCAGAGTCCTTGATGAATTATGATTTCTTGCTTAATTTTGTCAAAGGATGCTGACTAGGCAGCTATCAAAGACATCCAATACCCAACATAAAAATTTAATATGTAAGATTTATACTGTTAAGCAGAAAGTAGGAATAAAAAGGAGAGATGAAAACATGGGAAGATTTGTGCCTTACGGAAGAGCAAATCTTGCTAGTTAAGTGGGTCACTGCTAAGGGACTAGTGTTCCAGGAGATTACTGGTACACCAAGTGTTCATCTTGACAGATTAGTAAGAATTTAGAGAAAAGGAAGTCGCTGAATTCAGACTCGAGTTTATGAAGGCTGAAAGTGTTCAGATAGTAAACATCGTAGGAAATCTGAAATACTACTAGAAAAGACACCTAACGCAATACTCAGAATTAAAGGCCAGCAAATCAACAAGACAAGTCACTCTGATGTGTGTGTGTTTATGTACATCTGTGTGTGTGTGTGTTAGGCTTTACAAGCATTAGCAGAAAGTTTGTGACATTGACCAAAAAGACAACGACAGCACAATTGCACCCGAGAAAATCTTCATAGAAAAAGCATTTCATTTTTACAGCGCTGACTGGACTGAGTCAATCTGGAAAGCAAAAGGGAGGTTTATTAATGTATGCTAATGACTCTGGCAGAACATTTCTACTGGTATTGCTAACGCTGTAAGAAAAGGTGCAGGAACAGGAGTGTAATTTGGTAGAACTCTGCTTTTTAAATGGCTCAACACATCTCTTGTAAAAGAGTAAGTATATGGATGAAATGTAGGACAACTAAATACACTTTTTAAAGAGACAATTTATATTATCCTCAGAGATAGAGCAGCAATGATTGGATTAAAAAGATATCAGTGCTTTAGCCTCCTCAGAAGGATGCAATGTTGGGGGGACAGAGAACCAATGCTACTGACGAGGATCAAGTGACATCTTCCAAGAAATTCACATTGAGATATTTGCTTGGCTCAGGCTAAACAATGTGAATGAAACAAAGTGACCAAGAGAGGTCCTTTAATTCCTCAACGTGCAAATGAGTCTGTTCAGAAGTTTACTGCACTTTAACAAGCAACAACAACAGGGGAGGATTTAAATAAAACACAGTAATTGTCTAAACGAGGAGACAAAGTTTAGATGGACAGAACACAGATTACTGCACCTGAAAGCTGGCAAGGCCGTAGCACTTGAACAGATTTCTACGTTTATAAGAGAAATCAGTGAAGCAGCATGTAAACCGCAGGAAACCAAACAGAAGGGAACTTTGGTATTTCAGTTTTGCTATGTCAGTGTGACAGTCTTCCTTACAGTGTAAGGTCAGCACTAGTTTAGCAGGAGCATTGCCATCTATCTTATCATCATGTATGCTTTCCTGAGGTTCCCTTGTGTTTTAGTATCCCAGTACTGAACAGGAGCCCTTCTGATTAAGGTGCCATAGCCCAGGAGAGAGCAGTTGAGTGTAAAAGGGGGAACATTAGGTAAACCCACATACTTAGATACTGCACAACCGTTTTGTACAATTAATTCTGATTGCAATATTTAAGACTAATTCTGAGAGAATATGTCAGCCCAAAAGTTACCATTCCACATTCACAGAGGGACTGGAATATTATTGAAAACTCATTACCGGGGTCCCATCTAATTTCCCATTTAAAAAAACCTAAAGCAACCTACCAGCAACAATCCCTCCCCCCATCTAATTTCCCATTTAAAAAAACCTAAAGCAACCTACCAGCAACAATCCCTCCCCCCGCCCCCCCAACAATTAGGTAACTCTAGAACAGGCCTAAATGTAGAGCAGATAGGAAGACTAGGTAGGAGAAGGCACATAGCAATTACTTGAGATATGTCTCCAACATTTGCTATCACGTATGAATACATGCATTTGAGCTACTCCATTGTTTTGGAGGGCTTCGCCAGCAAATCAGTGGAAGTCCATTCACGCAGTTAAGCCAAATAACTCACTAATGCTTCAGGTGACCCAATGGCTTCGTCTTTTACAGTTACTTGTGTTTCTGTAGTGTATTTTATAGGTGTAAATAGCAAGTGCAGTAATGAATTTCAGAAAAAAAAAATGTTGGAAATGGGAATGACTTACAGCTTTCTTCTGCGATTACAAAAGTGTTTAGAAAACAGAATCTAAGAACATGTTCAAATGTGACGTCGCATGATTGGCTTTGGTAGACGTGTATTTGCATACAGCTGGAATAGCCCATGTGCTAGGGGAGAATTAGTTGCCTTCTCTCTGTTAGGAAAATACACAAACATTCTGCCGTTACTTCATAGTTATCTGTCCTTCACAGCTTAAAATAATATGCTAAAAGTGAAGGTGAAGGACAGGAAGATCCAGAAAGGGTGAAAAGTTAAAAAATCCCCTCTTTTAACAAATCCACAATTCTCCATATCATGCTTGACAAAAGTCATAAGATGACACTTATGACTCCAGTGAAGTGACCAGAGAGCAGTTAAAGACACAGATGGTGCAGAACATATTTCCTTAAAATTACCTAATAAAACATATGAAGAAAATCCTCACTTCATGAAAATTTATAGAACATTTTACTAATATTTTACTGCAGATATAAAGCTAATTCAATACAAATTAAATTAACTAGGAAAAAAAAAAAGAACAGTAAAATCTATGGAAGTTTAAGATCAATACAGTAATAAAAAAACCAGGGTTAGACAAAGCACAATCGCTTTCTAGATGTATGTTTCTGTAGCTGGACAGAAAATGTTTTTGTTTCATTATTACCTAAATTATAAAGTGTAATAATCAATTTGATAATGGATAGGGCAATTTTATTACCTTAAAAAATGAGGATGCTCCAGTGGCGATGAGGAATGGGCAGCAGCAGCTGGATGGGCTAGAGCCTCCTGCAGGGGGCAAGCTTGGGCCATTTTACGGCCTGCGAGCATGAGCTGAGCTACTCTGATTTATGAGTGTGTTACATTTCTGGTTCATTTTACTCCATTTTCTTCAATTGTTGTTACGACTTCGCTAAGCAGCTGTTTATCTCAGTAGTCCTGAGCCAATTCTAAATAACCGGGTAACATCCAAAAGAAATACAAAATGCAAACCTTGCTAAATCTTAAACCAGACTCCAAAAAAGATGCAGCAGTGAATCACAACTAAACAGAAAAACAAAAAACACACAAACCCTCTTTATCCCAAGCCCCAACAACGTTTATATAGTTTTCTATATTTTTTTTCCACTTAGAAATGTGAAGCTTCTGGTGTTGCCTTCTAGAAAGACAAGTCCAAAAATGCCACAAGAAAGATTTTACAACACTGTATTTCAAGGAAGCTCAAGTAATTTGCAGCTTAATTTGTAGCCCAACTAAGATTAAAAAAAAATAATTCCTGAGTTCCCAGGCTAGTTTTGGGTGGAAGATCAGTCAATTATTCAGAATTTTTTACCTCTTAAGTACATTGTGCAATATTTATAGTGTGGTTCATCAGCAAAGCACACTCATTTTACAACTGAAATGATAATGAACTAAGCAGTGAAGGGTGTTCAATGGGATAACTGAAATGAGAAAATTTTCATTCCAGAGTTTCTCATGATGTCTCAGCATAACAGAGACTATATAATTATGAGCCTTCCTCAAGATTCACCAAATCTGAAGCCTAAAATGAAGGCAAAATATTAACATTGATATTAGTACTTGAGATTTGTCACTAACCAGTGTTTAATAGAACACCTTAACGCTCACCAGTCATGCCATGTAAACAGAAATTTCCACCTAAACAGTGTCCAGAGTGACTGAGCATTCCCATGTTACGGTGTAACGTACTCATTGGAAGCCTCCCTGCAAAAGTACAAACTGTGAGTGCCAGAGGTTTATTCTATTTCAGAGAAGACACCGTGGGATTTTGTATTTACACTGTACAAACCTGAACAGAAGTGGGCTAGGGTTCTCGTGAGAATACCCTTTCTTACAAGATTTGTAGCACACCTGGCTTTTCTAGTAAAAACCCAATTAACATAAAAAAAAACCAACAAACCAAACAACAACAACAACAAAACAAACCCCCCAAAAACCCAAAACACAGAACCCAAGCATTTCTTGTGGGACTTGACTAAAGCAAGAATTAGAGAGTCTCAGAAAACTGAAAAGCTGCTAAAGTTTACCACGTTTTTTTTGGGACGGAAAGGTTTTAATCTAGGTTTAGGAGAGACATAACTATGGAAATACAACCTGAGATGTGCAGAATCCTTTCCTCCAAGAAAGTACATGCAGATTCATAGCACAGTGTCTGCCTCTTAGTCACTATTAGTCATCCTCTTAGTCACCCTTTCTTCTCTTATTAATATAGAAAATGATGTGTCCTGGAACCATTTGAGAGTTGTATATATTTCATCATTCTTTTGGTCTCTGGTGAGAGCTGCAGAACAGCTCACATCTTTTTTGGGTGAGAGGAAAGGCTACTGATACTTCAGAGTAGCTGCAGTGTTTTCCACAATGTTGACCTTTAAGGTCCTGCAGGATTTGACTGGGCTAACAGAACTGAAACCACTATAACACTGCAGAGCTTCGCATTGTGACGGGGCTGATAGAAAAGCAGCACCACATTTCCTATAAACGGTGAATTCCCACAGAGGATGTCACCACCCGGGAGGAAAGGTACACCAAAACGAGCCTTCCTTCCAGTGCGAATGGAACCGATAAGCGTGTCATCAAATGAGGAAGTGCTGTAATACATAAGGAGTATTCTGAAATGTCTCACATATCGACTAGGTTAGTCTTCTGTTATCAAATCTTCTCCTGTAAAATGTGTTCCACATATTCCACAAGACAATTAAAAATAAATGCAGAGACCTTAGGAAAGGTCATTCTTTTATAATGACTTCTGCCAGTTTATTCTTTCCAGATTTCTTCTTTTTGTTCTCTCTCTCTTTAACCTATTTTAGAGTTTTAAACTTGCCTTAAAGTAATTAAAAAAAGCTACAAGCAAAACCTTATTTTCTTACTTGGAGGAGAATATTCTTCTACTGTATAAGTGTGTTCAAAGAACAAGGGAAGATTCATGCATTTTTGCACTCACACTGATACCATTGTTTAAGACTAGTTTTCATAAATTAAATTTTTCTAATTAGAATAGGATCTAATTATTTTTAACATGGATCTCCCACACATACCCTAAGATCATCATATGTTTTCTTGTGAGGAGATCAAGTCCAAGACCAAGTCAACATAACAGTAAAACACTTCAAAGCCCCCAAAACTTCAAATATTTTAGTATTTCAAGGTTCAAAAAATACCCATTTTATTATTAACTGAACTTATTCTAGAAACCAAGTGTTCTGCTCACACGTGCGCACACACACACAAAAATACCCAGTTTTCTTAGTAAATGAACAAAGAAATAAAAAGTAATTGCTTTCCTTCTTCAAGAAAGGTTGACAAAATGAAAAAAAAATGTGCAAAAAGTGCTGTCAGTTGGATTTTCTCAAAAGTCTTTGCTTCAGGTTCACTGGTTCAGGTGGGGATTTATCTTAAAGTGGGTGTGATAGTGCTTTGACTGATTGCTTACAGAACTAATAAGTGAAAACAATAAGTAAAGAATTATTAATAAAATAGAATCTTTAAGATTTCCTTTTTTTTTTTTTTTTTTTTTCCCCCAGGAAAAGGAAAAGAAAATTGCAATAATTGTGAGAACAACTGTGATTCATCTAATAATTATGGAAGAGAATTTTTCTGCCAGAGGTGGAAGAAATGTTTTCAAACATGACTGTTTTGGAGAGAGAGCTGAAAATCTTCAAAATCCTTCAAAAAAGAGAAAAAAATCCAAGCAAACATGCCATCCAGAATTCCATTATCAACCATTGCCATTTCCTTTCGCCAGAGCCCTTGCACTTCCCTTTATGTAGCTAAATGTTTATCAGGCAGAAAGGGATCATAACATCTCGAGAAACAACTGACTGAAACTTGGAATTTAAGAAAAAAGTTTCAATCAAGCAGCAAGAGATTTAGAAATTAACACCACCCCTTATGTAAGTGATCCATCCATGGACCTCGTCTTTAAGGTCCCTTCCAGCTCTAACCATTCTATGATTCTATGCTCATAAACCACTCAGCCCTGAAACATCTCACCTTGGCTTTATTTGCGACAATGTGAAATCTAGCTGCTATACCCTGGCCATTCCTACTAGATCAGACCTCATGGACAACAACCACCTCTCTGGAAACAGCAAGGGTGAGATCCCTGTCAGGGCTCAGGTGCCGACTAGCCTAGTCTTAGAAGCCGGCTTCAGCAACTTTGGTAGCAGAAACACAGGTAGCTTTAAGTTTAGGAGCAGATATAAGTGTAGGTTTTGAAGATTTGTGTTTGAGCAGTAGTGACTGAGGTAATCCAATATAGTATTGAAATTTGGAAGTCCCTGGGTCGTTCTAACCACAACTGATCACCTGACATTAGCAAAATTTGTGCTGATAAGACCAAGATTTGTTCTTCCAAACATACACAATCCAGTTTGTTACAATAATTAATGAAATAACTCCCTTAAATTGCATTAGAGCCCTAATTCACAGCATTGCTAAAATGTAGTCGGTTCCCCACATAACTGGCGTGTGTGTCATAGCAGAGTATGCAGGCTGAGACACCCCATTTTGCTGTTCTGCCCAGATCTTTACTCTTTCCATTTCCTTCTGGCTTCTACTGCTACATCCAAATAGCAAGCAGCCAACAATCTAACGCCAGCCTTTCTCCCTAGATGAACACCTTGCGCTTCCAAAAAAGTAATGTAAGATCCATATTGGATCTAAAGTGGGACTGGTTTGAGCTGTAGCCTCAACACTGAACATTTACATTCAAAAGCTTAAATTCAGCACCTTCTTTTGCTTTGTCTCAGCCGGTTGTAAGGGTTTTCTTAGGATATTGCACTGCTTGGGACTCCTGTATCTGGCCATCAGACCAGGTTTATTAAATCAAACTACATTTATGCATTTATAATTTCATCCCTTTAATCTTCAAAAAGTATTTCTCTGGGGCTCTCCTTTGATATCTATCAAAAGGTGTGGTCTATTCCACTTTAAAAATGGAACAGTGAAATGGATGGTAAGAGCAGGGAGACATAACCATTGTCACTCTATTTTAAGATGAGGGCAGACCTTCTTGGTTATTAAGTCAGAGCAAAAGAATAGCTGTTAGAGAGTTTAAATTAAAAAAAAAAAATCTACTTGAATGAATTCCAGTGAAGATAAGAGAAGTACAAATGATATATTCCATTATAAACCTTGTAATAACTTAAAATTGATTAGTGTTTGAAGACTGATGGATAACTACAAAGCATTACTATTATAAAGCAAAGTGCAATTTTTGATACCATGCAACTACTTCAAGATTTCTAATTTTTCCCTCTTTTACAATATTCACAGCAGAAATAAAGAGATATCTGTCATTTATGAGAAATGAGTCTAGTTCTGAAAATGATATTGTTAGTCATGTCAAGTTTTAATAGAAATAGTGAAAAAATGATTTGGAAAAAGGGTGAACCAGGATCAGAAGGAATGGTTCAGACATGCAAACACGGGAGGTCTCTATCTGCTTAGAATCTCAATTACAGTAGGTCAGGCAAAGGGAGTTCAGCTGCAAATATGAAGCTTAATATGAATATATTCAATGACTTACAGGAGAAAAAGCCCATATAGGTAAACCACAATTCAGTCATGATGTCCTGAGCAGACTATTTAGTCTCCTCCTTACATTTTTTCACTAGCTGGCATATAAGAAGAATTTATAGGGCAGTACTTAGAAATTAGGCCATGGAAAAGGTGCACTGGCTTTAAAGGATAAGGAAGAACCTCAGAAAACATGTCTGATCTCAAGTTATCTTTTACCAAACAATTAATAAAATGTTACATTAAATAAAACAATTTTAAATCCAATTTTGAACTCAAGGCAATTCCATTTAGAAGAACAGTCTCTCTCTGGCTATGATGTTTTAACAAAGCCAGCACAATCTAGGATAGTAGTTGAACTATTTCATTAGAATCCAATGTCACAAATACAGTTAACTTCTTTCTACTTTTTATTTTCCCAAATAAATAAGTTTCAAAAGTATTAAATTTCCCGTGTTGAATTCTTAGATTGCAGCGAATCCTAGCTTCTTTTCTAGGCATCTATCAGGCTTCAGATTGGTACAAAGATAGTCAGATAGATAGACAGATAGATAGATATGGACAATGTGATGAAAGTGAACATGACAAGACCTCATGAGATCCAAAATGCAACAGGGCAATGCACAGTACCTGTTGAAATTGTGTAAGGATGTGTGGTGACAACACAGATGCTAAGGTCATTGCCTCTTATAGGAACACCATCCCCCAAGCAGACTTCAGCTAGAGTTTTCTCTTCTCTGACAACGCAGTTAAGAATGAGTGCTGGGAAAATCATTGATTTTATTTAAATTTAAGTTTCCTGGCAGGAAATGAACAAATTCATTTAAGAACAAAAGTAAATTACCAATGATTTCTGACTGATGTTTTAGTAAAGCTCACAGTAACAAATGTGGACTTGACAGATTTCCAATGGAGCTGCAATAATGTGGAGAAGGACAGAGAAGAATTTGGCTGAACTGTGAATAGTTACCATTGATAACTCTCTTTTAGGTGGAATGTGACACAACAGGGAGACTTTGCTTGTTCCAGATGAGGCAATAAAGGCTGGGTGTACTGTACTTTTACAGTTTGGAAAAGGGCTCAGAGCATATCAAATGGGGTGGACAGAGTGAAGAGGTGTCTCTTGAATCTTCTTGTTAGTATTTCATTCAGGCAATGTAAGAGAATAGGTTCAAAATTTAAACTTAAGAAAAAGAAGCTGCTAATAGATACATTGCAATCTTGTTTTGTCAAACTACTACTGTTAGTTGAAGAAGGTGTTTAAATGTTACTGTAAGCCTTCCTCCACAGCATTCATTAGCAATTTTTCTTTCTGATTCCTTATTTGCTGTTTGGCTTCCAGCTTTACTGACCTCAGCAGTCTGATTCTAAAGATCTAGAAGAATTAAAAAGGAGGAGGAAGGGAAACTTGTTTACCTTGGAAAGTATCGTTACATTTTTTGTCAGGTAATGGCTCTAAATAACTTGGCAATTAGTACATGACACCAATAAATGAAGGGACCATCCAGGGGCTGTCCAGTATTCTGTGGATGCACAAAGTTTTACATATCTACCCCTTTTTTCTGCCTGCCTCAATATGTCAGGCAAATCTGAAGAAAAGAAAAGTGGGTAGGAACCTCATCAGATAGACACTCAGCTAATTTCTTCTGCTCCAGTCCACTCAGTAGTGGTAGTACAGGGATTCTACCTGTACTATGTGCAAAACCAAACCAAAGTAATCCCTGGAAAATACAGCACCTGTGGAGTTCTCTTTCTATAACTTGAATAACCTGTTAAAAATATTTATTGTGTGCATTCATGCACTGGTGTCTAAATCCACAAGAAACTCTGAAAGACTGTTTTTCAGAGTTCCTGCCCATGTGATATGACAATATCACAATGCAAATGCCATTAGCCTTGTGGTACTGATGCAGGAAAAAGTTTTCTTCCTTGCAATTTATTTTCCCTGCCTCATGTCTCTGTGTCATGCTGTACAATACTGCACACTATACTATTCAAATACCTAATTAATTTTCATTGGCACCTATTGTCACTAAAATCAATGCTAATAGTAATAAATAATAAATGGAGTGACAAGTGAGATTTGGAAGATACGTCAGTGTTAAACGGAAGACTAGGGAAAATGTGGGCTCTCTCTGGAAGGAAATTGGAGACCTGGGATGTGGAGAAGGCTGAGGTGCTCAAGGAATTTTTTGCCTCAGTTTTCATTAGCAAGTGCTCTGGCCTCTCTGTCCAAGTCACAGAAGGCAAAGGCAGGGACTGGGAGAATGAAGAACCACCCACCGTAGAAGAAGACCACGTTCAAGACTATCTAAGGAAGCTGTAAGTGCACAGGTCCATGGGACCTGATGAGATGCATCCACAAGTCCTGAGGGAACTGGTGGAAGAAGTTGCCAAGCCACTATCCATCCTATTTGAGAAGTTGTGGCAGTCCAGTGAAGTTGTCACCAACTGGAAAAGGGGAAACATAATGCCCATTTTTGAAAAGGGAAGAATGAAAGACCCAGGGAACTACAGGACAATCAGTCTCACCTCCGTGCCAGGCAAGATCATGGAGCAGATCCTCCTCGAAACTATGCTAAGGCACATGGAAAAGAAGGAGGTGATTGGTGACAGCCAACATGGCTTCAGTAAAGGCAAATCGTGCCTGACAAATTTGGTGGCCTTCTAGGATAGCATTACAGCATTGGTAGATAAGGGAAGAGCAACTGACATCATCTATCTGAAGCTGTGCAAAGCGTTTGACACTGTCCTGCACAACATCTTTGTCTCTGAATTGGAGAGACATGGATTTGACGGATGGACCACTTGGTGGAAAAGGAATTGGCTGGATGGTCACACTCAAAGTGTTGAGGTCAATGGGACAATATCACAGTGAATACCAGCGATGAGTGGTGTTCCTCACGGGTTGGTACTGGGACTGACACTGCTTAACATCTTTGTTGGTGACATGGATGTTGGGATTGAGTGTACCCTCAGCAAGTTGGCTGACAACACCAAGCTGTGTGATGTGGTTGACACGTTGGAGGGAAGGCACACCATAGAGAGGGATATGGGCAGGCTTGAGAGCTGGGCCCATGCCAACCTCATGAAGTTCAACCAGGCGAAGTGCAAGGTCCTGAACGTGGGTCAGGACAATCCCAAGCACAAATACAGGCTCGGTGGAGAATGGATTGAGTGCAGCCCTGAGGAGAAGGACTTGGGGGTACTAGTGGATGAGAGGCTCAACATGAGCTAACAATGTGGGCTTGTGGCCCAGAAAGCCAACCATAGACTGGGCTGAATCAGAAGAACCATCGCCAGCAGGTCGAGGGAGGTGACTCTGCCCCTTTACTCTATCTGGAGTACTGTGTCCAGCTCTGGAGGCCCCAACACAAGAAGGAAATGGACCTGTTGGAATGAGTCCAGAGGAGGGCCATGAAGGTGGTGAGAGGGCTGGATTACCTCTCCTATGAGGACAGGCTGAGAAAGTTGGGATTGTTCAGCCTGCAGAAGAAAACACTCTGAGGACACCTTACAGCAGTGTTCCAGTAGCTAAAGGGGGACCTACAAGAAAGGTGGGGAGGGACTCTTTACCAGGGACTGTAGTGATAGGACAAGGAGTAATGGTTTTCAAATGAAAGAGGGCAAATTTAGATTAGATGTTAGGAAGAAATTTTTTACTGTGAGGGTTGTGAGTCACTGGAAGAGGTTGCCCAGAGCAGCTGTGGATGCCCCTTCCCTGGAAGTGTTCAAGGCCAGGCTGGGTGGGTCTTTGAGCAACCTGGTCTAGTGGGAGGTGTCCCTGCCCATGGCAGAGGGGTTGGAAGTAGGTGATCTTTAAGATCCCTTCTAACCCAAACCATTCCATGATTTTATGTTATTTCTTGGGAGCGAATGAAAAAGAGGGAGCCAAGCTTTTCTCAGTGGTGCCTAGTCAGAATACCGGAGCTAATGGATGCAAATTAAAACACATGAAACTTCATCTGAATGTAAGAAAAAACTTTTTTACTATGAGGGAGATCAGATGCAGGAACAAGTTGCCCAGAGAGGTTTTGCAGTCCCTTTTTGTGGAGCTACTCAAAATCTGTCTGGATACAATCCTGGGCAACCTGCTTTAGGTGTCTGTTCTTGAGCAGGGGGAGTGAACTAGGTGATTTTCAGAAGTCCCTATCAACCTCAATGCTCCTGTGATTCTGTGATGTGAAAAAAATCCATCCCAAAACCAAGCTGGCAGAGACTGAAGTACTTTCTCTCCATCACAAATCTTTCCTTGTTTCTGCAAGTGCAGAAGGCTGAACACTTGTGTAATACAATGATGAGGGACACCAGTCTCTTTGCCATTCCACCCCACACTAAAAAGAGACATCACAAGGACATCACTGTAATTAATAGGAGTAAAATTAGTGTTGTCCTGCTTGACTGGGGAGACAGGAAAAGGGAATTTGAATGGTCAGCTGGTGGATACTCATGGACTTTGTGGTGTTCTTTCTGCACTCCTAAATGGAGAGGCCAAGCTCATTTTTTGCAGAGTGTAAAAAGGTATTATCCTTATAGTGGGCCTGTGAAAAATACGGTAAAGGTCTCTGGGCTTTCTATAGTGGATGATCAAGTTGCTCATTAAATCCTTCTGGTTCTACTTGTATGATCTGTTGCTTCACCTTCAGTGGTAAATTAATCAAGGCCACACTGACCCATCATCATCTGTACAGGTTAATTATTTTCTTCTCCTTGGAACAAGTTCAGTCTGTGCTCTGTAAACTCTCTCAGAGAGAGCCTAAGTGTGGTCTGAGAATCTCAGAACTGAAACTCTTCCCATCTGCAAGAGTAGACACAGGCCATGCTGTGCCATGTGCTCTCACGGCCCAAGAACCGGTCTCAGACTTGTGAAGTTTGCTAAAGGAGACAGCATTAATCACAGTGGCAGCTTGATGATGGATCTTTCATACCTACACAGGAAAGTTTTTCCCTGTTAGTAGTGTATGGGGCTTTCCAAAGTCTAAACCCTAAGGTTCTGGCTCAACGGCCAAGTAAACCACTGCAGCAGTTTAAGAAACTGGCAGCCTAAATTTGTACTGTTAACTGTCTGCCTGTAGTTACGATTCCTCGGGCAAACTTCACAGAGTGCAATATGCCCTGGTACTCCAACCAGTTAGGCATACATCTTGGCACTTTTCCCAATTTCCCACTTACTGCTAAACTAATGCACTAACCTTTAGACTGAAATGTCTAGCACATGCATTTTTCTTCTGTCAGCTCTGCTACGGAGATGCTTGCTTCCAGCAGATATCTTAACCTGACACAGCAAAATCAGCCAGAGCTCATTTTCCAGGATCTTGTTTCTTTCAAAGGCAATGAGAATGAGAACCAAGATCCAAATGGACTTTCAGCCCTTTGGAAAATGCCGTTCAACACCGCTTGGAATTTCTAGTGATCTGTGGTGTAAAAGGCCCATTTTATCCCAAAGCAATGATGGCAGCATTTGTTCTAAATGTCTCATTGTACACATGAATTACATATTTTACACACAGGCTATTGCACTGCCATCAGTCCCAAACATTATATTCAGTGTTAAAATAATTTTGAAAACATGATGGAATAACCTATGGCCCTAGCTAACAGAATGGTCTTGGGGAAGGACAGTTATGAATGTAGAAATTAAGGCTCTAACACAGATGGCTAATACTTAGCTATACACCAGTTGGAAAAACAGCAACAAACTTTTCAGGATCTGTTGCAGATGGAGAAAGCAATTAATTCTCAGCAGAAAGTGATTTTGACTGGTGCCATAATATGCAGGTAGCACTAAAGGTTGGTGAATAATTCAAATGGCAATCTAGACAACCTCTAAATATATTTGAAAATAGAAACTTTATATAGAAAAATGTAGAGCTTATTTCATTTTTCATCATGCATCTTCAAAAATAACAGTAATAGTCCTAACATGACCTTAGCAGGAATAAAAAATTGCTTATGGGAAAAATTGTAATTCAGTCATTAATTCTGAAGACTTGCTGTAATAAATTGAATTACATAACAGACATCAGTTCAGTCTTGCATGGTTTAGTTTCTTGAAGTGTGATGTAATCTATCTTTTTAAGTGTTTTTGAACATGAAAGAGGAAGTTCTTAGGAGTGTAAGGGTTTTAAACCAGAACAGAGCAAGAGTGTCTCTACTTTGAACAGATGCCATCCAGTAACTTCAATTGGAACATTAACCTTTACATAATGCATAGAATTGTCCAATTCTGTATCAGGAAAATAAATTTCTTCTTGCTTCTAAATGGTGATCACTTTATTTCCCAAGGTATTAGGGTTGATTGATGGTTCATATTGTTTGGCCTTCCTTGAAGCTTAATTGAAGAGAGAAGACCCATTTATCCCTATTAATGCTGTTTATATTCTCATCTTAATTACTCCAGCATCATTCCAAAGTAACTCCTTCAAGATGAATGCATTGCTCTGCCTTTCAATTGATGTAAATAGATCTGAAGTCAAGGGTCCTGATTTGAAACTTTTATCGAGATCTAATCTACCTCCAGAGTAAAGGCAACATTGTATGGAAGTTAATTCCAGTTCCAGCGAGCATTAGGGTTTTTGTTTTATTTAGACAGCACCTTTGATCTAAAGCACCGGGAAATGATAAATGGGGACCAGAGAAACAGAAGCTGTAGTCAAACAAGGAAGTAGGAACAAGTTATCAAGTGTTTGCATAGAAAGGAAGCAAAGAAGAACCATCAGGTGGTCATTAAAACCTCTGCTAAAACAGTGCTAAAACAAGGAAGAGAGAAAGATTTAAAATAAAAGTGCAGGATGAAGTTAGGGGAAAGACCTGGAAAATATCCTCCTTGGAAAAAGATCCCTTTGCAGAGAGCAGCACTGCTCAGAGCGTAACAAATACGACGATTCATTAAAGAATTTTGTTTATTCTGTGCTGCCTTTGGTTAGTAAAAGGCAAATCTCATATTGCCAGAGAGAAATAATTATCTTGTTCAGGAGGGATATTTGTAAACTGAATGTTTGCATCTTAAACACTGTATTTGGTGAAGACACGAGCATTAAATACTGACAAGGCAAGAAAAATACTGGATTTCTTAGAATACTAGAGCAAGAGAAAGTGCCATTCTCCATTACCATACCTGCAAGTTATCAGCTGCAACTATCAGGGAGAAGTTGTCAATCAACTCTATTGCAAGGATGAAAGAGTAGATGGTACAGTTTAATTTTATTATGGAAATTGATTTGCATCTTTTATATGTCTTGATTGAAATCTTTCCAGGTAATGGCATTGAAGAATACTCATAAAACTGCCATGACTGTGGTAATAACTATTATTATGATCGAATTTAATAATAAAAAAACCTGCCTGCAAGATGGGCAATATGAATAATTCATGTACAGTGTTGCTTAAAATGTGATAGAGAGAAAAAGACTTGTAGGAAAATTCTTAATGTATCCAGACAGGGATGATAATTGGTTTTTGCAACTAAATGAGTACTTCATGTACAAGACAGCACTAACAAGGCAGGAGAAGAAATTTACACATTGGGGAGACAATTTCATTTATCTGGTTACGGCAGGATAAGTGGAATAAATGGTTTTCCTTAAAGGAATTGACAGAAAATGCATATCCTGATAATAATTAGTTTTGTTTACAACTAGAGAATAACAGAATAAGAGACACAGTAGCATCTTTTCAATATGTAATAGCATATGTACCATGTGATTATGCAGGCCTTACTTGTGCTATTAATCAAATACCTGCAAGCACTGACCAGATCTCTTCCAGTGCTGTCTTTTAATTGCAAGCCTAATCAGGAGTTCAGAATATGGAGAATTGTTTCGCAGTTGCACTTTATTTAATTTTCTTTGATTTCTTTTAAGTATACAGTATCAGACAAGCTCGTGTTTCCTGCTTTTATTGCCTACCATCTGGTGGAAAAAGCATGCAATAGCATAAAAAGAGACAGATGACTAAGACAATATTTTAGTGGCAGGATCTGAAGTTACAGTGAGTAAGAGTTCATCAAGCATGTTGACTTTAGGAACAGAAAGCCATGCAAGAACCCATCTCTCTACCCTTACCCAAAGGCACTGATTAGGTTTGAGAGTTGTCGCCTCACTCAGAGATATGACAAATAGAATTTCTTATACGTGAATATCTGTGATGTCTCTCTAGGCCAAGAGAAGCTTGACAATAAGCTAAAATCACAAGTAGCGGTCTACACCCTCCAGTTTGAGCAGCTAAAGGTGGGTCATTATTTTCTGTTTGCCTGGGTTTCTTCAGTATTGAACACACATCAGGATGAGGTACAAAACAAACCAACAAAACAAACCAAAACAAAATAAAACTTATTATACAAATTATCAGAAAATTTGTATGTGTGATAAAATACTTCTGTGCCAAGAATCTTTCTACTCCTGCCAATACAGTCTTTTTGTAATACTTTGATTTTGTCCTCCCTGATGACAGTAGGAGCTTCAGCGTTTGACTGTCAAATAACTGTCCCAGTCCTTGTTCTGCTTTCTATTTTTAATCAGGGATAGGCATACATATGAAAATTCAGAAAACTGTATGTACTTGGATGCAGCAGTATGGAAGGGAACACACTTCTGTTTGGAGTACACCACCTTCTCAAATTTTTAAAAACAAATTGAACCAAAATTCCCCCCTCCAAAATGCATAAGAAAAACCGTTTGCAGTAACAATCCGAAATCAGTTAAGTAGCCTGAAAAAAACTTCTGAATTGGATTTAGTCAAAATCCCTGTTAATACGTTGTGCTTTACCCATTTCTAATTCTCTCTTACTTGGACCTGAGATCAATCCTCTTTGTTCTGGTTTGCCACCAGGGTCTCTGATCAATGTTGATAAAACAAAATGACAATAAAGAAAGCTTTGAAAACTACTGTGGAGGACTGTGGGGAAAAAAAAAACAAAAAAAAACCAAAACAAAACAAAACTGTATTCTATTCTTATGACTATGGCCTGTGCCCCTGTGTGTTTGTTTATGATGGATTACTTGCCATGGAGATTAGATCTAAAGGGAGTTACACTTGAGAAGCTACAAAACAATCTAGCTAAGAGACATCTCAACAAGTATTAAAACATAGTAGCCTGGTTAATATCACTATGGTTGCTTTGCCAAGATCGAGATCTGGAAATGATAAAGCCCCCAGAACCTCTTTGTCAGTTAAAAAAATCTGTCCCATGAGATTTCCAGGATAACTGGGTAAAAAGGTCAGAGTTTGAAAACTACAAATTGGTTCCTAAGAAATCCAGGGGTCCTGAAGGGAAAGTTGTCCAGAACCCAGGGGAGAGATCAAACCATGTAAATGATAGCTGCAGACACCCACTGTTGTTTGCCTGGCTCTCGAGAGTGGGTGGTGGGCTGGATAGCTGCGAGGAGAGGTGGCTCCACAGGACTGGTTAGGAATGACAGTCACTGCAGTTGCCAAGCATGCAACAGGCGAGATTTGTGCTCGCAATCCGGGACAGTGTAACCCAAAGAACAGCCAGGTTCCAGATTGCTGTCTTAGAGCTCCCTATCCACCTGGTGTCCGATCAACAAGTTGCTGTAGTGATGACCAGAGCAACCAGTAGCCCACTGCAGATCTCCACGTGTGATCAACATTGAACTGAGACACTCTCACATGAATGACAGCTTCTTCCAACTCGCGCTTTCAGGAGCCTCTCAAAAGTACCAGCTTCATCATGCGAAGTGTGCAAGTGCTGTTGAGAGCCTTAGGTTTTGTGTGTGCATGCTGTGGGTTATTTATGCACAGCTACAAATGAACTTAAAAGCGTTTCATGTTGATAATCAGTAATAAATCTGCTCAGCAGACTGAGTTATCAAATTGAATAATTTTATTAAGTGGCTCATGTGGGCCAAACACAGGTATTTTAAGTGAGCAGACTGTGTTAAGTAGAACCATTCTCATTTGACAAAATATATATTTGATGTTTGTTGCCCTTTCTTCTCAGTTTGAAGTCCAAAAGGAACTTCAAACTTGCTTTCAGGGTGCAAATCTCTGCTATCAAAACCATAAGCTTACCCAGGATTTGGTTTTACCAGAAGGAATTCCACATTCTTAAAGTAAAAAAGAGATCTGAGAAACATCAGGTATTGCATGTTCTGTCATTCAAATACAAAAGTGGTAGGAAACTTTCACGAACGAGGTGGATGTTCACAGAAAGCTTTACTGGTGTGCTCAGAATGTTTGAAGAGGCTCTCGCAGGGCTTTTCTCTCATTGAGAGACTACTTTTTACTTAAACACAGTCTTGAAAATAGTGGTTTTATTCCTAAAACACGTACAGAACTAGAGTTTGAAGTCTGACTTCATAATCTTGTTCTCCTTGGCCATTTCTAAACCTCACTATGGAGAAGACAATCCTGTCTTTCCAGATCACAAATAGAATCTGGATGTTATGTTGATTCTGCAGTAAAACTCTTTTCACCTTTGTTAATTACATCGGAAATACCAATGTCAGAAAAGGCCAAAGTGACATATCAAAAGATTATAGGAAAACCTGTTCCACTTCATTAAGACAGTATCCCGAATTGCTGCTTTTGCATGTTATTGAGTTGTAGAGATGTATTGGAAGTTTTAGAAATAAAGGCAGCATGGTCATGTACTATCTATACAAACTGAAACACTTCAGAGATAAAACAGAAAAAGGGAAAACAAGCTTCTTGTCTTCTCATCGAGTAAAATAAGTGGATAGTTTTCAGTCTCCACAACAGAAGCTTTTAAACAGCTGTTCATGAGCTGCTTTTTTTTGTTTGTTTTGGTGTTGGTGGTGAACAAACAAAGAAAAAACCAAAAACACAACAGAAAATTTTACATGGCCTGATCTGCAGTTGGAACAGATCCAATACATTCAATGGAAGTTCTACTTTCCATAGAAGAATCTTATTCACATAAGCCTTAATATTTAATATTATGCAGAGAGACCAGAGAAATTTACCAGAAAAATGTCATAGCTAAAAACCAAATCCATTTACCTAATTTAATCATTATGGTGAATAACAAAATAATGTCTTCTATGTTTCTTAAAAAAAATAAAATTCTTGTCACAAGAAGCTTTTATTCTGGGTAAACAAGATTTTTTTCATACCAAAGTACTGTGGAGGAAGAGAAAGTTTTGATGAAACTTGGAAATACCAAATATTTCCCCTGACACCAGTAGTAGTGGGACTAGGCCAATGGGAGCTGCTCGGGGCAAGTGCTTGAGATCATCTGTCGGAAATGGATGACATGAAGAGGCACAACATGTAATGTTTTCATGTTAAGGAATTATATGTAACTATGATAGTAAATGAAATTTCTGTAAATTAGCTAGGTCCAAAGGGCATATAATTTAATAACAGAATTTGTGCATCTGATTTTGCAGCTTTCATAAATATTTCAGAAAGAGAGGGAAGACATTTGAGGAAAATAGACATCATTTGGTCTCTGTACTGACTTTTCATGGTTTGTTAATACAAAACATAGAAATGTGATCCATCTAGCCAAGAATTGCTGGCTTTCCATTTCCACTGAGAAAAATAACTTGCATTACTTGTGAATCCACTATAAAATTAGGATGAGTGTTCCCTTCTGCTCACAAGAAGGACGTTCATGTTGCATTTTGACCCCTCTTCTGTCTCCCGACATACACTTTAAAGTATATTTCCTTTACAGATCAAATCTGGATCCCATGAAAAATGGGAAGGATGGTTCTTCTTGGGAAGCCAAACTGAGTTGTGAACACTATGAGGAAAAACTTCCAGGTCATGTGGTTTTCTTTGCCATGCCAAGGGTTTACAGGAAGGAAAAAGTGATGGGCTGCCACCCTGTTTCTTTTCAAAGGTCTACAGATGAAATTCAGTACATTTTTCAGTCCTTAGTTCTCTACTTTCAACCTTTTTTAGTGTTTCAGAGAAGGGCAAGATGTTCTTTACAGAAGAAAGAGACATGGATGTCAGCTCAGATTATGTGCTGTATGACAGTTGTTCTTTGGCAATGGGTTAATGGTCTCATTTCATACCTCTGGATATTTCCCACATTGAAAGTTACTACATACACGGCTTCAGGCTGGGGAAACTGAAAAAAAATAAAGTGAACCTTTTGCCATTCAGAAGTGCTATTTCTTTGCAACAAATGTGTACTGCAAGGAAATACAGAACAGATGGAGGAAGCCAAGATGGAAAGAGAGACCATGGTTTAGCAACTGGGTATTCAGCAAGATGGGAGAGAGAGACAAGCACTAGTCCCTGAGCTCAGAAGAGGAAGTTTAGCTTCTGGCTGTTCAGGGAAGGGGTTGGGGGAGGAATAAGGGGCTGGGCGGGAGTGAAAGAAGTGTTTGCTTTCTCCAGAAAGCAGAATCCAGAAGATCTTATGCTAATGTCAGCTGGGGATGAGAAAAAAACCAAACAATATAGAATTTTTCAGCATCTCTTTTAAAGTTGTTTTTGCATCAGGCAGATTTTTAGCTATGAGATGATTGACAATACAGACCCTAAAAGCAAAACAAATGATCACACTTGGGTGGGTCATTAGCTAAAAGGGACATAGCTTGAAACCTTTTCAGCTCAGAAGCACAGGTCTGTACTGTCCAATCTGAAAAAAATCCTTCCTCTGTCAGAGTTATCAACTGCTGAACCCTCTCCTGAATGCCAATAGGAATGAATTTAAGTTAGTTGTGAACACATATAAAACACATGGGTGGTCTGCTTTGAAGTGTCTGTGCCTTAGATTTAATATGCTAATAATTTATGCGTAAAACACAGGTTGCATTGAAGGAAAAATCCAATATTGTCAGTTTCTATGACAACCAGTGGGCTAGCAGATTACATTGTCTCACATCAGATGGTTGTCAAGGTTGTGACCTATTTCTTAGTTCTAATCATTTCGTTTGAAGAATTTGGAAATGCTACCTGTAACATTAAAAAAAAAATATGCACATGGTTAGTATAGTCCTTAAATATAAAAGAATCTTGCATGCTAAATTAAGGACTAGGCTTAGAAACCGAAAAGGAAGTATAAATTAATAACACCAGGAGTGAAGGAAGACTTGGAAGGTTGTGTGAACAGGCAGTGGGCTGTTGTGCAACATTTCAGGATGAAGTCAGTGGTTACGTACAGCCGACGCCAGTAGCAGGTACCTGAAGGTCATTACCGCTTGTTTGTTAGTTCAAGTTAAATACACGTCATGCTTGTGCCTAAGAGGCAGTTGTTTTTAGCATAAAACCTACCAATGATTTTACCACGAAGTGAAATCTGCAATAGAATCAGCACTGTTTGGTGCTCTTACTATCAGCAAAGAAACCAGAGAGGCAAAGGACGGAGGCACAGAATAATCCTTCTAAGCACCATGATAGTCCTCCCCAGGCACACCAAGGAAGGCATGCCAGATGCCCATGTTGCTTCCATGTGTGCAGAAAGAGAGATACTTCTTGCCAAGTGCTATCACTGAGATATTTCCCGTGCCTGACATCAATTATTAAGAACAAACAAAAAACCTGATAATTGGCATCAACCTTTTCCTGACCTCAACTGAAATAATCTCCAGACAATGGAAGGAAATGATCAAAACTTCTGAAGATGTTTTTTTTTTTTTTTAAATGAGTGAGCAAGAGATCAAGTATTTTATAGGTTGTATGACAGAGTACAAAATAAATCACCTGCTGTTGCAGTTAAATGAAAAGGAGCACAAATGTGCTAGTGTACTAGATGATGTCACATCTTCTGGATTCTTCACTGACTAAAGTTCACTACAATTTGAATAGTATTCTAACTCTGGTTAGTCACTTTTTTCCCCCCACACTTAAGAAAGGTATCAAGTTGCCATTCTTAAATAAATATGTTGCAATAGTAACTGCAGGGACTGACTGTGGTTTTAAAAAGGTAACAAACAAATGGTCCTCCACTACTTACTCGTTTTCTCCACTACTTACTTGTTTTATGCTGTCTCATTGTAAAACAATCCAGGTAGGTAACAGTTTTGTCACCAGGACTGTTAACTGACGTTTTATAGTTGAGCAAAGAATTTGTCCTTTATTTTTCTCTCCCATCCAGCTACCAGCTTGGAAAGCAATCACTGTCAATCATGATGGCGAGATCAATACCATAAGCCCCAGTCCATACTACTGAAACCCTGCTTTCTACAGCCCATAAGACAAATAGTCCTTCTGCTCGTTTAATCAAGTTGGTCTGACGAGATCAGTTGAGGTAAAATGAAAAACAGCTCAAGCCATTCTTTTTTTTTTTTTCCCCCAGGATTGCTGAAGTGCAATCCAATGGCTATCAAGTGTTATATTAACTGCAGCGGACTTGTATAACCTCAATAATCCACTGGAATTTGACTTCAGTTATCACTGAAGAAGAGGAATGGAGAGGAATACAAGCAGTCATAACTTGAAAAAATTATATCTTTTTACTCCAGTAGTTGTAGACCTCATTCGTTGTTCTTTTTGTTCTTTTACTCCACTCCTCTCTTAGAAGTTGTCCCATCATGGTAAAATATTATCTTTGAATTCTAGGCTCTGCTCTTCAAGTTTGTTATACTAGATTTTTTGTAAGAGATGCAATAATATGCAAAATAAAACACTGTGAAATCTGTTTCATGATGTTCTATTTTTTCTTCCAGTTGTTATTGTTTAACCTATTTTGTTCAAGACACACACATTTATAACTGGCCTTTATTGGGAGGTGAATTAACTCTAATGAATAAATATGATAATGGATGTTCCTGCTTCCTTGTGCCCCAGGCTGGTCTGCTAGTCCAAACAGAAAGGTTTAGACAGAACAACTTTTGGCACTGATTTGAGTGATTTCCTAGCTGCCTGGTTTATGCAGAAATCATAGAACCATAGAATCATAGGGTTGGAAGGGACCTCTGGAGATCATCTAGTCCAACTCCCCTGCCAGAGCAGGGACACCTTAGAGCAGGTTGCACAGGAACGCGTCCAGGCGGGTTTTGAATGTCTCCAGAGATGGAGACTCCACCACCTCCCTGGGCAGCCTGTTCCAGTGCTCTGCCACCCTCAAGGTAAAGAAGTTCCTCCTCATGTTTAGGTGGAACTTCCTATACTCAAGTTTGTGCCCGTTACCTCTTGTCCTGTCACTGGGCACCACCGAAAAGAGCCTGGCCCCATCCTCCTGGCACTCACCCTTTAAGTATTTATAAGCATTGATCAGGTCCCCCCTCAACTGTCTTTTTTCCAGACTAAAGAGACCCAATTCCCTCAGTCTTTCTTCATAAGAGAGGTGTTCCAGTCCCCTAATCATCTTGGTAGCCCTTTGCTGGACCCTCTCCAGCAGTTCCCTGTCCTTCTTGAGCTGGGGAGCCCAGAACTGGACACAGTACTCCAGGTGCGTCCTCACCAAGGCAGAGTAGAGGGGGAGGATGACCTCCCTCGATCTGCTGGCCATACTCTTCTTGATGCACCCCAGGATGCCATTGGCCTTCTTGGCCACAAGGGCCCATTGCTGGCTCATGGTCATCCTGTTGTCCACCAGGACCCCCAGGTCCCTTTCCACAGAGCTGCTCTCCAGGAGGTCAGCCCCCAACCTGTACTGCTGCATGGGGTTATTCCTCCCCAGGTGCAGCACCCTACACTTGCCCTTATTGAATTTCATAAGATACCTTTCCGCCCAACTCTCCAGCCTGTCCAGGTCTCTCTGTATGGTGGCACAGCCTTCTGGTGTGTCAGCCACCCCTCCCAGTTTTGTATCATCAGCAAACTTGCTGAGGGTGCACTCTGTCCCCTCATCCAAGTCGTTGATGAATATATTGAACAGGACTGGACCCAGTACGTGTAGTTCATGTAAATACTTAGAATTATAGAATTATAGAATCATAGAATTGCTGAGGTTGGAAGGGACCTTTAAGATCATCAAGTCCAACCATTAACCTACACTGACAAAAACCACCTTTAAACCATGTCCCATCAGTACCACATCTACCCTTTTTTTAAACATCTCCAGGGATGGCGAATCCACCACCTCCCTGGGCAGCCTATTCCAATGTTTAATAACCCTTTCAGTGAAAAAATGTTTCCTAATATCCAGTCTAAACCTCCCCTGACATAACTTGAACCCATTGCCTCTCATCCTATCACTTGTTGCTTGGGAGAAGAGACCAACCTCCACCTCTCTACAGTCTCCTTTCAGGTAGTTGTAGAAGGTGATAAGGTCTCCCCTCAGCCTCCTCTTCTCCAGGCTAAACAACCCCAGTTCCCTCAGCTGCTCCTCATAAGATTTGTCCTCCAGACCCCTCACCAGCTTTGTAGCCCTTCTCTGGACACGCTCCAACACCTCAATTTCCTTCTTGTAGTGAGCGGCCCAAAACTGAACACAGTACTCAAGGTGGGGCCTCACCAGTGCCAAGTACAGGGGGATGATCACTTCCCTAATCCTGCTCACCACACTATTCCTGATACAGGCCAGGATGCTGTTGGCCTTCTTGGCCACCTGGGCACACTGCTGGCTCATATTCAGCCGTCTGTCCACCAACACCCCCAGGTCCTTTTCTGCCGGGCAGCTTTCCAGCCACTTTGCCCCAATCCTGTAGCGCTGCATGGGGTTGTTGTGATCCAAGTGCAGGACCCAGCAGTTGGCCTTGTTGAACCTCATACCATTGGCCTCGGCCCATCGGTCCAGCCTGTCCAGGTCCCTCTGCAGAGCCATCCTACCCTCAAGCAGATCAACACGCCCGCCTAGTTTAGTGTCATCTGCGAATTTACTGAGGGTGCATTCGATCCCCTCACCCAGATCATTGATAAAGATACTAAAGAGAACCGGCCCCAGCACCGAGCCCTGGGGGACACCACTTTTGACTGGACACCAACTGAATTTAACTCCATTCACTACCACTCTCTGGGTATGGCCATCCAGCCAGTTTTTTACCCAGCAGAGAGTACACCTGTCCAGGCCATGATCAGACAGTTTCTCCAGGAGAATGCTGTGGGAAATGGTGTCAAAAGCTTTGCAAAAGTCCAGGTAGATAACATCCACAGCTTTTCTCTCATCCACTAAACGGGTCACCTTATCATAGAAGGAGATCAAGTTTGTCAGGCATGACCTGCCTTTCACAAACCCATGCTGACTGGGCCCGATCACCCTTTTCTCCTGCATGTGCCGTGTAATGGCACTGAGGATGATCTGTTCCATGATCTTCCCAGGCACCGAGATCAGACTGTCTGGCCTGTAGTTCCCTGGATCCTCCTTCCAGTGCTTCTTGTGGATGGGTGTCACATTTGCCAACCTCCAGTCAGCTGGGACCTCCCTGGTTATCCAGGACTGCTCATAAATGATGCAAAGTGGCCTGGTGAGCACTTCTGCTAGCTCCTTCAGTACTCTTGGGTGGATCCCATCCAGCCCCATAGATTTGTGCAGCT
Organism: Vanellus vanellus; assembly: GCF_965231255.1. Classification (NCBI taxonomy): domain Eukaryota; kingdom Metazoa; phylum Chordata; class Aves; order Charadriiformes; family Charadriidae; genus Vanellus; species Vanellus vanellus. The sequence continues at coordinate 62,639,005 of NC_138907.1, forward strand.
CCAGGTGCTGAAGCAGCTCCCTCACCATTTCACTTTGGATTACAGGGGCTTCATTCTACTCCCCATCCCTGTCTTCTAGCTCAGGGGTCTGGGTACTCGGGGAACAACTGGTCCTACTGCTGAAGACTGAGGCAAAGATGGCATTAAGTACCTCAGCCTTTTCCTCATCCTTGGTCACTACGTTACCAGACCCATCTACTTATTGTTCAACTTCTTCAGAACACTCTTATTCCTCTTGGTCACCCTAGTTGATTCATATCAGAATATTTTTGTTCTCAGGGCTTTTTTGTAGAAACAAAATGAAGGATTGTCTTGCTGAGGAATCAGGAAAAACCTCATCTGAACTACAGTCCCCTTTTATTGATACTGTAACTTCTTTAGCAGATTCATTGACCCACTTGAGAGAAGTTCAAGTGTAGCATTAATGGATGAGAGGAAGTAAAAAATGGGAGGAGAAGAGTGTGTCTAGCAACATACAAGTAGCACAGCTATTTTATTTCTACCTACCACTTGCTATTTAGTAACATGCTGGACAAAATAGAAGTGTCTCCAGAGAGGCATAGCTGGTCCTAGAAACTAGTATCTATGACTTTCTGTCACTCTGTAGAGTCATTTCAGCTGCTCACCATGACTCAGCCCACATACACCAGAAAAAGGGGCTCTCAGCAGGAGGTACAAGGGAGCAGACAAGCATAAAAAAGACAAATATAACACCTAGATGTTTTAACAGCTGAACACTTGGGATAGTACTTTGGTGACACATGAACACTTACCTGGTGTGTGGATTAGAAAAGATGGAATAGCACATTTTTTATTGCTTCTCATGGATAAATGGGAGCTGAAGATAAGATACTACTGTTTTCCCTCCCACTGTTACAAATAGTGATATCTACTTGGCTCTACATGAGAGCATCAAATTTCAGTGTCCTGGTCCTAAGAAGCAGTGCTTTGAAAATCCCTCCCTCGAGTGTCAACCTGGCTACAGGATGCTAAGAGCCAACTGGGGCTGGCAGGATAACCTGGACATAAAGTCTATACATTTATCTTTCTCCTTTGGTTAGAGCTTCCTGAATGCTGGCAGAGAAGCCCAAAGTGAGTCCAGGCTTAGTGAACCAAGTAGTGGGGCTCCTGTTTCTTTAAAACTATGCTCTTCAACATACTTTGGTGGACCATTAGTACCTTGATGATTCGTTATCTTATCCGTGCATATTTGACCTGTTGAGCCTACCCTCAAAAATTTCTAGTGGCAAGCCTGTATGTTACTTTTTCTTAGTGTCTAACATCATCATAACAAAAAAAAAATTATGGAACTCTCTTGAAGTTTTACTTGCACCACCCCTTCTTCTATTTCCTCTGTCCCATGGTCTTCTGGTAGTAGCTGGGAGAAACAGTGATGTAATAATTTAAACTCTTCCTGTCTATTCCCTTCTTCAGCAAACCATGCCTCAAGCTATTAGTTTGTGGTGAGGTGAAAAGAAAAGACAGGCTGAGGAGGGACGGACATATTGTGTGAGCATGCTTCTTCTGCTCTACAATGTTTTACCCGCACAGCTATGTCAGTAAAGAGTGTGAAAAATCACATACTCTTTGCCAAAATAGTTACACCAGCCAAAAAACCCATGTGGACACAGCTATGCTGACAAAAGAGAGCTTTATGGGCTGACCTCTGAGTGCTTGGGGCAGTTATACAACTATGCAGACAGAAAAAAAAATCTTTTTGTCGACATATTCTACCTCTATAGAAAAAGATCCTGCTGCCACCGCTAAACTAGCATGGATATATTAGCATAGTTATATTTGCAAGTTCTGCATTTTTTGCAGTGGCCGAGAGAATAAAATGGTGTTAGAAAAAAGAATTGTTGATATCTTAAGCCACTGTGAATACTTGTTTAGCACTAGTCAAAATTTACCTATCACAAACACAACATCTTATTTCTAAAATGCAAAATAAATTATTGCTCACGGTGGTTTTTTTTTTTTTTTCTACTCTCCCTCTGGAGAATCTGTACTACTCCAATATCTATCATTAGGAGCTGGTTTTCTAGGTCAGCAGTTTAATTTTTTGATTACCATTTAGAATATGTCATATTTGCTGATTACATCCTCAATATTTAAATTTTCCTCACAGTTCCTTTCATTTATGAAATATTTAGAAATATTTTCAGTCACATAATTCTAGCACCAAGTTATGTTATGAAAATACATTTGTATATACATTTTAAAAATTATTTTAAAAATAGCAGCAGATAGCAGGGAAGCACTAGGGAAACCAGCATTGTGCTGAACCTAACTATATTACAAAGTATTAGAATAATAAAATCATAGAATGAGTTGGGTTAGAAGGGACTTTAAGGATCACCTAGTTCCAACCTCCCTGCCATGGGCAGGGACAACTCCCACTAGACCAGGTTGCTCAAAGCCCCATCCAGCCTGGCCTTGAACACTTCCAGGGACCAGGCATCCACAGCTGCTCTGGGCAACCTCTTCCAGTGACTCACCACCCTCACAGTAAAGAATTTCTTCCTAATATCTAATCTAAATCTGCCCTCTTTCGTTTGAAAACCATTACTCCTTGTCCTATCACTACAGTCTCTGATAAAGAGTCCCTCTCCAGCTTTCCTGTAGGTCCCCCTTTAGGTACTGGAACACTGCTGTAAGGTGTCCTCAGAGTGTTTTCTTCTGCAGGCTGAACAATCCCAACTCTCTCAGCCTGTCCTCATAGGAGAGGTAATCCAGCCCTCTCATCACCTTCATGGCCCTCCTCTGGACTCATTCCAACAGGCCCATTTCTTATGTTGGGGCCTCCAGAGCTGGACACAGTACTCCAGGCGGTGTCTCATAAGAGTGGAGTAGAGGGATAAAATCACCTCCCTCGACCTGCTGGCGATGGTTCTTCTGATTCAGCCCAGTCTATGGTTGGCTTTCTGGGCCACAAGCCCACATTGTTAGCTCATGTTGAGCCTCTCATCCACTAGTACCCCCAAGTCCTTCTCCTCAAGGCTGCACTGAATCCATTCTCTGCCAAGCCTGTATTTGTGCTTGGGATTGTCCTGACCCACATTCAGGACCTTGCACTTCGCCTGGTTGAACTTCATGAGGTTGGCATGGGCCCAGCTCTCAAGCCTGCCCATATCCCTCTCTATGGTGTGCCTTCCCTCCAACGTGTCAACCACATCACACAGCTTGGTGTTGTCAGCCAACTTGCTGAGGGTACACTCAATCCCAACATCCATGTCACCAACAAAGATGTTAAGTAGTGGCAGTCCCAGTACCAACCCGTGAGGAACACCACTCGTCGCTGGTATTTACTTTGATATTGTCCCATTGACCTCAACACTTTGAGTGTGACCATCCAGCCAATTCCTTTTCCACCAAGTGGTCCATCTGTCAAATCCATGTCTCTCCAATTCAGAGACAAAGATGTTGTGCGGGACAGTGTCAAGAAGGCCACCAAATTTGTCAGGCACGATTTGCCTTTACTGAAGCCATGTTGGCTGTCACCAATCACCTCCTTCTTTTCCATGTGCCTTAGCATAGTTTCTAGGAGGATCTGCTCCGTGATCTTGCCTGGCACAGAGGTGAGACTGATTGGTCTGTAGTTCCCTGGGTCTTTCATTCTTCCTTTTTCAAAAATGGGCATTATGTTTCCCCTTTTCCAGTTCGTGACAACTTCACTGGACTGCCACAACTTCTCAAATAGGATGGATAGTGGCTTGGCAACTTCTTCCACCAGTTCCCTCAGGACTTGTGGATGCATCTCATTAGGTCCCATGGACCTGTGCACTTTCAGGTTCTTTAGATAGTCTTGAACGTGGTCTTCTTCTACAGTGGGTGGTTCTTCATTCTCCCAGTCCCTGCCTTTGCCTTCTGTGACTTGGACATAGAGGCCAGAGCACTTGCCGATGAAAACTGAGGCAAAAAATTCCTTGAGCACCTCAGCCTTCTCCACATACCAGGTCTCCCATTTCCTTCCAGAGAGGCTCCACATTTTCCCTAGTCTTCCCTTTTACCACTGACATACCTATAAAACCTTTTTATGTTGCCCTTGACATCCCTGGCCAGAGTTAATCCTATCTGGGCTGTAGCTTTCCTAACCTGAACCCTGGCTGCTCAGATAATTTCTCCGTTTACCTCTCAGGCTACCTGTCCTTGCTTCCACCCTGTGTAGCCTTCCTTTTTGAGTTTGAGTTTTTCCAGGAGCATGTAATAATTTATGCACTAGTAGACCAGAAAAGAAACCCTAATGGAAGCCAATGGTTTATCCAAAATATCCATTACATTTTAAGTAGCTGTAGGGTAGAACATTAGGTAGTTATCACTGATGTTATAAAATGTTCAAATCTTATTTACTGTTTGGAAGCAGAGATGTAGTTTCCTGATAATAAAATCTCTGATTATCCTTTTTGAATTTTTAGACCTGACTGCATGGTTCTTCCGCAGATGAGGGTATGCAAGAGATCAAGTTGCACAACTCACTAGACGAGTGTCAAGTAGTTGATGCTGACTACTTCTTACTGACAAGATGTTATTTAGCTATGTGGGCAAGAAGTATAGCGTCTGGAAAAAAGCTGATCACTAGAGTGGGTTAAAAGGTGCTTTTAAACATCAAACTTAAATGTTTGAACAAGCCATGAATATTAGACATACTGTTATGAGGGAAAGGAGTTAGAAAGAGCAGACTATATGGTTCAGGAAAAGCTATTGGGAAGTCTGCCGGGTTGGGAACCAGAAGGACTGAACCATGCAAGAATAACAGATAAAGAAAAGAATTTGTGAAGGGGTGGAGAGAAACATTTGATGGTGCTAAGCTAATTCTGAGGTAATCCTACCTTTTAACTTTTTATAATAGAAGTTCCATAGAAACTTAGCATTAGGAACAAGTAAAGCATGTAAAAGGTTAGGAGAAAAATGTATTGGTCTTTTTCAATGGGAGAGCATTCAGCACAGACCAAAAGCAGAAGATTGTGGCACATAGCTACTATAAAGAGGTATGTGTTGGCATCAATATGTTTACTCTTGTACTTCTGTTTTTGTATTTATTTGTCTACACTTATAGTTGCACAGAGCTTTAAATGGGACACTTATTGATAGACAGAAGGTTTAGACAAGCCCCCTCAGGTGATTGTGCCTCTTTTAGCAGCCCACAGCTGACTGCCTAAAGTGTGATATGCAAACATTTACTTTGCAACCCAAATTCCTCTAGAAAAATTCACTCAGGAACCATCAGGGAGAAGCCGTTATCTTGAAAAGAGTATCAGGTTGGCAAAATAAGGAGAATTCTGATGGAAAAGGGTAACTTCTTGATTACACCAATGATTTTGAAGGTGTAACTCTGATACAGACTATGAAGGAGGAAGAGCTACTGTGCTTTATATATTCTGTTTTATTCTTAGCTTTTAAATAATAAGCCAGGTTTACTGAAATATTCACCCAGTTTTCTGTCTAGTCTGAGCTGACTTTAGCAGTGGTAGGTGCAAATTCAGTGGCCCTGGCAAGCCTTCTCATGGGATGTCACTATAATGGTTGAACTCAAACCAGGAGAACCAGATGGTCTTGATTTCTTGTGGTGTCAGACACCACAAGACCAGTGGTTGTGTTGTTTTCAAAAAAAAAAACTTGGTTTAGATGTCTGCCATAGTACAGGCTTCTTGTGTGACATGGACAAACAATCTAGGTCTGGATTTTTAAAGTATCTAATCTGTGCACAGTTTTCAGTAAGAGCTAGGCACTTCCACAGGAGATCACTGTCTTACCTTTGCGTTATGGGCCTCATTTTGTCTGTGTCTAAGTTTCTTATCAGGGAAATAGGATAGCAGCGTCTAGCTGAAAATGTTCACGGAAGATTGCAATGCACTACTGCCACAAAGGCTGGGTAAGCTTGGAAGACAGATATAAGGACAATAATAACTTTCTTTTCTTAATACTGGTCAAAAAAAAGCCAGAGGTCAAAGAAGCAGGTAAAGTTTTTTCCAAACATCCCCGCACATCTATTTTATTTCTTAAACCCAGCTTCACTCTTAATTTATGAGATCTGAGAAAATCCTGTTCTCTTGCCTCTGCAGTGGGGAATGCACAAGTAGATCTGGCTGTGAGAAGACTCTTGTACTTAGGGGTGTAGTGCCCTTTCCCTTAAAAATGAGGATGACAAAACCAGGTATAACAGGAGACTTTGTACTATTGGAACAAATTAAACCACTTTTATTAAAACAAACGAGGCAGCTGAGATCCTTTGATATATCCATAGTGCCTACATCCTGCAGATGTCTCACTTCAGTCAATTAATCAGCCATTTCCCAGAGCATGGTAATTGTTTATGCAATCTACTTTGATATGTTTTATAGCATTTTGTTTAATCCTCCCCAACTTTTCATCCCTGGCAAGAGCTTTATGGTAACATAAACCGTAATTGTGCAGTAAAGAAAATCACCTTATGTTACAGTCTACAACTGCTTTATCACCCTCATCCTAACATACATAACCTACACTGAAACAGCTAAATATGGTGAGCCGGGCTGGGCAGCATGCTGCTTTAATAGCACGTAAACGCAATGACTTCTTGACAAAGAACTTAACCTCTATCAGGAGACAGAGTCAGAACTGTCTAGGGGATTTTTATATTCCTCAGTCAATGACAGGAAAGGGAATATATTGCCGTTATAGCTGGGAGAAATTTTTCTGCATAAAAAAACTTTCTTAAAGACAAAAAAGAATATAAACCCCTTCTCCAATCCCCTTTCTCCTCCCCGAGGAGACTTTATTATGAAAAATTATCAGCATTCTAAATAAAATTTCTAATGTTGAAATTAGAAATAAGTTGTTCATTAGACTTATATTTTTATATAATGAAAAACGGAAATTAAATCAAATATAAATGAAAATGTATAAAAAATATAAAGAGTATAAAAAATAGCTCAAAATCTTTTGCTAACCTATTCCATTGGAAAAGTAAAGTAAAAAAAGTTAATCAGCAACTGAAACTAAATTCAACATTTCTTTATGTGAGAAATGCATGAGGATCAACCAAGTCCTCTGATCCTTTGTCTTATTCTGAGTCTTATTTACAGAAAAAAAAAAAACAAAAACAAAACAAAACCAAACCAAAATGACTAATCAAAAAGTTCTGGCCAACACAACCACAACAAATCTTTGTATGTCCTTAACAGTTGCCAGCCAGCGGTGAGGTGGAGAATCCCTGCCATTTGTGATATCCTCCCTCCAGAAGGAGACTTACAGTATTTCCAGATTCCCCTTTGCTTACGTAAGTCTGCAGACAGTAGTTGTATGGCTCTATGTGACTTGTATGGCTTTAGGACACGGGCCACACAACTCCCTCTTTGCTCCCTTTTCCTTTGCCACCTCAGCAACAGTTTGTCCCTGTGCTCACCAGCGTGAGTTTCGGACAAATCTTGGCTTTTCCTCACCAGCCTTGCTTCTCTACGTGCCAGTAGGAAGTGAGAATGGCACAGGCTAAAGGAATTTCTCTGCTGACCTTGTGCTGGTTACAGGCTGAGTCTTCTTTTATTCTCCAAAGAATATTGAGCAGGAGGATGGCAGTCAATCTGTGACAAAGCGGGAAGAGTCTTTCTGAAAAGAAGAAGAAATGGTGAGATAAGACACACATTGACATCACTACTACTTGTTGCCTGCCACACATTGAGTGCACTCTTCCTCCTTCCTTTACAGGGTAAAGGGTTAGGGGGAGTATTTTATTGTCTGCCACAGCCTGAGTGTCTACAGACAGTGCCTGCAACCATTGCTGGCAGCACATGCATAAATGCACCTCAGACTTTGAGACTGGGAAGGCAACTGCAGTGACAAATTCCATTTCTTCAGTGAACAGAGATGGAAAGAAATCACAGTCGTGAACCTAGCAAAATAAAACGTCAAGATTAAGGTATAAATACAGGGGAAATAATGACTCCCCTATCCAATTCCACTCCTGGATGAGGTCAGAGCTTTTCAAGTTCATTTGTCTCTCAAATCTCCTACCTTACCACGACTATTTCTTGATTTGTTCAGAGGTGCTGCGACTAATCCCTGTCCCACCCCACCCTGACTCTGGTAAAGAAGGTGTTAGGCATGTGAGGCATCCAGGCATCCTCTCTAGTGTCTGCAGACTTCCTCTGCATCGTATGTTATAGCATAAGCCTCCATCACCATTTCACGTCGCAGCAAACCTATCCTCCACCAAGTGATAAGTGCTGAAAAGCATTGCACTGAAGCCCAACTGTCAAAAATTAAACTTTCTTTGTACAACTCAATCTCTTTTCTCACTCCATTTCCTCCTCTAACAGTTACTGGTTACCACTCACAAAATCTAAGCCTGTGGAGAAATTCTCCAGGATTTATGAATAGGATTTTCATGCAAATTAATCTATGTCAGCAGGTTTGATTTTGTTTAGACTTCTCCTTCCCCTCCTGAAGAACAGATGAGCTATTTCCTCCTCAGCATTCGACCACAAAACTTGGTGGTATATAGCATGAGTAATTCTATCCTTTACCCTAATACTATATATTTTTTTGCTATATATTTTTGTTGGGCTTTGTTTGTGTTTTGTTTTTTTTTTCTTCTTTCTTTCTCTTTAGGTTAGAGAAGTGTTATGTATTACATTTGGATCATTTCCAGTCTTACTGTTGTGTGCCATACTAAGTACCACAATGATCCTTAATTGGCAGTAAATAGAGAAAAAGCAGTCATCCTTGGAAAGCAGCTGTTCTGCGAATATATGGCATAACAGTAGTGTGGAGGCTGTGGTAGGAGGGTTTCAGGTCACAGCTAGCTTAAATGGAGGACTTTGACATGCCGCACTAATAATAACTCCACTCTAAATCTGAGGGAACGGGATGGGCAGGAGCATCAGACAGGCAGTCTCATCCTTGGACAGAAATGAGACCTCTCTCTTATACGAACTGGGCTTTGTTTCCTTTACTCCTTCACTGCATTAATTGGATAAACTTTGACGATTTGAGAGTGGACCATTATGCTGACTTTGTAACATTTCACCGTGGATACTTTTGGTATTGTTTTAGAGACCACCAAGAAGAGTGGAACAGTGAGACCTGGATGTTAAATATATTTTGTAGTGTTTTGTGTAGGAAGAGTTGGGCCTGTTTTTCCATAGGGAATGCTCTCACTTCATTGTTAACGTGATATGAGAGGGCTACCATTTTTCAAAGAGAGGAAATAAATATAATTTACTCGGTAATTTCTTTTTCTTATCACTACACAGAACACAAGTTATCTCCAAATTCAATTTGTTTGAATAATACTGTTAAGAGAGACAGAGAGAAAGATATTCACCTTTTGTACATGGCTGCAAATGGGCTGTGCACTCCTTCAATTCTCAAATATAGCAAACCTGGAGAGCTTTTTTGAGTGAGCAATTGCAACCAGGTGGATGGAAATTCATTGCCCAACAACAAATTAATTTACTTAGGTATGATACATCTTCTTCCTCTTCCCATTATGGTAATTGAATATTCATCACATAACAAGTGCAGTTAATTAGCAGATTACTCATTTACTGGACAAATAATGAACATCTTATTCTGAACAAAGAAGGGGGATAGGAAAGCCAGAGGGAGAGAAAAGAAAACATACATTTTTATAAGGCTATTATTTAAATTAGTCTTCTTTTAAATAAGAAGAGAAAAAGGAATCATGAAAAATATGTAATTAACTTTTTTTTTTATATTAGTATCTAATGATAGCTATGCTGTATCCAGAGAGAGTGTAGCTCAGGCTTCATACAGCACGGGGAGTTTGCTTGCCACCGTGCTCCCACAGAAATCAATGGTAAACCTCCCATAATATCAGTGGGGCTGGACTTCACTCCTGATATTTCAAAAATAAAGGAATATTACCATCTCTTTAAAACAAACGGTAAAGCTTTGTGACATGTAAAAATTGATAGATTCACATTTTCTTTAATTTATTATGCTGTTTTTTCTGGAAGCTTTTTTCTCTGCTTGCCTGTCAGCACCGTTCTTTTGTCTTTTGTCTAATGTTTGTTTAGACTGTAAAGATCTTTTGAAAAGGCCTTTTCTTTCATCTCCGTTTATGCACAGTGCAGTCCTTGCCCATGATTCAGGCTCTTGTATACTACATTCTTGCTATCACTAGCCAGAAAGAAATGTTTTATTGATATAAATTGTCATGACTCCACTAAGGGGAATAGAGCCAACCAAATTACCTCGATGGAAAACGATTCTTAATATTGAAGTTTAATATTGAAGTTTGCCTACTTAGACTTTGAAGATTTTTTTGCCTTTGTTTTGTTTGTTTTGTTTTACAAGTACTGTAAACTAACTCAGGTTGCCGAGGTATCTATACATTATCTAGAAATTTACCAGCCTCTTAAATGCAGAAGAGGCAAAATGAATTTCAGATATAATTCTGCTAATGTCAGTGGTCTTATGCCAGATTTAGTTATATCCATCATCTTTAGGCTCCGTGGTGAGAGGAAACAATTCAGTTCTTCTAAATGAAGATTGTATTGTGTGCAGCTACATGGCACACAGCGTTTGTGGGAGATTTTCTCAAGTTGTGATAGTTTATCATTAAACTATAACCAGTTAGCACCTGTCAGAATGGTTCTGCTATTGGCTGATTTTCACATATTCACGACGGCGCTAAAGCAAAGATATCAGACCAAAAAATCCTATACTTGGAATGAAATTCTTGACAAATTGAGGGATTGAAGCAGACAGCAAGGAAGGAGGAGGGAGCACAGAAGGGGAGGGGACAGAATAAAAGGGGAAATATATAAAGCTTTCAGCTGGGTGGGTCCAGAACCCCAGGGCAGGGGAAGAAGACAGGAGGTGGCAACTGCTTTATCTTAATAAACATCCATTCTCAATTACACTGGCCCAAGCAGTTCCTGTCTCCAACAAATGAGGGTGAATTTTATTGAGAGACTGGAGGTAGTTGCATCAGCCTCTAAATCTATATTTAGCATTACTGAATGATTGTATATTAGTAGCTTTAGACCTCTGCTAAGCTTTGTTATAGAAACAACTGAAAGATATGATGTCTTCAAATGTTTCTAGGCTTTTAGTGGCAGTGCAAGAGGATTCTGACAAATGGTTTGATATCCCTGCTGCAGTTGAATACAATCGCTTCTAGATTAAGCTATGGCATATGTCAGTTGCTCGGTCTTTTAGTGACTATTTCTGCTAAATTCTCTTGCTGTAGGCTGGGCAAGATGGGCCCTCTGTTCAGCTTTCTCTCTGCCCATAAGTTTGTATAGCATCTTGTTCTGGGCAGTGTGCAAAACTGGAGTTGCAGCTGAGAAATGGAACACATCAAACCAAACCAATCACAGCTCGGCCCCATTCTAAATTCCTGGGTTTGAGAGTTAGTTTCTCTGCCCTTCTACTACCTTCCCCACTCCCCCATCGTACTGGAGTAGCAGCAGTACAAAGTGAAATTGCCTTCAACTGTTGTTAAATATGAAACAATGTTAAAAAAATGAAAGATTGTGCCCATTACTAAGGAGAAGGAAAAAGAAAACCAACCCATTCATTCAATACAAAGAGTGAGATTTTTTTCCTATGCTTAATTTTCCACTCTAATTATCGAGCTTCTCTTTACTGATCACAGAGGGAGCCCAGATTAACCAGGTCAACTATTGCAGCCTTCTACATATGGGTGGACAAGTACTGTTCCTGAAGGGAAGTCTTAGTCTCAGCTCAGGTGAGAATTTATCCTCTATTCCAAAGTAAGTATAATTATTTTTTTTTTCCATTGAAATCTTAATACAGAAATAGTTTTGCAATTACCAAAGTTCACAATTGATGATTGTGCCAGAGACAAAATCAGATTAAAGTCATAAACAGAATTTAAAAAAGGCCGGGCATTTAAAAATGAAACTCTCTCAACAGGATAATCGCTTCCTTTAAAATTAATATTTTTCAAAGATAAAGGTCAGTTTTGGACCCAAAGTTCTGTCAGGAAATCGGTCTGCATGGCACCCCTCTCTGGTTTATCAGCCACAGAAACTTCCAGACTTTTGGTCCAAAGCTCTGATTTTAAAAAGATATATTTTGAAAAACAAACAAACAAACAAAGCAACCCAACCCCAAAGCACTATTCTTTATCTGACCTCCCTCTGCTTCTGTTCTGTTCTTCAAAATACTTAATGAGGTAATATAAAACTGTACTGAATGGGAGATTATTGCTTGAGTGCTAGTAATAGGAAATAGTAAAATAATTGTTTTATCCGTCAAGTGACTTGAATATTTTTCTCCAGTGAAAAATAATTAATCCATAAATCAGGAAATATCGGTTATTTATCTGTTGCATATATAGTTCAACTGGAAAGAATAGAAGTTCTCCCTGGCAAAATATGCTTTGGAAAAAAATTATATTGCTGGACTTTTGTGCTATACAAGAAGAGGTCTAGATTAGTCTTACCATTTTATTTAAAACACTGTTTTAACTCCAAGGGCAGATGCTGGCTACAGCATGTCAGAACATGCTTCACCTAAGGGTTACACGTGGAAGAACAGCTTGAAAACTGTCTTTAGGACATTCCTTTTTTGAGATAATAGCGGTGAGCTTGATCATGCTAGATTTGCACTCTCCATCTCTAGCAGTGCTTTTGGCTAAATCAGGACATTACCAGCTATGTCCTGGCATGCCACATGCTGGAGTTGGAACAGGCAAATTACAAATGGCTTATAAAGGGGAACAGGCAGTCATGGTGAATGGGTTCATTAGCAATATAAACACGGTGCGTATAGCCGACCTTCAGTGAAGAAGTCCCTGAACTGATGAATGCCACTAGCTGGCACAGTGCATCAGGGAATGAACCATTCTGCATTGGCATCGTTTCCAAAAGCAGCTGCTGTGAGCCCCAGCCAGAGACGGGCTAGACAGGCATTTGCTCGTTCCTGCCTTGATCAGCAGGGGCTTGCCACTAATACTGTATTATAATATTAATTGAGTGAATCACTCAATGGGAACTGTTAATGACTTACTTCAAACTTGCACCAAACGTGTAACCACAAGCCCAAGGCTTCACTTAACATGTTGTTTCACCCCACCAAAATGGTCCCCACCTAGCAAAGAAGGATTGCAGTTTAAAAAAAAAACAAACAACAAACAGCTTTTTGACAAACGTAAGGCGGAGCCATGTTACAGCCAGAAACTAAATGCCACTAAAAACATGAAACAAAAATATTTCTCGAACTAATGCTTTACTTCCAGCTGTAATCCACCACTCGATCTGGGAAACTATGGGTTTCAGGATGTAGTTAGTATTCTACATCTATCTGCATCCAGAAGGTGTAGGAGACTGTCCTAACAGGACGCAAGTCATGCCGCATGTTTTCACATGCAGTTCCTTTACAGAGGACTACGCTTAAATGGTCATTTCTGTATCGGAAAACAAAAATTCCTGAATTTTTTTGAAATAAAAGGATAAAGCAAACCAGGTAAGTGGACGTGTTGTTGCACTTACCGTCCTAAGAGCTGTGTATTAAACAGCCTTGTGAGAATGGGAATCATCCAAAATATAAAATGCACAGGTTTGACTCCCAGCTGCAGGACGGGAACTTGAGCCCAGCTCACATGGGTGAGCACCGGTTTGCTCTCCACAGGGCGGTGGGTTTTCCTCAAGATCAGTCCAGGAATGCCACTTTCTAGTTAAGAAAATTTTTAAACAGAAAGTACAGTCAAGAAATATTTTCAGGAAGTTATATATGCAACTAAACATTGATGATTACTTCTTTAATTAATACCCGTACTCTCACTTTTAGTTTCTGACCATGATCTGATAGTGCCTTCTGCTCATTTTCCATGTGGGTTTCACAAGCAGCAAGAAAGCTTAGTAGGGGCTCAAGGCAGCTGCAGAAGGGAAAGGTGGAATCAGTTCAGGGATAGAAGGGTTAAAAATATAGTGGAATAATTCTCCCACAGTGGTAACAGCTACTGTGAGCAAGTGAATGGAATTAGTGATCTTGCCAGGTGCCTGTTTGAGGGTGAAAAACCACCAGAGGTGGAGCCTGAGGGAGAGATTTAATGATAAGGGGTTACCATGAAAATATGTGATTCATATCTCATCTGTTGAAACTCATACACATGTTGGTTAAAGTTTACATGAAATCCTGCCATTTTCTCAAAGCCTCAATTATTGCAGAGTCATTTCGAAGGCTGCTACACTGCTTAATTGCTATCAGATGTGCTATGTGAAACTCTTGCCAGTTCAACTAGGTGAAAATCTGGGAATGTAGCACATCTTTTAGATGAAAAGAAAATTCTGGCACACAGTGAAATATGTGAGCAATGCACCAGCTCGAGTATTTAGAGCAGAGTGCAATATGAGAAATTCAAAACGTGAAACGTTCGGTACCTCAAAATCCAGTATACGGACTGTATGAACAGCACGAAAACCAAAGCTTCTGCTCAGCCACATCGCTCGTTATCATTAGTCCAGGGAAACTGTGAGATTGAGGACTCTGACCTGGGAGAAAGGCACCGGAAATATATAATGCAGAGGGAACAGCAGCAGATATCCTAAGAATGTTAAAAGTAAAGGGGTCTGGGTTTAAAGACAGCACCATCTTCACCATCCAGGAAAAAAACCCAAAACAATCCAAGCAAAAAACTCCCTCCTATATAATAGTTCAGTTATTTTACCAGTGCATGTTACTATCTGAAGGTTTATTAGTATGATGTGAAAAGTTCAAGGGCATTTCCTATGCTAGGGATTGCATTTCTTTTCTAAACAATAAACTAAGTTAATAAACAGAGATGGCTCGCGAAGAAGAGATTGTTTCAAATGCAATCCACGTAGCACAGATGATCAGCCTGTCCTCTATTAATCTTGCTATACTTCGTATATCTGAATCTATTATTTGTATAGTGTTTATTCTCTAATAAGATAAAATCAAACCCTGTATTCCCAAGAGCTCAGGGAGGTCACCAGTGTGAATTAATCACTAACCAAGTAAGAGAGCTATACTCCAAGGAAATTGTGATCAATTCTGATCTGCATATTAATTGATGGCTCACTCAGGAAAGTGTTAAAAAGCAATTTTCAGTCAGACAAAATGAATTAATTCTGTGGAAGCGTTCTTATGATAGATACATACCTGTCCAGGTTGGAAAGGAAAATATTAAGAGTCAAATCTACAAATATACTGCCACAGAAGAAAAAAGAAAAGCACATGTATGTTCTGCAAAGCGAGACTGGTCTGAGCAAATACACACGCATTTCCACCATCATATCAAAGAAGGCTACTCCAAAGAAGGGAAGACTTGGAATAAGAATAGATCAGTCCTGCAGAACACTACCTTGAAGGAATGAATAAACAGCAGACAACTCACACAATTAAAAAGCGCTAGGTAACAGGAGTTGCACTTTAACCAAGCAAGCTCCTATGCTCCTATCTGCACAAGAACGCATTTTGAGTTGGACAGTTTAATTCTTTAGAGTAATGCTATTTTCCATTAAATACACAGGCCCACAAAACCCCAACAATTCTCTGTCCTGGACTGTATCAAACATAATGAAAGCCAGGATTAACTTATCAGTACTTTCCAGTCTACTGCAGGTTCCAGGTCAATGACTTGACTGCTCCATCAGCCTTCCATCTCGAAAGCCGAGGACCCGCAGTGTACCCAGCGACTGGCAGAATCAGACGGTTTCAGATCAAGGAAAGTGTGTGTGTGTGTGTGCATGTGCACGTGTCTAGGAAGACAGAACCCCTTCCTATTGCCTACCCTGGAGAGTGCTGTGCTTGCTCTCTACTTCGTACTGAGGGAGTTTCAGCTGAAGACATTTGGTAGCAGCAAATGAAGAGAATAAAGGAATTCATCACACTTTCGAGGATATTTGGGTCTACTTGCACACAGGCAGACAGAAAGTTAGTGTGCACTTCAGAGCCCCACGTCCTTCCTTTATAACGGTCTGTCTGGGGAGTGAGATGTTGGGTGCTGCACCAGCATCTGTTTTGGGGATCAGGTTGAGGGATAGCTTCAGGGAAAAAATGTGGCCCTATATAAAAACTGGAATAAAAAAGGCCACTCGGGGCCTTATGCTGTACATCTCTGTCAGTGGTCAGTAGCAAATTCTAGGCAGAAGATATAAGGAACATGCATAGTCTGATTGCTTCCAGCAATTCACAGGACTTGCTGAACTAAGTGGGGTACATCATTGTGTTTGATAGACATTGGTTGGTCTACTAATCACACTCCATATAATTGTCTAGTAACCTTCTGAACCAAACTACAGTTTTGGCCTCTACAATACCTCCTATCAATCAATTCCAGGTCAAGCTATGCTTTCAATGACAAAAAAAAAAATGGGGTTTAAAACTGCAGCTGGATAATTTCAGTGGGTGTTTGTTATTTCCATGATACTAGTTTGCATTGGACTTTGGGCTGGTTCTTATTAATTCCTAATGTTTTATTTGTTTTTTCTGATTGCTGACACTGAAGTTGCTGAACACAGAAAAATAACCGTGATAACTTCTCAGTCTCTTGTTTAGGTGGCTATAGCTTAGATAGAGACCACCACAGTGGACAATATAAAGGAATTATTTTAAAGCCATAAATCTCATGTGTCATTTTATCACTCAGTCATTACTGAGATCTTTCTGAACTTTTCACAGCCAGCTTTAACTTGAACAATTGCAAGTAATTATATATTGGCTTCAAACTTTGTCACTTCCCTTATTCATGTTTTTTACAAGCTTTTTTATGGTAAGGCGAGGTAGGCCAGGTCCTCACACAGATACTTTAAAGACCTCCCTTAATTGTGAAATTGACTGTGATTCCTGATTTTCTATAGCCTGTATGTTTTTATCCCTTGGAAATTCATCAAAGAATGTGAAAAATTTCAAAATATTTTGAGAGCTATGTGTATTAAAGTGATTGGATCACCGTAACCCACAGACTCATTGATGCCTCCAAAGAAATCTGATGGGCTTTTTGGAGATAAGAAATCCCATTTTTTTGAGAGATGATTTGCGTTTACAGAAAACACTTTGACTCTTCCCCTTTTTATGCTTAACTTTGAATGGTTTGTAATACCAGTTTTATCATTTTTAACAAAATGAAATAATAGCTCACATTTCCCAGTAACTCTGGAATCCCTTTGTGAACATCAGCATCACATTTTCCCTCTTCCGCTCTTCTCCGGCTCTGATCTTGAAGTCATACTGCAGCATATGTTGTGCTGAAAAGGTCTTTACCTATTAGGTATCCAGCACTTCAATCATGCAACCCACAAGTCAGAGCCATAGGAACAGAGCAGGGTTTGAGACTATAGGGTGACAGGAACGTCGGTAAGAAACAGGGCAGAAATAAGTATATGCAGATTTTTGCTGCAAGAACCTAAGCAAGATGGCAAGATCTGGGAGAGACACCGATGTGTGATACAAATATCATGGTGAAGGACTCCGTGTGAAAGTATAGTTAATAGTAGCTATGTTGGAAAGACCAAATGCTTACTGTATCCCAAAGAAAAGTTTACAGTTGCTTAAATGACAATATCAGAAAGTTTTCTCTGTGTGTAGTAACAATACTGCCCAAACACGCCCATAGGATAGGCATCCTTCTGTCTCCATAAAATACTTATTATATATTTTAACCATCTAGTTCACAGTCATTTCTCAGTTTCATCCAACCATTACCAAATGACCAAATATTTAATGACTAAGCAAGGAAGAAACAGGTGTGGGCTAAGGAAGAGTAAAGTCAGCCCCTGCCAAAAGCAGTAGTAGTCTCAGGGCTTTGAACAGCGGGTGAGACTACCGGGGCACAAGAGACTCCGTGGGCAGCTAATTGAAGGACGCCAGGCAATTGCCTAACAATACTATTCTGAATGCTCAACATGAATAGAAAAGAGACATTCAAACTACTACCTTCAAACCTTCCTGAGTCCAGAAGATTAGAAACATTTATTCCTTTCCTTGGAAGAGGAAAGTTGTTTTTTCAGATATTGAAGTAAATGAGGGTAAGTACATTTTCTGAGCAGTCTGCTTTCCAGCTGAAACTTTACTTTAGATTACACCCTCCTTTTTTCTTTTAGTGTTTAAAATAAGTAGTATTATAGGGAATCATTAAAATTAATAGAGGATTAATGTCTCTAGTGCCAGGAGGAGTTTTTCTGTGAGTGCTGTGAAAGTGTTTATTGCACTGAAACTATCCTACACCAACAGAAGCACAGTTCAAATCAACTCACTTTCATTTGCAAAGAAATCAGAATTACCTTCAGAATAAAAGGGGCTGCTCAGTCACTGAGACATGACTATACAAGCTGTTTACCACTTGAAAGAAATCCACTGATCAAAACTTTGTAGATTCTTCAGAGATAAAGAACCTGCTACTAGGTTTCATTTTTGATATTTGTTAGTTCATCTTATGCAGCTATAGTACAAAATAATGTGTTATCCTTAACACTGTGCTACTTCACACAAAGGAATGACACAGTCCAACGTACGGTATTAAGGGTGAGTAACTTCCTTCAAGTACATTTGCTCAAGCAGCCCTAATTAGAAAGCAACAGATTATAAATCTTTGTTTAGGCTGAGGGAGTCTTGTGGGCTCAGAGCAATAAAGAAGGAGCGCTAGGTTAAAAATGCTTAGTAGGTCTAGGAATGTCACAACTGTGTGAGTCAGCTTTCTCAACGCTGGATTTTGCAAATCTGGTTTCGAAATGAGAAGACATTTCCAATGGCTGCCTGTCCCACAAGACAGCCCTTCACACAGGGCCTTGATTCGCTTTGGCTGTGTTTTTCCCTTCGCTTCTCCTGCAGTTTGCCTCTCCCCATTCTGTAGAAGAGTGTCGCATGCATGACTGTCAGCTCGAGATTGAGGATGCTCCCCGGTTCGTCTGTGACGCCTGCTGGATATCAGTTACTGCTGTTTGATACTCAACAAATAGAATATTAATCTTTATGCAGCATAGCTCCAGGATCAATCAAGTAGGCTGCTGGGGATTAGAAGAGAGAAATTGCAGTCTCAGATCGGAGTTGTTATCCATCTAGTCTGGAAACCTGTCACTGACCAGATGTTTCGGAGGAACGAAGGAGGGAGACCCTATGGTATACGCACACTCTAAGGTAGTCAAAATCAGACCAAGAGAATTTGTGAAGCTATTGGAAAAGACCTGTGTCCTCCTCTTAAACTACCACCAAAATTCAGGATTCCCCTTCCCTCTTATTGCACAAAAAGGAGAAACGGGAGATTTATCTGCTTTAACTCAACTTGTCTTCCAATTTTCATCAGTTTGTAACAAATAAGTCGTTATTTAAAACTGCTTATTTCAAATTACGTTTTAAAGTGTTCTGTCTCCCTTCAGCAATTATAGATACTTGAAAAATATTAAGGCTCGTTGTAGCGGGTTTAGATCAAATGAGAAAATTGCACTGATAGCACCATATGATTTAGAGATAGGAAGTTCAAACTCAGTGGGAGGTGTCTTTCAATACAAAATGCTCTTTCTCTCAATAGCAAAAGAATGAATAAATGTTCAATGGATAGTTATATTTATCACCCTAAAAATATTGAAATATTGTTTTGTTCAAGAAGCAAAACCAAATATGCAGAATTGCACCAAATTTTTATGAAACTGCCTCTGCTGTAGATCTTCCATGCTGATAGAGAAGTATTTTGTTTCCATTTCCTTATGCTCATATTCAAGTTTATAATAACGTCTTGAGATTTATTAAATGTCTCACAAATAAATATATAATTATTAATTTTAACACATAGAGATACTATAAATCTTCATTGTACTTAGATTTTATTCTTAAGTGTGAATAAGTGGGTTATAGTGAATATAATGTATTATTTTAATATGTAACAAGTCTGAGAAATGCATGTAGTTTACATATAATGTACACATTCATTAATTTACTTAATTAACGGTGGAAAGAGAGCAATGCTGTGACTTCCTTATTGTGTGGCACCTGTCGTTTTGTTTCTTTGCATGTAAGAAATGTCACAGCCAAAAATGGTCATGGGCCAGGCAGAGTACATGTCTCAGATCTGAAGTCGTCCAGTCTTCACAGTCTCGGACTGCAGGTGGTACTATGCTTGCATTCTCGCTGCAAGCTTTTGTAATTATATCAAATCTTTATTTCTTAAAGCCACAGCTCCCATACCACATAAACACCTAATGTTTTTGGTGAAGTAAAGGCATCTCTAAATGTTCATGGAATTAAGAGAAGGTCAAGAAACTGTGAGGTAAAGGTTAATATTGAAAACTTATAATAAGTGAGGCCAGCTCACAGAATTTGAATATTTAGAGTTTTTAGTACTGATATGTTCTTTCCTATTACATAGAAGAGGATACACTGATTCTGATTCTTTTCCCAGCTGGTCCAGTATCTTGTCTTCTCTAATAATAATAATAAAACACTAATAATAATATTAAGACTATGAGAGCAGGGGCAGGGGAGAAAAAAAATATTTCTCTTCTCGTATAACGCTTGGACATTCACAATGTGAAATTTTCACAGGTCAAAGCAGTATCTTTGTTCTGAATGCCTTTCACAGGTATTTTCTTGTTCTTTTCTCTGTTTTATTGAATGATTTGTCCGATCACATTTGAACCACTGGAAAACTTTACCATTTGTGACTATGACAAGGAGCTCAAATATCTCAATATGTGTTGCAAATAACAGTACCTCCTTCTGCTTTTCCTGAACCACGTTGCCTGTTAGTTGTGTTCGGTGCTCCTCTGTTCTTTATTGAGCAAGAAAAAAAGAATCATTCCATGTCCAGGTTCCGCATATCATTCGTGACCTTGTATGGTTTCAGTAACATCGCCCCACAGGTTTCTTGTCTTCAGTAGGAGTCCTAGGCTATATTCCTTGTTGGGAAAACCTTTCAGATTACTGAATGAATTGGTTTCTTTTATCTGTTCCTTTTAAGTCACATGTTTTATATATTACAATAGCTGAGGCATTTCATCCCAAGTTCCCTAAGAAGTCTTACATAAATGCTATGTGGTCCCACAGTGTTCATTTTGTTGATTTTTAAAGCGGTTTCAGCCACTGCTACTTTACTACAAAACGCTTATTCTACCTCATCTGCATCATCTCAGAAACAAACAGTTCCCAAATAGGTGAACATGAGTCCAATATACTTTTAGTTTTCTACTGCAACTCTGTGGTTTTTGTGCCTTTGATCGTCTACTGACATTATTAACCCTATTTCAGGCTTCCTGCTCCTGACGGATTTCTATGCTATTGGCATTCGCCTTCTTGTGCTGTTACAGTCATCACTGGAGCTTCTTTTCCATTTTCCACATGGCCACACCTTCAGCTTTCTGAAGAACACGTTCTCAACTGAACAGACTCCATTCCACCCTTCTTCTAAAGCAGAGAGCTTTACTTTTAGCTTTCCTTAAGTCTTTTTGTTAAGGCTGCACACATTTTTTCGGAGACACAAATACATATGTGCTTTAACACCCTCCACACTGCCTTTGTACCTTTCACTCTTCTGACTGTAATTTTTAATTTCTTCTTAAAAAGTTTTTCACTTTTTCATTATTTTCTCTTTTGGCAAAAAGCTATTGCAGTATACATATTTTGACTTTTTTTTTTTTGCTTTAGTAAGAGTTGTAAAAGTAAGTACATTATAATCAAGGACATATTGATAATAAAATTTCAAATCCAGCTCTCCACTTGGCTCATTTCTTTCTTTCCTTGCAAATTTACCTGTAAGAATATAATACTGCTCCATTTGAGGTGTCTAAAAATGTATTTTTCCTATTATGTCTTAATGAGTCCATGTTAATTTAACTGTCTGAGTCTCTGTGCAACTGAACGCTTCTTTTATTACTTCTTTCTGTCCTGATATGATTTCCCTTAGTATGTTTCAGCTACTCTCATTCTCCTGGCTTGCTAATTTATTGTACTGATCTTGCACTATGTTTTCATTTTTTCTGTTTAGGATTTGAAACCACAGGGGTTAATCGTTTCCTGGTAAGACAAAAGACTTATTTGTCTGCTTGACTCTAGGTTTTAGTAGAATGCCACCTCTCCCAAGAAGAAGGGCCTTCTTGGTCTGAAACCATCTCTTCCATATCCTGTATGTCTTAAAAATATCTGTTTTCCTGGGGATAGGTGTCTTCTAATCTCATTGGCAATCAAAATTGACAGTCAAAATGATGCAGGTCTAAGAAAGAGAAAGACTGTAGGTGTACCGGAACATATTCATCCCCCACAGTCCCCACAGTCCTTGCAAGAAAAAAGTTTGAAACTAAATGAAACCCTGAGCTCCCATTAATATGGTGACTAGACAAGGTTTAAGACAGCCAGCTTTTTAAAATTCTAAATAAACAAGGGAGCACTTCCTTTGAAATAGAAACCATTTTTAAATAACTATTGTCTCTTGTTTATTTTCAAAAACACCCCAGTTCGGTACAACAAAAGGTAATGTCTGCATCAGTACTAAATAACAGCTTTCCCTCATGATTCAAAAAATCCTCAAAATGTAAGAACATATTAGTGTTTCGTTTTGGAGCATCTCAACAGCAATGCTGTATGCCATAGTGCAAGGTGAAAATGTTAGTATAAAATACAAATACAGGAAATAATACAAAATTACACTCAAACCTTCCTCATTTTCCAAGATTAAAATGCTATGACACAAACACTGACAATTCATTTTTACTATAGAATATTTTTCCAAAACAGACTCCTATGACAGGAAATTATTTCAAGTAATGTTTCTTGACCAACTTTATCGATAACTGACTGAGTAAAATTCATCCTGACCAAGGGGTCTTAGTCGCGTTTTGCTGTCCTCTCAGGCTGCTACAAGATCATGGCAATCTTGGCTGCAGAACAGTTGGAAAATTGTTTTCAATGGGAATTATTTGACCAGGTCAACAAATTGAGAAAACTGCTGTTCATGAGGATACACACTGCTTGGAATAGTTCTGCTTGTTGGGGCTTTACAGAGGCTAAGGTGAACCACAATAGAATGTTTCTCAGCCTGCAGAATGAAGTGTAACAAAACAAGTGTTGTATGCAGATGCAATAAAATTGTGACTCACAGGAATGCTGGCAAGATGAATTAAGCGTATCATGCTTGGGCAAGGAGTGGTTTAGAGAGCCCATTGTCCCTACTGTGACATGGGTCAATATACACCAACTTAGAAATTATACACCCACAAGGATGTTTCGGAAGCCTCAATCAGACTGGAACAGAAATATCTAAATGAGTTAAGATAGTCCCCAAAGCACTGGGTACAAACATAAACATCTCCAGTTCTTCACTGGAGTCTCAGCATTTTTTTGCCACTGTTAAGAGAACTTTCAAAACAGGAAGTATGTGGGAAGTATTAGAATGGGTCTGTAGTGCAGATCTCTCTGTATTTTTCATCCTACATCTGCAAAAGGAAAAAAAAAAGAAATAAAGCAGCACATTTTTATAAAGTGTAATTGTGGTGTGATTTGAATGCCAGAAAGCTAGTGCCTAAGTGAGATGTTTGTTTCAGTTGTCCCAGCTGTATGTTGCCAATGTAGACTTTAGTTTAATTGCAGGCGTTCTTTAAAGTAAATCATTATCTGTCATTGTCATTCCAAAACGATAAAACATTAAAATAGATGCAACATTCAGCACTATTTAGACAGATCTGAAAACATTTTAAAAGTATGTATTCTGTAGTCTTTAGATCACAGGATTTTATGCATTTGCTAGAAAGACCTTTCAGATCAAAATATAAGCCAAATTACCCATAAAATATTGTAAGCTGGTAGAGGAAAAGAGGGTAAGCCTTCTCATTTTCACATTTGTCTGAAATTGGAAATGTTATAGAGATGTTTAATTATTGTCATTTCATCAGGCTATCTCTTCAGTCAATGAATGGAACAGGGATGGTGAGACATCAAATAGCTTCTTTCCAACAGGGGTAAATTCAAAGGTCCCCAACAAGGTGTAATAATGGAAAAGTACATGTGACATGCTACTTGGCATTTTAGGAGAGTCATATATATAACAAAAATATTCCCTAATGATCAAGAATGTCTGAACTCAAAATTAAGGGAACTAGATTTTGGCACCCTAGGAAAATTTTAGAGTTCCTTTGTGTAGCATATAACACAAACATAACAAGCCACAGAATGTCTGAATTTCACTATGCGTCAGCCAAATTTAAAATTATCTAATACTCCCCCCAACTTCTTGCTGTTTCTTCTGAGTCAGCAGTATAGTTTCTGTACCAGAAACTATGTGCTACCCAAATATTCTTTTCCTCAGCTTCTTTGCTACTTATACACTTGCTGTCCAGTGTGGGAGCAGCTAAAGGACTCAATGTGTGCAGGGACACAATAGAAGACAGCAGAGTCACTCTGTAGCTGAGAGAGGTGCAGAAAAGAAGGTTGCAGACGCTGAGAGCAGTAAGTGGATTCATTCAGTGATCATGGGATTTACATTGAAGCTGTGTATCACTCTGGCTTAGTGGTGGTTCTGACACATTGCTCCTTACCGTAGCTTATTGTTGATTTAAGCAAGTTTCCTCTGTTGCTGGAACTTTGCCTCAAACCATTTTCCCTCTTAAAAATCAGAAGAAAAAAAATCTGTTTCCCTGGAGGGGATCATTCTTCATCTAACCCACCTGCGGATTAAAATATAATGCAGCTCGGTATAACATTTTGGAACCAAGATGCACTAAAATAAATTTTGTGACAAAGCAGCACCACTGCCACATCTGCCATCAACCCTGTTCATAAGACTGTGCAGCAGAGGAAATTGAAGGCGTGAGAAACGTATTCCCCTTTTCCATGTAAACACAATCACTTTCTTATAGTCACAAGTAAGCTAATATCCATTATCACTCCCTCTAGATATTTAGAAGCATTGATGAGATCCCCTCTCAGTCTTCTCTTCTCCAGGCTAAACAGACCCATGTCCCTCAGCCTTTGCTCATAAGAGAGATGCTCCAGTCCCCTGATTGTCTTGATAGCGTTCCACTGGACTCTTTCCAGTAGTTCCTTGTCTTTCTTGAACTGGGGAGCCCAGAACTGGGCACAGTGCTCCAGATGTGTCCTGACCAGGGCAGAGTAGAGGGGAGAGTTCAGCCTTCTGGCCATGTTTTTTTTTAATGCACCCCAGAATGCCATTTGCCTTCTTGGCCACAAGGGCACATTGCTGGCCCATGGTCAACTTTTTGTCCACCAGGACTCCCAGGTCCTTCTCCGCAGAGCTGCTGGTCAACCCCTAAGCTGGACTGGTGCACGGGGTTATTCCTCCCTGTGTGCAGTACCCTACACTTGCCTTTATTGAACTTCATGAAGTTCCTCTCCACCCAGCTCTCTAGCCTGTCTAGGTCTCGCTGAATGACAGCACAGCCTTCTGGTGTGTCAGCCATTCCTTCCATTTTTGTGTCATCAGCAAATTTGCTGAGGGTACACTCTGTCTCCTCATCCAGGTCATTGATGAATATGTTGAACAAGGCTGGACCCAGTACTGACCCCTGGGGAACACCGCTAGTTACAGGCCTCCAACTGGACTCTGTGCCTCTGATCACAACCCTCTGAGCTCTGCCATTCAGCCAGTTCTCAGTCCACCTCACTGTCCATAAGAATGACCTAATTAAGACTGTTTAACTGTATCTAGGGATGCTTTCCACTGAGATTGCTTTTCCTATAGATATCTGATACTGGGTGCAATCTGTTCCATTGCAAAGACAAACATGTTGATTATTCTGTAGAGTACCAGTCATGTTAGATCTGGTCTGGTTGGAGACAAGAGGCGCTCTCATCATATAAGCAGTAATTTACTTTTTGAGCCTCAAGGATAAGTGATTTTAAGGGGAGGAGTGATTTCTACCACAACTGGCATAAAACCTGCCAGTTAAAGCAGGGAAATCAGGTCTACCTAGCTGCTCACTGTGTTGGGATCATTTCCCAACAAGCTTCTGCAGAGTAGTCTGCAGGAAGAAATGTAGACCCTGCTCCTTCTCCATGGAGCAGTGTCTCAATGTGCTCCTCCTTCTGGACTCAACCCAACTTTGCTCTTTAGAGTGATATGCCAAGCTCATCTGGTTTCACTAAGATCCTCTAGGTTTACAAGGCTCCAGCCACATTCTTTGGCTCCAGCTTGCAGAATATGCTTCCAGGGTAGAGGATCTCTGTCTGCTATCATTTTTTGGAAATGGCTCTCTGGCTATAAAAAGAGCATTGAGTCCCCTAAGGGTACCTCTACATTCTTAAAAAGCTTAACTACCCGGTTCATTCCCAGGTCCTGACACCCTGGTATTGAGGTTAGAGTAGATAGTTTTAGCACTCTAGACATAACCTGAAACTCTATGGGAAGGACTGCATGCTCTTTTTTCCTCCACTAGTTGGGACTCCAAATTGTGTAAGTGAATGTTATTTGGAGGAAGGAGATGCAAACTTTTCAAGAGACTTCTAAACCAACAGGCCTTCGGTTTGGATAACACAGAAAACAGTGGGAGTAAAACCAGTAAGCATCTACTAACTGTTTTTTCTTTCATTGTTCTCATTCTCTGAGATATGATCAATCCTTTTAAAAAGAGTAGAAGGGCATACATTTTTTTTCCCCCAAAGGATTAATATCTCTTGCCTTCCAGATCACAGCCTCTCCTTTAAATACAGTTTCCTCTCTGGTCTCTGAAGGCAACATCCCTCCGCACATGTGGGCCAGCAATCAACAGACCTCCTCTTACACAAGACGCACTCCAGTGAATTCACCTACAAGTTCCCCTTCTCAGCTGTTGTGTTTTCAGACACTTGACTTGGCACAGTTATCTGTGGGTTTGGTTGTTTATTTTCCTGTCTGGGGACTTTTTACTCCCTAAAGAGTGTTTTCCCTGCAGAGGAACTGGAGAAAATTGCTTTTGCTGAGGATGCTGTCATTGTGCTGCTTTGTTTGGGCAAGATATACTCAGGTGGTGATGGCCATCAGCAGGTGTTCTGAAAGACTGTTGTGCTTAATTTATAAGTACTTAAGTCTTTTATTGATTATACCCATGGCATGTTTGGGAAAAGGAAAATTGTTTTTCCCCAATAACTTTTTAATACATATTTGCGCAAAGTAATGACCCCAACAGAACATAGAAAATTTTAGCTAATCCCCAAGTTACCTATACTTTGCAAAACAGAGTACTCACTTGGGATATGGGAAGAATACAAGCATTAATATTTGAATTTTTGTAGCTCAAATTCCAGTTAAATTTGAATTTCTGTGATGGACAGGTTTTCATTTCCTTCTCAAATATTTTCTTTATCTCATGACATAACACAAATATTTTCAAAACTAACTTCATTTTGTTCCCTGCATATTTTTATGTTGAATAACAATTTGGGTTTGAAGCCTTTCCTAATTTTCTAAAAAGATCTCTATATTATTGGGAAATTATGTTTTTTTTTCACTAAAGCAATAATATCAAGAAGAGCAAGAATGATATGGACAGGTAGTTGGAAAGGTCTGTCTACAAGAGCAAGTAAAATACTTCGTGCTGAGGATATAATGTCCAACCTAGATCCATTTCAGAAGTTTATATTTAGGAATTGCTCCAGTCTGGTCCCATTTACTGAGTTTCCATTTGAGATTGAAATGCACCAGGTGCACTCCTAGTGTGCTCCTTCCAGCTGATAGAAACCTGGAAAGAATGCAGTTCATGCGCTCTGAAATCTCTCCAAGACCACTGCACAAGACGCATCAGAGTCAAAACACAGATCCAAACCACTGAAAATGGTCATCATCCATCTTAGCTTCAAAAGCATGCTTCCAGTCTGAACTAAACAATCGTGTAGATGAAACCAAAGACAAACCTTTCCCAGCAACAGATTAAGAGCCATTGGTGGTTCTCAAAACATTTTGAAGTAATCTTCTCCCTGACTGTCCTCATAACAGAATAGAAAACATCACCCCTTTCACCTTTTTTCACCCTACCTTTCCTTAACAAGTGAAAACGTTCTTGTTCCAACTTCGATGGGTGAGAGGGGAATTTTTATTTATTTTCTGATATGTTTATAATATGTCTGATGTCATAGATGGATCAGATAGTGCCTCACCCTGTCTTGACAGATAACCCAAATTAGATATTAAATGCATTTCCCTTACAGTCTAAAAAGAACCAAGATTCCCGGGAAATAAGCAGGGTCAAAATTATGCATATTATTGTATCCAAAAATATATCAAAGGAACACTCTTAGATTGCAGTGTCAAATACTCTATCCATTGAGTCCTATAGAGGGAACAAGAAGGGTCCGATTCTACTGGACTTGTAAGATCACAGCAGTGGTTATGGCACGAGGAGCAATGTAGGAGAGAACAAGAAATATGTTTAAGGTCCTAGAATTTTAGTAAGACCTGTAACTATGTAGGAAAAAAAGTGAGACCATTTCTCCAGTGTTAATCACTCTCGGTAGGTGTTTTATGGTATGAAGATTATAAAATATACAGATGTATTATTTACATTAGATCTTTCTATAGGATCCCTGTTCCAGTCAATGTACAGAATGCATAATGCTCTCCTAGCCAACATTTTTCAATCTCTTTCTATTTACTGTTCAGTGTGTACTTCTGTAGGTCACGTCCTGCACACCATTTTGGCCTGTTCCTCATGTGAGTTTTTCTACAGTGTTTACCACTAATACAGATGACTCCTTCATAAACAATTCCTTTATCTTCACAACACCTCTGTGAGAGGATTATCCCTTTTTTATGCACAGAGAACTGAGGCACAGGGAGATAAAGGTGAAAAATATACACTAATGCGGAGCGGCTAATCTGAGATGTTTCAAACCTGATTATTTGCGTCTTAAGGTACGACATAGGATTCTATTAATGCAGGACACAGCTTTAGTTGCAAAGAAGAGCATTCTTTCCCTTCTTACCTCAGCATTGTGGCCACCCTGGGGAGGCAACAGGGGGACTGGAAGGGGGTCTGGAAGGAAATGATGTCACGTTCAAACCAGGAACCTTTCTGGACAACCTGAGCAATGCGACAGCAGGGAGCAGGACAAATTTTATTAACCCTCTTCTTAACATCACTTAGTCATTAGGAAATCTTTGTGAAAAGTAGTGATGATATTCCTTACAATCAGAAGGCAAATTTGCAGAATAAATTTCACAATTTTTAACAGGCTCCTAGATGTAGCACCCTGGGTATCAAAAAACCATGTCTGGCAATGACTGGAAATTGCGGAGGCAATTGTCAGAGTAATTCTTGATTGTTTAATGTTACATCCCGAAACCTCAATTTTCATTCACTATAATACATTTACATGAAAATATCAGTAAAGTGTAAATATTGGTTGTACTGGACCCCTTCACTGGAACACTTGAAAAAGGATGGAAATTGAAAGGTTTTTTACACACAGAGTTTAAAATAATAGCTGTTGTTTCCCTCGGTGTGCATACGTTGGGGAAGAATGTTCAGATTTGCTTACAGGAATCCTTAAGAGCCTACGTCCTCTCACTTATGCACAGCAAGTGGTGCCAATGATGTGTATTTAATTTAGCAACAGCACCCAATTAAGAAAAATGACCTTCAGAGCAGTTGTGAAAAAAACTATTGAAATGCTTTGAAACAGAAAGACTGGAAAAAGACCTTAATTTTCAAATAGTCACATTTAGGTCTGCTCTGTAATGTTTTTCTGTCTAGGGCAATAGGAAAATATTTCTGGATTTCATTTTCAGTCCACGAAGCTCACGCTGAAAATGGTATCATGGAGAAATAGGCTAATTGGTGCATGATCACCTGTCATTTCACAGGAACAAGATTACCTAAATTACAATTGCAGGAGAGGGAGAAGTGAAATCTGGTGGAAGTGCTCAAGACCCAAATCATTTTTGCATCCGATTTGTGACAGCCACAGAGGCACCCAGCTCTCTGTGCTTCCTTTGAAAACCCCAGCCTACATCTGTGCATGCAAAATATTTTCTGGTTTCAGACATGTAATAATGCTGTTCAAACGATCTGGTGCTTTTGTTGCGTTTTTTTTTTTTTTTTTATGTATTTTTTTATTTTTTTTCCCGTACTTTACATCATTTCAAGTGCTTTTTTTGAAATCCCACCTGCCTTACAGCGGGTTGCCAGCTCTAGTACGGCGTTCGCCCGTGAAAGCTGTTTTCAATCAGTGAAAGAGGAGAAGAGAGCGGTATGCAGATAAGCCCGGCATCCATGCAGGCAGGGCTGGGGAAGGTCATTTGCTCTCAAGTGGTAGGGACACGAAAACGCAAAACTCACAAAGGGATGCTCCGGGTGCTGCGGGAGGACAACAGTCACTAGGTGGCAGAAGCGCTCCTTCCGCCGCTCCTCCTACCGCCTGTGGTGTGGGCTGTAATTAGGTCAGTGTATGGTAAAGTAGGACTGGGTGATAAATAAAGTAGGTTTTCTCTCCTAGTGCACGCTGCAGCTTAATTTCGCTCCCTTTTAGGTACTGTTACAAGGTGGATTAAAACTTTTAAAGGCCAAAAAGAAAAAAAAAAAAAGAAAAAAAGAGCACTCTTGCCAAGGTAAATGAAATTTAAACTCACTGAGGAGTAACGGCAGAAAAGGAGGAGAGAAAAAAAGGAAAGATGACTCCTCTCTGGTGACATTGATATTCTGTTCAGAAGAACACTGAGGAGGGGGAGGGCTGTGCAGAGATGTGTGTTAAATCTCAAATCCAAACAGGCAAAATGTGCAGTTTTGCCAGCTCTGGTGCAAAGCAATAACTTGCACTTTTTCCTTGAGGTATTTTTGTAATTTTGCTATGAAAAAGGCAGTTTTAGTCAGCAAAACATGACTGATTTCCCCTTCCAGAGATCAGAGTAATGTATCTCACTATGGAGGTGGTACTGAAGGTCAAAGATGAGATAACATCTCCTGCATCACTTAATCTCCATCTAACTGGGAGCCACGTTACCCCAGAGCTCTGTGTCAGCTCGTGGAAAAGAAGGTACAAGTTGTCAGAACAATTATTACAGAATGTGCTTAATCAGATTCACAAAGCTGTTCTTTCTGGGTTAAATCATGTTAAGGACTTGATACTATTTCCAGTGAAGTCAATGCAAACCTCCCTTTGACTTCAATAAGAACAGATTTCCCCTCAGCGCAGCATTTGACTTCCCAAAAGACATGACAGAGGAGTTTTCAGGAAGAGGAAGACAGAGGACAGGAATAATCCTCTTCATTTCTCTAGGCTTTCCACCCCCTAAACATACAGGGAGAAAAATAGACTTACTTAAAACGGGAGATGACCTGGCTGAAAGGAACAGAAGTAAAAATATAAAGAAAATAAACAACAATATAGGTGCTAAAATGTGATTTAGGCAGAATCGGAAATTCTGCCTAGGTCTAAACCTAGTGATCCTTAAATATGGTATTGCAGAGGCATGCTAGGATCAGGAGCTCTGAAAGCTCAGATCCCTCCTCTGTGCACTTCTCCAAGTGCTTGCCAGTGCTGTTTAGGCTTGGGCGCTTCGGTAGCTAACTCCTGCCTAAAACCCACTGGGTATTTAAGATAGGTAGTGTGCTATATTAAACCCCCAGAAAGTCCCAATTTGTTCAATTTATCTAAGTAGGGGCAACTTACGTTGACAGGATCAGATCTTAACAATGCGCTTTTATTTACTTTAGTTTTTAAAGCACAGTAAAGGGTAGTGCCTCTATCCACCGTTAATATACTATCCTAGCGATGGGTAACCATAGCGGGAGGAGAATTTTAGTGGCATCAGATTAAACGTGTATGAGGATTTCTGGGAAATCTCAGTTCTGGCCACTGGGAACTGCTGGAACCAGGTCTGTTCTGCAGTGGAACAGTGCCTCCCCTGAAGAGTCCTTGTCATCTCCTGTTTACAACCATGCCTGGGGTGGCTTCCCCTTGGCTTTCTAAGGTATTGCATGGTTCTTGACCAAACGGAGATCATTTTTTTAATGTGCAGCTGAGTTGGTCAGCTGGGTGGGTTGGTCATTCCTGGCTTAGCTGTTTGCAAATTCACTTAGAAAGCAGGAGCCCTAAATCCCATCCTGAAGGGAGTGTGACACCTACGTTAATACAGTTACGTTTTTCATCCTATTTCTACACAGCACCTGTAGGGATCAGCCTATAGCTTAGGGCATTCGAGTGAGGAAAACCTCAGCCCTCTTTTCACCTTTTGTTGCCCGAGCCTGAGCAGCTCTCCGAGTTTCCAGGTGAATTCCCTAACTAAGCTGTTCTGTAAATGGTGGGCACAAGTTCTATAAATCACCTGGCTGCTGAAAGCAATGCAGTGAACTCTGCTCTTTGCAAGTGTACATGAAAGCAAACATTTCATGGACTCGGGTTTCCCTTGTTCAAGTGAAGTATGGGAGTTAAGATTCCTCTTGCTTAGTGTTTTTCAGTGATACCTGGTAATTTTGGGAGGGATCACATTGCACAGTATACTGCATAAATCCTTGTGTATACCAAATTGGATGTCAGTGCCTAAAAGACACTGCTGTGTCTCTTTTTACAGACACTGAAGTCCTATATTGGACCTAGGGCTATAACTTTGTTGTTTATTACAGTTAATGAATTTAAGTAGGACACCAGCTATATTAGCATACAGATTCTGCTGTGAATTTCAGAGGTTTGAATAAGTTTCAGAGAAGAAGCGAGAAGCGGGAAAATCCCAACATGGTCCTGGTATCCATAGCACCATTCTCTCCTAGATGTGGGTGGGCGGTCTATGGTGGGAATAATAGTTATCACAGCACAAAGATGCTGTGAACCTGAAAGAGTAAACGTGTTAATATTAGACACATCATTCAGACCCTCAGGTGGAGACAGCTATGAAAGAGCAGAGTGTTAAAATAGCATCCTCCCTCAGTCCTATCATCTTTGTTTCTCTTGTACTTCTTACTACACAAGTATAAACTATAGCTGCCTGTCTCAGAGAAATTCAAACTAAAGGCACAATGCAGATGTACTTGCTTTCTCTAAGAGGCTACCAAATTTGTTTCATTTTTGGTGTGGCTCACCATCAAACATCTCGTAGCATCACAGAAAAAGATTTTGTTACCTAATGATTTTGTCAGGCATAGGAGAGATCGATTTCACCCGTGTCACTACAGTTTCCTGTCTCCAGCAACAGCTGATATTACCGCTGACTTCATCTACAAGTTGCTGTCCTTGCGTTTGATCTGGATATCATAAAAAGCTAGTTGACTAGTTTGACTAGTTTAGTCAACTCCTATACTTGCTTGAAAGCGAGCTACGCTGAGGACTAGATTCCTTCCAACAGGTCTGGCTTTACCACCGCCTCAAGAAGCATAAGAAAAGGTGAAAGATGATGGTGACAATAGATGCGGCTAGTGGACTGTTGCCTACATGTGGTCTCTCACTGATGACAATACCAGAACAAGAGAATCATGGAGATTTCTTTCTTAGAAATCCTCAGTGTAAACAAGACCTGACTGTGGATTTAGAGTGCTAAACTTACTATTTGACAAGTTAGATCCCCAAAGGATTATTTTTGTTACTACTAAGCTTGAATCTGATGTAGAATGAGGGCTGGATTTTTTTTTTCTTGGTATTTTTAACTGCTCTTGAAAACATTTTGTTGAATAGTAGGAGTGGTTGGTACTTTTCCAATTTGGAACTGCTTAGCTCATGAGTTCATAAAACAACTGCTACAACTGAAAAGTACTGCAGCAGCACAGAAAAAAAAAAAGATAAAGAAAACTCTTCAGACTTATAAACACATTATTTTCTCTTTCTAATTGAGGTCCAGATGTTCAAAAGAAAACATATGGACAGAAAAGAATTTTTGGTTTTTCTTCTAAACAAAACCAGTACATTTTACTTCTTTCACTTGAAGAATTTTATAGAGCTTGGAATTTCTGTTTTATAGTTGTGTTATGTGATGCACACTAAGGGTTAGTGCTGTGTTTTAGGTTACAAAATCAGTGGCACAAAATAAGATGCGTTTAGCTTCATCGTCTCAACTATTTTCCCAGAAGAATAAAATCATTGTGGTAAGGGAAGAATTTATGTATTGTCTACTCAGTGCTCTGCTTCCTTGTGAGAAGCAACTCAAAACAGAGATGCTTAATCTTTTAGACAGTGCTAGCCACAGAGTCCGTGATGGGACCATGCCAGTGCCTCATGCTGTAACTGCTCCTCAGCAATGTGTCATGCCCTTGCCTCACGATCTGGTGTACACATGCGCATGCCAGACATATCACGAGTAGACACGCAACACCTTCCCTCTCGTGATATTTTGCAAATCCACGTATGCCCGAATTATCGTTTGACCAGCTGTGCGTATACCCACTGCTTCCAGTGCCACTGCTGGATGTGTAGGCTTATGGCAGAGGAGCACTCTGGAAGCTATATAGAACAGGGAGCAGACACCATCTTACACGCCAAAGCTGTGCTGCTCCTGACTCAAGATGCAGAGATGTCTATTTCTACCCTAGAAAAACTGTTCAGTGCACAAACATTTTGGGATGGCATGTTCTGACTGTCACATCAGTTTAAGCAGATGTATTAGTTTCCACTTGTAGAACAAATGGACTTTTCTGATAAAAGATAGTTACTTGATTTCAAAATCAATTTTATTGTGTGCTGAACAGGTGAATATCGGTCCATTCATTCATGAACTTCTGCATGGGAATGAGATTGTTTGTTCAGCAGAGATATCAAACTGTGGTGAACAGGTTGCTGCCGTTTTAGTGATGAACTTAATTGGCATCCAGTGACAATAAAATAACAGAGGGTACTGCAGGTCAAACTTCAACTCTTTCGGCAGAGCTCTGTGGGGAAGCTTCCACAGTACCTGCTGCACTATTGTTCCCTCTATTCAGTACTATCAGCATCTCTCTTTCTGATGAGCACTAGGCTTTTTATTTTAAACCAAAAAAACTCACAAGGGGTTCTATGTGCCAGAATGGTGTAATATATGATTTGCATAAGAAAGGATGAATAGACTCAAAATACCTCCTTGAAAAGCAAGGAGCGGAGTTTTCCTTTTTAATGATAAAGAAAAAGTCTCATGTCACATTCTGTATCTCATTGTGAGTCTTCCACAAAATCATTTGATTAGAAAAGCAGAGGATAATTGGCATGACAAAAACAAGGACACAAGAAGTGAGGCATTATGTGCTGTTTCCACAAATATTACTGCTAATTGTGTCAATTAAATTATCTAATTAGTCTACAGTAAATCACTTGAACACACACTAGCACAAATTCAAAGCATATGTTTCTAGAGAGAAACTAATAGTTCCTAAAGGGTCAGAGTTTAGGGAAAGCCATCAGACGTGGTATGAGCAAAGAGTAACTCTGATTTGAATTTTGTTAATAATCAAACATACCTAAGTAGTGTGCAGGTCATCCTGCTGCCTGGGAAATGATTCGATAATAAGCATTACGTGTGGCATGCCAAGATCAGACCTGGATGCATCCTGACTGTTCTAGGAAACAGCCCAAAGCCATGGCTGTATCACAGCAGGGCTGAGCCCACATTAAAAAGCCTTTGGGGAAGGCAGGATATGTGTGCTGGCCTGTGCTCTGCAGGCTTGGAGCAGGGCATGCCCACCTGCAACGCACTGCCTAGGCAGACCAGTAGAGGTGAAACCTGCGCTAGTCAATTAAATGTTCCCAGGGCCATGTTCTCATCCACTGAGACCAGCTGACAGGGAACAGCCCACGCCCACACCATTAAATTCTCTTGCAGCTCCAGGCAACATGCCCCCGAGTTAGAGTGCCTGTTGGGAAGGGTCCCTGGCCCATACTGACTCCCAAACGTGCCCAGGAGTTGTTTAGGTGAGTGCTAGATCCCACAAGCTAAAACTGCCTTGGGATGTTCTCTTGCTTGGACAGTTCAGGCAGTCCTGGGGCTCTCCAGCACTTTTGATTTGCTTGGGCGCAAGCAGTCATGACATCTGTTTTACCCTCTACGTGGTGCGCTCTTACAGCATCACCACCGCTTTTATACAGAGAGCATAAGTAGATTGCAGACACTGGGATCATAGGTTTGACTGATCTAACAACTGAGTTCTTCTCCAAGCTAAATCCTTTACCTATGTATGATCTTTATCTATAGCTATAAATAGAAGCATTTAGCTAATGCCACTCTCATACTCTTCCTATATGCATACATGCCCCAAACTGGCAGACCAATGATCGATTTTATTATCAAGATTTCACCTTAATCTTTCACAGATTAAGTAAGACGTCTTGCCATGTACAAAAAATAAGAATGGCCATAGAAGACTAAGGGCGGTGAAAAAGTTGCATTCTGATGCTTGATATTTTCTGGAAATAGTTCTTTCCAAGCATCAGTACAACACACAAAATAAACAAAGATTTTCCAAGGAGTAGTTAGCCACAGAATCTTTTGGGAAATCAGTGTCTGGAGGAAGCTTCTGCAAAGTAACAAACAGGAGGCTGTCATTTTTCATTTGGCACCGTTTGATGTCATTGTTCATTGATGTTTCATTTGTCACATTTCACATTTTTAATAAGAAATAAACTAAATTCTTATTTAGTTGTGGTGTGATAAAACCACCTGAAAAACACGAGCTCACACCTATGTTTTAAAGCTGACCAAACTAACCCCTTCATCTGTCAAGGCGTCTGCGTATGATATGATCTACTGTTTTTAAATATATTTAATCTTTTATATAAGCATGTCTGAATATAAACTCAAAAGCTAAATCTCCATAGAAGAGTGTTTAGATTGTATCAAATGGTAATTAAGAGGAATTTTTAAGTGTAAAGGTGGAATATGAGTACCAAAACAATTTAGATTCCTTGGTCACATATTAAATTTTTAATCAACTTTTCAAGATCCAAAAATGTCCCCCGTAGCTATAAGACCAAGTGTGAAAGAAATATGTTAAAACATGTGAAAAGCAGCACTGAAAAGAAGTTTTTGATGACAGGAGCTTTTGTCTTGCATTCAATGACTCTCCTCTGCCCACCAAAAACTGTTACATACCCACCGTACAGAGAACTTCTTACACTCTTCATAACTGAAATTACTTCCTCACTTAACATCCTCAGCGGATACAGCAAAATTTTGCAATCAAATTTCACCTGGTTGTTTTTTTTGCCTCTGAGCCAATCACATTTCCCCTTCCCTTTGCCAGGCAGGGATATTTACAGTCTATAGTGATTCACAGCAATTTTGTGAATTGTGCAAGGGTTTTCTGTCATTTTTTCAGGAAGCTGTAATTGTGTGTGTAAGTGCCTCTGTCTATAAGTGCAGAACACTAGTTCACAAAAATATCAGGGTCTAAATTAAGTGCTTATCTAACTTCTCATTATCTAAATGTCATAAAATTATATGAATTACATAGTGATCAGGTTTTAGTTCATGTTCCCTTTTTCTTTCTAACTGAAGATATTCTATTATTTAATTAAACAGTTTTTTGGGAAGAATGCATTTATTAAAACAATATTTGTAGATGTGCTTCCAAGCATTGGGTGTGTCTTGTAGAAAGAAAGAATGAAACTTCAGTAACCCTACACCTTCATGACGGTCAGTTCTCTCTGGATAATAACAATAATGCTTTGTTTCCCTCTCAGTTATGTCATTATTGCAAAGCTTAATTTTTCATTTATTATTTTTACCTTGTTTGGGGAATTTGTAATTGTGGCAATGGAAAAGTGCATGCATCTTGTTTGTCCAGAACAAAGAAGAATGTAGACGTTTTACAGATGAGTCAGTACCGAGGGTATCAGTTTTAGAAAGTAACTCAAACCTTTATTAGCTTGATCAGCTTAGCTGTGTGCTGCTCAGTCAAAAGTAGGGATGGCCATGGGACAGTGCTTGGAGCCACAGCCTGGCAACATTCTGTCTTCTGCCTACTTGGCACTTGTTAAACTTCATCCAAAAGTCTGGTCCAGTACAGGAAAGACATTGATACGCTGAAGCAAAGTCCACCAAGATGGTCAGGGCTGGAGCACTTAGCCGGTGAGAAGAGCCTGAGGGACCAGGCCTGATTCGGCCTGGGATAGAGACAGATTTAGAAGGACCTAATAGCAGCCCCCCAGTGTCTGGGTGGGGGATGGGAGTGGGGTGGGTGAGCAAAAAGACAGCGTTGCGCTCTTCACTGTGGGGCTTGGTGGGACGATGAGAGATAACATACAGAAGTTGAAAAAAGACACTTGGCTGGATATCAGGAAGCACTTTTTCACCACGAGAACAGTCAAAAAGTGGGAACAGGTTGTGCAGTCCCCACACTCAGGGGTGTTCAAAACCCAACTGGATAAAGCCCTGAGCTACCTGAGCAGCTGACCCTGCTTTGAGCAGGAGGTTGGAATAGAGATCACTCAAGGTCCCTTTCAACCTGAATGACTCTGTGGCCCTGTGATTCTATAGTTGCAAATAAAAATGATTTACATAGATTTATCTGTCAAAAATTGTCGAGGAGAGCCATTTAATTTAATAACTACCAGTTGACTCTTCACTTTTAACAGCTTAGGAGTTTTGCACAATGTACTGCAGTATGGATCACTGTTCATAAGAAATAGCTACCTCTTGAAAAAAAAAAGGGTATCATTTTACCATACTAAGGCAATGTTATCACAACCAAAAGGGTATGCATTTTATGCTGTGATATCTTGATGGAACATATGCTACCAACAAAACAAAGGTAGTTTTTGCCTTTATGTAGGTGACTACCTTTGATGTTACGATTAATTTGGGCTGGGCAAGCTGCCTTATAATTAAAAACAAGTCTTTGCTTTGCCAGACCTCAGATTTTATATTGTTGTAAACATCCTTCTAGTGCTGATAAACATAGCTAGTGTTTCAAGTTAACTTTCCACTGAGGGGTAGGAAGGCATTTCCTTCTCTCCTAGTTTCCTAAATGCATAGGTTAATTGGTTTTCACTGTGTGTTGGGCTATTTCAACAATGACCATATTTCCCTTATGCTGTGAGAAATTTGTGTCGTGCCTCCAAAGCATGGGTGATCCGAGCAAAACAATCAAAGAGGTTACACCTGGGGTTTGGGACCACTCTATCTCTCCCCATCCAATAGGGCTGTCTCCTTTCTCACACAGCAGCAGCTGCCAAATGCACTGGTTTCTGCATCTCCCACAGGGAGCTCTGGTGGACAGAAGGCAATGCTTCACTGTTTCTGCAGCATCTGCTCCTCCAGAAGTTGTTCTCATTTGCCTTTTGCAGAAAAAGCAGTGGGCTGTACTCATCTTGCAGGCCATGACTGGATCAGGATCATGCTACTTTCCTTTTGTGAAAAAGTCCCTTTGTACAAATGAAGAAAAAATACTTGGACAAAAAATGATATAGGCTAGTATAGGCTTTCCCTTTCGTTCTCAATTCTTCTTCCTCATACTAGCTCAGTTAATAGATTACCAAGTAATTCTGCTATTGAGTGCAAGACAGAGTTACTGAAAAGAGTCCCACAAGCCTTGGTATCACAAGCAAATGCATATGGCTGTCGTTTAGAGACAGACAGACTATGCCTCCAAATCTTGCACAGTTGTGATGCTGTACAGAAAGTTCCTCAAACACCGCTGAACTGCACGTAACTTAAAGAAAAAGAACATCAAGGTCAGTAAAGACAGAGAAAGGAAACCAGGGTATAAAAGAAGAAACAGATCTTGATTTTTCTTCTGAGACTGACTTTTCCCTCTTTTCTATAGTTTTAAGATATTGAATGCCCCTGGCACATAACCTTTATCGGGTACATCATGAATCCGTTTTGACTTTCTATTTTATTTAAAGGTAGATGTCATTGATTTTATTGACTACTCTGCTTCACAGCCAATGCAGGTGTTCTAATGAAACTTAGCACAAGTGTTACAGTCTTTTAAAATTAGCTTTTTTTTCTAACTACTGGTTTGCATAATTCAGAAATAATTAAGCATTCATGTAAAGGCATTTCACAAAGCAAGCTCA
The DNA here is from genome assembly GCF_965231255.1 of Vanellus vanellus. Lineage (NCBI taxonomy): Eukaryota > Metazoa > Chordata > Aves > Charadriiformes > Charadriidae > Vanellus > Vanellus vanellus. Next base: position 62,678,821 of record NC_138907.1, read on the forward strand.
AATACAGTCATAAATATACATACAGTTGGTTTTTTTTTCCTCTTGGAAGGAAACAAATAGTCTTACAGTGATGGATTTAATTTATTCATAATAATCACCAGAAATTTGCATATGATGAGCAAATTTTCCAAATGCAACGTGTTGCAAGAATTGCACTATTTTTAAAATGAAATTGCCGGAGCTTTTAAACAAAGGAATTTTTTAATAGCAACTAAGAAGTATTTACTAAAAAAGAATATTGCTTTTCCTGAAGATCAGAAAGGACCCTTGTACACTATAAGCTACAGAAATGTGTCCATTTTCTGAGAAGAAAAGGCTTTGTTTGCTGGTAGCGCTTGTTTAATATGGATCAAGGGATTATGTTGTCTTTACTTGCCCTTTAGCGTAAAGGTTCCAAATTCAAGTTTCACTCTTTCATGTGCTAAAATTTCTCCTCTATAGGTGGAAGAAATCCTGCTGAAGAAGAAAATATACGTTTCAGAAAATGTCTGAAAAGCTATAGGAAAATTTTGGAGCCACACACCACATAATATTATTCCAGAAAAAAGTTAATTGTCTTCCTGAATGGCACTCAGTACTGGATTTGCTCAGGGAAGAGCCATCCAAAGGGCTGCCTTCTAAAACGGTGGCTGAGTAGCCATTGATCACAAGAGGTGCAAAAGCAGCTCATCACACGTATGTGTGTGTTCTTATCACAGTATCACAGTATCACAGTATCACAGTATGCTAGGGATTGGAAGGGACCTCAAAAAATCATCTAGTCCAATCCCCCTGTCGGAGCAGGAACACCTAGATGAGGTTGCACAGGAAGGCGTCCAGGCGAGTTTTGAATGTCTCCAGAGAAGGAGACTCCACAGCCTCCCTGGGCAGCCTGTACCAGTGCTCTGTCACCCTCACTGAGAAGAAGTTTCTTCTCAAATTTAAGTGGAACCTCTTGTGTTCCAGCTTGAATCCATTACCCCTTGTCCTATCATTGATTGCTACTGAGAAGAGCCTGGCTCCATCCTCATGACATTCCCCCTTTATATATTTATAAACGCTAATAAGATCACCCCTCAGTCTCCTCTTCTCCAAACTAAAGAGACCCAGCTCCCTCAGTCTTTCCTCATAAGGGAGGTGCTCCACTCCCTTAATCATCTTAGTTGCCCTACGCTGGACTCTCTCCAGCAGCTCTCTGTCCTTCTTGAACTGAGGGGCCCAGAACTGGACACAATATTCCAGATGCGGTCTCACCAGGGCAGAGTAGAGGGGAAGGAGGACCTCTCTCGATCTGCTAACCACCCCCCTTCTAATACAGCCCAGGATGCCATTGGCCTTCTTGGCCACAAGGGCACAGTGCTGGCTCATGGTCATCCTGCTGTCCACCAGGACCCCCAGGTCCCTTTCCTCTACACTGCTCTCTAACAGGTAGCTCCCCATCCTATACTGGAACCTGGGGTTGTTTCTGCCCAGATGTAGGACCCTACACTTTCCCTTGTTGTATTTCATTAAGTTATTCCCTGCCCAAATCTCCAGCCTGTCCTGGAGTGCCTATGGGTGCCTATGGTTCTTATGGGTGCCTATGTGTTCATAGTTTGCTTTGCCATCATTCAGGACTACCCCTTTCTTACACTGGATTATGCAGAAGGGTTAGAGGCCCCTGGCAGCTTCCTCCTGGCTGCATGCTTCAATGAAGTTATGCCCATATGTGAGTGTCTCATACTGCTTCTGACCTCAGAGATCTGTGTGTGAGATGATATATGCTTCGGAAGATGACTGGAAGGGTAGTTGTAGGACAAGAACTTTGGCGTTAGTTTTTAGAGACAGCATAGATGTGCTAGGTGTAACTTAAAAGAAAAAAAAGATAGTTCCTTCCCCAAAGAACTTATAGTCCAAATACAGGACAGTAATAAGAAAGGTGGGTAAGCAGGAGGTAAAAGGAAGATGATCACTATTTGGTGGAACTATCATTATGGGGCTTTGAGTTCCATTCCTTCCTTAGCAATAGGAAGCAATAGTTATTGTTAAGATCTTTTCAGTTCTGTATTCTGTAAAGTATTTGTTGTAAAGTTGGATTATTTTGAGGTTGGGTGACGCATGAAGTAAAATTAAGAAATGAGAGAGAAAAGGTTTAAGTAATGAGTACAGAGAATGATAAAAAGTTTAAAAAGGAAAGGAAAAAGGAGAGTTGTGGGACAGCTAGGGGGAGAACACATGGAGAAATAAGTGGGAATAAAACACCTTTTGTGGCTGGAGCTCATTGGACTATGTTTCTTTTCCATCCTGTTTACTAAGAATTGTTTCTGGAGCAGGATTTGCAATGTGAGTCCAGTGTCCAATATGTGAGAACTCCAGCTTCAAAACTTGGTACCTTCCTGTATCAGGAAGCTTGCAGGAATCTAATGGTTACATTTGGATCACACTGATAAAATAGTACATTACACACCTATAATAATAGTAGTAGTAGTAGTAGTAATAATAATGATGAGGCTGATGAGGATGACGATGAAGAATGTAATGAGTGTATGTCGTTGTTCCTGGCTGTATTACAGATTTGAGGTGACGCACTTGTTTTGAAGGCCTATTGCATTCTGCTAAGGTAACTTCTGCCTACAGCACATTTAGCCAACAGGGAAAAACTGTGTGTTGAAAAGCAAATACAATGATTGTCATTGTTGGTAGAAGACACAGCTGTAGCTTCCCACTTATTAGGCTGAAAATGCATCCTGTACTGTATTGCTTTGGGCTTTGTCAGCATACACAGTGTGCATTTTTGATACAACACAGGCTGATCTAACCAGACACAATGTGACCCATGTAACAAACGGCACTAAAAAGAGATTTGCTTCTGTAATGGCTAAAACCAGGCAATTCCTTTGACAACAGCATTTGCAGCTGCCCTTTCATATTAAAGATAACTATGCTTATTAATAAGTACTTGACACTGCATCCGTATTGAATTTCTGCTTGTTTGTTCATTCAGAAATTGGAAACGTCACCAACGTGATGTTTCGGAGACATTTGCAAGCTTCGTAGAACACCACATGTAGATCATACTCTGCCTATTGGGACCTACTGAAACATCACAGCAGTTTTCAGACATGCAGTTATACTTTGTCCATTTTGTTCTCAGTAACAGCAGCATATTGTAGACATACGCAGCCATTAAAATCAGGAATTGCTTTCTGCATACTGGAAAAAAATGTTTATGTAGTTCTTTTTATGAGGAGGGAAAGAATGTGCTGACCTAGTCAATACGCTTCTTTGGCATCAACGGTTCTAGTTACAGACCTGGCACTACAAAATGCAGCGCTGAACTGTGCTTATTGGACAACTGTTGCCAGTCCAGCCATTCACAGAGTCAGCGTTTCTCCTCTTGCAGAATGACTATGGCCACAGTGCTGGAAATGAGAAGAACTTGCTCTCCTAGCTGTTCCCACTTGAGATAGTTGGGAAGATATTCTGCGGTGGCTCAGAGACAAACAAATACCCTTGACAACACCTCATAGAGGGAAAGCTACTTTTAGATTTGCTTAGTCACAGCCAAAACTCTCAGGGCCTGCATGAGTTGACAGAAACAGGGGGCTAAAGTCTCCATAAGCCACCTGTAAGCCACGGAGCCGCTGCTGTCGGACAGAGCCAAGAGCTTAAGGAATGCTTATTATGCACAGAAGCAAAATAGGAGACAGCAAGAGAAAAAAAGGAGGAAAAAAAGGGATGGCAGTTGATTCATGTACTGTTCCAGCTCCCGGGAATTTGCTGCCGACACGATGCACCCAGCTGAAGGTACACTGAGGACAGCTTGCACCTTGCAGTAAGCATCCTGCCCAGCTCCCTGGTGAGCCAGCCATACTCCTGCTCAGCCTACACACTGTATTTCGCAAACATTGTCCAAGGCTGCTTAAATCAAGGACAATTTTATTAATCTGATAAATTACACTGGAAACAGAAGTTAGGAACCATTCATTTTTATTCTTGTCCAGGAGACGCTGTTTGTTGAATGTTTTGTTTTTGACCTACTGTCTTGCAAATCGGGGAAACTTCTGAATTTTAGCAGGGTCTCGGGTGCCTGATTCTGAAAGGAAATATTGCCTTGGTATGCAGAAAATGTCAAAAGGCAGTCCTTGATTTTAAAATCAGGTACAGTCGTGGGTGACTTATGTTTTCATTTTATGGAAATTTATCGTCTGTAAAAGTGGGCTTAATAAGTCAACACAGACCATAAGCAAACAGTTTGTGGACGTCCTTTTCTTAACACAGATTTGCAAAAACCACACAACCCAGGCAGGCAGTGAGGTATAAAGAACATTTCACTATGAGCTACAGTGCTTCTTCCCTACATCTCTTGCCATCAGCTGTGGTGCCATGCTGTAATCCTTCTTCCACAGCCCTTCAAATACTACAGATACAACCTGCTATTTAACATACATTACGACTGATATATTCACTTTTACAATCAGAGTCTTGTTATTTGTAATTGCTTAATCCTGATAGTAGAACAAGAAAGATTATCCACAGTAGAAACACAAAGTGATAGTGTTCCTAGAAACAACTATCGAGAGGAAAATGCTGTTTGAGGAGGACAAAGGGTTGGATTTGGGTCTTGAGTCCTGTATGGCTGAATAGCTTCTTCACAGTAGCTCTTGTCAGTGAGGCACAGTTTAATATTGTCCCAGTTAAAGGGAAGTTTTCTTGCATGCTGGGGGAAAAAATATGTTGTTTTGGGTACAACATGGGCTACTTCCATGCACTTTTCCCCTGAGGACGAAGTCATACATTAACTGTGTGATAAAACTCCAACAGAACATGCAAAAGTCATATTTAATGAACTGAAAAAAACCCCAAAGAATGTAAATTTTGGGGACTAGAGAAATAGAATTCAAAGCCACTGATGTCTGTATATAGCCTCGCAGAGCTGCGCAGGCAAGAGGAAACGCTATGTGTTGGGACCTAGGTAATATTTAGTCCTTCTGAACTTGGCCAGCACTACAGGGATGGAGTAAGCAGTGGAGAACATATAAGTAAAGGAAATATGAATGTAGTGAAAATAGATGTGTTCCCGAATGTTTTGCATAGCTTATGTTTTCCAACCCTCAGCACTTCCTATGAACCAGAACATTTCTTATTCATTGAACTTCTAGTTGAAAAACACTGTAAGGCAATAACATTTATTTGGAAGGCAGTTTGGAAGCCACTTAGCTATCATCATTTATCCTGTTCCCGCTGTCTGCTAACAGAGTTCTTGAGCTCTTTTAGAACTTTTTTGTTATGTTTACAGTTTAAAAGTTTCCACGGTAGTTTATGCTTCCCAGTTTCAGATGTTTCTTCATTAGGATTGTGGTTTTAGTTGCGTTCTTACCAAAGGGTAAGTATACAAACCTGTGTTTGGAGCAATGCTAACGTTGTCAAAAGGCATATCTTTTTGGTAGTCCAGGCACAGTAAGTTCCCATGTGCTTAAAATACACTGTCTGGACCCATTTTCTGTAACAGATCCATCTATTCAAAACACATAGGCACAAGTTAGGCTTCTGGTTAGAAGATACATGTACACAAATTATACAGTTATTTCAGACTCAAGAAAATCACTAAGCATAATAAACCACAGAAAAGTTACGGTAACGGGATAATACAGTTACTTGACTGAAGTTTAGCATATTTTTTTCAGCCAACATTGGTGGTTAGATTAGATTTTGCTGATGAGGTTCAAGCAACTTTTATGCACTGGATGGCAACCCAGTGCTCAAGTTTAGGAGAAAGTTCTACAAACAGTTGAGTTTGTGGCACAGGGGCAGAGGCAAGAAGAAAGAGAGGGCACTGCTGGGCTTGATTTATTTGTGAAAAAGAAAGGTAAGGAGAGGTGACAAGAAGGTGACAGGCCCAGTCCTCTTTCTTCTCATTACTATGGAGTTATATGGTGACATTCTGCATCTCAAAAAGTTAAAAAAAGCGCATACAATTAAAAAATACATGCATTTTTATATGTATACTGACATATCTTTATGTATGCATACAGCTGAAATCTACTTACATTTCTTTTTTAGAGAAGCGTCATTTGGTATTAGACCAGCAAAGACACATTGAACTGTAAAATGATGTAAAAGTAACACTGCTCAGGATCTAGAAAGAAAATTGAAATACATGAGAAACTACCATGATTTTTAGCCATTCATGCTTTTGCACACGTAATTCTACAGAAGAATGAGTGTTGTGCTCAGGCTAGTTTTCCCTCTCTCAGCTATTTGTACCACAGCAATCATAGTATCTAGGTGCCAGTTTTGACAAAATTTCACTGGGAAAGAAACAGTTATTATAGGTTTCATTGTGAAATAACTGGTTATGTGTCAGCAGCTGCTGTAGAGAACAGCAAATACATCAGTGACTGTACAGAATGAGTGTTCGAGAGATTTGGAAACACATCACTGAATGCTGGAGAGACAACAGACAGTGTAGAAAACCCTACTGTATTCCTGTTCTGCAGAAGATGTATTTCCCCAAGAAACACCTTTAGAGAGATCCTCAAAGGGCTAAGTTTGATACAAAGAAAACACATTCCTGAAAACCAGAATCTTGGTATACATTTATGTCTTTCAGAATACACGAGAATTAAATATACCTCATTCAATTACCTTTGGGGGGTGTTATGGGTATTATAATCAATTCCTGAATTCTAGGAAAATCTCAAATTCAGATGACAATATTGATTTGGCAGAGACAACTAGTGATAGTTATAGGCTGATGCAGCAATTAATGTTTTAGCAGATTTATATACAACAATAGTTGCATTATTTTGTAGCTACCACTAGTGTAATCTGTAAGTTTGATACAGTAGTCATTTGCTAAAGTAGGTAGTCATCTGATACTTGTGTATTATCTTATAAAAATGGATCATTAAATCAATTACCAGGTAGTACATATCACAATACTTACAAGTACAAACTATATGGGTGTGTATATTTATAGTGTGACCTTGGTACTTTAATTCAGCTCTGGGAGCTCATGTTTCTAGAATTTCACTGCTCATAGATATGTTAGGAAAGTAAGAAAGACGTGCATTTCTCCTTCTTGTGAAGAATATTATCCACTGTAATTACAAGTTATGCAGCTATGTATGTCTTTAACAGCCAGACCTCTTTCTACTGATGAACTCATTGAGGAAATAGTTTATTATCACACATATTTCTTCAAAACATAGTATTTAATTCTTCTAATAAAAAATACCCATATTCTGACATGAAGTGTATACAAGGCAAAAGAAAAAGTTCTTATTCTTACCTGAGCCATCAGTTGGTGCCATACCTGCATAGGCAGAATGCCGTTGTCTCTGTGGCCATTATTCCTCTACAGTATTTTAAGTAGCTATTTTCTGTCATGGGCTGATTTTCAGAGGGAAAAAAAAACCCACAAGCCATTGAAGTTTAAAGCAAAACTTCCAGAGGTAATTTGAAAGGTCTGAGGAACAACACCAATGAAGATGTTCATGGTCTAGAATACCCTTGCAAGCCAGGGCACGTATCCAGAGCTTGATAATCAAGAAGTCTGACTGCTGAAGCCCTGGTGGTATCAGTGTGTCATTCAGCTATTCCTGTGAAAACTGTGATGATGCAATTTTGCTTATATTCTGAGTAGTTTTGAGTAGCTTATCAACTACTGTGTGTTGCTTTTCACCTTCCTGATTATTCAGAGTTTTTAAGACAAATGGCCGGATCACATTGGGATGTGTCTTTGGTTTTTTTTGGGTTTTTGTTAGTTTGTTTGGTTATTTTTTTTATATTCAGGCCATTCAAGGGATATTTTTACTGTTGCTCTGACATGATTTTCATACCTCTAAGCAATATCAGAAAAATGCCTTTAGTTTCTAAGCTATGTCTAGTGATGTCAATTTTGTGTATGTTCTTTATACTAAACACAAAGTAAAAATCAAGAACTTGTCAGCCTGTAACTTCAGCTGTACGTGCTAAGTGTAATTTTGAATTATATGTTCATTCAAAACATTGAAAAACATTCAGAAAACATTCTTTATCTACAATAAATGTCTCCATGTTTTTGTACATTGTTAACATCTGTACTCATAAAAGGAGAGATTTAGTGAAGTTTGGGCTTTCCAGTTCATAAATGCCAAAAGAAAAAAAAAGGGGGGAAGGGGGGGGGGGAAGGAAAGAAAGAGAAAAAAAGAATAAAAACAACATAGAGGAAAAGTTAACTTTAACAATCATTTTTCTTTTCTGTTCACTTCAAATGTAGTTTCATTTTAAGTTTTGGGCACATGTTGGGGTCATTTCTTATTTTATCAAAACTGTTTTCCCATCTTAATTAAAATCAGTGGACTATGCAATTCTGTTAGATTGGAGGAAAGGAAAATTTGTTAATTTACATTTAAATAAAACTGATTTTCTGAACTTCTGATATAGTAGCATTTTTAATATCTTGTGCTTCATATTATATTTATAAGTGGTACCACTGGAATTATGGGGAGTCTTGGCTCGCATTTCTGACTGTTATCCTTCATAATAGTAGTGCTTTTGTAGCCATGGTAGTCTAAGAACAAAGTCAAGAAAAAGTTTACTGTTGGAGGTAATATTTTTTTATCAAATCTATTGGTATAACTGGATGAAGAGGCAATTTGAAGAAGAAATTTTCTCAAACTATTGTCCATTTTTTCCAGCTGTTCCATTTCGTCTAATTGAAAATATCAATTAATTACAGCTGAGAATATATTAATTCTCTTGTGATGCCTTGAGTGGTAACTTTCCTGCCTTGATATTTCACGATTATCAAAGAGTTTAAAGTTAACTTCCAATTGATAGATTCTGAAATATTCAATAACTAAAGTGAGCAGGAACTTTATTTTTTTTCTTTACCCTTTCATTTGCTTATTTTTTTCTTTTCTCTCTTTTTCCTTTTTCTTTACTACTTGTCACTAATCTTACCTCTTGACTTCTAGGTTTCATTACTTGTACTTTAGTAGTCAGGGCATTCAAATATATGCAGCCAGAGACCCTTTATAGTACAAAGGAAGCAGTAAAGAACTTCAATTACCACCTGAACTACTTGTAATTAACAGGAATTCTCTGCAGTACAAAAAGATGTGAGATTTACTTACAACACTGGGACACTATGAGGTATGTGGAGATGCACAAGAAGTTTAAATTTGCTGCTTTTAGTATTCAAGTAAGAATCACTGGGCAGAGAAGCTTCCTTAATTATTTTCTATTTAAGAGTGCTTTTTGCATGGAAACCTGAAGAGGAAACTTCCTCACATTTAATTTTGTGCTGTGATATGTCCAAACAACTTCATTCTAACAATCCTTTTGGACTTACCACAGTTTCATGTTGAATAATGCTTAAGCTAGTTTGCAGCTCATAATGTGTATTTATGGGTTCAGCATTAATAGTGACTGGAAATGCTTCACTGATCTGAAGGTAGTGTAATATTTTTGAGAATACTTTTAGTTTAGATTCAGTTGCTGTCACTGAATATAGAATTAGAAAGAAACAATTTTCCATCTGGTGAAAACAGAAGGATTTTGGAACATTTTCTAATTGAATTGTAATAGAAAGTAAAAAAGAAATTATGTGACAAAATATAAATAATTCTAAAATATTTTATCCAGTAGCAGTTATTATCAATCGTTATAATAGATTTTCTAACATAAAAACATTGTTTTAAAACATGGAAAATCAGAATTCCTTTTTAAAAACTGTCAAAGAGAACTTTCTGATTATTTAAAAAAAAAATTTGAATCCTAGAAATTAATTCAAACTGACTTTTCTTTAGGGATGTCAGGCATATGTTTTTACCTGATGTCCTGGAATATTTATCCAACAAAAAAGAATGTAGGTATTAGTTTGGTTTTCATGGATATTCAAGTCAACTGCACACTTGCGTAATTTTGTTATTGCAAGAGCCTATCAGACTTATTGTAGAATTGTTGTCTATCTTTGCAATGAATGCACAATAGAGCAACTTTCTCGGGACTATTTCTCTGGACGATTATATAGGAATTCTTGCTTTTCCAGTAAAAAAGTTTTCATTTTGTCAAATTGCTATTTCTTGTTGGTGACAACATATATTAGATTTGTTAATGATACTGGAAGTGCCTTTTCTTTTCCATTCACATCCTCCTTTGAAGCAATTAACTAATCTAGGGAAGTTGGTTGCTTGATTTTCTCATTGTTTGCAGTCAATGTGACTCTGAAGTCAGGCAGTAAAAAAAGAGACAATGAGTGCTTCATTTAACGCTATCAACATCAATTATACATGAGCTCCCTTTACCTAGGAAATGTGAATGCTCAGACTAGATCTTAAACTCTGGTCCCAAGAGAACAGGCAAACAGTCATTCTGCCTGGGATAATGATGTTCTATATAAAGCAACAAAATGCTACCTGGATTCTCCTAATACTATATTGTACAAATTTAAATATTGCTCAGGTTCAGGGAGGTTTTTCCACCATATGGAAACACTTGAAGGTAGGCTTAGATACTCAGATTCTCAATGTTATGTCTTAGATTTGAGAACTCCCAATAGCTTAGTGACAGTTCTGCATCTAAATCTTCTTGTATCATTCCCAACCAATGCCTAGTGAAAGATGATATGCATAAAAAAAAAAAAAGACACTAATTAAAAAAAAAGAAAAAAGAAGGGAAAAAAAAGATCTTACAACTGAACTCTCTTTCTGTCTCTAGGAAGCAAAGAAAGAAAGAAAGAGATAAACTGAATTATTTCAATGCAAAAAAGGGAATAGCTGTGTTTTAAACATTTGGGGCCAGAAAACTAACCCTTAGGATCTTTTTTAAAGCTGCTAAACCATTTACAGATGCAGCCATCCATACCCAAGACAAAGTCAGTGATAGCTTTTGAGACTAAGAGAGTTATGTCCTTAGGTAAGGTTGACTTTTCTCTTTCTCTGCAAAACAGTTTGTAGTGAATTTAAATTTTCTTAGCTTGAAACTTACCGGAACATGGTGTCATCCTCAGTTACTGATCGATTTAATTATGCTCTGCAACAGAACTTGCCAATAAAACAAGGTGTGAGGTACTGTTACTGCAAGAAGCTTGGAAATTTCAGAGAGAAATGCAATGTACTTTAAGTGTCTATTCCCCACACACTCATTACCTATTAATATTGGATGAAACTTCTTGTCAAATTCATTGTCATGAACAGTCTGTTTCCGTGGGTGTAATATCAGGCAGTTATGTCTCATACGAAGTTAACGTTTATCAATTAAAAGAGTTTTACTACCTTAAAATTGATTCACATTTGCGTGTTGCAACTATATGTATCTAACATCCTGCTGAACCTACCCATGCATTCATGTGTACAATACAGTTTTGATTCTTACAGATATTGTGAACATTTTTTAGCTAAACATTATTTTCTTCTTTATTTATGAAACGCTGAATATTTGGGGGTTTTAAGAAACATTTCCCATTTCTCAGTGTATTAGGGAAAAAATATTTGGGGGGGTTATTAAATTCTGAGTGTTACTGAATGTATATTTCAAAAGGGGAAGTGCAGAGCATGGCAGGGCAGCAAAGGTAAGAGCAGAGCAAGGTGAAACAAAGTAAAGAGCAACATCTGAAGTTTATTTATAATTGTAAACAGGAAATAAATGAATAACGCTGAAAATAGATAGATAAATTATCTGCCCGGCTACACAGAAAAGTATTGACAGTGCAGTATAGACACTTTATGTCAAGTATACTTCATTTTCCTCTGTCAAACCTAATCAATCATTTGTCACTATCTGTGATACTGCATTTCAGAAATGCAAACTGAATATAGATAAATTCGCTATATACAAGAATACCATATATCAAAAGATGCACCTACATAGCATATTTAGCAAAATCGTCAAAGCAGTGTCCTTCAGCTGGAAGGACAGTGGCAAATATTAAAAATGTACCAAGACAGAAATAAGAATACTTGAGCTTGTAACTGAAAAAATATTATCCAAAAAATACCCTGTGTCATCAGTATAAGAATTTCACTCATTTCCTGAAGGTGTGAGTCCTGATCTTGCAGAGGCTTAAGTACATTCTCAGAGGAGTCCCACTAAGTAGGCAGTAAAACTGATTGAAGTTGAATGAATCCCTTTTTTAGCGGTTACAAATAAATATGGCTGCCATAAGAACATCTTTGGTTTGTTTTGATATAGCTAGTCAGTACAGATGAGGTCTCCTTAAGGCTGAAGGTATCTAACTTGAAGTACTATCCAAGACCATTGTGAAGGCTTATATACTCCCTTTATATTGTACAAGAGAAATTCCATGCCTGGAAACAGGAATGGGAAGATCAGGCTGCGGAGTGGAAGGCAAGCTAGGGGTCTCCTAGGAGAAACAGCGCTAAGAAGAAACGTCCTGAGGCTTTCATCCCTTCAGTTCCTGGAGTGACAGTTCCTTTCTCAGTGTCTAGGTTAAAACTTGTCAGAAATGTAGGAAAAGAATTTTGCCACTTCAGCATGAAAAGCCAAGTCAAGGTTGATTCCACTACAGAAATGAAAAGAGAAAGAAGAGCTGAGATAGAGGTGTCACACAGGGCAGGTTTCCCTTCTGTTGATTCCTGTTGGTGCTGGCGATGGGCAGTGGGGGATAATTCCCAGGACACAGATCAGAGACTGTCCCTCCTAGGGTGGTCTCTCTCTACCCTCCCCCAGTTCTCTTCTTCTACAGTGGTAGCCACCTTCCCACACCTCCAGCCCATCCAAGAGTGGCAGAAGCACGGCCCAGCCTAATTTTAAGGACTGGTGAAAGGCAAAGCACATCATAGAAGAGCTGTTAGCATTTTGTTGCTGTAGCAGTTGGTAATTAGACAATGGCTTATTACCTTGCCCCTAGGGCCCATGCGACCAGCATCCTCCGGGCACTCTCCTAAGAGAGGGCCTGTTATGTATGAAACATAGGAATGATTCTACCTTAAACTGAAACAAAATATACATATCACATTTGGTATTTCTATTTGTGATGGAAAAGCAAATCTTTAGCAATTTTTTGAAGTACTCTGTTATTGGGTTACAGAATTGTGATTTGATGGCAAAAAAGTTAGCCACTTTTTTTACAAAGTTGACTTGAAAGAGTTAAAAATTAATGTGACTTTTGAGCTTTAATTTTCTGACCAAAGAATCAGTTTCAAGATATCTGTAGCTATTTTAGTTGCTTCTTGTTAGTCCATATATATCAGTAAATCTAGCAATGAAAATAATTAGGTAAATCTGTTGCGTTCCTCTCCTTTTCCTTTTTCTCTTATTATCATTGTTCTCAATTATGTGACTATTAATGAGTGATTACAATTAAATTTTATCTTGACTAGTACAATAACCACTGCTGTAGCTTGCTTTAATTTTCAGATCTGCTCCCTTCATAAGTATGAGGGAACATGACAGAATTTTGAAAGAACACGTGAAAGCCCAGATGCTTTTTTCCACACATGTGGGTCTTTCTCTGTTTTTAAAAAGTGCACTGGGTTTTCTGAAATGTTCATTAAATTTCATTGCAGTAGAAAATACAAGCACTTGCTAGCTCAGGCAAATAATTTAAAATATGTACTAACTGAAATTTAAAACAGGAACAATTTCTTGTTACAATTCTGCTGAAGATGTGAAAAATGAGTCATTGTGCTACTGTTCTCTTTTCTCCAAAAGAAATGAATGACATTGTAAGAGAAACATCTGTATTAACATATAACACTTACTTTGTTAAAAGGAACAGATAAAAGACCAAATATTCATGATTACCTATCATGTTGAGGACACAGGAGATTTTTTTCTTAAATAGCTACTTTTTCAAATTACTTGATTTGATTTTTTTTTTTTTAATTCATAAACAAAAAAAAAAAGGCTCAGGACAATTCTTTCACACCAGGAAATATTGAATTCCATTTTTTTTAGGTAATTGTAATGCAAAAGTTACCCCATGACTGAAGTCAATCATAGTGTTTGTTCATGTATCTTTAACGTTTTCTTCTTGAAAATGAATTTATTATAATTTACCACAAATACTGCAATAATATTTCATACTTTTTATTGAAAGTTTAATTCACTCTTACAGAAAAAAAAAAAAAATTAGGAACCGAAAGTCTGGAATGAAAGTGGTGCGGTTTGTGTGTTTTTTTTTTTTTTCCAAAAACATATGTTAATCTTACTTAAATAAATTCAGTCAAGATGCACTGTTCTATATACTGCTCTACAGTACAGTATCCTAACACTCGATGTTTTCACAGGGATGAAACTCCTTGCTTTGGATTTCACAAAGACTGTTGTAATGTCCATTAGTTCTTTTTCAGTGTGACTTTTAGTCTCAGTAAAGAAAACCGGAAGGTTAAAATAAACAAATAGATCAGGATGACTAGATTGTACAGAAAAGTGCCAAGAGAAAGGAAGGGATTACAGTTTTTGTGCTTTTGAAAGTTACTAGATTACAGGGACTGGCAAACAGACTAATCATTTGCATATGTATCTGACATATGATTATGCCTCAGATGATTTATGTAAGGCCTTGACAGGCTACAGTGATGAGCATGCTGGAAATACGATAGATGGATGAATGGAAGGTACTCAGTGAGGTGAATGTGAATTGGAAAGTCAATATCAATTTGAAAATCAATCAGCAAGAATAAGACTGCTCAGTTTGTGTGCACAAAATACTGCGCTAAGGGCTGTCTGTAAAGGCGAGGTGGAGATTTCCGAATCCTACAGAAAATATTGTCTCCACCAGTGTTCAAATGTTTGCAGTAAAATATGTGTGATTCAGTTGTTTATAGCTCAGGAAATCACAATCATTTCTATGGCAGAACCTTCTCTCCCATTGCCAGGAGCCTGCCCCGTCTATCTAGGATTTAGAGGAGACTCATTTCCCTTTCAGCAACATGAGAAGGGCAGGGTGGCTGTAACTCCCTGACCTCTGGCTGAGAAGCTCACCGTAAGCCAATTCTTTAGATAGCTGTTTTGGTGGAGACACTTGGCTGCCCTCATCTCCGTGCCACTTTGAAAGGGTTAGCAGGAGAAAAAGCCCCATTGTTCTTATTCCAAATAACCCAAAACATATAAAGCACTCTCAAGAAACTGCACCTATTTATACAGAAAAATACTTAAGGCCAGTCATTGTCTCTTGGTGTTTTTGTACAGCCTTGTACAATAGGACCCCACTGACTGAAGCTTTTAAAATTACCTTTAATAGAATGCATCCATAAATATATTAAAGACCATTAGGGTTAAAAGCCAGGAGCTCTAAACTTAGGAAATACCAGAATTAATGCTGATAGGGCTTAATTTAGGATATACATCATCAGTTCATTGAACGCTATACTATTTCTGATTGACTCCTAGCTTTGTGAGTTGCTTGGGAAGGCTTATGCTCAGCAAATGAGAAACAGTTCAGTATTTCATTTTGCTCCCTTTGTTCAGGGGTTGGCGCCGTGCTTTGTTTACTACATACTATTTAGCTGAGCCTCTGAATACAGAATTATTTATATTCTCACGAGTTTTCCTGTGACACCTACTGCTATAGAATTTGAATCGTAGAATCATAGAATCATAGAATGGTTTAGGTTGGAAGGGACCATAAAGATCATCTAGTTCCAACCCCCCTCCAAGGACACCTCCCACTAGACCTGGTTGCTCAAAGCCCCATCCAACCTGGCCTTGAACACTTCCCATTAAGTAAGCAGGGAGGTAAGATCCATGTCTACTTTTTTCAAAAGCCTGCAGTCGTTTTGGATGCCCAACTGATGGCCAAAGATGGCCTGATTTGTTAGACAACTTATTGCATTGCAGCATTATTTATCCAAAGTACAACTTGTGGTGCAATTCAATAACAGATGTAGGAACATAGTGTTTCTGAGAGTCAGATATGAAATCTTTGGGGACACTAAAAAGAACATTCATTTGAAAATCAATTTCTAGGTGACTTACCTAAGACTATGTTAGGACATTCTCATGGAGATGGGTATAAATGCATTTCTCCTAGGCAGTTCTAGCTGTCTAAACCATAATTTGTACTTTCTTTTCCTAGAATTCTTTGCTTCATGTTTGCACAATAAGTAGGGGAAGAGTTCCTATGACAAAGTCCTACTCAGAGTAATTCTAGCGTATTCCAGGGAACGAAAGTAGAACTGTTAGGCTGAGGAGAAGAGGATGAGAAAACGAAGAAGTGCAAATACTGTACTTCCAAGAGGAGCTTCATGAACTTCAGTATGCAGCAAAAAGAATGATAAAAAAGGAAATGATAAGCTTACAAGGTCCATTATCTTTGTTGTCACAAATGGTAAGTAAACAGGACTGGAATGAGAAGCATGCACAAAGAAGCTCACGGAAGTAGAAGGCTTCCTTGTCCTGCTACAAAAACGAGGTATACATTCTTCACATTTTTAGTATGGAAAACATGCCACTTACCACTCCATATCTCCTGAACATCCATCTCGCAGTGTTTGTATACTAAAGTGGAATCTCCTTCCTAGGGACTTAGCGGTATTAAACACCTTTCCGGCTATAATTATCATTAACTTACTGTCTGCACTATGTTGCTGGCATTCTCTGCACGCTGAAGAACAGATACTCAGAGGTCTGTCACGATCACAGTGGTAAAAACATAGAAAGAGTAGCTAGGTGCTCTGTAGTTCACAATCTTACTTTGCTTTCTGTTCAGAGAGCCACATACATGCCCAATCTGGGCAGGAGGAGAAAGTGAGGAGTTGACCAGCCAGCTCACATTATAGCATTGACTATAAAGCTAACATGGTATCAAAAGGGATATACTGTTAAGGTTTCCGTAGGACCTCTCTCCTTGGTAGACAGAAATTCTCATCTGGCTTCCCAATTTTAAGATGCCTTTGCCATCTTTAATTCATCTTCTGTTTGTACTTTAGATTTTTTCCGAAATCAAAATATTCCCAAAACATAAAGGCTTCCAAATGGAAATACCGTACGTCTCTAAATGTCATCTTATTTTCATCTATCCTGCCAGACTCCAAGTTTCGGAGTCTGATTTGAGTTATATCAATATGATACAATTTGGAATGCATGTGTGTAACTGTTTCACCAAAGCCACCATAATTTGCACTGAGGGATTATGTCTAATGAGGTCACCAGATTCACTTCTATCTTCTACAATTTTAAATCGAGTTGCCAACATTTACGGTTTCCCATGCTTGAAATATTTAATGTAAGTGCTAAAACTACAAAAGTGATTTCTTGAAGACTGCGAACAGTCTTAATGTAGTTCGTACTATAAATTACAAGTGGGCTATGCTAAAACTGTTCGTGTAGGTAATCAACCCATATTCCATAAGAGGGGATCTTGTTGCAGTGTTAGTCACTTTTTCGAAAAGTTCAGTGTAATCTAAAGACATAATGCTACCTACTACGCTGGTTATTCTTCAAAGCTCCCTAGGGGCATCAATTTTTATGGAGTTAGTTTACAAAATCCCCAGATATTTTTGGAAAGTCTAAACCCTTTTTAACTCCTACTGTGTCCAAATAATCGTTATTGCAGTAAGGCATTATGAAGGTTCTGCTCTCTTAAATTTGCAAAACATCTAATTCAAGAAATGATGCTCACAAGTTGATTTTACTAAAATTCCCATGACAGATAATAGATAGATACAACCCAGAATACGGGCCTGTTAGCTTCCTTCCTCTAGGTTATACTTCCCCAGACCATCTAAAGGTACTCTTTCTAATGCAGCCCTCGAAAGACATTTTAACAGCTATAATGAAAAAGATGCTTTCTTGCTTTAATTAATACATGTGCATAATTTCAAAAACGACTTCGTTGTTGCTTTCATTAGTCTAATTTTTTCTGGTCATAGTGAACACTGCCTATGCAATTTTCCAATTAAAATTACAATTCTGTGACTGTAATTGAAGCTTTATCTACTGATCCATCAATTCAGTACAGAAAATGATCTGAATGTTACAGCTTGATTACTTTTTCCTAAATAGCCATCAACGTTATATATTCTATTCTAAATATAACTGCACAAACCTATGTAAAATAGATGTATTTATTATTCAAACAAAATGTTAACCAATTTCTCAGCAGCACATACACAGAACCTCTCAAAAACTAGACCCGTTGTCCATCTTTAGAACATGTACCTTATGTCAGTCTCTCGAATATGCCTCAAAGGGCAGTCCGTGTTATTTTTTTCCCCTTTTTTTCTCAATTGGCAATACATTGACAAAAAGGGTAAAATTACTTAGTTTTCCAAAATCAAAAATTTTATTCATAAATCCAGCTAGTCTAATCAGAGCCATTCTTTGTTGTTTTCCATTTTTTCTCTCCTCAAATTTACTAACACTTGGGAAAACATTCAAGTATTTCGTTTTTTCACAAAAGTTTTTGACCCCTTGCACTCAAGTCTTTATCATTTGACGTACTATGTAACAGAGAAGCCAGAGTGCAAATCAGGGCTCGAGTCGTGTCATAAAGCTGAAATAAGCTCTTTGTTGCTTCAGTTTCTCAGTCCAAAACAACTTTTATTTATTTATTTATTTATTATTGCCCACATAAACTTACAAAAGCAAGAAAACATCTCTCCCTCACTGTAACTGCTAAAATGCCGTTTGGGTGTTTTCATCAGAAAGAACACCTTTAGGTGATCTTGGAAACTGTACCCCAGAGGAAAGAAGCTAATAGCTCATACTATTAGTAGTACTAGTGTTTTGATACGATCACATTTCAGCATTCACGACCCTCTGACAGCAGCTGTAAATAGATTCATTTTTAAAGACTATGAAAAGTATGATAGGCATTCTCTGTAAAGAATTAGAATGTAATAGATTATGAGGGAAATATGAATGAAAATAAGGAGTTTTTTAAAAGAATGGGCTAACCCCCCAAAAGGTAATGGTTCCATAATCATGAAGCCCAGTGTTTCATAATAGTTCATTAGTGAAATAGGGTGAGACAGGAGACAGAAGTGGAAACAAAAAAATACATAAGATGATATAGATTTTATTTTATTTTATTTATTTTGTTTTTTTTTTTTTCTGTTTCATTTCAATTTAATCTATTATTTTATTTTATATATAAATAATGTCAGTGAGGGTGACAGAGCACTGGAACAGGCTGCCCAGGGAGGCTGTGGAGTCTCCTTCTCTGGAGACATTCAAAACTCGCCTGGACGCCTTCCTGTGCAACCTCATCTAGGTGTTCCTGCTCCGACAGGGGGATTGGACTAGATGATCTTTTGAGGTCCAATCCCTAGCATACTGTGATACTGTGATACTGTAATGTATAAGATATGATACGTACATAAATATGAGTTGATACATACATATATGTGAGAAACATAGAGGAAAAGATATAATAACCAGTATAACAACAATTAGGAAAGATGAAATTCTGAAAAATGACAAGGGACCATAAGGATACTAGAATAATTCTGTGGCTGAGAGAACTACCAAAGAGCAATATCCATTGCAAGCTAAATATGACAAAAATATTAATAAGAGTTATTCAGTAAATGAAAAAAGAAAATATTAATTAAGTACCCCTGCTTAGTATACCAACCAAGAAAGAAGTGAAATGAGGACATGAAGTATAAACTAGCTCTGTAGTGACTGAGAAAGATGTCAGGCACTGTCTATTTTCAATTCACAAAGAGCAAAGTGGGGAAAGGAAGTGAGATTATGGTTCCAAACTGAGCAAAATGGCAATACTGAAACAAGATACTGTTGAGAAACTGAGACTCCCTGTTGTTTCCAGAGATTCTTCCAGAGTAACTTAAAACTGCTGTCTTACACAAGTCCAAGTAAAATTCTCATCTTTGTGGTGGCAACAGAGCCTGGCTCCTGCTGAGAGGACCTGATGCCTGTATCTTGTCTCCCTGTGAGGTAGTGACTTCATTTCTCAGAAAAAATGTGAGAGTATATTTTACATTTTAGGATATAAAACTGGTGGAAAATCACAGCACTGCATACTGCTAAACTTCAAGCATCATCTACCATGAATAAATATATTCAATTAAGATAATATTCAAGAGTCCTTAAAAATTGGCTGAGGAAATGTCTGTTCCTCTGATGTTCATTTTAATAAATCTCCAAACAAGAAAATTCCAGCAGCTTGAAGAAATGTTAATCTGCCATATTCAGTAGCTGGTAAGCCTTATATCAGTCCTAAGCAATAATGGAAATACTGGTATAAAATTCACTGATAAGGAATTCAGTGATAGAAATACAATTAATGCCAGCCAAACTGGTTTTACATAAATTAGATCTAGTCAAATAAACCTGATTCTAATGTTTGATTAGATAACAAATTTGGCTGAAACGGTAAATGTGCAGATGTCATATATTCAGACCATGAGAGGCATATAACACAGTGTGGCCCAGAACTCTGATTAACATTACACAATTCCAATAGATCACATAAGAAATTGATCCAACAGATGGATCTCAAGGGAGTACGTGCCAACTGGGAATGAGCGCTGAACATGTGTTTCCAGTAGAGCTCCATAGGGATTAGTTTATTTGACATTCAACTTTCATGCAGCATTCTTAGCAATGGTCCAGAAATAAATAAAAATCATGGATAAAACTGATGGATGACACACAGTTTGGAGCAATGAATAATAAAGATGAAGACGTGGAAATGGGGTTGATGCATGATTTCCGAGTTAGATGGGCCCACTTACAGACAACCACATTCAACAGAATCAAATAAGAAGTCAAACACCTTGTTGCTACAGGAAATTTCAGTGCAGGAAATTTCTACGGAAGACAGGGTTGTATAATGAAACTCAAGATTCCAGAGAGGATATAAGAGCCATAGTGGACAAACAACTTAATGTCTCTTGTCAGTGAGATGCTGTGGCAAAAATACTAATAGGAAAAGCAGAAGCGAGACATTGAATTTCTCTCCATTATAAGATTTAGAGACCTTCACTATTGGAATGCCATTCACAGTTCTTATGCTCCCACTTTTTAAAATAACGGTGCAAAATTTAACCATTTGCACAGAATTTAGCGAAGTGACACAAAAAACTGTGTGAATGATGGAATTCCTAAAGCTTTTGAAAAAGAGACTTAAGTGCTTGTAAGAACAAGATGGAGATGTGAGGTCGTTACAGTATAGCTGTATCCACGGGAATCGAACAGCATAGATAACTGGTTTCTTAATTCAGTAGGTGAAGGCATTCGATTTTGTTATATCCAGAGCCAGTGCCTAGAAACTGAAACCAGCCAAACTCAAATGAGAAACAAGGCAAAATATTTAACAGCTGGTGTAGGAATGATAGTTATAGACAGATTCTAAATAGGAATCATCTTACTATGAATAACCTCTTTTTTGGTCCAATTCCATCTATTTTTCTTCCTTTTCTCCCTCCTCATCATTTGCTCGAAAGGCTGAAATGTTCCATCTGGGTAGATATTCATGTGTTTCCATCCTTGTTAAAATGACAGAAAACAAAGTTACCTAGAAAGCCAAATCAAACTAATCTTTAAGGTAAACAGCTGCAACTCAGATGTAAATATTGGAGTTAATGATGACAAACTTTTAAAACCAATAAGCAGTTTCAAACATATTGAAAAACATAAGCATGGGAATTCTGAACACAATTAAGCAAGAACATGAATACTAGATGGATATTTTAGGATATCAAGAGGGTAAATATATCAACTTTTTATTAATTTATATTAAAAAGGTGAGACAAAACTGTATTTCTATGACACTATGAATTGTTTTAAAAGTGTTAGAGGAAATTCCCCTCTTGCAGATCCATTCTAGCTTCACCTTGGGGCTTTCTCTCTCTGTCAAACCTAGTCCTAAACCTAACCCCATCCTTGATATAAATCTTAACCCTAAGCACAGACTGAGCCTTAGGCAAGGTCCCTAGGCAAAATGTCTCACACCCAAGTTCTCTACACCTTGCACTTTCTTTTCGTAACCCCTTTTCCAGCCTCACTACAACTGCACCTCTGGCTTTTGCCTCTCTCTTAATCCCAATCCTAATTTAACTCTAACCTTAAATCAAAGATACCCAAAAGCAAAGTCAGTACAAGGTGACACAAAATAACTCCCGAACACTCCTTATAATTCATATTTTAAAACCTTGCTCATAGACTTAGGGGATTCTTTTAGTATGGTTGCTATTTTAGATAACAGCTCCACACATCCTCAGAAAAAACTTTTATTTATTATTGCATTGCTTAGAGAATATGGTCAGGGTTTCAGACACACTGTGACAGTCTTCTTCCATTCTTAGAAGTGGCAATTACTGAGATAGTTCATCTTTATATCCTGTGAATAATTAATCTCAAGCTACAAATCCATACTGAAACATTGACTGTGACTTCATGAAGAGTAATGGTCACTAGAAGCGACTCTTCAAAACAGTATCATCACATGCCCTGGCATAGCATTTATTGTCAATCAGAGATGTAATCCTTATTCAAGTGTTTACTAGTAAAAATACAGAAATCTTTCTCAGTTTGGGAGCAATTTTGTCCTGGAGAACTTGTATATTTTCTGTTCTTATCTTTAAATGTAAACATTGACTCTTCAAAAATTGCTGACAGCAGTGAAGAGATCAGTGCTTTTCATGAGAACAAAGTCAGACCAGTGTTGGGTAAAGAAGGTTGGAGAATTTTTGGACAAAATTTCTTCACACTGAATCTTCTTACCAAAGTGTTCCTGTTTCAGTCTTTAGCTGGAAAAGTTGTCTCACATTCCATATGCAATTTCTGCTCAGAATGAATCAATTATCTCAAAAATTTTGTGATGAGAGGAATCACGCCTGTGAGAAACTGAAGCTGCAGATCTCAGATCCTCATCTAATTAATGAAAAGAAGGCACTTGTGTTTGTTCCCTACATATTAATGAATACCAGTGGCTATTCTGTGGTCCAGTGTGCCTTTTCTGTGTGGTTTGGAATTTTTTTTTTTTTTTTTTCAGCTTGTGACATGTATGATTTCTGAGAACTTCAAAATAGGACATACCTTGAAATCATCAGAATTTTAGTGGCCCAAAAAGAGCATCTTCTTGTCCCATTTTCATTATGAATTGCAATTGAAAATCACTCTTAATTTTTCACAGAACAAAAAATTAACACTTAAAAATCTGTAATATTTTTTTCATCTGCACGGAGGGTGCTTTCTGCCTTTTTTTTCTTTGCATGCTGTTGAAACCATTCTTCCTAGAAAATGTATGTTGGCTCTTTCCCACTTAGTATCCGTTATGCTACATTTTTTGGCCTATGTTTGATGTGATGAACAGCAGTTGAATAAGGCATAATTGTAAAGGATCCTACGCCTGTTGTTTAAGATAGAATTATTTGCACGACGATGTATCCTGGAGAAGCAGAAACCAAGAATGAGGGTAAGCCTGACTTAAACTGGCTGCTGCCTTGTGTCTGCTTTAGGGTGAACAGAATCACTCTTCATGCTGTGACACACACAAAGACCAGAGGCACCATCCAACTGCCAGCTGAAATGCCCTACAGGATTTGATACGGGGATGACAGAGATGACACAGGAGATGATAGTTTCATAGCTCTGTGGCTGTAGGATTTGAATGTGTGGTGGGATACCCTGGACTGCCTTTATTGGCACTATGACACTATGTTTAAGCAACTGAGCTGAGCCCTAGATCTCCATTAATTCCATTAACTGAAAATCAATCACTTACTGCACGTGTGGATACTTACCAAAAGACAACTACATTTAAGAGTCTTAATCTGGAAACGAATATCAATTCAAACTGCTATTACCGTGAAATCGCTAGCCTGTTCAGACTAAACGTGTAAAAGGTGAAAAATTTTTGATACACACAAATTCCTTCAATGGTTCCCAAAATCTTTATGTATGGAGTTAGAGACTGGGAGTAAGGTAGAAGATTGACTGTCTGAGCTACATCTGTAGGTAAAGTCTTATCCAGGTCTTGCAGACCTGAGGCTGAGCTCCTGGTGAAAATGGAACCCTCATGGAATAAGCCTGCCTATCTGTGTCAAGGACCTAATGAGCATTCACAAGTGGATATTTCAGAGGGAAAATCCCTCCCTGTTTGAGGAGAGGTCAGACACGTCATAAGATCCTCAGAAAGTATGCCTTGGTGTTAGTATTCCCACCAACAAACAGCGAGTCTTTGCTTCTAGAACTGTGCTAGGATGTTTTAGTGAAATTCTTGCACAAAAAAACCCCAAAACTGTTTTATTTTGTCCATTCCATTTCATTTTGATAAATTATAGAACTTTTTTTTTTCCCCAGGAAAAAATCAATGAAGAGAGGGAAAAGAAAACAGAGTTTTACAGTGACAGGCTTTAAATAAATATAACTATATAGCCATCAGTACACCCATGCACTTCATAAAAAGAGTGAAATGCATTAAAAGATATTGAGAAAGGGAATGTTGGGATACAATCCCATTTTTATAAGTCACTTAAATTCTAAAGTTACTGTACAAAAGAGAAAACAATACATGGGAGTTCCTATTTGCTGTTCTGGTGTTAGCACATTCAGAGAATTATATTTAAAACTCATTATTTTCTGTTCCACACAGATAATGGTACTATGCAATTGCTTTTCTAAGCATTGCAGCTACAGACAAGCTTCAGTTCTGTCACACAATTCTCTATTTCATGGTTATTCTTGAAACATCAACTCAGGGAGTCATGAATTTTTGAAAATTGCCACTACCTTTGAATCAGCATCATAGCCTTTATAAAATAGGCGAATGGACAGAACTGTCCACTAACTAAGCTGCCATTGTTGAAGAGAATGGTTTGAAAAGCCTTCTAGCAATTGCAACACTGCAATTGCTAAAAAATAAGACTATAAAACATCTTGTGATTGTTTAAGGCTGAGACCCGAATTGGGACTCACATGAGCCATTTAGGTATTGTAGAAATTGTGCTTGAGACTTACAATATTGAGTTTTTAATAGTGTTTTCTGTAGGCTTAATAATTCCAAATGAATTAATTAGGTGTATCACAGATCGATCAGTAGAAGTCTAGTTGAAAATCAAGCAGATTCTTTATAGATCTACACTGGGAAAACCTATACCTATATTTAAAAGCAATTTTCAAATAAAATCCAGTTACTTTTGTGTGTGCACACTGCAGAATAATTGGACATCGATGATGAGCACATTTCCAAATACTTTATGTATTAGAACACTTCAGTGAGTGTGTGAAAAAAACTCAGGTTTTGATTTTTTTTGTCCTTCAAGAAAAGAGCTAAGACCAACAGTACAAAACAGATTTTAAATTGTCATGTAAGAATATGACAAAATGAGTTTTAATAGTAATGATGACAGTGTAAGAATTTTAGATTACTCTGGGCCTGGTTCAAAATTCATTGGAAAGAAATGTAAACTTTGCATTACTTCTTGGGGTTTTTTTGGCAAGGTCAAAATAAGCAGGAGCAAATATATTTTATAACATTAAAGATAAAAGAGGTAGAAGAAGCTCAGAGGTTTATTTCCACAGTATAGAGAAACAAAGGACCCGACATAGGAATTCTTCAGAGAAATGTTGCTACCATAACTACCAAGCACAGTATGCACACAAAAGCAAAATGACTTGGGATGACACATCTGTGGAAGTAGCATTTCTGAGATATCATTACTCATGTCACCTGTATTTTTATTAAAATTTTAGCTTGAATGCATTTGTGAAAACTATGAAATAAAGTTAATGTTCTGGCAGCTCTAAAAAAACCTCACCTAATGTCTAGTTTCTAGTAATTTAAGAATACCAGCATAAGAAACAGATGGCAAAATAGCTCAATATCCTTTGGAAAATCTTCCATTAGCACTAAAAGCTACACCTGCTGAAATGTGTGATCTTACTTTAAATGTAGAAAAGCATTAATAGGAATGTACAGCAGTGTGGTTATATCTCTTAATTGGTATACCCTAGTGGAAACAAACATGCTAATTAAGCGATCATCCTGATTATAAGAGCCTGATAGGAATACACAGTGCTGGGAGACATTCATTCCTATTTCAGCAATCGCTTTAAAAATAATCATAGTAAGAGGCTTGAAATATTTAAATTATATAAAGGTAAGTGACTCATTAGAGAGCACAGAATGAACATAAAGGGAAAAAGATTGCAGAAAGAGAAATTTGTGACACAGAACAAAGTTGCAGCTTCAGTTTCCTCTATGAAGTATTGTGGACAGTACCAAACAATCACTTTGATTTGAATAGGTTTCTCATTTTTCTACTCATTAGACAGTGAAATTCATTACATTCAATGTATTTTCTGAACCCATTTGTTTTAAGTTTTTACTTTATTCCAGGTGCCAATCTAGAAATTAATTTCAAAGTTCTTGTTCAAAGCTCCTACTGTGACATCAATCTGGAACTCTTGGTTCAAATTCTTCTTGTGCTCCTTTGGGATTTTGCAATAACAATGAAATTTGCCTCCATACTCCAACATGTTCCACTCACGCTGGAAACTTTTCTTCAATTTTATAAGGCTGGTACTGTCACTCTCAAGGTATCTGGTGGTTACAGCCGAATGAGAGAGGCGTTACAGCTTCCAGACACCTGGTCTTTAAACATGGCAGATTCTGACGGCAAAATAAGTGTTTGAGTCCTTGACAGCTTCTGGTCTATATGTGACTCTAAAGAGAGAGAGGTAAAAAAAAATAAAATTTAATTGGAAGTAGGGAAGGGGGATAGAAACCAAAACGTTGAGTATCTTCTCAGGGAAAGCCTTTTTTGTAGAACTATGGACCTTTTACCTTATCGCTCTCTACAACTACCTGAAAAGAGGTTATAGAGAGGTGGGAGTTGACCTCTCCTCGCTAGTAACAAGTGATAGGACAAGAAGAAACGGCCTCAAGTTAGGCCAGGATAGGTTTAGATTGGATATTAGGAAGAAGTTCTTCACAGAAAGGGTTGTTAAGCATTGGAATGGGCTGCCCAGGGAAGTGGTAGAGTCACCATCCCTGGAGGTATTTAAAAGACAGGTAGACGTGGGGCTAGGAGACATGGTTTAGGGGAGGTTTTTGGCAGTCTTAGGTTGATGGTTGGACTTGATATTAAAGGTCCCTTCCAAACTAGACAATCCTATAATTCTATAATTCTATTTCCTGTAGTCAAATCCAACGAGGGCTAACAACGACAAATGTTTCTCTTGACTGAAGTGTATGTTTTGATTTGAACCATACGGTTGATTCTTACAGTGGCATGTCTAAATGTACAGAATAGATGACAGAAGCCTACAGGAAATTAGAAATGCTGTCACAGGATCATATAGCATATGGAATGAGGACTGAAACAGAGGATTTCTTCACATGATGCATTAGGATCTCCATTTGGAGATATACTTGTTCCTAGAAGAAAAAGAAAAAAGAGTCAAACAAAATGTATAGTTGTAGCTAATTTTTAATTAAGAGCCTATGAAATTCAGTATGTTGTAGGAGGTTGAACATACTACCACAAATTCAGTCTTAAGCTCACATAGAACCAAGAGAAAGAGGAAGTTTCTGCAATATTACTAACAATATTAATCACCTGGTATTAAAAAAATTCCAGCAGCTAGCACAACATAACATTTCTGATAGCGGTTCTATTCATTACTGTAAGTAGAGGAAAATAAGTACAGCTCTGCTTAGCCTTTTCTCTGTTATGTGTCAACAAATAATAAAAAGAAGTGTATTTATATCCAATACCTCACAAAACACTTAGCACTTACCTTTGTGGTCACGAGCAATAGAATTTCTCATTAACTGGCATAAAATAATACCCTTTTCTTTTTTTTCAAGTTTAATGAATAGAGTAAGGCTCTAAGAATCCCAACACTTTTCTTTGGCAGCTCTTTCCAGTCCTACTCCAGCTGCACCCTGGGCTTTATAACTATGCGTCTCAACCCTCACCCCAATGCTTTCCTGAACTGTAGGAAATCCACTCAGTACCGCCTGAGCTTTTGAGAATCTGCTGGAAACGTCTTTTTTAAGATTTCAGGTATAATTTACTATAAAATGTGATCTGAGTCTTTATATTTCTACTTAATTCGTCTCGTATTTCTGTTTATTTTAAGGGAAGTGGCAATAGATGAAAACACAAAGAGAATCTTACTGGTTGGTTGCCAGGATCGGCATACAGAATACAAGATACACTATGTATGAGACTGCAGAGATAAGGGATTATTGAGTAAAAGGGTGAAAGATCTCTGAGCACAAAATAGTTTCTGAAACACCAGAATTAAAGTGAGTCGGGTAATATAAATGCAGAACAGAAAAGAACCAACAACCCTCCCAGCTACCCTTGTTTTGTAATTGCATATCAGACCTGAAGAATTCCACGATAGTTTTGAGGTTCCTTTTCTGAACTTCATGTCTGAAATCACCCTGTCACATTTTTGCCCATTTTCCTTAAAAAGTATTCAGAACACTGAGTGATCAGATTCCATCAGTCATTCTTAATGTGGTTTGTGATCCCTTGACTTTACAGCATATATAGGTATAAATGCAGAAGTGTTTTTGTTGCTTTTTAAATATACGTATACCTATACATATCCACATGTATGTATATATATATATAGGTATATGTATCTATAGAAAGTTGAAGCCTGAGAAGTTAATGAATGTACCACACCTACAATTTAGGAGTACTAAGCCAAACAGTGCAGGAAAGTAAAGGTCCTACAACTGCATCTGTGCTGACAGCTTGTGCGTATCATTCCAGCCTGTTGCAATGTAAAATGCCTGACTCTTTCAGCATACCTAAAAGACAGGTTTACAATGAAAACACCACAGACCTTTGGTACATGTGTCGGTAGCGAGACAACAGGGCACTTGCTGTAATAAGAAAACCAATTGAAGAGACTCCTTGTACAGCTGAGTGGCGGCACTAGAATTTTCAGTGTTCAGATGTAATTAGAAAACAGCTGTGAAGGAAAATCAATTGTTCCTGGTCGTCAATGGCTAATTTTCCACAATCAGAATAAAGAATGCAATATGACATCTTTGAAATGAGCAAGTAATGGTTTCTCCTCTGTTTATTGTTTTAACGTTTCTCCATTTATTTGTGCTAGCTATCTTTTATTTGCTTCAGGACTACTCTTAGATTCTCCTAATTATATTTAAACCCTCTTTAGCTGTAAAAAACAGTCTTTTACAGAGTTCTTTGAGGTGGTGATTTGTGATTCATGAAGGAAGAGTTGAACAAATGCTTATAAATTACTCTCTGACGGTTTCGTAACAGAACACTTGTTAAACGAAAAAAGTTGAATCCCATCAACGAAATTGCACGCTGATTAATATTAATAAGTATTTGACCCATCAGAAGACTAAAGTCTTCAGATTCTTTGTCTTGATCTTCGAAGTGCCTTTGAGATACACCTGTATTCTAATATGCTCATTTTCTTTTTGTTGACATTACCATGCAAAGGGTAGGAGGTGAAGAGAATTGTGTCCATCATGTAGGGTGAGTAACAGATTGCAGGAGGAACCTCTGCAATTCAAATAATGAGATCAAATTACAACGAGTTTGAATTCTGGCAAAAAAAATATGAGTTTTAAGTTATTATTATTATTTGTATTATACCAGTGCTGTTAATATTGATTTACTCTTACACAGTGACAGAAATTGAAATGCCAGGAGTGATAGCTGTGCTGAACTGTTTTGAGCATGTAAAATGGTGTGGTGTTCGATTAAATCACCCTTGTTTCATTTGTTTATCTTATGCTGCACTGTAAATTTAATCTCTCGTTACATGATTTGGATCCTAATTTACATGGGGTTCGCGGCAGGAAAGCAAAACACCCGTATTTGCAGCAAGTGACCCCTTGTTGGCTTGAGGGAACGGTCACTCAGAGGGAGAAATGCTGCTGTGAGTGTGCGCTGCAGAAGCCTACACAGCTCTTCAGGGCAAAAAGCGACCCTGCTTCCGTTGTGTGTTTGTACGGTGCTTAGCCCAACGAGGACCTGATCAATAGTCTGAACCCTGAGGAGCCACCTCCGCGCAGTCGACTGTTGAGACACCATGTTAGCAGCTCTTTGGGAGCGGTCCAGGAGCGACACCGTGCCCACTGCGCTGTGCTGCTGTCGCGAGGCTTCCTGCTCTGGCAGGGGTAGCAGCTGCCGGCGCCGGAGCACTGGCTTTCGGCATTATCACCCAGCTGCATGCTGTAAAACTCCACTCGCCTCTGGAGGGTAAGCCGAGGCACAGGCTCATGCGGCAAGCGTGTCTTCATCACATTTTTAACTCTCGTCCTAAGTCATTAGAGCTTCTGTACAGACCGAGGGCTGGGGTTCTGCCTTCAGCCCCAAAGTCAGATGCCAGGGCCCCAGAGCGGGACCTATTTTGTGTCACTATTTTTAAATTACCTTGTTCATTTAATGGCTGTAGACAAGATTCTGCTAAATACAGACATTCTGAAAAAGATACTTAACTACAGAGGTGTTAACACCACCTTGTAGAATATTAGTAAGGAGCTGCAACTGCCGTATTTCAAAATGTTTTCACAGCTTCCTAACTAGTCTGCCAGAAAATTGCCTATTATTCATGGCTTTGGGCTCCATATAGGAAATATTATCATAACGGCATTCATTTAAACAGTATATTCCTTCAGAATTTTGGGGTAGCAAAATCTAGAGAGATGCTTAGAATCCAGACAAAACCATAAAATATCTTCCGAGTATTACTCAGGACAGATATATTGCCATAAGTAGTTTTCTACCTAGGAGTTTTAAGAGACTATCTTTCTTTGGCAGGATGCATAGAAATCAATGAAATAAATCCGAGGCACAATCTATTCATTTACTCGAAATAGTGGGACTGACTTTAGAGAGCACATTCAACACTGGCAGTTGGAGTTACTTTTTGGATGAAAGCTCTAAATATCGACTCTGCAACTTGCGGCAGTTTTACATGACTGGTCATTCTGTATTGTGATGAGGTTTCTCCTAGTTTACATCAACATAGATGAAATGAAAATAAGGGTCAAATGGTTTCACAGACTGAGTAATTTATTTCCCTGTAGCAGCCTCATAGCAGACTGGGCAGACAGAGACCAAAGGTTGCATCATCCAGCAGTTCAGTAACCTCCCTTAAACGAATCTGGTGATCTCAGTCCTGTTCCCAGGGGATAAATGTTTCCTGACAATAAGTAAGCAAACAAACAAATAAATAAATAAAGAAGTGCCATCACCACTGGCACTCTTGCTGAGAAGTCTCTATAAAGGGGTCAAACAGTAAGGCCGAGGGCTGAAGGGACACAGAGAACAAGCTATTATACCTTCTAGGCGGTTTCTCAAGTTGAGGACAGTTAATGAGGCAGCTGTGTGGCAGGGAAGGTGATGGAGTTGCCCACAATTCCGTCCCTATCACCAACAACTTTTTATAGACATTGAATTTGCATGGAAATTCTTTTCAAGATGAAAACTGTGCAGAAAGATTTTTTTTTTTTTTTAATGAGTAAAAATAGCTATTTGAAATGCTTAGTGTGAGAAGAGTAAATTGTTTACCTGATTGGCAAACTATGGACTAGAGTGAAGATTAAAAACACAGAGAGGGCATTATTTGCGGTAGCAACAGTGGCTTTGGGACTGTGAACTGGTGATGAGAGGTGGCAGAAAGTGGTTCTGATCTGTAGAATTTGAAAGAGAATCTATTAAGACAGTGTTTTGCAATTTAAAAAAAAATGTAGAATAAATATACAACAGAAGAGGGCAAGAAAGAAATGCTATCTTGATGGCTTCTAGTGAGAGGTGCAAAGAAGGGAAAGGGTTCAAGCAGGTGTGATGCAGGATGAAACATTTAGAGTTGAAACAAAGAGCAGAAAAGGTAGGATCTAAAAGGCAACAGAAAAAGTCACCTGGAAATATAAAAGTTTGGATGGGTTAAATAAAAGGAAGGTTATTGAGCCAAGCAAGATTTTTAATAAAATGTAGCATCTCTTAACTTTAACATTTTCCTTGATCCTTACATTCCACAGCACTGCTTTATTTCCAACATTAGCTCAGCTAATGTATGTAACTAAAAAGACCTGTTACTGCTTGTCATACAATTAGTAGCGCAGGGGGAGGGGTACTAACGGTTGAGCAACAAAGTTTGAAAAACATTGACATTCTAGAACAGAGATCCAGCCCCAAACTTCTCCAGATTCCCCCCTGTTACCTCTTTCTTCTTCTTGCTATGTGTTTTCGACCTCTGAGCCTTTTGCAGGTGACAGCATTAAGATTCCAGAAGGCACAGGAGGACATTGAAATTCCCTGCAAGCTCTGAATCTCTCTCCATTGATCAGTGCGTCAATCCATGATGCAGTCATGCACAGATGTTACACAACAACAACAGCGGCTTACAGAGCTCTAAAAATATTTGGATTTAATTGGGGAAAAAGAAAAGGTAAATGTTTTAAGCCCTTTATTTAGTGCCACACCTTCCTCTTTGGCATAAAGCAGTGGCTGTTGTAGGTAGAAGGTGGCTTATTCTTTTGGAGACTAGAGGTGATTCACAGAGAATTTGAAAGGGGCAAAAAAAGGAAGAGAAAACATGGCATCTGAAAAATAGTGTAGACAGAAGAAGAAGGGGGAAAGCAGACACTTGAGAAATTTTTCAAGCATGATTCTTTGTCTTCTTGAACTCTGATTTAAAGGTTGCTTAGCAACAGTGGCAGTAACAGCTGGGACACCCTTGATCTTGTTGTGTAAACTATTAAAAATAGGTGATGGAAAGTGGCACCATGGAAACAATGACAATTCTGAAGCAGGTGTCTGCAGTGCTGCTTTTCAGCTTAATGTCAGAGGTGTAAATTACAGAATTACTTTCTTCCTTTAATCTGAATTTTTAGGAAGGGTGGAATCTTTATATCCCCAAATTAAATAAGACTGAAGATAGCATTATCCCATTCTGTGGCACTGACTTCTGATTACTGCTTTATATAATTTCTTGCCAGAACCTTTAGAGGATCTTCATTTCCAGAGACTGAGGTCATTTCACTCCACTGAATTACTGAAACAGTCCTTCAGCCAGGAGCATAACTGGTATGTACAGTATTAACCTCAGCTATGAAAGAATCATAACCTTGATTTCAGCTGGACAGTTTAGCTAAAGCCTCAGCCCGAATTACTATTATTAAAATCGTAATCTGAAAATGCTTACCTTTTACAGGGCTAATAATCATAGCTGGGATTGATAAACATAGATGATGGAATCAGCAATGCTCATTCTGAAAACATTTAGAGACCCAGGGTCAAGATTTTTTTTAATATGACTAGTAAATCTAGGGCATGCAGAAGAGGACCAATTCTCAGAAACCGTAATTGTCTGCCCTTTCAAACAGGCTCTTTTAAGGCTCTTAAATTCAATGTCCATGTTAAAGCAGGCAAAATTTCATTAAAAATGTGGGACGCTATCTTTTATTAGCCTAAGATTATTGAAGGTGAATAAAACACTCTATTTTATTGGTGACATTTTTATGCATTATTAACTTAAAATGTTACAAAAGAGAAAAATTTTCCTTGGCCCATGTCATAGTTGTATTTCACATAGATTTTTTTTTTTAAGTTGAAAGTTAGTGTAAGTGTAGTTAGAAGTAAACAGAGTCAAACATTCAAAAAAAGACTCAGAGGTCTATGTTATTTTGACATCTCTGTCCGTATTCTGTCATGGGGTTACTTGCATTCTGATTGACTAATAATCACCAATTGCACAACTGAAACAAATAACTATCTGGAAAAAAGGCATAAGAAATTTTCTATCTGGTCACTAAAACTGTACCTATGAATCTAAATACCAACTACTTAGGACATTCTGACTGACTGAAACAAATTCATCTCTTTACTCTAACAACTTTGAAGAATTCAGCATAATTTTTTAACACTGCTTAAGAATTTGAAAACTACTCTTTCCTCTGAGCATCTTTCCTGCTGCTGATATTGGTACATTGCTAAAGCAGCACCTTGTATCAGTGTTGCTTGTTCTTATCTTGGAATAGAGAAATTAGGGACTGGAATGCATAATTTTAATATTATGCTGTAGTACACTGTACTATTATTAGAAGATATTCTGAATCCCATGCTGAGACAGACTAGAGCTGACATGTAGTGGCATTGCTTTCCAAGGAATTAACTTCTGCTGCAACTTGGCTGGAAAGTAAATTGTGGGTATAAGCCTTATACTTTTTGGTTTACAGCAAATTTAATAGAAACCTTTATTGCGTTTTCAGCTGGGTGGGCAAACCAACAGTGTACGGTAGCATGAAAGTTGCAGGCTGTTTCTCCTAGCCTAATTTAGTCTTACATACTTTCGTACATTGTTAGAACAATTACACACAGAGGCACATTCAAACAGTCAAAATGACACTGGACTCTGTTTGAAAGAATGTAATAGTATTAAACCTTTGTGCTCAGCACACATTTCTTCTGACTCTTCTGCAGAGTGCAAGAATGATGTACTAGCCAAGCAGATAGACCTGCCTTCCTGAGCTCCATGAATTAAGCTAAGTGCCAGAACTGACTTCATGGAAGTCTCTTCTTGCCAATAGTTTCATAGAAGCCATTCTGCAATAATCTAGTAGCACAGAATTATTCATTTTACTCGAATTATTTTGTGAAATAACGTATTTTATTTCATTTGTCCTACCTTGTATAAAAATCAGCCTGTCCTTTGCAATTTGGATGAATGGGAGTTGTCCAAAATTTTAGGATGTATTTTCAGTGTTCTGTCATTTGGTTCTTATTGGTAGCAGCTGATTCACAAATAAAGCCACTTCAAAAAGTTTTATTGAGCAATATAAATAATGGGGCTTATTTTAATTTGTGGTATAACCGAAGGCTGGGCTGGGAGCTATCAGATGGGGGGATGGAATAGAGACTTCTCATTTTTAACCTGAGCATTACTCTACTTTAAAAAATCATCTGAAGTCAATGGAATTACCTAAGGAATTTACTATAATATCTCCTACAGATTAAGAGAACATTTCAAAACCTACATTTGATACTGAGAAAGTGTAATGGAAATTATTAAAGATTTTCTTTAAACACTTCAGGGAAAATAGAGTTTACCACAAGTATGACTAACGTATGTCTTTGCGTATCTGTTACACCAAAGCATTCCTTGAGTTATGCCAAAAAGAACTATGCTAGCTTAAAAGCTTGACAATATCAAGGTGTTGCAAGTTGCCTTCACTATTTTCTAAGTGTCTTACATTTTTGGAGATTCCTGAGTTTCTCTATAGACAGATACATTTTACTCTAGCAACAACCAGAACCATTAGGGTAGGATATCATGGGCAATGAACTCCACTTTACAGGATTGTCAGTTACGAAAATACTGTAGAACTATACTACTAGTGTACGAATGCACTAGAAATCACCAAGTATATAAGAGTAACTATCTAAGTTATGTTCTTTACTAAGGGAAACTTTTCAGCTGACATTTTCTCATAAATACTTCCTCCTCATTGGAAGACATGGAGGGGTAAATTCAGAAGAGAGATAATCCCAGTGTTTCTATTATTAGCTAAATGTTTCTTTCTAGATTTTTTTCTATTGTTTGTTAATGTTGTGTTTTTCTGGGGATTGGTACTTTAGGCAGATATTTTTACATAGCTTTTTTGTAGGTCTCTCAAAATCTGTTTTCTTCCTTTTTCCTTATTTGCCCACTTGCATAGAAAGCCCATATATTTAGGAGATAAAAATTTTCTGGGATCAGTCCAAGATCAGTAATGAAACCTCACAGGAACTTAGGACCATCGTGGATCTATCGGTAGGCTCTACCAATCCTTTCTAAGCACGAGGCATACCAGGTTTCTTCTCTAACACACATATTAAAAGGCCTTGTCACAACAACATGTCTCACTGAGCAAGGTTTTCTTTATTTGAAAATGCTAGGGAGAACAACTGAAGCTGCAAAGGTTCGTTGTGTTGCTCGATGTACTTTGGCAATGGTCTGAGATGCTCAGTAAGGAAAAAAGAAAAGCGGCGTAATCCTGGGCGACCTTGTGGGGCTAAAACATACTCTAATTGATTACCTTGTCTGGCAGAAGAGCTGCCTTGAGACTTTTCAGGTGGATTCTGAGACTAAAAACTCTTTAGCTCAGCTGCTGTCTCCTGTGTTTGTATAACATCAAGCATTAAGTCCCTGATTTCACAAAGGGAACCTCCTGGAGCTGCCCTCCACAAATGAAATAAAACCAAAATAGTCACACTATACACAGTATTACAAACCTCCCTATATGCCTCCTCCACTTTGGTAATGCCCTTGTCACCAACCATCTTTTTTTCTCTCTTTTACTGATAAAACTGACAACTGAAATGGAACAGAAAGGGAATGAGTCATGTGAAGGACACTAGTCATCTTGTCATCCAAAAAATCCTGCACCTTCACCTGATGCCACTGAGCGCTTTGGGAAGGGGGGGAGCAGGGTCTGCTTTGGGTTCTGGGATGTAGACAAGGCTGGAGGGTTGATGTGCCTTTACATGCTGCCACCTCAGGTATCCGCAAGGTTTGGAAGTCAGCCTGGAGCTGTGGGACAGACTGGGGTCCAGGTCCAGCCGGGGCTTGAGGGGTGTCCCCGTGCCACAGGGAGAGCGTACCCGGGGGGGCTCTCAGGTGAGGCTGCTCCAGTAACGCCTATGGGTGCACTCGGGGCCCTGATGCCTTTCTCCTCTGTCGGGAGAGAAATTTCCCATCCACATTTCAGTCCTCTCTCCCCATCCTCCACTCCCTTTCTTTCAGCTTCTCTGTCTATATTTGCTCGATTCAGCATTTTCAGGAGCTTTGTGTGAGGCTGTTTTCTGTACATGCTAGCAAATAAACATATGGAGCAGCCCAACAAGCCCATGCTCTTGCTGATTTCACTGCCTGCTGGGCATTATAATGAACTACCAAACAAACTACTTGCCAGCAATATTTTGAGATTAACGCTTTTAAAAAAATAAGCCTAAGGACGACAATACAAGAGCTGAAAACTGGACTAACCATATTCCACGCTCCTCAGAAGAGATGTATTTTATTCTTGCTATGCCTTGACAGGTATCTTCCCACCAGGACTGTAGTTCGCAATGTAGAAATTAATCAGATGTTCAAGATAATTAAAAATGCATTTCTAAGTGCTTTTGGGAAAGAGAGATGTGGAATGAAGGGACAAGTTCTTAAATGGACTTACAGACAATGATTTTACAGTTCAGTTCTCCTCAGCATCCCTAGTAAAATTAATCTTAAAATCTTAAAGTTATTTTCAGTCTGCCTGCAGATTTACGGTATCAGCAGAACAATTATGAACACTTTTTTCTCAAATGAAATCCGCATTAAAAGGTTGTTTTGCTTGGTGTTTGTTTTTTTGTTTTGTTTTGGGTTTTTTTGTGTGTGGGAGGGTTCCCTTGGTTGCAGCATTTAAGATAGGGGTCAGTGGAAACAAGAATATTTTATTCACAAGGAAAATAAAAGCATAGAAGAAAATTAGGGGGCTTTATGAGGATATATTGAAAATCTAGATGCAAACACGTGCAATGGAGATTCCTTTTCCAGAGGGATACTGGGACTACCAGCAGTCTCAGAAAACCTAGCTCAGTAGGCCTCCAGCAATACATCGGTGACCTGGAGCCCATTAGCCGGCAGAGTCCAAGAGACCTTTGACAAGATAGAGCTGGCTTCCGCTTCACATTTGCACAAGCTATGGAAATGATGAATAGACTATGGGGTTTGCCTGAGAACTTCACCCCATCCTCCCAAAAGATGAGGCATTTCCTTTGCTTTCTCCTTCTCTTGTGTGTTTTCCCAGTGGAAGGAACTATTGGAAACATTAGAAGGATTTGTTTCCAAAAACCTTCTTCCAAAGATTCATGTGACTATTTTAGGGGAAAAAATACGTCCCCTGATAGTTTTTCAGAGAAGATAACGTGTTTTTAGTGCCCTCATATCTGAAATCAAAATATATGCCTTCCTGATTAGCCCAAGAAAGGAAAAAGAAGTGGAACCTTTCAAACACAGTGGAGCAAATTATGCTTTCAGTAACATTATGCAATTTTGGACACGTTACATGTTTATTGAAAAGATTGCTTATTCGTCTGCTTGGATAGTTTGTGTTTTTTTTAGAATATCTTGCTCTTTTCAAGGCTCACTGTCCCTTCTGGCACTGGAACTACATAATACTGAATATGTGTGACACCACATTAATTTCCATAGCAGGGGATTAGGATATTACAAACATGGGATTAGGTCCACTTGAAGGATCAAAGCAAAAAGAGAAGTGAGATGTGAAGAATAAACCTTTTTTTTTTTTTTTTTGGCCAAGCAAACAAATACCCAGGATAATAGCCTAAAAAAGCAAGCAACTGGCCAAGTGAATGTTTGTAATTTAACCTGAACTCCTGATCCATGAGAATATTGGCTTTTACCTGATATATTTTCTACCAGTAGAAAAATTCTGAGTTGTTTGTTTTCTTTTGCTTTTCACTGCAGCAGCGTTATTCATACAGAAACCAATACAGAATCTGAAACAATATCCTGGGGCCATTTTCATACAATTTAGCGTCTTGTATTCATGTGCATCAGGGAACAGCTATACTTCCCATTCACGTTGCTAAGTTATTGCAGTACATTTTTGGTTGATTTTTCCATTGATGCTAGAGCAGTGTATAATTAGCAGTGAATAACTTATTCCATGAATTCAACCTCATTTTCCTCTCTGTCGAATGTCCACAAATAGATAAAAACATTTCACTGTAGAATGAAAAGAAGATTTCTGTTTTAAACTCTGAAGGTTTGTGAGTATTATGCTGCAATTGTTCAGTAACTGAATTTGGATATTAAATGTGTGTTTGACAATCATGATTTTTCACCTAATTGCCATACATTTTTATCATTTATTTCAAGAAGTGCTACAATTTCAGAACAAAGATTCATCTGATACAAACTGGAATAAATTTGTTGAACGTAAGAGCTGCTTTGTGAGACTGAAGAAAGATACCTGAATATGACATGTAGTGATGTTCGGGACAAAACAGAAAAGGATAAAAGAAGTATAGCCCACTGGGTCCAAAAAATCAGCCTTATTTGTTTGTAAATATCCCCCAACTTCCTTAAAAGTGGCTATGATTTCCTTCTTAATGGAATAACCGGTTCATTAATCATGAGTCTTGACAAAGCCAAAGACCTCTAATTCATTCAGAAAAGATAGGAAGAGATAGATACACTATTTTCAAGGTTTTTTGCATTGCTTTCCTTTGTTAAGCCACACCAAATTCTATCTTCTTTGTTGTCCAAGCAATCATCAGTTTTGCTTTCATATTTGAACATGATAAGTTAAACTACACGGAACAATGTATCATTTCATAGGAAATTTCCATAGCAGGACTGAAAACGTGTATTTAATTTTAAATGTATTCTTTATGATCTACCTTCATACATAAGTACTGCTTTCCTTGAAGATGAATGAAGATGCCTGTGTCTCGCATACCCAGAGAAAGCAAACATAATGATTAATCAATTTTAACTACTGTTTAATTTTCTGTCCAGCTGTAGGCATTACCAAGAATCCTCAGATACTCTATGTTTAGCTGGTGGATGCTATGACGAAGGAGGCTTCTCTCAGGGAGAGTGGGGTGAACACCAGGAGTGTTTCTCCTGACTTTGGTAGATTTACATCACTTCCTTGTAAGTGACCGTGCGTGTGTGGAAAATGATTTTTGAAAATGGTCATGATGCAATGTGCACCACAAAGTATCCACTTTAGAGTATTCATTACAGTCAAGCAATCAGCTTAGATAAAAACAGTGAAGGAAGAGTAAATGGAATTCCATTTGTCAAGACGGAACCCCGATCCCTAAAACAACCAAACCAACTCCCCCAGTTCCCTGTAAACTTGCTAAAAGAAGCTTGCCTTTGAATGAAATTTGCAAATCACACTGGCATACCGTGAGTACATTAAAAATAGGTATACAGTGCCAATGCATGACTGACAGAACCACCAGCAAATCTAATTGCATATGGAACTTGAAGATCTCACTGGAGAGTTCTTCATTGAAAATAACTATGTGCACTCTAGGCTGTGCACTCTAGGCTCTAGAGTCTGGAGAGCTTAAAAGTTTAAAAAAAAAAAAAAAAAAAAAAGAGGAAGAAAAGAAAGCAAGAAAGAGTGAGTGAAAGCATTTTCTTGCCAGACATATTTATCCAAGCTCACAGCTCAAGATTAATCCACAAGGGCATAGAGGCAGAAGATTAAGGAACTAAAGACAGTCTTCATTCCTTGCTGAATTTTATTTTTACTTTGAAGCTATTTGAAGGAATATGTCCATAATATTGCATTCTGTCAAGCACAAGACATTGTTCATGAAACAGATGTCCAATACATTTGTATCATCTGTGTAGTGGCACATACGCACAATTGCCCAACGGAAGCTATATTCTCATAGAAGCTGCAGGGGAATTTTTCATATGTGAGTAAGACAAAAAAAAATCCCATTTTCTTTGTTTTCAAGCAGCACTAGAATTAAGGCTATATTTACAATAAGGAGGGTATGAGAATTTTGATGGAACATAGCATTCGCAAGGGGTTATGAAGAAACAAGATAAATTCCTCATCTAAATTTGAAAGATTCAGGAATCACAGAAAGCATAGGCACTCTAAGTATGCACTGCAAAATAAGAACAGAAAATTTGAAATTTAATAAGTGTTTAAGTTTGACCTTAAAATATGAGAGGCATTCAGTCAGTCAGACAGCAGAAATGTGCTTGCTCCAAAGATATTCATACAGCCTTACATTGCCCACCAAAAATTTAGCTGAATAAAATAAAGTATTGATGTGTACGTATAGAAACCAAAGAGTTCAAAGTAGAAAACAATGTGTCAAAGTAGTTGCTGCAAACCAGAAATTATTGCTTAGTCCTGATATTGCATTGGTGGATTTCCAGTCATCTAAGTTCATTTTTTGCCATAATATTGTATGACGAAATGTACTAAAAATATCAAACAGCTAATTTTATTTGAAATAAAAGTAAAATTGTAGTATACAGAAAGCATCTCATGTACATTGCCAAAAAAGATATGAAACAGGCTCTGAAGGGAACTAAGACTTAAGAAAAGCAATGGGAGAGAAAAATTGCCATAAATAATGCAGTAACTTGGACATGTCAGCGAAAGAATAATTTTCTACTCATTCATGAAATCAAAAATACCAAAAGGAAAGCATCGATTCTGGTAATGGAAAACGCACAAGAAAGATAAGACCTAGATGACTTAAAGGACTATATAGATTAAAGTAACTTGCAGCTGTTTGATCATAGAAAAGTTATCGAAAAAGATTTATGGAAAGTGGAAATATACAGAAACATCAGAATGTGTCTTGAGTCTATGCAGGACCAGACTTCTACCCTGCACTGCTTTTCAAAATTCATCACGGCAAGACTACTGCTATGCGCAATGTATTATTCTTATCCTCACATAGTTATTTTGGGGCAGTTTATACTTAGTTCTACAGTGTCCTAGAAAATCAAGAGATTTTGGCACAGTTTAGCACAGACCTTCTTAATGTGACATATAAGTGATCCCTTCCCTGAGTACCTTCTCAGTTAAACTATGTAATACACAAGCAAGCAGAATTTGTGGTTTTAATCTGTAAAGGAGATTCAGGGATGAATGAAACACATGTATGTTTGTGTATGTTAATTTCTTCAACCAAAATGCAGAATTTATCTAACCAAGGTGCAAGACATATAGGTGAAATTATGATTGACTTTAAGGAGTGATAAAAGCTGCTGCTAACTCCATGGAAACAGAATTTCACCCCATACGGTGCCAGTCCCTCTCTCACAGGATAGTGATAAGCAGTTGTTTGAAAAGACCAAATATCCAAATATTATCTGTTGGGAAAGTAAACTGTATGTACAACACACAACTCAGGGATCAGAAGAATAACAGCACTGTTGTTGTAAAAAGCTTATGGACAATCTTTTAACCAAAGCAATACTGTATTCAAGACACTTTGCAATTTCTTTTGAAGGAGGAAACATATAAGAAGGCTATGCTATTTTTCTTTCCTAGATGTTGCAGATCAAGAAACAAAGAAACCCCTTGGATAAAAAGCATTTAATGCTGTTACCTGGAATCAAACCCAGCAAACCTCTAAAACTATTTCCATTCCAAGCGCTGCAAACCTTTCTAATTCTGTGGAAACAGAAGCCAAGCGATGGTGATGTATTTGGAGTGATATGTGTTGAACACCAAAGAACATCAAATGCTCTTCCCAGTCCTTGGAGCTGCACTGTCAGAGAGTGCACTCTATCTACTATTGTCCCTGAATCAGCAGTAGGCTGCCGAACAATGTCTGTCTAGACCCTGATGAGAATTTTAGTATG
Source organism: Vanellus vanellus (assembly GCF_965231255.1). Lineage (NCBI taxonomy): Eukaryota > Metazoa > Chordata > Aves > Charadriiformes > Charadriidae > Vanellus > Vanellus vanellus. The sequence continues at coordinate 62,721,055 of NC_138907.1, forward strand.
TGAAATAAAAGTAAGAGGATAAAATTATTTCATTGCCTCACATGAACAGGGTACATACTGCTGAATTACCAGTATTTTTGTGTTGTCAATATCCCTTCTTCAAACCATATACACATATAAACGGCCTTCACAATTCAGAAGATTGATATTTAGGACTTGGAATGTCTCTACAAGTACATCTGGCTTATGCAATACCCTCTCATTTCATCTTCTTTACAACTTCAGGATCTCACGCAATGTTTCTTAATCGATGCAATAAAGTGGCTTCATGCAAGAAAGTGACAAAAGTGCATTCTGACAGCAAACAGAAGGCGACTTTTGTTTGTGTTACCATTCACGTACTCTGTATACTGAGGGACTGATAATTTTCTTGGCCGTGCCCGTTACAGTCTTTTGACAACTTTGGATTTTCATGTCAGACCACAGCAAAAATTCCATTATGGCTTACAACCAATGTAGGAAGTACTGTAATGAGAAAATATATGCGAGGAACAAAGAAAGTGTGCTGCAGTGCAAGTAAAAAATGGCACAGTGAGTTAAATAAGACAGACATTCCATAGCAATCAAAATGGTCCTTACCTAAATATGTAAGACACAAGATCTGCATTAAGCAGTAGATATTTTCTCTCTTATTTCAGGCTTTGCATAGCCTTTACTCAGACTGTGATACAATGTTCTTTTTGTTAGGTTTTTTTTCCTTGTCTTTTTTTCTTCTGAAAGTAAATGAGAGCACTGGCATTTAGTTCTGTGGCTGTGACAATTTACACCCAGTTAACTAGTAGTAAATAGTTTGTCCGGTGTTTTTATAGAAGCTTGAACATATGCAAATCCTTGGGCGTTACAAAGACAGGAAAGGTTCTAACTCACTTTTTTAAAAGTTCTGTACATATCATGGGCACACTCAAAGAGCTAACTGTGATGACAAAACTCCTGTAGATTGCACTGCCTTTTCCTCTGCAGGTCTCAAAGACACCCACTCTGCAAGTTACTTCCTTGATTAGAGAGGGACCTTTGTGGAGGATTTCTCCATACACGGCCAAAATGTTAGATAAAATTTAGGTATCACCACTTGGGCAAGTTGCTGGCTCTATGAATTCTGTTCAAGGGCCTCTTCAAAATACACTTCTAACCCACTCTCTGTATTATTCCTAGTTTGCTTAGATAATTTTTAGCGTCTCCCTGCCTTCCCTGTCAATTCACTCACAGTTTTTTTAGAAGAGACCATCAAACTTGTTCACCTGTCAGTAATTAGATTGCCACTCAACAACAGCAGCAACAACTCAAACGGGAGAGAAATAGTTCACCACCAGACAAAAAGTGTATTAGCCATAGCTATTGGTTGCCAATATTACATTACAGAGAAGACAACCTTGTGTGCAATAGGTTTCCTGAGGATTCCAGAAAATGGAAACCTGAACTTGTGCCTGCAAATGAAATCCAAAAAAGACAAAGGAAGTCCATGTTTTATATACTAGCTATGGCAACGAAGTCTTGGACATTAGGTAAATGAATTCTTCATGAAATTATTGAGGGAAGCAGAGACAGGTTTCCTAGGAACGGAATTAATGTTTGTCCATCTCCTTTGTGTTGGCACCTTACAAAATGTCTGAGCACCTGTACACCCAAAACTGAGACTGGACTTCACTGCCTATACCTGAACTTGTGTAAATATGCTAATTGATATGTTTCCTCAGGCAGGGAGCAACTGTATTGAGGTTTCCCCCCTCGCATTCTGTCTGGATGCAAACAACCTTAGTTCAGAAACTGGGTAGCCATGTGGTTTTTTTATTTTACAAGGTTTTAAGAACAAAAGGTTGCATTCAATTCAGGGGTGCTGCCATTAGGATGTGGGGAAAGGCTTGAAAGAACCTGACCGCTACCCCACTGCCCACTGAAAATAAAGTTAGTATAGTCTTACAATTTTCTTGTCAGTGTACACAAGGACTGCCTAAAGATATCTGAGGAGTTCTAGAGAAACAGTTCTTCGGGATACTGTGACTGCTTGAATCCCTAAACTTTACTGTAGGTTCTAGTTTAGCTTAAGGTCTTGACGTCTGTCAGTTGTTGGGTTAATAGATCACATTGGGGAACCACAAAGAGAAACTTAAAGATTGTGATTCTGAGAAGATACAAATACATTTGGTTCTTATCATAATATAACATCAATAACAGACCTAGTGTAGACCAAAAATAATAACACTGTCAAAGGTGTTCCACCTCCTCAAGGGTTTCACACACCAGACGCCTGTAACACCACTGTGCTGTGGAGGTCATTAAAGGGATGTCTGGAAAAGGCAAGTGACACTTTTCACAACAGCAGCAGTCATGAAGAACTTGCCAAGCTGAAATACTATGTCAAGTTTTTCTAGACCTTTGGCTTGACAAAGACCAATGTTCAAGCTGTCATGTCCAGGTATTGAGTCCTGTGGGAAAACAGTGGATGGAAGAGCTGGATGGAGAGCTTCCTGCTCTGATAACCCATTAGGCTCTTGTTGATAAATTCTGATATGACTGACAATTCAACGTAAAATGAGCATACGGAAAGCATACAGAGAGAGAAGCTTAAGGCTCTGTAACTTTCTGCCGTAGAACTGGATGCCAGAGGAAAATTTCAGTCTAATGATTAGCCTAGATGAGCTCTTCTTTCTAAAAACAAAGAAGGATTAGAGACATAGCAGAGTCTCATATAAGAGTAAGATTTCTCCTACACTGGTAGTCATAAATAAGCAGTGTTAATCTTCCCAAAACAACTGTGAATCAGATGTAGGATGACAGCAAAAAACAGTAAAATGAATTAAACAAACAAAAAGATAACATACACATGATGGAATACACACGTGATGGAAAGAGGAAATTGAAAAACTAAAAAAAACCCCAAACTGCTTAGTAGTAATGAACTAGACATGACTCTGGCAGAAAGTACTTCATTTCCTAATTTTGTACTGTATGCAAAATGGTTTCAGAAGGAGAAACTTTCCAAAGCAAAATACTAGTCAAAAAAAATAACAGTGCACTGCAGAATTTAGCAATATTTTTTCAGGGTAGTTTCTTGCATTTGTGACAGCACAATGCAGGTTGCAAAATACTGACCAATTTAAATTACTGCAGATATTCTGTCTTAAAATCTCACATGTTTTAATTAAGGCTGAATTTCAAGAAAGCAATCAACTTATAATGACATATATAATTAGCATGTTCTTATTTTTTAAAAAAATGTTTGTTAAAGAACAATGATATAAAATTTCCTTTGAGATAATAATATAATGTACTTTACAAATAAAAGGTAGGTGTCAGCATTTCAGAGAGGTTTATGGATTTAATATTGCTAAGAAAATGTTTGGTAAAGACATTTTCAAAAATAGTCAAACACAAGACACATATTATTAATGAAGAAAAAGTTGTGTTTAAAAAATAAAAATATTTTGAGAACATGTATCTGAAAGCTAATATCAACTAAGCTTATCATTGCAGACATCCTAGATTGTTCTTAAATATATCAGTCCCACAAAATTATTTCAAAATAGAAATAGTTTATATAGCAGGGATTAAAAGGCTTGATAAGACAAAACTAGGGCAAATGCATCGAAGAAAATTAAATAATCTTTACTGTAATACAAAAACACCCCACTAAATAGTTTTATATGCCAAAGTGCTCCAGTTTGAATAAGTTACCAATTCTTTTAAATGCGAGAGGACACGCATGATATTAGATTTATTAAACAGAAGGCTGAACCTCAAAAGTTAACCAGATAAAGCAGCACCTATACTTTGGAAAATTGCCATCTGTTTAGTCTTCTGGAGAAGAAATAACAGAGAAATAACTGATGAGATTTGAGTTTATTGCCACTAGAAACAGAAGGAGGCGTCCTGTAGTTCCAAGAGAGAAAACCCCACTGACCTCACACCTGAGCTCCATACTCAAATGACTTTCTAAAGACAGTCAAGAGATACTAAAGAGTATCAACGGAAGTGTTGTTAATTGGACCTTTCATTTTAAAAATTAGGGGATAATCCCGCCAGATTCTGAACAGTACTGGGTGCTGATAAGAACCCTGAATTTTCAACAGCATTGAAGGAAAACGTCAACTTTCAGTATCTATTCCTACACTAAGAATGTATGTATGTTAAACACTCAGACTTCTGTCACATAGTCGGGAACTGGTATACACAGTTTATACATTGTGCTTGTGCTCGCTCAACTTAGAGGAAAGACACAGCTGAGTGGCTTGATTTCCTTCATTTAACAATAACCACTAAAGACAACTAGAGCATAGCATGCTGCAGTATCAGCTTGCACCCACCTGAATAGGTGCAGCATTTTCATTCACTCTCCGTGCTGTATCTGGCAGCCTTTTGAGTGTCTGATGCACATTTCAGTCCATGAAATACAATAAAATTGTGAGATTAAATCTGACAAGTGAGCAATTTTTTTCAAGGAAAAAAATATCTTCAGACAAAACTTGTGTTAGAAAATGATCATGAAGTCAGCTGCAAATATCTTCGCCATAAACAGTAAGAAAAACATCCTAAATAACTGAGAGTTTCCTAAAAGTTATGGCAAAATTCCATCTTTTTATGTATTGGGTGCTTGTACTGCAATAGTGCTGTATAGAATAGGACTGATTGCACCTGCCACTCACACAGAGTACCAGAAAAGTATGCACTATTCCTTCCTTAAATTATTTTTAACTACTTTTGTATTGCACAGACTTTTAAAATATTTCCAAGCCCTATAGGGAAAACAAACATACAGCAACTGGTACTAGGATATTTTTATGAGTTTAAATAAAACACACAAAGTGCTTGTTCAAAGATAGAGATATGAACAATCTCTGACTTGGAATTGATCTGTCCAGGATTATTCTTCTTAATTTTTATTTTGGAACTATGATAAAAGAGATTTCATAAGGGAAAAGCATCTCATGGAGTAATCCGTCACTTATTTGTGTTATGTTTTATACAGTGATTGTTTTCAAAGTTTGACTAATTGGTCTCTTTCTATCAGTACAAGGCTTTAATATTAAAATATACAAGTAATATTGACTAGAAACTTTTCAGGAAACTGGTGAAAGCAATGGAGTGTAAGCAATGGAAAGCAGAAATTTGTTTCCCAGGAAGAAAGTAGAAGTCACTGGCTATTGATCACAGGCATAGGAAAGTTGATTAGCACTAGTAATTAATAATCTGTGGTTTATATAAGTGCACTTAAAGAAAAAGAGGGATTCTGCAACCGGATATTTGCAGAATTTAAAGAGACAATAAAAAAAGTATTCACAAACATTTGGAACAATCAGTGTTGGGGAAGGATTATTTTCAGGTAATGTTAAAACTCTGAACTAATTCCTTAAAACTGAGCTTTGATGAATTAGGTATTAGAATAAGGAGATTCATAATCAATTTGAAATTAAACCACACATGGAGAATAGTTGACATTTCTGATACCAGCTATTTCTGATATTTTTCAATTCAGGGGCAAAATTTTGGGCAGTAACTTAAAAGACCTAACCTACCTGGGCCCCTAGTAGTAGACTAAATATTTGAACTAAGCGTGAAATGAGTATAAATTTGAAAAGCGTATACGTTAAGAGAAGGGGGGTTGAAGCAGGTGATCTTTAGAGGTCCTTTCTGACACAAACTGTTCTGTGGTTCTATGATTCTATGTCATTGATTATTTCTGTGATTTCTTCTCTAATGCCCTTCTGAAAATTTAGATAACAGCATTTACCTAGAATACACATTGTTGGTCTAAATGCATTAAAGATCATTAAGAACTTCAAGGACAGTAGGGCCATGTCATGTACATTATACAGCATTTCTGTTGTAATGACACTTAATGAAAACTTTTATAGAAATAGATCAAAGGATGCAAGCTATGTAAACAGATAAAAATGGTCTGCTTTTGGATACATGATTGTTTTAGCAGGACTGTCTTATAGCCTGACCCTCCATTTGAAAAGGGCATCGGCTAAATTTGATTTAAATTAAAAACAAACAAACAAAACCAAAACAGAAAAGGATGAAAGTTCAAGGGCAAGGCATAGCTATGTTCCTCTCTGGAATGATTTAACAACCACTAGCAGGCTTGCTGCAATAGATAGATTTTTCCAACTTTAGTCCGGGGCTTTCGACACTCTCCCATCTCCCGCATTCGATTGCTTTCTATGAGATGAGGGAGGGTGTTTCTGACAGCACTTCTTGATTTAATTTTGTACTGTTGGGCAACAACATATCAGCTGTAGTGGACCCCTGGTGGATTTGTACAAGCTGGGGGATATAGCAATATCCTATTGGATTTTTTGCTATCATAGGCAGGATGCCAGACACAACAGAGAGAATTAATTATTAACAGCACTGCTATCTTTCTAACGTAGCTTCAAGGCACTATTGTGTTTGCACTCACTGATGGTGATCATTTCTCAACTGTTCCGTGTATAATGAACTGCATATGCCTCTTAGATTTCAGCCCTTAATCTAGCAGGTTATCTGTTGTAACCAGAAATCCTGTCATGCCTTCAGTATGCAGGTATTGAAGTTTGTGATTTAAACTGCAGACCTCTCTGGTGCGGCAGTAACATGTACGGGATTTCGCTGAAGAGCGTGCTCTGGCAGGTACATGAGACACTGGACAAATTCATGGATGTTGTCTGTTGGGAGACTTTATGCTCGCATATTCCAAATCAACCAGCTAAATTCTGTTCTGTAACCAGCGCAGAGAAGTATGAATACATCGCATGTACTCATTTGCAGGTGACAACTGTTGTTGCTTTGAGAAGGAGGTGACATTCAATACATCTTTCAAGACTACAAATATCTTAAAAGTTAAATTATGGTGAAGCTCAAGGGCATTCCTGAGCAACACTCTTTTTTTTGCCATCTGAAATTGCCATTTCCGATTTCTTCAAAATTCAACGCTGTAACATTTTTTCACAGTCAAGAGCATCTGCTTAGTGTTGTGTATAAACAAAAACTAACAAATCCTCGTCAATATATATGATAGTCTTTGTACGTTGAGGAACGTATATACTATTAATATTGCACTCCTAAATCAGACTATGAGTAAATGGGGCAAATTAAGTGTGAAAATGGAGAAACAGATTAGGAAGGAAATTTTAAAAATTACCATAAAATGAGAAAACACTAATATTTTTTCACTAGAACAAGTATGTACTGAGCAAAGGAAAATGAGCTTAAAGCTATTTGTTTTCTTAATATCTATAAAATACAAAAGTTATGAATGTGGCCACATAGGCAAGAAAGGGACAAGTGATTTATTTTTAAGTGTCCAAGGTAATTACCAAGGGATGGTTTTCACCATTCCAAATACGAAGAGTTTCTAGTTTAAGCCTATGTTCATGCACAAATTGAGAGCTGTGTGGAAAATTTCTTCTCAGAAAAAGTTATAATTTTCAAACTGTGAATCAACAAGTCTCCATCTGAAAAAAAAAAATTGCTTAGCATAAAATGATTTTTTTTCATTTGAGAATTGCAATAGGATTATTTTTATTTGTGTTTACTGTTAAAAGTTTATTCATTTATTGGTTTCTTTATTTTATATATCCTTAAAATATAATTATTCAAATAATACTAAAACAATTTTGAAGCAAAATAGTGCTGAAGCATGAGACAGAACTCTTGTGGTACTTCAACACTGTCATAACTACTTCTTGAAACAAAATTCAACCAAATTTCATGAAAACTTCCCACAGGTAGTGGGACATTGAGACATCAATCAATTGGTATTTTCAAGAGGAAAGTCATCATCTGTCAAAGATACTTCTCTTCTCTTGAGACTCTCCTGAGACTAACTATTTTAAGTACTAACCTGTTTTGTTAGATTAATGGTAGCATTCAAATGTCTGCAAAGAAAGGCTAGGGGAACATCTTCACAGAAGAAACACAAAGATAATTTTTTTTTTCATTTTTCATTTCTAAATTCTTTCTGCTTGTGTATAATTAGGTAGTTAGACAAATATTTTGGATCTTAGACTGAAAGCTTGCATTTGAAAAGTGTTATAATGGGGTTTATTTTCTTATTTAAAGTTAACAGCAGAGAAGTTAGAATGTTGTATTTAGTATGACCTAGACTAAATTTTTACCAATATTGAATGAAATTCTTGCCCTTATTTACCAGACATTTTAGTCACCACTTTTCCTTCCTTATTTAGAATACAACTAAAAATGTGTCTGCACTTTTACTTATAAATTATTTTTTAAAATCATGGTTGGATAAGCTATGTTTTTATGAATATTGGTATATACAGTGAGTGAAGTAGATAACCAAATTAGGTTTTCAAAGTCACTTTTAAAGCTGTAATAAATTTAATATGGTTCTGCAATGGACTATATGGCCTTGTACAATCTGAAGAGTCTAAGGTGTAAGGTGTTTGTTATTTTCAAAAACTGATAATATCTGAGGTGAAAAGATGAAAAGAAAGAACAAGAGAAAAGTAACAATAAAGACTTTTATTTGTCAAATCATTGTATTCCCTTCACTCAAGGTATGATTTGACAGCTTGATATCATGGCATTTTACATAGTTTCTGTTACATAAAAAAGAATGCTGTGGCAAGGGAAAATGTAGCTTCAGCTCTCAAAATCTCAGGCTGAATGTATTGTATGTATTTATCACATAATCAAGGATGCATCTTACAGTGGAGGAGACAAGGAAAACAAACAAAAAGTCTAAAAATTCATTTAACTAAAGAGTTAGCTGCAAATACTCAGCTGCTCTACTGGAGGTTGTTATTTTGTAAGCAACATCTGAAATCATTATATCTGCAGGGGGATAGACTGCAGGGGGATTGAGATTCTTTATTTCTTCTTCTTTTTTTTTTTTTTTTTGGATGTGGTAAATCTAGAATAGTTGCATTGCCACAAGCCATGCAGTGTTAGGTTGAGTTTGGGTAGAAATCAAGAAGTATGGAGTTCAAGCCTAGTTTTGATAAAAAATAATAAATAGTTCCTACCATAAATAGTTTGACAAAAATAAGTTTATTCCAGAGCACTTAAGCTGAACTTCTACAGAGGATTCCAGATGTCGGTTGCAATACTTGCTTTTCATCAAATGCAACAGATAATCTTTATGACACCTGTGTAACTTCAGTTCCAGCTAGTGATTCTTTCCTTTCATTCTTGCTTTGCATCTTGTTTTGAATTGCTGAGGACTTCTAGGACAGTTCGGGGAAGTAACCATACACTATATCCAACATATTCAGGAAAATATAAAAATTCTGGGGGATGTCCGAAAAATTATAAAGATGGACTTAGATTGAGAAGGAAAGCATGGAAAGGTTGCACCAGGCCTGCAATATGCAAGCATTCCTTTCCCAACTGTATAACTCTTTCCATATATATTCCACTGATTATGTTCCCTTTGCAAGCCCTTCCCTTGGAACCTCACCATGAAAGCTTTTTCCAAGCTTTTTCCATATTAGAGGATTTTCTGGTTGGTATCATCTTGATACTGATAGTATTTTTAGTTGCTGAGGTTTAGTAGTTTGTGGAGCTGAGGTACATCGGAAATGCACCTCAGTTGAGCTGTGTGACAGTTATGTAGCTGCATAGGGTGTTGCAGGGACCTCAGAAAAGGGGTAGTTTGGCCAACTATAGTGACCATCAGTTCCACGATGGGCAAAAGCTCAGCCCGATGCAGGAGGGACAAGCATGGACTTACTGGGGAGGTCTGATGGGTCAACACCTTCCTCTTGGCAAAACCCAACATGCTCTACTTATTGCCTGCCCTCTTCCTGCATTCCCACTACGATGAGATCACCTCTGTCACACTTCCAAGTGTGAGCAGAAATAAAGAAATTCAGACCTTGGATATTTAGACGTCCCGGTTTGGAAGAATACTGGTAAATATGAGGAAGATTAAACTGATTCAAATATAATTGGTACTTCTGAAAAAATATTCTATGTTTTGCCAAATAGGAACAAGACATACCAAAGATATTTTACACCAGTACTGCAAAGGCTGATGCTATTTTTAGAGCACAGTAACGCTTTTGAAGGAAAGCGCTATCTAAAGCCTTGATATTTGCTGAGTAAAAGCAATAGATAGCCTTCTTTTCACTTCCATGTTCGTTGAACAAGCTTTGAGCATTATCATGTAGTTTTATATTTCACTCACTTGTCTATTCATTTGTTTTCATGGAACAATCCCCGCAGAGCAATGCAGAAAAAAGTGAAATGTGTGAGCAATACTGTCTGTTCTCAAATGTCCATACAGAAAGAAATGGAAATTGTAATTATTCACTGTGTTAAATACCATCCTTTTAATGTCTAACATTCATTTTGAATGTTAGAATCCAATTACCATGTAATAATAAAGACCCTTACAGTACAATATCTTTCAGCACAGGGGGCTTACGTAGCTAGTTTCCATCCATTATTTGTACATTTCCAATTTGTTTAGTACAAGTATAATTAGGGAGAAATATAGCAGAATAGAAAACAGTTCCATTTTGTCAGAAATGTATACAAATACAGCACGATACAAGAGAGCAAAGAAGACAGTATTAAGAAGGAAAGGGCAAAGCATTTAACCAAAAGAAAACTTTAGCTGCAAGAGAATGCAATTGAAACGGGAATAAGACAGTTGAGTAACTCAGTTATATATGACACTGTTAAAGACGATCAGAATGAGCACCTGAGATAAACGTCAATAGGATCCAAAACACCCCCAAGGGACACCAGAACTAAGACAAGTGACAAGCTAGCGTGTGTCTGTCCTACAAAACTGATGTTGCTGTAGCTACTGCTGGAGATAATATCGCCCAGGACACAGGAGATCTTCGCAAACAATGACTGAACGTATGCTTACACAGACAAAACACACATTGCTTTTTAAGCTTTAAAATGGGAAAATAACCATACAAGGTCACACACAAAAGAACAAACTTATTTTGCACCTATAAGAAGGAGAGAAAGGCAAACAGATAAATAAGTTTACAGGAAAGAGTGACTGAAACGTTATACGACATTCTATATCTGAGGGTATAAGACAACAAGAATTACATATGGTATGGATCCAAATGGATAGAAACTTCTGAGAGCTGCAAGAAAATAAAGTCCTAATTATCAGCAAGAATAAACTTAATTAGCTACAGATCAAGCAACAAAGAATTACAGACTTATCTCCGTTTTAGCCTCTACATGCCAAATTACAAAGCACTTCGGCTATTAAAAGAAATAGTGTTGACTTTCTGACATATTTTTTTTCAATAGTGTTCCCAAATTAATATAATTTTGTTGTTGGGTGTCATAGTAATATCTCAAAATCAAACAACAAAAAGGGTGTTCATTTTATCGTACAAAAAATATCATGTTTGATTTGGGATCTTAGTTTTTATTATGACCAAATATCAAATAAAGGATTTCAACATCTATATATTTGTATATTTACAGTTCAGAACGGCTACTAAACTTTAGTATGTATGATTCTAGAATCATACACCTCTGTTTTCAAGTAAAATGCCATCTGGGAAAAGGGCTTAAATCAAGGTTTGGATAACTAAGTAGCCCACGCCCCCATAGAGAAAATGATCCAAAAATGTTTTATTGTTAAAATAGATCATATATATACCATATAATATGATACAGTGGATGTTTGAAAGGTCAAAAAAAAAAAAAAGATAAATTAATGTTGAAATATATGTTACCTGCAGATCAGATTTTTTAATGTTCTAATGTTTGTGTCTAGCCCAAAATCTTTGGAAAATGAGGTCGTTTGCAGATGAAGTAATATAAAATTAGTACAATCCTATGAATCCTTAGAAGTCTTATTACCATGACAAGGAAAGGATATTTCTATATTCTCCTGGACCCCTGGGGTTTGAAGCAACTAAGCATGTTCTGAGGAACAGGAAGTCAAGGAGATAATAGATTATTAAGTAGCAGCTTTTTAATAAATATCTTTTAAATACTTTTTTCTCATATTCTATTTGACATTAATAGTCTGTTAGCACAGTGTTTCTACTGAAGAAAATCAGCAGTGTTAGTGAATTCATAAATCTATACTCACAGTTTTTCCTTTAATCACTTTATTGTCTTCTTTCTTTATTCCTGTTATCTATGTTCCACTCCTGAATAATAATAAATAAATAAATAAAAAAACAACAAACAAACAAAAAAACCCCAAGAAAACTATAAAACTATACAGACAAAATAGAAAAGTTGAAAGCTATGGCGATCTTTGTTCCTGGAACTGTGTGGCTAAAAATGCACATGTTTAGACCTGCAAGTATTTCTCCCAGCTTGGCTTATCATGGTTATTGCTTGCATTCTGGGTCCACTTCGGTCCTACAAAGGACTTCTAAATTGCATAATGGCTATTTCCAGGGACTGTTTAGCTCCTCTGAGCTCTTGTAGAAATTCCGACTTAGCGAAAAAATAATTTATATTTAAATTTCACAGAATATCTGAGTTATTAAAAAACAATTGAGCGGCACCAAACATACCTCTGTAACAACCCCATGTACTTCTAGGCACTATTTTTCTTGTGTTCTGCTTTGTATTCACAAATGATAAAAGAGTAGAGTTGATAAGTGATGCAGCACGTAGAGGACCACATAGATATTAACATCTCTCTCTTAAAAGAATAATTAAAGGAGTAAGAGGAAACAATCCCAACCAAATCCTAAAGTAGTACCCTTTAAGAAAAACATATCTTAACTGCACTGTTTTCTCTGCGTAATGAAATCAGTACGAGGCTGGGAATATGTGATAGCTATGTGATCCTGTTTATGTTAGAACTGAAAACACTGGAATACACTTTCACCCATGATCATGTGTTCAGTGTTTATTTTGTGTACTGCATGTGATTAATGTGTACCACTACAAAACTCAACATGTAAATTTTTTGTGCACTTCAGTTTGAAATATTATTACAGTATTCAGGAGACTATATAACCAGATGTCATACATATCCTTAATAAGTGTTTTTGCTTATTCCCAGCAGATATTTTGCTGCTTTAGTTAGTAACAAGGTTGGGCAAAACAGTTGTGAACAAAGGAAGAAATTTTCTCTTGAGGTTTATCTGAATAAAAAGATTGAAATGATTTTTACATTTCATGTCTCTACCCTTTCTAGATGAAACAAAGACTATAATCGTAAGTGTTTAAGAGGGAACATCATTTGCAGTATTCATTTTTATCCTGTATGACTGCAACACCTTTCTTCCTTCCACCACTGGACTTAGAATTAAACTTGCTTGTATCCCTAAAGAACTCTGAGTTATGGCATCCATTAACCTTCAGAAAAACCCCTATCATGATTCTCCTTGAATTCTCAAAATTATTCTCTTTTAATGTACAACATAAAAGGTGTACAAATGAAATAAGTGAAGTATATGTCTTCATAGCCTACAGAGCCTTCTCATGGTCTGTGCAAATATAAGCTGTGCTGTAGTTGCTGATGCAACTGGACTCAGTGGCACAGAGTCCAGCTGGAGACCTGTAACTAGCGGTGTTCCCCAGGGGTCAGTACTGGGTCCAGCCTTGTTCAACATATTCATCAACGACCTGGATGAGGGGACAAGTTTGCTGATGACACAAAACTGGAAGGAGTGGCTGACACACCAGAAGGCTGTACTGCCATACAGCAAGACCTGGACAGACTAGAGAGCTGGGTGGAAAGGAACCTCATGAAATTCAACAAGGGCAAGTGTAAGGACCATGCATCAGTCCAGGTTAGGGGCTGACCTGCTGGAAAGCAGCTCTGCAGAGAAGGACCTGGGATTCCTGGTGGACAACAAATTGACCGTGAGCCCGCAATGTGCCCTTGTGGCCAAGAAGGCCAATAGCATCCTGGGGTGCATTAAAAAGAGTGGGGCCAGCAGGTCAAGGAAGGTCATTCTTTCCTTCTACTCTGCCCTGGTGAGGACACACCTGGAGTACTGTGCCCAGTTCTGGGCTCCCTCATTCAAGAAAGACAAGGAACTCCTGGAAAGAGTCCAGTGGAGGGCTACAAAGATGATCAGGGGACTGGAGGATCTCTCTTATGAGGAAAGGCTGAGAAACATGGGTCTGTTTAGCCTGGAGAAGAGAAGACTGAGAGGGGATCTTATCAGTGCTTATAAATTACCTTAACAATGCTTATCATTTACCTGGTCTAGTGTGAGGTGTCCCTGCCTATGGCAGGAGGGTTGGAACTGGATGATCTTCAAGGTCCCTTCCAACCTAAATCATTGTATTATTCTATGATTCTATGAAATGTTTACAGGGAAGGTGTCAAAAGGAGGGGGCCAGACTCTTTTCAGTGGTGCCCAGCAATAGGACAAGGGGCAACAGGCACAAACTAGAACACAGGAAATTCCATCTGAACATGAGGAAAAATGTCTTTAATTGAGAGTGACAGAGCACTGGAAGAGGCTGCCCAGAGCAGTTGTGGAGTCTCGTTCTCTGGAGATATCCAAAACCCACCTAGATGCATTCCTGCCCAACCTGCTGTAGGTGAAACTGCTTTGTCAAGGGGTTGGACTAGATGATCTCTGAAGGTCCCTTCTAACTCCCACCATTCTGTGATTCTGTCATTCTGTGAATATTCAAGTCTGGTAATCTTAGTCTAAAGCACACTTACAAAATGTGGAGGGCAAAACATATCTCCCAAAGACCTTGCTGAGAAGAGCAAATCTCCCAATGCAGCCAAACTGAAAAGCAATTTTAATGCATTAACACATTATCTTAGTGACAGCCTTTTCCCCCATGCAATGTTTTAGGCTTTTGCCATCAGCTAGATCAGGCCCATATTGTGAAAGGATTAGTTACAAAAGTGATTTTAATAGTGACTGTATACCCCTGCCCTTGATAGAAAATCGAAGAAGCTGTTTCTTCACAGGATTTCTAATACAGTTTCTTTGTGGACAGAGACAAAGCTTGGGAGTTTTAAGACAGTATTAAAAACAGAATAGAAACACTTGTATGTACAATCTTAGAGCTGTTTCTAGCATTCTAGCTATGATTTTTATTTTACTTTAATACAAAAACGCACTTGTGTTTACAGTGCATACACATACATTTCTACGCTACAAATATTTAAGTCAAATAGCATGCAAGTTACAGGAATATGAGTCATTTACCATACAGTGTCATTTTGGAGTGTAGAGTCAGTTATTTGGGAAGACAAGATAAAGCCAGCACTGTAAAGCCAGCAGTCAGTGGAGTACTTTGAAGCACACACCATTACATTGATAGTTTGTCACAGATACTAAATAATCAGATGTGGAGATATGGTAAGTAGTTTGGAAAATAGTAGATACCTTTAAACTAGCAGACCTACGCTGCTTTATAGAGACCAAGATTTTATTTAACAAAAAGTACCTTAAACGAAACGTGGTTCAAACTATTGAACTTAAAAGCATCGTGGACACTGAAATATTCTATTATATTCCTTTTCTAAATATGTGTTTGACAAAGAATCTCAGAGGTTTTGTAAACCTTGCACACCAAAAGGCTTTATAAAGAGTCTGCATTTTCTTTTTTTGCTATGATAAAATTTGGAAGGAGACACCAGAATTTTAACACCTCCTATTTCAAGGATAAAGTATTTCTGACTATAGGTATTTCCTAGATTGCAAAAGATAGAAGTAACAGGTGTTTTGAGTCAAGAAAATCACTGTGCCTCAATTTACTACAGCGTCTTGACAAAGAATAATGGGACTTTATTCAATTCACTAAGTATTATTTACTGTAGGAGGAACTACAGCTAAGAAGAGGGAATCAAAGACTTTAAGACAGTGATCATCATAATCTTTCTTTAGTGAAAAGAGAATACTAATCTTATACGAATATGTGGGGGAAATATGCATTAAGAAGTCACTTTGTAGAGAGGTTAAAGCAATTGCAAAATATCAGTTCCAGGAATTGCTCAGAAAATTGTGCAAGAAATCCTCTATGCTGGTAAATCCAGTAGTGGGAGGATGACGGCTCAGGGATTATTTTTTTTTTTTTTTTAAATGGAAAGCAGTTTTCTCTGCTAGGAAACTGCCCTAACCACAAAGAGAAAGATTCACTCTGAAAATATGAACTTGGTTCTGTTACATGACTAGTTTCATGATGGAGGGAGTCTCTCTTAAAGCCCTGGCTGCTGAAATCAAGAGATTAGAGAAACACCTCAGCTTTCATTTTAAAAATGAGTATACATTGATCTCTCTTATTTGCAAGGGAAGCCAGAACAATGTTCAAGTTAAAAAATAAGAATGGAAGTTTAGCATTTACTATTTCAAACCTCATTAATTTAAAAATCAGTCTCCTGGTTTCAAGAGGTCCAGGCTTAGGGTTTGGCAGTGTTAGGGACTGGTAACACTGTACACTTCCACCCATGATAAACTCACAGGCAGTCAGGAAGGTGTTTCAGCGTGTTAAAACATAGATCTGATTGGGACAGCTGAAATGGGACATTTTCATTGTGATAAGGAAATGTTGCTCTGTATCAAAAGTGAGGAAGCTGGTAGCTTTTCTCCCACACTTATGATCCAGCAAATGTCTTCTGTGTCCTATCTAATAGTTGTCTTTCAAAGCAGCAGGAGAACTTCAGATTTCAAACACCAGGCAAGGAAAGAAACAGGCTATTAAATATCATGGCAGAAATCCAAAGTCAGTTCAGAGGAAACAGGTTTTTATTATGCCAAGAGATCCTAGAAGAAGGAGCTACCTTAGGACATGCCCGTGTAAACTTGCAGACTCAAACACATGGCAAAACAGCTTACTGGTGCAAGTAGAGTGGAGCACAAATATGGTTTATACAGCTTTCAGCTCTGATCTTCCTCTGCTGCAGCAGTTTAAAATAATATTATGTTAAAAAATCAAAGTTCCTTCTGTTTACTAAAAAGTTCATATGGGGAGAAGCAATATTCTGTATCTTGGCCTTACTTTTGAATAAAGAATGCAAATGTGGTTGACGAACTATGCAGAGACAAGTTAGAATCATTAGCAAAATGGAAAGGTGTGTTGAATGGAATTCAGCAGACATCTAGTCTTGGTCTTCTCCTATGCAAAGATCCATAAATAATCTGTATGATGGAGCAGAGGACATACTTCTTCATACTAAGTCAGTACGAAAATTGAAGGGATTAGATTAGATATATGTGTTCTTGGCAAATAAGACAAATGGCCCAGGAAAACAAACAAACAAAAAAGCGACAACAAAACACAGAAAAATAGGGACAGATGCAAGTGTTTGAGAAGAAAAAAACTAAAGACAGTTTAAGTACAGAATGAGAAACTAAAGTCTGATCGTAAAAGAGGAGTCAATAAACGCGCCAATATGCCCAAAGGATATATGGCAGGAATGAAACCTGCAAGACACATGACACAGCTCTTTGTTTTAAGCAGCATTGGCGCTACCCCAACAAGTGTATTGCATACAGATTTGAACATCACACCTCTGGAAACAAGCAAGATCACTTGAAGAGCCTCTGGAGGAGAGCAGTGAGAATGATCTGAGGTCTCTAACAAGGTTGTTCTGGGAGGAGAGAACAGAACACTCTGACCAGTGTAGTCTGAACAAGGGAACAGAGGAGAGGGAGACACAAAAACAGGCTTTAAGAATGCAAAAGACTAATAGAAAGAGTGGAAAAATCCCAAACCGTGATTTGCATGTCTCCTGTGAAGCAGTCGACATGCTGGAGGGGAGGGATGCCATCCAGCCTTGATAGGATTAAGAAGTGGGGCTGTGTGAACCTCATGAAGTTCAATAAGGCTAAATGCAAGGTCCTGCACATGGTCTGGGGGGGAGCAATCCCATGCACAAATACAGGCTTCATGGAGAATGGATTGATAGCAGCCCTGAGGAGAAGGACTTGGGAGTGCTGGTGAATGAGAAACTCAACAAGAGCTGGTAGTGTGCCCTCACAGCCTAGTAGGCCTACTCACCACATTAAGACTACCTCTACAAAGAAGAAAAGGAGGGCTATAGTCATGGGCGACTCTGCTCTGAGGGGGACAGAGGGCCTGATATGTAGGGCAAACCCCACTCAGAGAAGTCTGCTGCCTCCCTGGGGCACGGGGTAGGGACACCACAAAGAGACTCCCTAGCCTGGTGCAGCTCTCGGACTACAACCCACTGCTCCTGTTCCATGTAGGGGATGACGAATGTGCAGATCGGAGTGTGAGGATGATTAAAAGAGATATCAAGGCCTTGGGACAGTCACTACAGGGATCTGGAGCACAGGTTATTTTTTTGTTCCTACTTCCTGTTGTGGGTAATGACATTGAAAGGAACAGACAAGCTCAGTCTGTTAATACGTTGCTCCGTGGCTGGTGTCATCACCACAATTTTGGGTTTTTCAACAATGGAATGCCAGGCCTGCTGGCAGCAGATGGGGGCTGGCTCACTCAAAGGTGGAGAAGGGTTTTCACCCAAAAATTAGCAGGGCTCATTAACAGGGCTTTAAACTAGATTCAACGGGGGAAGGGGATATTATGGGGTTTGCCCTTGACCACCCAAGGGATGTTGTACCAACGAAAGAGGAACGGGGTGCTGGTGAGGGCCTGCAGCCATTAGCTCCAAAATGTGCTGGCTACGCTGCAGCATGCTCAAAGTCTTATGTAGATGAGCCAGGAGCTCCCGGACCAACAGGAGCCAATGGAGAGGCACCATTAGTACACGGCAAAGGAATGCCTCCTGGAGAGCAGCGCAAAGTAATTGCAGCTGTTAAAGCCAAGTCAGCCTCAATGAAGACACGGCTGAAGTGCCTCTATACAAATGTACATGGGGAACAAACAGGAAGAGCTAGAGATGTGTGCACGCCTCCAAGGCTACAATCTCATTGGCATCGTAGAAACTTGGTGGGATGACTCCTATGATGGGAGTGTTGGCATGGAAGGCTGCAGACTCTTCAGGAGAGACAGGCAAGGGAAACAAGGAGGTGGTGTTGCCTTATATGTTAACAAGCAGCTGGAATGCATGGAGCTCAGCCTAAGGATGGATAAAGAGCCAACTGAGAGCCTATGGGTCAGGATTAAAGGGAAATCGGGAGCAGGGGACACTACAGTGGGGGTCTACTACGGGCCACCTGACCAAGAAGACCGAGTGGCTGAAGCCCTCTATAGACAGATAGGGGCAGCATCACGCTCGCAGACCCTGATTCTCATGGGTGACTTCAACCACCCCGACACCTGTTGGAAAGATAACACAGCCAGGCATAGGCAATCCAGGAGGTTCTTGGATTGCGTTGATGACAACTTCCTTCTCCAAGTGGTTGAGGAGCCAACAAGGAGAGGAGCTATGCTGGATCTTGTTCTTACCAACAAGGAGGGGCTGGTAGACAGGGTCAAACTCAAGGGTAGCCTGGGCTGTAGTGACCATGAAATGGTCGAGTTTGAGATCCTCGAGGCAGTGAGGAAGGTGCGTAGCAGGCTGACGATCCTGGACTTTGGGAGAGCTGACTTTGGCCTTTTGAGGAATCTGCTTGATATGGTGCCATGGGATGAAGTGCTGGAGGGAAGAGGGGTCCAAGAAAGTTGGTTAACATTCAAGGACCACCTCCTCCAAGCTCAGGAGCAATGCATCCCTACGAAGAGGACGGCAAGCAGAAAAGCCAGGAGGCCTGCATGGATGAATAAGGAGCTCCTGGACATGACCAAAAGAAAAAAGGAGGCCTACAGGGACTGGAAACAGGGGTGGGTAGCCTGGGAGGAATACAGAGGAATCGTTCGAACAGCCAGGGATTGGGTTAGACAAGCTAAAGCCCAGATAGAACTAAATCTGGCCAGGGACATTAAGACAAACAAAAAATCCTTCTTTAAGTATGTCAGCAAGAAAAGAAAGGCTAGGAAAAATGTGGACCCTCTCAGGAAGGAAACGCAAGAACTGGTTACCCGGGACAGAGACAGAGCTGAGGTACTCAATGACTTTTTTTGACTCAGTCTTCACTGGCAAGGACTGCAGCCGCACTACCCATGACACGGAATGCAAAGACGAGGACTGGGAAAATGGAAAACCACCCACTGTAGGAGAAGATCAAGTGCAAGACCACCTGAGGAACCTGAAGGTGCACAAGTCCATGGGACCTGATGAGATACATCCGCAGGTCCTGAGGGAACTGGCAGACGAAGTCGCTAAGCCACTAGCCATCATATTTGAGAAGTTGTGGTGGTCTGGCGAGGTTCCTGCTGACTGGAAAAGGGGAAACATAACCCCTATTTTCAAAAAGGGAAATAAGGAAGACCCAGGGAACTACAGGCCAGTCAGTCTCACCTCTGTGCCTGGCAAGATCGTAGAGCAGATCCTCCTGGAAACTCTGCTGAGGTACATAGAAAACAAGGAGGTGATTGGTGATAGCCAGCATGGCTTCATCAAGGGCAAATCATACCTGACAAATTTGGTGGCCTTCTACAAGGAGGTTACAGTGGCGGTGGAAAAGGGAAGATCAACTGACATCATCAACCTGAACTTGTGCAAAGTGTTCGACACTGTCCCACACGATATCTTGGTCTCTAAATTGAAGAGACATGGATTCGACAAATGGACCACTCGGTGGATAAAGAACTGGCTGGATGGGCACACTCAAGAATTGCGGTCAACGGCTCGATGTCCAAGTGGTGAGCAGTGACGAGTGGCATTCCTCAAGGGTCAGTACTGGGGCCTGTACTGCTCAACATCTTTGTCAGCGACATGGACAGTGGGGTCGAGTGCACCCTCAGCAAGTTTGCTGATGATACCCAGCTGTTTGGCGAGGTACACACTGGAGGGGAGGAATGCCATCCAGAACAGCCTCAAGAGAAAACAAGAGAAAAAATCCTAAAATAACCTATGCCTAGTAGTCTGAGATCTTCCTGAACTTAGTAGAGGTGTGCATTTATAGTCTACTCTTCAAATCAGTCTCAGAAGAGATATTTAAGTTACATTCTTCAAACACTGACATAATACAGAAGAAAAAAATGTACCAAGAGTTTTCTTCTTTTTTTCTTCTAAATGTTAAGTATACTTCATAAAAGCTTTATTAAGCTTTACAAGTGAGCTAGCCAGAGAATATGCAATTTAGGAATCCCACTGGATTTTGAGTAAATATGTCAGGCTGATAGGTGACATCGAGAATTAGGCAGCAATGGAACAGAAATGCTAGGACTTGCTTACGCATTTCTGACTTGTACTTACTCAGTTCAGTGAGATTTTTGTGAGTGCTCTGGCAATCAACACCAGGGGCCTCCAGATACTGCGGTGAAATCCTCTGAGTGTAACCAGTGAATCTAACCCAGGTGCCTTGATCAGAATGTGCAAACATCCCATGATTGAACATGGAAAAGAAACTGGGCTTCCCCAGCCCAGCTTAAATATTTTGTTGCCCTTCTTCAGTTGAGGTTAAAAGTTGCAGTGTTAGGGAAGAGAGTTAAATGGCAAATTCCACCATTCTCTCATTCGTTGTATAATCAGCTTGCCGGTTCAAGGTGGTGGAGATGCTTTGGCTGACACAGAATGGTATTATTTCAATGCCAGGGGCAAGGCTGCTTCTCAGTCAGCAATAAATCTCTGCCTTGGAATTGAAAGCAAGTTGTCTGTTTTTGAGGGGAGTGATTGAGGGAGACTGTGATCTCAGCATATTATCCTTTTACTAATTTAGATTAGTTTATGGTCACTATATGACACAAATATATGAGGAAGATAGTAGTGGTAGTACAAGTTAGAAGGCCATGTTTTTTGAGTGGCTTATTTAATACACATAGTCTGTATCGAAGAACCTACCCACAAACACTGTTGATAACAAACAAATTGCCCAGCTACTACTTTATGAGCACATTCACAACTTGGCTAGATATACACTTGGATTCATTTTTTACCTGTACTTGTATATCCTGTAGTACACCCGTGCTCTGCTTAACAGCTACAATTGAAAAACTGTTTGTCCTATTATTTGCAGGTTTTATTTTAATGCAGTTTATTTATTCAACAGCATATTTAAAATTCAAACTACACATCTAGGAATGATTCTTAGGATTTTAATTATTGTATATTGGTGTAATTAAGATAATTGATTCATTGAATGTTCAGATAAGTGAAGTGTCTTAGCAAAAAAGGATACCATTTAAAGGAAACAGGAAGTTTGAGACTGATTATAAGAGAATATAGCTGTATTATCAGGGTGCTATGAAATATGTTTATTTATATGATTAAATTTTGGAACTTGATAAAGAATTTTTCAACTCTATTTTTTCTTAATGAAATATTCATTAAACACTGCTTGCATTTGTCTCTCTCTGTACATGAATACAGACAAAAGAATGGATAGAAATGAGAAAAGCATATATATACCAAAATAATATAAGGGAAAACAATTCTCTCTCACAGGAACCCAAACAGTCACTATGGTGCTTCCTGACAGAGTAAAGCAGCAGGAGACAGCTAATGAGGCAAGTCATCCGTTATCATTGCAGTGCTTAGCCTGATTTAGTTATCTGAATCAAAATGACAGATTCAGGAGGAAGGCTCCTGGGAACTTGACTGGAAATGTTATGTTGATGTTACCGTGCATTGATCAGTCTAGTAGAGTGCCTCTTCGTCTCCATGCCAACAACGAATAGAAACAAAAAGGCAGGGGTTAAGGGGCATGCTTTTGGAAAACTGATATTGGGGAAGATATTTTCTTTATAAACAGGTTTTGTTAAACACTGAAATAAGCTTCATGCCTAGGCAGACTCATGGCTCTTCAAAATATGGGAGGTTTTATAATGTAATTTCAGCTTGTCACGAACAATTTTCCTCTTTCCTTTTAGGATTACTTAGAAGTTTAGCTTTAGCAGCTACAGTTCATGTCACTGGTTGCTTATTAACTTTATTTGAACACGAAGAGGAAGAAATAGACTTTAACCATTTAGGTACCAACAAAATTCCACTCAGTAATTAAAAAAAACCACTGTAGTTATATTTTTATAGAATATCCATCTTATTAGATGGGCAAAGTTAATTTTCATAATGTTAAACATTTTTAGGAAAAATGTAATCTAGAAGACAAAAAGTAGATATTGTCTGAAAAATGTAGAAGCAAATGGTGACTAGTTTTGACCAGGAGTTGAAGGGAGAGCTAGGTTTTTTGAATGAGAGGCCTAGACTAGGCTTTCTTGCAAAATGAGTAAATGTTCATTAAAAAGGAAAAAAAAAAAAACAGTCCTTGAGAAGAAAATTAAGTTGCTAAAAAATACAGCAGTTCATTGTTGAAACTCTCAATATTCTTTGATACAAGTCTGGAAAACACATTAGGAAAGAAAGAGCCAATTTCAGCTCATTTAACTGTGAGAAATACTAACATTGAGTCACAAAGGCTGGATACCTCTTCAGTATAAATAAACTTCTTCTCGAACTGGTGAAGAGTTCTGTGTTCAATACCTAAAAGTTCTCTTTCAGAGGAAATTTTACTGGCTTGTGGTGTTCAGCTGGGACTTATCAGTTGTTTTAGTAATAGTTTTTAAGGTTTTTGCTATTTCCAAGGAACTGTACCCGCTCATTCATCTCTGAGTCCACAAGTGTTCCAGGCTAAAAAAAGTTCTCTGAGACAAATGAAAAGTCAGCGTGTTCTGAAAAGGCTATCTTTACCTGTTCCACCCTGTTTCTGAACCTCTGGAAATTCATGGTTTTACTGAAAACTGGCTGAAACCTAGAGTTCATGTTCCTGGGGAAAATAATAATATGAAAAATTTTGAAATGGAATGGAAAAAATATGTCTTGGACCATTGCTGTGTGGGAAAGTCAAGCTTTTATTTTGGGAGGGGCCAAGGCAGTGTCTTTGGTAGACTCAAAGGGGTTACTGATTTCCAAAGGTTCCATCATCCTCATTCTCCAGCCGTTCAATAGATAGATGGTGCTGAAATTGAAACCTGAAAATTCCAGTACCCCAGGCAATGAGAAATAACAAATCAGAAAGACTATATGATAATTTTCTTCTTTGTACTTGAAATAAGAATTTATGATAATAGCAACAATGATGACCATGAAACTTAAGCAACTACAACCAAAAGGCACAGACGGTGTGACATAAGGTGCAGGTATTTAGTAAATACAGTATTGAACACCTCTAAATAGGGATGCAGAGAGTAAAAGGATTTTGGAGAAGATAAGACTCTTGTCCCAAATTTAGGAGACTCAAGGTTGCTGGGTCAACATGTAAACTTTCATGCAGGTCGCTTTCCTGTTGGAAGGAAAAAACACTTTATGTTTAATATTGCTCTATGCGAAATGAAATCTCTTACAGTCCCACATCTCAAAGCCTTTATTCCTGCTGTCAGCAGAGTACGCACATCCATCGGTAACACAGTCTGACCACAGGAGATGATCAGAATGCTGAAATTTGTGTAAGGATGTTTCTGAGAGTTGAGTTTTGAATGAAGAGATTTGCTTTTAGATTTTAAACAGATCATCATCTTATTTTGTAGTCCCTGTAAGTTGACTTAACATAGTATTCTTATTTTAGAAATATGGGAGTTAGACTGTACTAGAAGGCAGTAGATAAGGGCTTAATTGCCACTTGCTCTGTAATCATTTTGTATGACTTTGGACAAAACATGTAATTTCTTTGTTCCTCTGTTCTCCATCTCCTTCATAGTACTCCTATTCCTCATTCTCTCTCTGTCTTTAAAATTTAGACTTTAAACTGTCTCAACTCATAGCAATCTAATCTGAGCAGACTATTTAAAATATTTCATATTTCTCCTCATATGGACATACACTGTTTTGTATGGGAGCTCATAACTATTCTCCTTATGTGACAGCAAACTAATATAGACTAATCTTGTACCTGGAAAAAAAAAAAAAAAGACAAAAAAAGAATTCATTGCTACATAACTCAAGGTCTCTTCAGAGCTCCAGCTTTATGTTCAAAGTCACTGAAGTAGATCTAACACCCTTTCCCAGTATTCAAATGAATTGACCTTTCCAGAAATCTGGAATTCTCCCCTCTACCAGAAATCACAAAACAAATAAGATTTTAAATATTCTTTTACTGAATAAAACAAAAAGACTGATTTTATAAATGGCATTTATGACTGACTGTCTCATAGGCTCAAGTGAAAAAATATGTGCAGAAAGAGGTTACGCTGCCCTTGTATGTCATACTCACATCAGGTTTTTTTTCCGCTCATAACTCAACTATGGATGCAGTGCAGAGCTTGTAACAAGCTAACCTTGATGCATTTTCACATAGTTCTTACAGTTTGTAAGGTTATCCCTCTGTTGTTGGTGAAGGCTGTCAGGATATTGTGATACTTGAAAACGTAGGATTTTTACAAGTATGTAGCCATTAAACAAATATTAATATATTTAGAAAATTATGTTATTTGGTAATTTTTATTAAATGTCCTCATCTTTCCTGGGAGCACCATATCTATTTCCACCAGTACTGCCATCCAAGTGCTCTATCACAAATATTGGAAAAGCTGTTTTCATGAGTAAGCAAGCAAAACTATTGTTTCCATTTTGGACTACTGGGAACCTTGCCCATGTTGGCTGCTCTAGTAGACGTTTCTAATAGACATCCTTAAAAAAAACACAGGAAAGAAGTAGCTGAAAGAACTCTTCAGGAGATCACTGCCTTGGATTAGATTATAGAGACTAAATAGTCACCTCTGTAAAATAAGATTCAAGAACAGCTAAGGATTAAAGGTGAAATACATTCTTGATGAAGAACTTAAATCTTTTGCATGATTCCCTCAACTTCACAGATGGGTATTTTTTATTTCACCCTTAAATTAGTCTAATGATAAAACTGTGTCCAAGTAACCTCGTATCCTTTAGAAACACCACTCTTTTGGGCACAACTCATACATTATAAAGGAGTGGCTTGAAAACTGTTACATCATCTTCCACTCAAGCAGAATTCATGTACCATGACAGTTTACCAAACAATTCACTATGAACTACGTGCAACCACAGACAACTAATGTAAGTTTTAGTCTGTGTGAGACACTTGGACTAACATAATAAAGCTCTTTACCAAGCACCTGGACGACAGAGACAGAGCTGGATATCTGAGAGTCACCGTGCTGCTAACGGAGTGGCGTTATGCATAGTGCTCCAAGGGAACACCTAGTACAAGTAAGGTTTGCATAAATGGTAAAAAACAAAAGCTAAAACTTCACAGAAACCTGAGTTTAACCATGTAAAAAAGGCTGAAAATGATGATCAAAGGTTATGTTTTTTTACCACGAAAGAAGGAGCTTATCTTAACTGGCTTAAATCCTCTTCTACTCAAGAGAACAGGATGCTGGGTTGCAGGTTTTTAAGCAAAAATGACAGTAAGGAAATACCTGGTTCCACCATTAACTACTTCACCTAATGAAATCCATCGACATGACTAAATTTTGGTAGCTGGCTGGATCAAATGGCATGATTAATATATATGCTATTCTGTGAAGTGAAAACAGGTTTCCGGAGATAGAATAACCTGCCTGAGGATGGCAGAGCAAAAAATAAATTTGAATGTCGGAGTGCTGATACAGTACTATTCCCACTGGGTCATGCTTTTGTACATAGTAAGACACTTTTTTAATAGAAAAATCTCTCTAACAGGTTACTCAAGAAAAATAACATACTTTTCAGGAATTGTTTTGTCCACTTATCAGATAAAATAAACACAATTGTGTTTATAAAAAGACAAGTGTCCTATTTTTGAAAAGTGAAAGAGTATTTAACTACTTTTTTAGTGCTAGCTCCGTTATTGTTGGAATTCGTAATGCATTCTACAGACACAGATAACTCAGTCTTGCGTGAGCTGATTAAAGTGTTTTAATTGTCTAAGCTGTTGTAAACGTCATGGGTGGGATGGAGACCTGTCAAACAGACAGTATTACCAGAAGGAATATGAGTGAAAATATAATACATGATCATATAGGGCTGTAGAAATTGTTATATTTTAGATTTTTTAATAAAACAGCAAATGAGATACAGAGAGTAAATTATTTTTGTCTGTCACCATTATTTGCAGATGCACTGAACAGAGCGAAGGTGATAACACAGCTTTATTTCCTGACTTGATAAGACATTTCACTATATTTAATGACAGTGCTAATGCCAGTCTATCAAAATCGATTATATACTCCTATGGAACAATACCTATACCTGTGACTAAAGAATTATAAAAATACCATTAAGTAAATTCAGTAATGATGCAAGTTTTACATTAAGTGGGCTGAGTGCATAAAAAACAGTGAGAAACATGGTGCACAAAGAAAACAAAGCTGATGTAACAGTAATTCTGATGAAATGAAAGATTTAAGATTGCACATTTTAAAACTACTTGTGGCCTTGTTTTATACTTTTTAATGTCTTCTTTTCATTAGTTTTCTTGCTATACTATTTTTTTTTATTATTATTCTGGGATTTCACATAAGTTACATTAGTGGAGTGACCTAAGGTTCTTTAAGAAACAAGTCTAATCCTATTTACAGTTTTACAGAAATATTGCTAAGGAAAAGTGTCTCTTCAATGGTGAACTTGAAATCAGAATGTAGTTCTTTTTTCTGTTCCCAGGTAAAAAGTTGAAGGATACCCTTTATAACTTGCATTTAAATTAGGAATCATATACTTACGTTAAGCTTCCTGCTGCATTAAAAATGAGAGACAGAGCAGTTTGAGTAATATCAAAGGAGATAATTTCTGCTGTAAACCGATCCCAGAAAAAAGCTGAATCTAGAATGAATTTTATGTGAGCCAATACTATTTTATAAATCCTGAAAGTACATAACCACTTACTACTTATCTCCTCGTTGGGGAAAAAAGTTAACTATATCCCTTCCTAGTTTATAGATATTTCCAGATTGCCTGCTAAATTCATTGTTATTGCATTCCACTTATGTCTGTTGCTGAGTCAGCAGTTTATTGACTATTCCAGCCACCTGCATTGCAAAGAGGGCTTGGTTCATGTTGCTTAGTACATAGTAGTCAAATGGGGCTTAGGAGGTCTTCTTTTCGTATTAGGCAGTACTGTACATTAAAAATAGCATGAAATCAATCAGGTTTTTTTTCCTTCTAAGAATTTCCATGTAATATGGATTAAATATAAATATTTATACAGAAAAGCACACAGGATTAATGACAGCTGAAAAGTGAAAGACATTTCTTCTGCCAAGTCTCCTAGTATGGGAAATTGCAGAGTGTTCTGTGTGCATTACACACTATCCTTGAAACTCAGGAGGAGCTCAGTCTCCAGAAACACTCTGTAATGGTCTTACAGAGCAAATCACAAGGACTTTTCTTCTCTGTGTTTCTCTGTGATTTGATGTAGTTCAGGTGTGTCTATGGCAGTTGAATAGAGGGCAGACTTTCAAATCGTAGTTATTGTTAACTAGAACAAAACAGGACAGGGAACCAGATTCCAGAAGTAAAAAGCTTTTGAGTGCCTTGTGCGAAACAGAGTGTACAACAAAAGTATCGGGCCATGGCCCTTCTGCTGCTTTGTGGTAAAAAAGAAATATATATAAAAATGTTTAGGACACTTTAAACTTTGGTAACATTTTCACTCTTCTCTCAAAATAGTCCAGCCAGCATCCTCTACTGCAATTTGATTCTTTAGTATTGCAGGAATTGTTTTTCTTCCTGGTTTTCTTCATAGTCTTACATTCACTCGCTCCCTGATAACTAATGAAGTATAAATGAAGTCCTAGAAATAGAACACTAAATCAGGCCTCAGAATGGTCAAGCAGTGGCAGTTTAGAAAATCTGTTGGTTCATGATTCAGCGCTCAAAAGCTAAGTGTCCCACCTATAAGAATAGCAAATTTACTGCAAGATACATCAAGTCAAAGTTGGTTGTGTTTCCAAATGCAGAAAGTATTATTTATATACGGTCACCTTTGTGTCATTTTCTTTCGGTTCTTCATCTTGGTGTTGCTTCAGTATGTGTCCAGGACTTCAGTTCAAGGTAGTGAACAGGTGATCTGGTGAGTAGGTAGCGAAGAAAACTTGGAGAATCTTTTGGCTATTTATTTTATTTTATTTTATTTCATTTCATTTCATTTTTCTAAAAAATCTACAACAGCTTCAGGAATACCTAAATCATCTGTGAATTTAATGCAACTTCTGCCAACAGTTTTAACAAAAGGAAGCTGGGGAAAAATTCAAAAAATATTATAATTTTATGCTGTATGCTTTCTGTGCAACCAATGTTTCTCCTTTCTAACTCAGAGCTGTCAGCATTTATTTTGTAAGCATTCTATGCCCTCAAATTTTAATTTTTTGGTTAGATAAAAGGATATGACAACCAAAACAATGCAGATTTTTTCCCCTGAGGATAATTTTCTTAGGTTAATGCAGCTTATGTTTTTTCAAGTTTTTTTTTTTTTTTCTGGTTCCATCAACAAGCTGAGAAATTAATCTACTGTTTGCCCAGTTTTGGCTTCGTGTTCACCTGTTATCCCTGGAACTTGGTTGTTTCCTCTGTCTATATTAATACAGTGTTAAAGATTCAGCAGTGCAAAAATATTCACTGATTACAATTTGTGCGACCTCATAGTTTTCAAATTAAGTTGGCATTTTTGCACGTCTGTAATTGAGGGTAGTGTTTGTCCTGCAGATCTTCATTACCACAATGTGAGAGAAGGCAAGAACATAGTTTGTCTCAGAATGCAGTCAGCACAAGCACAAACACCAATTACAAAAATAATTCTTTTTGTCTGTGAACTAGAAAAAGTAAAGGCTGAAATCATAAGAACTTAAACCATTTTAGTCATTTTACACACTGTCTTTTCTACGTATCTTCACATCTTCCTTTTAGCCAAAGGCAAAGATGGAAAAGGGAATGAGTAAACAGCCTGAATCTGTTTTGTAAGAGATCATGTCAGTTGTTATTAACTGTTATATTATGTTTCATTGGGCTGGTTGAAGGCAAACAGAAGGTCAAAATATTTCTTTTTCTTATTTGGCTTTCTTATCTTTGAATGAAGATTCAGTTAAAATATCTCAACCAACTTCAGGAATTTTAAATTTATTAGAATCACTCACCATTTCACACAGTATATTTAGAAAGCAGAAAGCTTTTGAGAGGAACATATAGATGCAATACCTTTGGGGGGGGGGAGGGAAGTGCTTATACAGTGGTATACAAATGTCATGCTTGTAAGAACGAACATGAAGAAGATGAGCTCATTCTAACTTCAGTCTGTAGGCATAGGAAGATGGTTATGAATTGAATCGATAAACATTAGGCAGATATCTCATTCATTGGTATTATTTCCCATTAGCGGACCTAAAAGACCTGAAAGAACTTTTTTTAACAGATGGAGCACAAATTATCCAAGGTAAAGGGTAGGTAATGTCAGAGCCAGTAAAAGAACCTGACTTGCCTGACAACCAGCTCAAGGCTCTTTCCACCAGGCTATGTATTGTTTAATTTATTTTGCAATCTTACTTTTTGAGTGTACTGACAAATGCAGCTCATCCCCTGTAATTTTTCAGTTACGGTCATGGATTTATATATTTTTTCCCATGGAGAAAGACCACTCTGAGATTTATATATGTTACCACACATAATAATTGTGAAAACTGTCTTTAGTACTTTCAGGAGTTTAGTCTACTGAACCCTACACTAGCAAGTTCCTCATATAGATGGACTTTTTGCGCCACAGAATTGTACCAAACAATGCTATTGCATTAGGTAAATGCTTGTCTTAATCCATTCAGTGATGAACGATATAGGCTCTGGCAACAGACATGATTTCCTACTATGGTAATGGCACAAATATGGAAGCTCAGTACTACATAGATTTGAAAAAAACTGCCCTTCCTCACTGTGAATCAGAAGATGCATGAAAGCAGCTTGATGTTGTAGAGTACTCAATAAAATCATAAAATCGTAGAAACATAGAATAGTTTAGGTTGGAAGGGACCTTAAGGATCATCTAGTTCCATCCACCCTGCCATGGGCAGGGACACCTCCCACTAGAACAGGTTGCTCAAAGCCCCATCCAGCCTGGCCTTGAACACTTCCAGGGACGGAGCATCCACAACTTCTCTGGGCAACTTGTTCCAGTGCCTCACCGCCCTCAGAGTGAAAAGTTTCTTCCTGATATCTAATCTATATCTACCCTCTTCCAGTTTAAAGCCATCACCCCTCATCTTATCACTACATGCCCTTGCAAAAAGTCCCTCTCCAGCTTCCTTGTAGGTCCCTTTTAAGTACTGGAAGGCTGCTATAAGGTCTCCCCAGAGCTTTCTTTTCTCTGGTCAGAACAAGCCCAGCTCTCTCAGCCTGTCTTCATAGGAGAGGTGCTCCAGCCTTCTCATCATCTTTGTGGCCCTCCTCTGGACCCACTCCAATGCGTCCATGTCCTTCTTATTTTGGGGCCTCCAAGAGTTGGATGCAGTACTCCAGGTGGGGTCTCACCAGAGTGAAGTAGAGGGGCAGAATCACCTCCCTCAACCTTCTTCTGATGCAGCCCAGGATGCGGTTGGCTTTCTGGGCTGTGAGGGCCCACTACCAGCTCTTGTTGAGTTTCTCCACCAACACTCCCAAGTCCTTCTCCTCAGGGCTGCTCTCAATCCTTTCTCCATGAAGCTTGTATTTGTGCATGGGATTGCCCCAGCCCACGTGCAGGATGTGCACTTGGCCTTGTTGAACTTCATGAGGTTTGCACAGGCTCACTTCTCCAGCCTGTCCAGGTCCCTCTGGATGGCATCCCTCTCCTCCAGAGTGTTGAATGCTCTGCACAGCTTGGTGTCATCAGCAAACTTACGAGGGTGCACTCCATCTCAAGAATATATAAGCTTTCACAGTATGTTATGATAGACAAGCAGAAGACCCTACTGAAAGTGAGGGGTCTGAAATTCCATGTTCCAAAATAACCTGGATTTACTACCATACAGGTAAGACCCCTTCATTCCACCTTGCTTTGAGAGATCAGTGTTTTGCTCTTACCCATGTGTGGGAAAACTCTTGTTTGAAAATGTTGTTTGGTGAAGAGAAGTGGCTGACTGGGTGAATCTATTATTTGAAATATTTTTTTAACAACCCAGAACTTGTTTGTGGACACTTTTCTCAATTTCAGTAAAACCAAAGATAAATCATAGCAATATTTTTGACAGGGCTCTTGTCAAATAAAACATGAAATATTGCATCAAGAAAGCCACGCTTACTTGGAATATCCTACACAGAGATCTCTGAGTCATCACCTTCCAAGTGCCCCTGATAATTCAAGAAACTTCTCAGGTAATTGCTTTCAGAAAATCAGCAATTGCTTGTAGTTCCCACACAGTAATATTTCAGTGATATTTCAGATTACTATTGTCATAGATTAATAAAATGGGGCAGTCCATTCCTAGATAATGTGTGAGTCATACTTAGTACACAGCAAATCAGGTACTGAGAATTGAGGTAGTCTTAAAAGCTAAATCTGTGCTACGTATATACATGTTGTAGAACTCCCTATGGGATTCCAAATTTATTTCTAGAATTTTTAAAATGGAACTTTAAGATGTCATTAATTAATCTCCAAGGCCTGGGAACACAGGAAAAAAAACCCCACTTCTAATTTTTCAAGTCAATCAGCATTTATTCAGTACTACCAGTCATAACTATGTGCTAGATACATTCACCCAGCACAAATAGCTGTTGGAAGGCAGAGGGGGATATATGAGTCAAAAAATCGCTTATGATTATGGCAGTTTTTCTTGGATACAATTATTGTATGGATGGCCCTTCAAAAAGTTGGGAGCTGAATAGGTATTCCAGTGAGTTAATCTGATAGTGAAGAGGCACAACACACTAGTAATGAAAAACCAGGTAGCAGAGACTCTAGAAAGTACCACTTGAGTTGCAAGATGTTTCTGATATGCCAGTAATGAGGCAAATCAAAGAAGGTAGCCATATATAAACAAACTGTCAGGTAGGTAAGGAGGATAAAGTACAAAATACAATAACTGGTAGTGAGGACTCTCTCTAACAAGATGGAGCCTGTTCAGCAAAGCATGTTTTTGCTTTGGAGGAATCTGGAGATTTTATTCTGCAGGAAATTTTAGAATATTCAGACATGTTTTCTCCCAACCTGGGCAAAAAGACACGTGTTTTTACTAAAGACAATCTCCAAAAATGATGATTTGGAAACATGGAAGCCATTTGCAGGATAAAAGATAAAACAGTTTCACTGCAGTATTGTGAAAGAACGTCTAAAATAAAATCTAGTTTATTATAATAGAACTATTATGAAAATGAACCATCAAAATCATATTAAATATTGGTAGATGCATTATATTATGTATTCTATAATTCAGCAATTAACATTTGAGTATCTTATACCAATCAAAGCAGTATAAATAATGATATTGAAGTAGTTCATTTATACTGTTTCCACTTAACCCAAGTAAACCCATTCCATGGTTTTGTGCTTCTTGACTTGGAGAGGATTCATGGCAGGCTAGTTTTGTGTAGTAGAGGAAGTTTACGTATGTTTAAGTTACTTTGTACAGGATGCAAAGCTTGTTCATCATTCAAGATAGATCACATTGCTTAAGAGGAAGCTTCTTTTGCATATGGCTTGTTTTATTTGCTGAGGAAGATGAGATTGGGATGGAGGATTGGTTGAGGAAAGGGAACCAAAGGGATGGCTCCATGGTTAAAAGGATTGAATATCATCCTGCAAAATTATTCTTATCTTTGATAAAGAATTCCTGCATGAATTTAAGCAGCCTCTCACAAGTAGTCATTAACTGTGCAGTCGCCATATTCTGAGCTTGACCTGAGATCGTGGGGTCTGGTCTGCAGAAGTGTTCAGCTTTCATAGACCTGACACAAAAGCACTCTGAACATTTAAAATGCTCTGTGGTACATGCTGGAAAATCAGATTCTATGCCCTCAACTTGGACTTTAAAAATCCATGAGTGTACTTGACCTTTTTGTCTCTCTCTAGTACCTTTAAAATAGGGAATTGCACCACCTTTTCATATCACTAGTGTGTTATGAAGATTAAATAATTTTTGTGAAGCACTCTGATATTACTATTTGGGCATCATAGAGAAGCTGATGAGAAAATTAATCATCCTGTCTTCAGAATAAGTGCACACTACATGAATCCTAAGGTTACATATTTGACAATGAAAGTAAAATTTACTGAACAGCTAGTTTTCTAATTTCTCTGTTCCTGTTCTTTCTTTAGTCATTCTGCTTTTTTTTCTTTCCCACAATCCCCAAAGGTTTCTCTCTCACACTTTCCAGAGACTCCTGGTGATCATTACTGTCCTCTACCTCTCCAAAATTCGTCCCTCTATGCCCTCCCTGATATGCTGTTGTAATCCATTCTACAATTCTATGATTCTCTTCTTCCCTTACTGCCTGTCTAAAGCACCCTCCCCAAAAAAAAACAACAAAAACCTTCAGAATATTATTTGTTGATATCTTATTCCACCTTTTGCATTTAATTTCTTTTGTGTAGCTACCATCTCTTCAATTGTCTGCAGAGGAGAAGAAATCATAACTTTTCATGTGTGTGTAACTTAGTGCAATGAATTCCGATCTTGATCACAACTTCCTGGTGATGCTACAAAATAATTATAAAATACTATTACTAACATGGCTTGCTCATATTTTAGTATTGGAATCTTATACCACGTGCAGCTTAGTTTAATTGTGGCCTCATCAATTTCCCAGCATATGAGAAAAAGAAGAGTGAGAACTGAGAATGTTGTTGTGTATTTTCTTATTTTCTAGTAAGTTTAATAAATTCAGTTTTTAGCAGATGTCTAGAAGACCAATTTGTAGAATTTCTTTTTAATTTCCATAATTTGTTTACAAATATATAACACACTAAATATTTTAGGAACCATCTGCCTGTATTGTTCCTGTTTATAATTTCTGTACAAGTACTTTTCTTGCCATTTTTATTGAGAAACAGTTCTGCAGCCCAAAATGCATCCTGAAATATCAATCTGACACACTAGCTTTGGTTAGTGACTTCTCTTAGATAGAAAACGTTAGCTACTTGATACTAAAATGGATTTTAAGGCTTGTAGGGTCAGAAATACAGATTACGTAGCTCTCAGAATTTAACAGAGTTAGCAAAGTACATGAACCGAGAATCAGGTTCATAAAAAAGGTTTAGAATAGCTATGATAAGTTATTTTTTCCCAACAAAATAATTATTTTATAACACAACTACAACTATCTGTCTTTCATCAACACAGATTTGAATGTCTCAGAAAACTTCAGAAATAAAATTACCAGAAAGGTAAAAAAGGCAGGAAAGACCACCAAAATTGGGATTGATAATTTAAGCATGCTTAAACTTTGGCAATTCAATTTGTCCTGATTTTGAAAGTGAAACAACCTCATCAATGAAAATATACTTTATTAGATTAGCTGATTTGTAGATGTTTTTAATACAAAATCTGACACAAATATTAAAAGCAAAAAAGCTTTTTACTTGTGTTGCAGCTAACTATAAGGAAATCTATATGTATCAGTTAGGGAACTGGATTTTACTGTGATGGGAGTGTTTAAAAACTGACAAATCAGATCAGTTTCGAATTTCATGACAACTTTTTACTGGATTGATACTTGTTAACAATGCACATTGCATTGTCAATGGCTACTTCTCAATCACTAGCAATCATTATCACTACATATGCAAAACAATGAGTCCTTAACAAGCTCAACATATACCAGCTACCAGTATGCAGTATCCAGGAACTGATGAGGTTTTAGTTGGCGCTGAGGGCTGTGGTCCATCACCAAGGTCAAAGTCAGTCAAGGCTATTCCAGAGGGAAAACTTGGAAGATGCAGGGAGGGCTCTCTTCTTTCTTCCCTGTCTTTCTTCTCTCCTTGCTGGTATTTCATGTTCCTCTGTTCCTTTCCCCAAAAGAAAAGAGGTGATCTCATCTGCTCTTGACACCTTATTTTGGGGATGAGGACTCAGGCTGACTTAGCTTATTCTGCAGAAATCTTGTTTTAATGGACACCCATCCTGCCTGTTTTACATCCTTAGCTCTCCTCTGGCAGATTTTACTGCTTGAACATGTTTTCCTCCTCCCTACTTGTGCAACTATACTAAAGACCTCTGTTTGTCCCTTGGGGGCTATGGCTATTATTTTAATATTTAAGCTTAGCTGTCTTACAAAATGTTATTAGTCATGTTACAATGTTACAAAATGCTTGGACATTTTGCCAGTCACATTGTTTTAAGTTTGCTTTTCTTTGGGTTCAAATCAAGCAAATATTAATCATATCTTCCTTAGTGTGCATGGACCTTTACGGGTCCAATTTGCCTCTGCTTTGTCTACACCTGAGGAGTGTGAATCCGTCTTTTGTTAAACCAGCTAGTCATTTTCCATGCTTTGTCCACTGACTTTATTTTTCCTTCATATTTTCATGGCCAAAATATAGTAAACTCAGGCAAACACCATCACATGAGCACCCTAAGATATTTCTTGGCCTTACTTATAGCTGGGTTCCAACACATTTGGCTTCTGCACTTCCGCTGAAAACATTCATCTCAGGGCTGCCAGGAAATTCCTGAGCCAGTGCTCGTTCCCATACTATGGTAAATAACTCTGTTCATAAATCTGCAGTACTTGATCTTAAACATAATTAGATTTCTGGAAGGTCCTGTAGGAAGATTGCTCCAAAACCTCAGTCCTCTGAAAGCTTCTGACATTCAGACTAAATATATCCATTGACGATCTACATACGTATGTTCTTGTGGAGTAGTAACTAGTAACTTTGCACAGCTTTCCAACTTTGCATCATTTACCTTAATTTCCCAGCTCTTCCAACCCCCTGTAGTAGAAGTTTCCTCTTTCCTGACCAGACCCGTAGTATATATTGGGTGGGAAATATGTCATGCAGAGGTTCTCAGGACAGCCATGTAGTTGTCCTGTTGTACAGGACCTGACGTCAATAGCTGTGCTGGTGAGGGAGTGGACATGGCAGGACAACCTTGGACCCCTTGTTTCGGAGTAATTTCTGAACAATGGCACTAACGGTGTCCAGCCCTTGTTAGAAATGTCTCACCTACTATAACCTAGAGGTAGAGCTGTGACAGGAAATTGCCATTAGAATGGTTTTCTGATGGAAAATGCCTCTTTCTCAAAATCAAATTTTTCCACAGAAAAAATTATATTCTTTTCTGTGATGGTTACAAAAAAATCTGCAACTGTTCATTTCTCAATCTGTCTTGCACAGTAATCAGGAGGCACTCTGATTGTCTAAGGATGCCAAGAGGATTGTTCTGCCAATCCCCCTATTGCATTTGTTCAGATACAATTTTCTTTTCCAGTAGATGACTACTGAAATCTCTCTTAATCCTGACATGTCTAGAAGGACTCTTTAACAGTAAGTGACATTCTCCTGACTATACGCTTTCATTGAAGTCAAACTCGCATGCCTTTTAAGCCAAGAGGGCTGGAATGTAATTGTTACTTTCCCCCTCCCCACACTCCCCCAATGCAGTGAAAATGTTAAAAATCAAATCACTATCTGTGGCTTCAATGGTAGTTATGTGAGTTTAGTTAAAATCTGAATGTGTCCAAAAATAAGACTGCAGCTTCATAATAAGACAAATGATTGAACCTGCCATCTGAGTCAGAAATTTTCTGAATAAAAAAATAAAAAACTTTTGGGATGGTTCTTCCTGCTTCCACATGCACTAAAAATACTTTTAGGTTAGAACCTGTCATTATATTTTAGTTCCTCCATTTTGACACCTGCCAGAACCTATGCAGGATTTCTATTAATGAAAAATAAAAAGTGAAAAAAAAAACCGAGTAGGAATTATTAAAAGCAGAATAAAAAGCTTAGTTTAGATACAGTGATTTTTAAGCAAAAAAAAATAGGTTTTTTTGTTAACTGATTTAACCAGTCACAGCAGCAGATTTGAGATCTGGTGGATTTTTTATATCTAATTTAAACTGATGAATAAATCCCTCAGTGTTGGTTCCTATCCAAAAGGAGCCTAAAAACTTCAGAAAATATGAAGTTAAATCTTACTCAATTTATGACTGAAATGGAGATCTATTCTAATAGCTAGGAAATGTTTAATTTATTTGAATTTCAATCTTTAAAACATTTTTTTCATAAATTAGCTTAATTCCAAACAAAATTGTCCGATCAATACAACAAAAAATGAAATACTACCTTTTGAAAAATGTCAAATGGGCACTTCAATAACTGCAAAAACTCATGATTTCTTTATGCAAAATACATTTGTCAGAAATGACCTTTTCTTAATTACAGTCTCAGTTTCAGCAAGTTATACTTCCTTAATAAGAGAGTTTATATACTGCTAGAAATCCCTTGGCCTTCTTTATGCTACAGTGATATTTGAAAGATAACTACCATTCCCTACTTCTGTGATCCTGGGTAACTCACAGTAATGAACAGCCCTTGGAGAACCATGTTTTATGTCTTCCTTCCCACCATATCATGCCTTGAATAGCCTGTGCAAATGAACATTACCATCCATGACTTAGTTCTTCTTTGGTAAAGCTGGAACAATTATAGATCCTTGATTCCGTATTTTTCTGTCTACCTAGGCAAGCGGTTACTTGGGGCCACACCTGCCACTTCCTTTGTGTTTCTGCTTCCTCATATGGTGGTAACCTGGTTACTACTAAACAATATTAATTATTAATATTATTTCAAGGAAAGAAAAACAGAAAAAATGTTATAAAATCTAGCTATTTGAAAAGCAATTACAGAAATCACAGATAAACCTTTATCAAAACAAATTGTAGCAGGAGTTCAACTCAGTTGTCATTACTCTTTTTTATTTAAAAAAAAAAAACAAAGTTAGGTATAGGGAAATTTTCTTCCTCCATGGAGATATCATTACTTTTCTTGGCTATAAACAGTTTGCTACAGCAAACTGCACATTTGTCTAACATTCTAGAGGATAACTTTGTTTATGGTGAAAGACATCATTTTGCTCAGCAGCCTTGAGTCAAATGAATGCTTCAGTTGATCTAAACCCTTTTATTCTCTGGACAACATAACCTAAAAGTAGGAACACAAAAGATACTCTTCTCCATTTTAAGGTATTTTTTTTTTTTATCCTGTGTAATAGTCAAGGATGTTATACCTACACTTAGATATCGTTAATTTCCAGTGCCCTGAAAAGCAGAGTAATAACTAAAGAGCACAAGCAGTGCCAATGACTCATTTTTTTTCTTTCGTGATCTCCGAGCTGCAGTATGAAACACGGATTAATAAACACAGCAGCTTTCCAGTAAATGGTATTTTTCAGCTTTCTGCAATGTGCAGCACGGCAAGCTGGAACATCAATATGTCTTCAAAATCACTTAAGTGCTTGTCATCAAACCAAGGATTAATTGCTTCACAGTAAACTCGCACACAATGTATAGGTTCCAATTCTTTGAAAAACATAATGATCCTAGAGCTTTGAAAGGTGCCAAGCCTGACATCTCAGGAGGCTGAAAAACTGTACTTAGCCATAAAACATAGAGATCACAGAGAGAGCCAGCTCGAGCGTGACTCATATCATTCCATCAAGTCACCTCTCCTCCAAATGGCAAGTACCACTTCTAAAGTCGAGGGGTCCTCTTGCCCGCCTTAGACATGCACTCTTTACCCCTGGCTGCAGGAAACTCTGGCAACTAATACCTGTGGTGGTGACAGTGTTCTGGAAAAAGGTGCCAATGCCTGATAAATCGTGGCAATTGCGAGGATTTCCTAGCAATGTGTGTTTGTTCATTTGCTTAATTACTTTGATAAAGCTGTTTGAGGGATTGTCGATGAAGATAGATTCTCCTGCTTCAGCCACTTACCAATGTACACGCCTCTCCAGTTAAATTTGGTGTTAATCTCCAGAATCAGTATATCGATGTCTTCTTTTTCACAGCTGCTTCCTTCTCACAGTCTTCTTCTGCCTTTTCATAACTTCCAACTGTGCACTGCAATTTCACCGTGGGTCTTCTTTTGCTCCATTTCCATTTCAGATGAAATAAATAAGATGAACTGATAAGAAATATGTTTGTGTAAGCAACACAAGAAAAGTAGTAAGGTGACTATTCTGATTCACACCACAAGAGGATAAGCCTTTGCTTTTGCTCTACACCTCCCTTTTCAGATACAGGCCCAACCTCAGCAATCAAAGGCCGGTTACTGAAGTGCATGCTTTTACTAGTCTAAAATACGGCCATCAGTTATCTAACCCTTTAGCTTTTCTCTTTTTTCTTTTATTTCTTTTTTCTTTCATTTCTTTTTTCTTTCTCTTTTTCTCCCTTTTCTTCTTTTTCTTTTTCTACTCTTTGAATTCACTGAAATGACAAGTTAATTAAACATGGGAAGATGCTTATCCTGCAAAGGATTGTCAGGAACCCCCCACCGGTCCCTGCAAATTTGACGAAATCCAGGGTTTCATTTAAAAATTCTTGGGTGTAACAAATGTGGGCTGATGAGAAACTGGTCTTTTTTGTACAGCTTCATTCTGTCTTTACCACCTGCATGTAAATAAATTGGCAAAAAATGCTTGAAAAGGATTCCACGTCAGGACTGGAACATGACAGGCAATACTTCAGATTCCCCAGTCATGTCTTGTCCTGTATGAGTGATAAAAGTAATGACTTTTTTCAAGCTTGTCTAGATTTACCAGTATGATACTTGAAATATGTACAAAATCTGCACATGATCTTTCAGGCAAAAAATCCCCCTCCGACTCATTACGGTAAGTATTTCTAACCTTTAAATACCAGAGTTTCTCTAGACAGTTTGTTCTTCCCCGTCCTGCAGGAACTGCTTGCACTGAACCTCCAACTGCCTCGTCACCGCACCAGACCACTGAGCCCTGCGTGTGGCTGATGAAGTATTTCAATCTGCTTTAGGATTAACCTGTTCTTCTTATGGCACAACACCTACTGTACGTCGACTGGAAAAAGCGATTAACTAATTTTCAATTTGTTTGTGGACAGACTCCCATTTATAAAACAAACAGGCAAATCACTTCAAACAGGGAGAACACTCAAAGCTAAGTGGTATATTTCTCCAGCCGATACCCAGTGACCTTTCAAGATGAAAGGATAATAGTCAACACAGAAAAGGAAGAAAAAAAGCCCTGTGTGCTGTTTGCAAGGTTTAGAGGTCACTTGGCTACAGAGAGAGAAGGATACAATGGAGGCTGCAGAAAACACTGCAGAGGCAAACATGGCTGTTGGTTTAGGTTTTTTTCTTCTGAGCCTCACCATTCACCACTGGCCTTCTTCATTTAACAAGAGCCTCTGTTCCCCTCACTAAGGATACGTTCTGTTTATTGTGTGGCTGAGGCTCCACTTATGTATCAGCTGTCTATCTGCGCTCCTCTTTGGAGAGCAAGTAATTGGTCAAACCCACAAGCAAAATGGCATGCTTATCCCATTCAACTGTCTGGTGATCATATGACAGGGCTGAGAGAATATGATGGGGGTCTCACAAGACAAAGTAAGATATTATTCCCAGTGAAATCCTGTGGCTACATGCACCTCTGTCTACAAGTACAATCGGCGTCTTTGTTCTGCCCTAGATCCTGGGAGTCAGCTTGCTTCTCCCATTGAGAAAACTCCAAGCAATTTCCCACACTTGTAGCGAGGCATCCCTGGGCCATAAAGATCATTCTGTCCTCTGAGCACACAACAATGTTTAGACAGAAATAGAAAATGAAAAACAAATTCTCTTTTCATTTTACTGACCTTCAGAAGCTATACCCTTAAAAGTGGACACAGCAAAATGCGTTTGCATTAACAGAACCTGAGTCTTGACTACACGGAATATGCTTTCAGACAAACTTTTTCCCATGCCCAGTTTTGTTTAAAACTTTCTATACTGCTTCTCTTGAAAGAAATCAGTGCTTGTCAGCAAAAGTGCCGGAGATACTAGTTACCTCCTACACATTTTACTTCCTCACATTTTCACTCTTGCCCGTACACACATCCACCCTCACACAACCACCAAATTAACTACTCTTCTCCCACATGCAGGCTTAGAGACAACCCTGACAACTGTTGAGTTATGTTAACCTTTTTTAGTGGTAGTTGCTATACAGATAGATGCTAAACCGACCACCATTTTAAAAGGCAGAGGTGAGCATTCCAAAGTCACCTTGAACATTATCATCAGAAATTATCTTTTACTCCTAAGCTGTCTGTATTAAAAAAAAATTAAAAAAAAAGTTGAAAGAAGCAAAAAGCTGATGAAGCATTGTTTAGTCTTAACATTAATTTCTACACAGGACCAGCATATTTTCTTTTATATCTTACTACTCAACTGAAATATTGCTTTTCATTGTAACTACTTTTTTACTTTTTATTGCACTAATTCTGAAAAACATAGAGATTAATTAAATTTCTACGGTCTGATAGTTGTCTGTAGATTTGGGCTTTGTTTTACTATGAAGCTAAAGACTAGGTAAAGAAGCAATATTGGGATGATATGAAGGCTAGGCTGCCTATTTAACAAAAGATTAGAAAAACCCTGTTTGTTTAGCCTAGTGAAATAGAGGCTGAGAAGAAATAGAAACTAGTCTATAAATACATCAGCAGGGTAAACATCAGGAGAGAAAAGAACAATTTAAGTGAAATGCCAGTGTTGTCACAGGAACAAATGGATGTGAACAGCTGGAAATAAATTTAGTGGGAAATTAGAAGAGATGTCCCAACTCTTAGAGCAATCAGGTTCTGGAACAGAGCCTTCCAAAAGGAAAAGATAGAACAAAAAACCCCAAATAATTGTTTTGAAGATAGAGGTTACTAATGAACAAATTTTCTGAAAAGTAAGAAAATATATTAAAGAATTTCAAAGACTCTCTCCAGCCTTGTGTTCTTGGGACTTTTTTTGATGGTTTGATTTATTTATTTTGAATTGCCATAGCTGAAAAACCCGAATGGAATTTCAAAAGGAGGTTAAAGGAACTAGGTGTTGAAAAGAAGTTAATTAGGTCTCTAATTTACACCCGGTCTCCTTTGAAAATCCCAGTGTTGAACTAGATCTCTTTAGATACGAATGAGGATTACATTACTTTGCTCTTGAAAAATTCAGTACTCCCCTGGGGGACTGAAGATCTCCAATGATTCAGGGAGGTACCAGCAGAGTGACTAAAAGTTGAGTGAAGCGTGTTTGAGCATCCCTCCGTCCCCATGATCAGCTCTCAGGTGCCCACAGTTATACATGTCCACCTGCTGTAACCCACAGCCCAGGGGTCCAACTATCTGCAGTCCAAGACCCAGCTCTGTGAAACACAGCTATATGACCTTGGCTCAGATTGACTGCAAAAATTGTTGCTGAGTTGTGGGACACTTCCTACACTGAAGATGTGTATGAGAATAGAGAAAGGGAAAGGGAAAGGGAAAGGGAAAGGGGACAGAGGAGCAATATTTGAGACAATACTAGTTACCAGCCCTGGGAATAAAGAGAGAAATAGCAATGTGAAACAATATAAAATGCTGAGGAAAAAAGTAGATAACTGAAAGGTAGAACTCAGCAAGACCCTTGTTCAAAGGCTGACACTCCTCCGCCTGCCTGAAACGTGTCTGGGAAACTCATCAAGCACCTGCATGCTAATGATTGGGCTAGTAACACATTAGTCTCAGGTATTAGCCAACATACCTATATAATAAGCATATTAACCAAGAAATTCTTGTTGTGCACTGTAAGCTTTGCAATGTGCTGGTAAAAAGCTCAAACCCAAAGGTAATTCAGCAGAGGAAGAGTTACATTATGTGAACAGGAATTCAGAATACCATCTTAGGATTCAGAGGGCCAAGACGTCCATTGACAAACTCAGTTTGATCTTTTCAGACACATTAACTTTTTAAAGTGCTATCATCCTGGCCAGTCTGCCCCTAATTCTTACCACCACAAAAGAGCTGACAAGGCATATGGGTAAGATTTAAAACTTTCTGTCCACTGTCACCTTGACCGTGGGCTGGAAGGATTCTGTGGACTGTGACAGAAGAGAGGACTTAAAGGATTTCTGCTTCTGCCACAGGCCATGTCTTGGCCTTCCACCATACCCTTATCAAAACTTTCCTATCAGATCAAGTTGTCTCCTTACTCCTAAATATCATTTGCATTGATGAGACAGATGAGCACATTCGTATCTAACTGGTGTTAGAGCTGCACTGCAAACTTTTCCTTTTTCATGGTAATGCTGTAAAGAAGTGTTTGTAATAACTAACAAGACGGTACAACATAGAGCAAATTGCCTGGAGACTGTAACTTAGTTGCTAAGAGAGGTATCTAATAAATATGATTTGAACAGAAATGCTAATGAAATAGAGCTGGATGCTTGTTATGTCTTTTAACACTACTGCATATACAGCAGTTTATCCTTTTCAGGATTCTCTTTATTGTCACTGAGGTCTATACCTGTTTTTACTGCAAATCAGATAAATGCTGTCACATGGCAGGAAACAGTGAACAAATGTGGTGGTGTTAGGTTACATTCAGCTGGACACCATCTACGTGAATGA
Source organism: Vanellus vanellus (assembly GCF_965231255.1). Taxonomy (NCBI): domain Eukaryota; kingdom Metazoa; phylum Chordata; class Aves; order Charadriiformes; family Charadriidae; genus Vanellus; species Vanellus vanellus. The sequence continues at coordinate 62,765,417 of NC_138907.1, forward strand.
TTAATTGAAAGTGTATGCAAAAAGCCACTGAAACTCAGCCGTTCTGTCAAACAGCAACAAAATCAATAAGAACACCACTGTCTTGGTCTGTTGTACTTTTGTGAGAAACACAAAGACAAATCAAGGATATATTTTCAAACCTGCCAGGAAGTCGCTGCGCGATGAAAGCCTTTTATTTTTTCCCCACTGAATTATAGCTTCTATTAATACAATGGCATCTGCAGTAAGGACAGAATCTAATATGCAACACTCTTCCCATGCCTTTCATCATCCCTGAGGTTTTCAATGTATTCTTGTTCAACCTTTAGTTAAAGATCATTGCTACTCTGCAATCAATTCTTGCTGGTCTCCTGAGTAAATGCTTAAGAGAGATTTAACTGCAGTTATGACAAAAAGAGGGGCATCTTGGCACAAGGTGTTTACATGTATGTGACATGTGCCACGTTCAGTTAGCTTAGCCCATTGGGATAACCTGATGAAGCAACGCTGATTTCTACAGGCAGCTGACCACACACAAGACCAGCTTGTTTATAGTTCATGTCCTGCCATGTGCAACTTCTTCTCTGGGATACTAGTGGGAAGCAGCTTTTGTCTTGAATCTCTGAACCAAAATCAATTGACACTTCAGGAGACGCAGAGCAGTGTCTAAATTACCCAGCCACTAAGCCCAATCTATTTTCAGCAAACAAACAAATCAAGAGACTGTGTTTCAAGCCAAAGAGCTCAAACCATATTGGGAAGCACCAAAGATAGCTTGCTTCTAATCCTGAGAGTAAATGTCAACAGCATCAGTAGTGGCTTTATCAGAGAAGGAAGAAAACACTATTTGTGATTTTTTTCCCCAAATAAAAGCTCCCAGTCCAATATGTTGTGAGATTTGTAAGATCAAATGAATGTTCTCTGAGAACTCTTGAAAACATTCACAATGCAAGAAGCTTCCCGAGTGCCATATGAACTCATTCCGAGGCCAATGTATTTACCAGAAAGACATAATGGATTTGTTCTTTAATCTTCTCTTTGAAATATTACAGTCATAGAATTAGTGGAAATAGTATAATGTCTCTTTGCTGACTAGCAGTATATGAATAAGCAAAGCTTACAATCTGAATTCCTGTTCAGCAGTTTTTAATGTTATTCAGAAGTAAATAAGGGTCAAATCCAGAATGATTCACTAATTCACAGACGTAATGAATGCCTGAATAGTTCAATGAACTCTAATGAACGCAGGTTCCAATGACATGTCTTACTAAAATAATGTGCTTAAAAGAAAACAAATTATATTAAGAGTAATATGTCAGTATAAATACCAGAAGACTCTGTATGCAAAATCTGAAGCTAGATTTGAAACACAGATTCCTACTTCTGAACACATTCAGTCATACAACGTAGCTCCTGGAAACTGAAGAGGACAAAAGTTCTTTGAAGAACTCTGCATGAATGCTCCTGACCTAGAAACAAAGAATAGGTGAGGATAAAGGAAGCTTCTGCAGGCTCATGATTAGATTCAAGAAGTAGAAATTAGATGTAAATTGTGCTTACTCTATTTGAAACAGACTGTACCTGCACTGGTCTGTTGCCAGTGTTAACTGACTGCTAATGACTTTTTCAGAAGCCCGGTTGACTAAGGTGGACACAGGGCAGAATAAAAAAATATCGAGATGTGTATGGCGCTCCCAGTGGCTTCTGTGTACAAAATTCTTAATCTCCTTGGCGGTTTGTTGACACTTCAGTATAAGATGGAGATCACATCACTTCATAGAATTTATCTAATAAGATTAGATAACTTTTCAAAGCTGATATAATCAGTAAAGAGAATATAGTCTTAATTGCAAGTGGAGAGAGATGGAAATCTCTAAGGGGTGATATATCCTATCCTGAAATAATAATTCTTAGGTGGAATAAATTGCTGTCTGGAGATATCCACTTCTCTCCATCATTCACAGTCCCAGCTCAGGTAATGTTTCTGGGAGATCTCTTCTACGTCTCGTATGTTTAATTATGTACATAAGGCCTCTAGATGAAGACAGCTGATTATTACATTGCAGTGAGGCCATAATTATATATCATTGTAGATCTATAAACCCTGTTTTACTTCCATTTCTAGGAGAATGCTTAAGATGACTCACAGAAGAGTTGGAAATACTGTGTCACTAGTAAATAATAAAGTAGTTAAAAACTTTAATAGCCTTTATGACTATTCAGGAAAATGGGTATAGTTTTTGATCCAAGATACAAAGCTAACAACCTAGTTTAAGCCTTACTCTTGCTTACAAAAAAGCAAGGGGAAAATTTTAAAAAAATTGTATAGCTTTTGATTATGCAAACCTGTGTGACTGGCTAAATATGAAAAGAAGGAAAAAGTCTTTTTGTTAGTCAAACTTTATAAAAGAAGAGCATTGTATTTTCACTTAGGAAGGACTTTTTTTTTTATCACCTATGTTAGCAGAAAGTTTGCATATCTACTCACAAAACAGTAATCAGACCACAGAATCCCACAGTTGCTGAGGCTGAAATACCCAAAGAGGTATTTTTTACTCATTGATAAGATGCCTCTGAACCTTTTCTTCTCCAGGCTGAACAGTCCCAGCTCTCTCAACCTCTCCTTTTATGACAGATGCTCCAAGCTTTTGATTATCTTTGTGGCTCATCAGTGGACTTGATCCAGTATGTCCAGCTCGCTCTGATACCAAGAAGCCTAGAATTAGGCAAAGCACTCCAGGTGTGTCTCACCAGGGCTGAGCAGAGGGGAAGGATCACCTTCTTTGACTTGCTTTATTCTGACAATGCAAATATTTCATATATACATATATACATATGAAAATATATGTATACTGCAGGAAAGGATTTGTTTTGACAAATACAGTATTTTGAATAGTGTGAGAAAAAGGATGTTCTGAAGCTTTCAAATGAACTATTTGGGAATTTTTTAAAAAATAGAAAAAAGTTCATAATTAATCTGAAAAATATTTTTCATGTAAAATCTTTATTTATAATACTAAATTTAAATTTAGTATATATATATATAAATATAAATATTTATAATTTATTTAAAAAAACCCAAACAAATTAAAAGAGAAAACTTGAAATAAAATAGATTGATTTACCTTACCAGAATATTTTGAACATTTTTATTTTTTCTCCTTATTCAATACATGAAACTTATTTGGAATTGTGTAAATTATAACAAGATGAAAAAGGTATTTTCCTGACTGACTCTATAAAATAGTGTTAGTAAATAATCTCTGCTAGCTTTAATTATATGATAGAAACCAGCTGGCTACTCAGAAACCACACAGTGTGTACCTACAGGTCATCAGGGCAAATGAGAATGCTAATACCAGTAGGAACCATATCCAGGAGACCTCCTCTAGTTTCGCAAAACCACAAAAGCTCGGGATTTTTCCATAGCTAAAGGCAATGAACAAAGTGTACTTATTTTGAACTTTGCTTTCTACCCAGATTCATGTATTATCAAGCTCTTTGAGTCAGTACCGTTTACTGGAGATTGTTTATTGACATAATGCAGAAAGCTGCTCTGTCTGATGTTAAAAGGTTATCATGAAAAAAACCCAAGAAATACCAATTCTTCAGCACTATAGAAAGTAGAAAAAAAAAGCAAAATATTACATCTCTCAATCCATACCATGAGGAAAACACCTGCTACATTCACACAACAGCCTGGTCTTCAGAGAATGATAATTTACAAATAGATTGTCAGTTTGGTACTTCTTGTTTCACCACAAAATGTTCAAGCTTTATAAAATGGTGCATAAGTTCAAACACTACTGTCTAATCTTCTTTTTTTTTTTTTAATAAATCCTGCTTCTAAGAGAGGTTCTTCTATTCTATAAGTGAAATTTCTCATCTACAATAAAACTACCGAAATCACAATAAAAATATGACTACAAAGTTCTGGCACTGTGGTATAATAAAGGGAGAAGAATTTGCTATTTAATATACCCACTGTATTGCCTAGCATTGGATAACAATTGAACTGATTTACTCTTTTAGAGAGATTGTTCATTAGTTCTGCAGTCACCCATTGAAAAGGTTGTCAGCAACACGATTTTATGAAACAACTTGCCAAGCATGCTAGTATTCTCTCAGGAGAAAATCATCATCTATTCACAAAAGTTTCACATTTTTTTCCCCGTTTCTCATTCTTTTTGTAGTTTATTGAAACTGACTTTACTATGTCATACAGGGTTGTCACATCATTGTCGACAAACCGGGCATTTCTTTTACACTCCTAGAGAGCTTACTGCAATGGCTGAACAGATGCTCACATTTTAGGGCATACTTTTTTCAATGCTCCTTCGTCTCTTTGGACCTTGTCTAATAAAAGCTCGTTTGTAAACATTTCTGACATTAACTGAATTCAGTGAGAGTCTTTTTCTTACCAGAGTAGAATATGGGGTAACTGTTGATGAAACGTCAGTGACCTCACAAGTGGGAAGGATTTGAGATTTTGTACAAGTAATCTTGTATTGAAAACAAAAGTCTTTCTGAAGGTCTGTTGTAGTCCTAGGAGTAAGACTCATTTATTTTTCTTGTTATTACACTTCCAACTGCCAGCTCATTTCTCAACTAAGAAGACTTAATAGATGTCAGTGTTGGGGATTTAAAATTCATTGTAAGATTTATGAACCTCACTTACAGGGTGAAGGATGGTAACAAAAGCCAAAATGACAGACACCCCTGCCCCCATTCAGGGAAGAAGGAAAATTTGACAGAGAGCAAATGTGAGCTTCCTTTTAACCCTAATACTGTAGAAAAGTTAGAGATGTTAACACAATAAATGTATCTCATGTTGTTTAAAGTTTGCCTATGTTGTTGACTTTACTATTTATGTTTGGGGTTCTTTTTAGTCTGAGCAACTTTGTAAATACGTGGCTTTCTTTCATTGCTTTGGTTATGAACTCTGCATACGACAGCCAACATTTTGTTCAGTGCACTATTTTCCATGTAGTCCTTAAGAATAGGAAAATAAAATAGGTAGTAGTGGACTTCTTTTTTTGTACATAGAATGAGCATTAGATTTGGTGAGGGAAGAAAGTCACCTATAATTTATTTCAACATGATTAAATAAGTGCAGCAATTCATTTAAACAACACTCAAGGAGTTGTGAAAATGTACTCTCCCTTAAGAAAAGGAGAATTTTCTTCATATGACTGGCTCTTTGGATGACTGAGACTGCTACTGAAGTGTGTGTCATTGTGAGGTAGGATGCAAACAACGAAAGAGGAAACAAAAGATGGAGCCGTCAGCTCTGACCTCATTGAAACAAAGCTGCTAAATGAAAAATGCACTTCATACCTCTGGTCACAGGATTCTGCTTTAAATGAATACAAACATACTGTGTGGGCTGCATATTTTTTTTCTTTCAGATTGAAACCCGTGCATAGCATGCAAATGCATTTTCTATGTTGGAGTAAGTAAGGTTTTCTTTCCCAGAATTACTTTGATTTTACAAGTTTTTGAGGAAGGACTAGAGGGGGTTCCTTAGGGGAGCAGCAGGGCAGGGACCTCCTGTCCGGGATCCATCCCACCACCTTTGGACACCAGCCCTCAGCCAGGGAGCAGGGCAGGCTGGGGGCAACTAAGAAACCCCTATATGTTACATACCATAGTTAAGGAACCATCTTTATTTGAAGAGCACTTGAACTGAACTACATTAAAGAATGCCTACACAAGGACTTGAACATAGATTCTCTTCTTACAAACTTAGTGGCTAACTAAGGGGACTATGCAGTAAATAATAGCTGTTGCCTTTTACCAAGTGGGTAATGCCATATCTAAAATAGAATATATATATTAATAACAGCAATTGTTATATACTATAGGCAAAGGAAAGAAAAAAAGGAAATGAAAAACATAAAACATTGTTCTTATAAGGCTCAGTACATACAAAGATTGTTTTGATTGCTATCTAATTAAAAGGTGACTCTGTATATAACATGGACAAAAACCTGCCAGTAACTAAATTTCAATAATTGACTTTAATTCCAGTTGTAGCTAGTAAATCATTTTACATCAAGATTGTTTCTTCATCTCCAGGGCCCAGATATACCTCTTTTGAAAAGTAACATGCTGGTAAAGTAGTAAGAGACCTTACTTTCTGTCCTCTTTTTCCACCCGTGTTCTGCGTTTGGCCAAGCTCAACATGAGCTGGCAATGCATGATCGCAGCCCAGAAAGCCAACTGCATCCTGGGCTGCATCAGAAGAAGTGTGGCCAGCAGGTCAAAGGAGGTGATTCTTCACCTCTACTCTGCTCTGGTGAGATCCCACCTGGAGTACTGCATCCAGCTCTGGAGCCCCCAACATAGGAAAGGCATGAACCTGTTCGAGTGGGCTCAAAGGAGGGCCGCAAAGATGATGAGAGGGATGGAGCACCTCTCCTATGAGGACAGAGAGAATAGGGGTTGTTCAGCCTGGAGAAGAGAAGGCTCCAGGGAGACCTTATAGTGGCCTTCCAGTACCTAAAGGGAACAGGTACAGGAGAGCTGGGGAAGAACTTTTTACAAGGGCATGTAGTGATAGGAAGAGGGCTAATAGCTTCAAAGTGAAAGAAGGTATATTTAGATTAGCTATTAGGAAGAAATTCTTCACTCTGAGGGTAGTGAGGAACTGGAACAGGTTGCCCAGAGAAGTTGTGGAATCTCCATCCTTGGAGGTGTCTAAGGCCAGACTGGATGGGGCTTTGAGAAGCCTGGTCTAGTGGGAGGTGTCCCTGCCCATGGCAGGGGTGTTGGAACTTGATGATCTTCAAGGTCCCTTCCAACCTAAACCATTCTATGATTCTATGATTCTATGATACCGACCCACCATCATCATTAGCAGTCTATCGTCATTGGGGCAGCCAGCCTTTCCATAGGAAAGTTTAGGAGAGCAACAGGGAGGAAAAAGTGACTGGCAGCAGCTGAAAGAGGAAGGGCGGTTGCACTGACAAGAAATTCTTCTAAGGAGATATAAGTCCTGTAGCAACTCAACTCCCAGGGCACTCAAGATGGAACTTAAGTCAACTGCTGTGAACTTAAGTCACCTACTGTGTTGACTGTAGAAAACCCGCTTAAGAACAGGGTTTTCTACAGTCAACACAGCAAACCTTTGTTAATGAAAATCCCAAATTAGGCTCCCTAATCAGCAAGAACTGGGACCTACTCCAGTCTATGAGGGCAGAGTAAGGTTCTGCTTTCTCACAAAACTGTATATGAGACTCCACTCCTGAAGTAGTGGCTCCAAGGAGGAAGTAATGTCAGGCAGACAGACTGTCAGCCATCCACTTGGTTATTCCTCTCATCCAGGCTTATCACTTCCATGACATCCCACCTAGCTCCCCATTTACGCAAAGAACTTCTAAGACATCAAGTTCCCAACTTAGCTGGAAATTATCTTGAAGTACTTTATAGTAGTAAAAAAAAAAAATATGCAACTTTAAACCCAATGTTTCAGCTGTAATTATACATACAACTCAATAAAAATAACTCCTGGAATGCCTTTTTTATCAGAATGCAATACACTGACTATGCTGCTGTATAAATCACCTCTGAACTTGTGCAGAGACCTTTGACCAGTACCAAATTTCAGAGGGGTGCCTGATTCATTCCCCCTTTTTATAAGATTTAACTTCTGAATTGGTGATTCCCTGAGAAGACTATGTCTTTTTCCACTTTAAGTGAAGTTAAAAATAGGGTTGTTAGTGCAAATTTCTTCTTTTAAAGAAGAGGAAAGTATATGGAAAATACTATTAGAAGCTTAAGGTTTTAGTTACAGGCTAAGACACCTGCTTAACAATTACCGTATGGAATTTTATATCATGTCAGTCATATACAGGAGGCTTAGAGTACACATATGTTTAACATCCTGTGGGAGTAGAATCACAGCAACTTTTCTTTAAGAGTGTATCTGTTACTTATACTATTATTTACACTTTACATAAACATATTTTTGAAAATTATGCTGCCCTTATTCTTATCCACACAGTCTCACATATGACATATGGATTTTTCCTTGTTTGCTTATCTTTATTTTATATGGGATACTCATCATTATCTTAAAGTGGAATTTTCCGTGAAAGGGTCTAACACACATTTCCCCAAATAGGTCCTAATTTGACATAGAGGAAAATAATTTAAAAACAAAATTACCAACAGGATAGTATTCTGCTTTATTATAAATGTTAACGTATTGTCATTAGAGTTGAACAGAATATAACTTTTCCATTCTATGAATGTTCTCAGAATAAGAAAAACATCTCACACATACTCAATAAAATCCAGTCTTGCCCTCTTCAGCAGTAAAATTCTCCATTGCTCAAAAGCACAATGATCTGTGAGAGTTAGATTCAGTATGGATCCTGCTATAATAATTAGTTACACATACAAAAAGTTACAATGGAAAGTATTCAGAACGGTTTACCTCTCTACAGCCAAATCAGGAACAAGTGATCGGTACTACAATTTAGATTTCCAAGCAGAATCAGAGACTTGAATTTTGCCTTTCTACATCTTATACAAGCACACAGATCCCTAGGCTTTTAACAATTCTGTGTTGAGTGAGTCCTTCAGTTTAGTAAGAAATTTAATTCATGCTGAAGTTAGTCTATCTCCTAACAGTTTTCAGCTTAAGAAGAATTATGTAAAATAAAGTAAAACAAAATACACTGGAGCCTCTCCAACTTTAGCTGTCATATAATTTTCTATATGACAATTTGTAAGTGGACGTATCAAAGATGTCAGAAAATATTGAAAACATGTAAACTTATAGATTTCTGAATCTGACTTTCCACAAACAGGAAACATCCACAGTTTTCCTGCTAGACATTTCAAATTCTAGTTCAAAATTCAACCAGCCGAAGAAAGGTAGTTTGCATAAGTGTATCCGAACAATTTATTGAACCAGAAATCTGGGCTTTCTATTTTTGCTTTGTATTTCCTAGAAGCAAATCCTATTTTAGGATTTAAGGGGGGAAAGGAAACAAAGTTTACATTGAAAACATATACACATTCAAATAAATTAAAGTATTTACAATCTGGATACAGTAAAAGACTCCAAGATTTCTAGCAGGCTTAATTAATAAGACTAGTGCAACAAAGAGTCAATTTACCCCCTCAAGCATAGCGTAATGTTCCCAAGTCACTTAATCAGAGCCATAAAAAGCTTATGGAGAAGATCAGACAATTTTAATGATCTTCTTCATTACCTCTGAAAAGCTGATTTAAGTAAGACAGATATCTGTGTAGATCAAATGATACCAATGGTTTCCAAATTTACTCTCTTCTGGTGACTGAGACCATGGAATGGTTCTTTGCATTGCACTAAAAAAATTGAGTTTTAAAGGATAAATTCATTTGTGATTTCAATTCTATTCCAAGATCAATGCTACTTTAGAAAGTAAGAGTACCAAAAGGTCGCATGGTTTCCTCAATAAATTAATTCCATATCTGCATTCAGAATCATGGTCATAACTTTTTATGTTAGTCCCAAGTATAGACTTAATTATTTTTTAATCTTGTTTACACTTTAAGCAGAGTATAGCTGAGACCAATAGATTGATTTAATACATTTTATTTTCTTTCTTTTGCACTGTTTAGGAAATTGAGCTTAATTATAGAACAAAGCATCTAATGAATAAATAGTTCCAATTTGGGTGACTCACTTGAAACATCTCTTAAAGCCCTGACTTTCAAAGTCAGAAAATCAACATTTCTATCAAATACAAATGCCTTCAACAAAAGTTAGTTGATAACCCAAATATTGAGATGCTGAATAATTCTTAATTGTAAGTTTTTATTTTCCTTTTTTGTAGAAGAGGATTTGTTTGCTAGGTTTTGGCAAATTTTAACCGCACAAATATATCTAAAACAATGAGGTTGAAAAGGTGACCTGAGGTCAAGATCTGGAGTGGCAGAGGTTTGCAGACATAAGTGAGGATCTAATTTATCAGTATGCTTTAAATACACTCATGAAGAAATTGAGCTTGGTGAGCCACCAGTGATAAATGAGCCTTATGACTGTACAACTAGAAAGAGATCAGTTTGTGCACTGAAGTGCTGTTGAGTGAAAGAAGATAGAAAAAGCACAAGAAAGAGAGTAACCGGTCCAGATAATAGCATACTGTTTATGACAAAACTGGGAGGTAAATTGCTTATCTTTGCTCTTTGGAAGAGAAGGTCTCTGACCATGTCACTTTTATGTTTCCTTTTCAGAGTACAGCTCTACCACTGAGGCCAAAATCTGGCTTCGGAATTAGCCTTTTGGTTGTCATTGCTATCAAGTAGCAGCCAGGCAGAAGTATCTAAAAGGGAATAAAATTTCAGATGAACCATCTACGTCAATTGTTTCTCAGGACCTTATGATACAGCAGTTTTTAATTATCCCACACAGTTGATTCTCATGTTCTTATTATAGGATTTGGAAGGGAGTGAAAAGAGGCAGTAAAATATCCTCCAGAGCATTTAATACAATGAAGAAAAGAGTAGCAAAACAAGACAATGGAAAGAGGTGCTTATTTTTCAAAGTGAGAGGCTTGTAGGAAAAATGCGAAAGAGGTAACAGAAAGAAAAAACAGAGATAGATAGCATAAGATAGATAGTGTTGTTGAAACTGTTTGCTCACAAGCAGGATGTCTGGACTTGCCAACCCAGACAGTCCATTCTACTTTTATGTTCCTGTATCAAAAAGTAAAGGAGTAAAAGGAAACTGAAATACAGGTCGTGTGATAAACAGAAGATTTCAACAGCACTTCACCCTCCACCATACCAGAATAAATATTTGTCAAAAAGTTTCTCATAGGGCAGCAACTATGAACTGACCTTCCATTTCTCCAATAGGAAGACAAGAGAAGGAATGGAGGAAGGAAGGAAGGGAGGGAGGGAGGGAGGAAGGAAGGAGCAAACGAACAAACAAACAAGTGAATGAACAAAAAAAGATAGCAAAATGTTTTACTAATATCGTCAGCTGGAAAAAAGTTGGTATCTTTCAAAATGATACTTCCTTGGGTTTTACAGATAATCCCAGGATTTCTTTGTTTATGTGAGTATGCAGACTAAGAGAGAGAAATTGTATAAATCTATACATTTTGTCTAACCACGATGCTATGCTATTTATATGTCCAAAACAGGGAGATAATTTTTGTCATTAATAATGTGGTTCAATATGCATTTACAAACTTAAAGGGCTATGTGAGTGCTGGACACAGCAATCATAGAGCTGAAGCTTTTGTATACGACACAGTCTGCTCATTGGAATAACATTACAATATAAATTCAATACCCAGTAGGTTAAACTTCATAGCACAAATCTTCAATACTCTTAGGCATTACAGCAGCACCTAGGTATTATGGTGATTGGCATTCTGTGTGTCCAAAACAGATTAAATACTCTGTTCAATGTGTCAAGTCAGTTTATAATGCAAAGCAGTTGTATATTTGCTTTGGCTTCTGCAACCAATATTTAAAATAGAAACTGGGAAGCTGATGCAGAGAAATAACATTTTAATATTCAGTTTCATTTTACTGCTTTGTCCCTATTTAAGCCTTCATTTCATGAGTAACGAATGCACGTAGGTTATTTTTTTAGTATCTCCTTTCTTTAGCTTAGAATTAAAATGTGCTCCTGTTGGAGCAGAACAAATAGAAATTAAAAAATTAGAAATAAAAAGCTCTTTTGCATCTCACATCTCTAAATCCATAACATTTTATTAGAAGCCTCATTTGCTTTAATAAAAAATGTTCTGTAGAATTTAGGTCTTCCAATGTTAGAAACCACAAGGATCTTGAAAAAAAAAGTCAATATTGCAATACTGTATTTAATGGCCATAGGCTAAATGTCAGAGTTTTTGGCAAGATTCATAAAATAAATTTAAATGGACAAATGTTTTACAGATTCATTCTCAAATCACTTCAAATTGTCAACTACTGTCCCTCAGTGTTTCAAATCCAACTTTAACATACACATAAGTTGTTCAGTCACACAAATGGGCAAATTTAAAGAATAACCTATCTCAACAAAACCTCTAGTCCTCAAAATGGCACGTTTTAACTCTTATGTGTTCTCTAGCTTGATCATATCCCAGTCCTGTTTCTGTTAAGCTCCATGGTATAAACCCTTCCTCTTGACCTCAGTGGCTTTTAGTTTTCTAACATGTAATATTGATAAATATGGGCCAGAAATTTTCTGCGAAACACCTGCAAATACAGTAGTTGTGGTTCCTTCCAGTCATATTAGAGTAGGAATCAGGAAGTTATATCCTTGATTTTTCCCTGTTGGTACTGAAACCAGTAAAGTAGCTGCAGAGGAGTTACTTCTGATTACAATGTGAAACAAGATCATAAAAATAATAAAAATTTTGATCAAGAACATATATTTGCATACACTCTGAAACCTCTGAGAAATCTTTCAAACATTCCATGTCAAAAATTTTGTGACCAAATATTATTTTTTAATTCAGTCAGTTCTCGCAGAGAAGTATACTGGCAGAAAAGGCCCTATACTGGCCCTATCATTCAGGAGAATTTTTTCTTTATTCATGATCAAAAATTAGAAAATCCTGATCCTTCTTTCTTCCAATCTGGATGTAAATTAAAGAAAAAAATGCACTATTCTATCTAGATGCAACACAATAATAATTTACCAAACTAGCAACCGCTCAAAGATAATATTGTTGGAGCAGAAATAGCTGAATATGCATTTACAGAAAATAGTCGTTCTATGATTTTTTTAATGTAAATAGAAAATAGTTATACTCTATTTCAAAGAACATCAGCTTGTGTTTTGAATATTGGTTATTGTATGTCATACTAGTTACAGTGTCAAAGTCAGTTCTTCTTAGACTCCAGATAGGGCATTTTAGAATCTCTGTGTCAAAATGGATAGCTTTAAGGAAAAAAAAAAAAAAGGAAAAAAAAAAAAGATTTTTCCAATTCTATTTCTGACTATTCAGGCTGAGATCTGGAAGTTACAGTTTTTCTGTGTGATTTATTGATGGTCAGAAAGGATAATGATTATTTCATGTCAAATTTTATCCTCTGTTGTTTTGTTGATTTCAAGATGCAAACCTAAGCAGTTTTTTCTCATTTAGTCTTAGGAATGCCAACATTAACTTCAATATCCACTCCACTAATATGTCTTGATCAGCATTTTCTGTGTCTTCTAGCTGTAGGGGTTGCTTCTAATTGTCTGGATAACAGAATTTCTCCAAATGATTTTGAAGTCCTCTGAAGAAGCAAAGTGTTCTTCAGACGAAAGTTTTAACTTTTATTTTTTTTTATTCTATTTATTTTTTTTTTCCTGAACTGTAAAAACTAGTTTAAAAGGTGCCCCAATTTTACCTTCTAATGCTGTACTTTATTATTCAATCCAGACTTATAAGATCCCTTGTAATGCTGTTCAAGCATCTCTTGGCTTCTTTAGAAAAGATGCTGTAGACAGATGAACTCAGGTAACTATCAATAAGCTTTAAAAAAACCTACAGTGGAATGGGACCTTCAGGTTTCTAGGTCTAGTCCAAAACTTCAGAACATAAGTCAACTTAAAGAAACATTAAATTAAAGGCAATCAGTGGAATGCAATAGGTTAGAACAATGCAGATAATACTGGTATCATATGGTAACAACTGAACAGGGAATAACAGACTGCAAATAATGGAAGGAAGTCCTTGATAGGTAAGGAATTTCTGCGGTACGCTTCACTGCTGATGTAGCCAAAGTGATGTGGCATTAAAAAAGAAGGTGGTATGCCAAACTGTGAATTCATATAATTGTGTAACTCGAATGAAACAGCATTCACTGAGGAGCACTTATGACTGAAAATTAGGAGTTTTCCAGAGAAGCTCTGGGAGTACAATGCACATTTTTCACTAAATGTTAATGGGATTTGAGTACCTAACTACATTAGCGACCTTTGAAAATCCCTATCAAAGTGATTGAATTGCAAACAAAAAATACAGAATTTCTCATTAATCTCCACTATTGTGCTAATAGACTGGAGGGTAGCCAGTATTGTAGCCATCTTTAAATGATGTGTTAGGGGTGAGCCTGAAAATTATAGACCAGTGAACATGACTTTAGTATTAGGTAAATTAGCTGAAAACACATTTAAAGAGACTTATAAAACACACAAATGAGTGTATTACAATAGAAATCAGTAGAGCTTCTTTAAAAGGAAATTGTTCTGCTTAAGCCTCATTTTGTTCAAAAGAATTGAAACAATAATGGATGAAGGATTGTTAAATGTAATTTAGTTGGACTTCTGAAAGGCCCCCTGGAAAAAAACCTGTCCCAAAGATGCTAGCATGAGGAGCAGATAGTCTTGGGGAAAAGTCTAATATTTAATAAGTGTGCTGACATGAAAACACAAATTTTGAAAGACTTAGTGGCTATTAAAATGTTTTCAAACATAACAAAACTGACAGAAATCAATATTGGAAATATTATTATGCTATTATCTAGGGAGGTGATGGGTCCCTAACTTGGCATTCATGGTTGGTTTTGGGCAACCAGCTTTAAAATTGCATAGAAATGGTCTGAAAACACAGAAACACGCAAACAAAATAATAGGCCTCACGATTGTCACTATTTTCATCATGCTGTAAGATAAATTTTAAAAGGCAATGACTCTAAAACTGCACAAAAATAAATAATGATCAGTAGCAAAAGAGTAATTACACTGTATTTTTAGCTATTTTTACCAATTTCTATACTAGCAAATTGCTTGAGACTAGCTGCTGTCATTGAGGCCAGTGTCCACCAAGCACCTGTGTCCTTCCTATTAAACTTTCATAGACTCCAAAAACTAACATCTAACTTTTCTATCTAATATTCCCTGCTAAGCCTCAAACCATGCCTGATAATTATTCCAGAGTTCTAGTTGTTGTTTGCCAAACAAAAGTAAAGGCCATTTCTAACAATCGGATAGTGTAAATACCCAAATTCCAGTGTCCAGGAATGTTTCTTAATACTTCTTAGTTGATTAGTGTAGAAGTAGCCATTATGTATGACTAAGGTCCAGATTCATTATCACAAAAAATAAATCGGAACAACAAAAAAAAAACAACCCAAACCAAAACCCCCAGAAGACCCCCAAATCCACCAGAATAAACTACTCGGTTCGCTACTTCCCCGTGTCATATGTGAGGATTTAAGCAGGTGGCTACAAAGTTGCTACGAAGTCAGAACAAAATGCCGAGCTTGCAATTCTCCTAGAACTGATGTAAATGAATATAAAATACCTAAATCCAAGACAGTGCAAGATTTACACTTAGAGTAAAAATTTCATCTACGTCTATGCCAGTCGGAATACTATTATAAGGCTACCAGTCACCTCTCACTGGATAACGATTGATCATTTTTAGAAACAGGTTTGTCCGTTACGGATGATATAAGCCCCAAATTGTGTATACAAGGATTGCAGCTCCTTCTAGCCATTCTGACTCAGAAATGGCACAGTCACTTGAAGACTCAAATTTATTTAGGCCTAATTCTGAGGTCAGGCTGGCTCCTGTGAAGTACAAGGTAGACATGCATTTGGAAATCCAAGTTTAGCTGAAATCCATGAAGTTTGTGAGTTTTGTAATCAGATGCAGTTCTGAACCAGAAATGCTAGTCAAGAAAGACCGTAACTGTTTCCCTGTATAAAGAGAGCATAATCTACATGTTTTTTGAGTACCACCCACATGTGGATCCAAGGGCCTATGGGCAGTTTATGTTCTAGGAGGGCCCATTCCACAGGACTGAATCTCAGTTCCTGGAAGAGCCATAGAGACACAGATCTTAATTCAGTTGCCTAAAGATTGCTTTCCAGATGCTTTAGTGCGACTAAGACATTTAGCAAGGGAAGCAGATGTGACATTGAAGTGAGCAGAGACCTGTACTTTTCTGAAGCAAGTAGAATTCTCGATTAAATTTTGTCTGGCCCTGGAAATCAGTACATAAGCAACAGCAAGACTGTGACTACAATCACTTCCAGCACACTTTCTCAGCAGATTAAGTACACTTGCACAAATGATATGAAAGGCTTTTGTGAATTGGAACCTCCATCTTCAAAGCTAAGCACTTTTTTCTGTTTACGAATCCCATTCATTTATTGCCAAAAGAAAAAGACACACATGCTCTTACATAATTTAGCATCTTCATTTGCTTGAGTGAATTATTTAAAAAACAAATTTAATTTCACGTTTTATTTTGCCCAGAAATAAATTTTTGAGGACAGTATTTCATACAAAGCTAAGTTCCTTTTGTCAGTGAAAAAACACATCATCGTATTAAATGCCAAAATCTTTCAAAGCATGTCTTTCTTCCAACAGAAGAACTTTTAATTAACACAGACATAATGATACAACGCCTTACAGATGTAAAATATCCCATCCACCAGGGCCAAGAACCCCCACATAGCCGGCTCAAATTGCTTAAATTTCAGCAGAGCAGTTTCTGTGAAGGTGCTATTCTACCCTCATACTTCAAATCCCACATCTATACTTCCTATGCAATAACCTTTTTATTGTTCTTCTGTACAAATTTCTGACTTTCAGTGCATCTGAAGAGTACATCTTGTAATTAGGCCAGTAAAAGGCACTTTATTTTTAAATTCTGTGTCAGCACACTATGCAGTCCAACAGACTTTCTGTTCTTCGCTTACACAAAACATTCTCACTTGCTTTCATGAGAAAATCTTCGGCTCCCTACTCTGTTTGTGCTGAGAAATTCGCAATTTCTGTATGCCACATGCCAAGAAGAACATGAGGAGATACTAGCTTATGAAATGAAATAGTATTAACATCGCTATTAATGTATCACTTATCATTAAACAGAGACATTCAGACATTCACATACCTTTCCAACATATTCCCTAATCGCACACAGCAGAATTCCATGACGTATGTACTCACAATGTTCATTTGCACACTTTTACTAGAAAATTCTTCTCCCACTCTTGTAGACCTTTTGCTTCAGTTGGATATTGAAAATGTATATGTTTAAGCTGGGTATAAAAGGAATTTGTTGTTTCAGTGAAGAATTCAGAGTTGCATTTGAGCAGCATAATGTTAAGGTAAGCTGAACTGTGAGAGGAAGTTTATCCATGCTAACTTCCAGTCAGTAATTTTTGTGGTGTTTGTAGGGAAGACAGACACACTTGTTCAGTCTTTAACTTAAATTCACATATCCAGAAGTGACCTTACAAGAAAGAAACTAGATTTTGAGGGCTGTTGATTATATTGATCCATAAGAACTCATCTCTGTTAAATGCTTAACAGTCCACTGTTACTCATTCTTGCTCAGTTACATGGCAATTAGAGACAAACAAGGGTCCGTTTCCAAGTTTTTTCCATATTTTTTCCATAATTTTTCAGCACTAGCTTAGTATTTTGTCTAGCAGAAGATTTAAGCAATGTGACACGCAATTTTGTTAGCCTATTTCATTGTCCATTGTCCTTCACAGCTTCTTAATTGGGAAGTTTTCCCCAAACATTAGTATTTTTTATCTTTGTTGATTTCCACATCTTTCCCAAGTAGTTTTTTTTTTTTGTTCTCGGAAGTTGGAGGACAGATGAAATTACTACAAGTTATAGCACTAGTGAAAACAGGTAAGATTCAGCTAACCTAAGACATCTGTTCACTCATTAAATTCTCTTTGTGTTTGGTGAATAGATACAAACGCTGTCGGTGTGTATGATTGATTGAATGATCTGGTTTAGATATACATGTTGGTGAGATACATTACTGTAATGACACCTTAAATATATTGGTTATATCTCCATGGAAGACATGGAAGACAACGATGACTAGTTCAAATGAACAACTGCCTTTAGTCAGATAAATCCTACACAAAGCGTATGCAATGTGCTACATCAGCATATTTTTCATGGTTTAGAGCAGTATCAATACATGAACAGAGATAATACGGGGAAGTTATATAGATGGAATATCAGCAGATATCAGGTGTACCCTTAGAACATTTCAAATATTATTTTGTATTTGGCATATTGTACTGAGTTTATAATCCTTTATGAAATACTTTGTGCTTGTTAAAAGTACTACGGGCTTTTTCACAGGAGGAGGCACATTATTCCTAATGTCCTCTCTACTCTCTATAAAGGAATTACACCTTACATTTTTCCTCCTGAAGCATTGAAAGTCCTATGAATGAAGGTACTTCTTAGAAAGCTGTAGGAAAAAGGAAGTAAAAAATAAATACACTTTCCACTAAATTTCTAAACTTTTACTTAATCTGTCCACCCAAACCAAATGTCATTCCTGGAGGTAATATAGCATAAATTCCATGCTATTGTTCTCCCGGTATTGTTTCTCTTCTAGGCAGTTGGCATCATTTGGAAGTTGCTTCTCAGAATGGAAAAGAAAGTTCATATTCTGGAGAAAACATCAAAAAGCTAACTCACTACATGCTTAACTTCTAGCAGAGGCCATAACCATCTTCTCAGAATGAAAAAGCAAATTATTTCAGTCCATAATGTCAAATAATTGGAAGCAAAATATGCTCAGAACCTTCTGTTTGCATTTTGTCTGACATTTTGGGAATTAAAGGCATCCCTAAAGCATCATGAAAATGGATATATACAAGCTTAATGACTGCTAAAAGGAAGATACTCAGGCACGGTAAAAATATAAAAGATTCATCTGTGGTAAGAATTTTTGGCAGACCTTGTAAGAACAGCCTCATATGAAAAAGGTTACTTTGTGGCTAGAAGATAAACTGAATGAGTGTGGGAAGAGTCTACAGTGCCTACATAGTTGTTTTGCAAAGGTGTCAACATAAGGCATACAAGTATAAAATCCACATTATCTACATTAATAAAAATACAAAAGAATAAAGAATATGATATTTTTATTCTTTCATAGGTATAATTTTATCAGCAGTTGTTAGTGTGCTATTGTTCAAGAGAACCCGCATACTCAAAGTAGATACTTAAAAAGGAAATACATTGTTTGAGGAGGGCTGAGGTGATACGCTTTATCTTGTGTATGAATAGAACTTTAGAGAGCAGTGAAAAAAGATTCTTCAGCAGCAGCATAAAAAAGTGTCTGCTTAGTTTGCCAATACATCTAACTAGAGGACAAAACCTACATTATGTGGAAAACACATGTGGCATTTCCTAGAAAGCAATCTAACAACTTGGAAAATACATCTGCATGAAATAGAAACTTACTTTACTTCAGTTTGGAGCTGGAAATTCTTGAACATAATCTGTTCAAGTTTATGGCTGCCATATGGCTTTCCTGTGATAAATTGCTAGAGCGCATAAGTAGATATGAATACACAAACCCATACAAATTAAATCATGCAATTCCTAACAGAATATTTAAGATCTAGGCTACTGTTGGCAGATCAATGGTCAAGCATATTTAATTTTCAAACTAGTGGAGGATGTTTATATGGATCATTCTGATAGTTAATCTATTTACAATATGTTTAGTATGCAGCCTTCCTAGCATTGGAATGAGGTACTCTGCAATCAATTCTTTTCTACTTCTATTTAGTATTTCTGTTTCATAAAACTCGGATGCTTTAAAACCTACTAAAGATGGAATATAATTTTTTTACACCAAAAGGCTTAGCCACTAAGGGGTCCAAATCTTACTGAATCTTTTAAGGAGAGAAAGAGGATAAATGTGTTATATGCCTTTTGTCAGCTCTTCCAGAGACCCCTTCTTTGGTGATCCATAGCAAAGATTAAAAATTAGTTGTCTTTCCCGACTTCATCTCATTCCTTTGCTGTGAAAGACATTCGGATAAAAGTGAGACTGAGACTAGGGCTGGCGTGGAGTGGGAATGAGGAAACACGGGCAGATCTTAAAAACATCACCCAGCTCTACAAGCACAGGCATGACCACGAGTTAATCACAAAAATCTCTAGGTGTTTTGATGAATGACAAATAATCAGACAGATCCTGTGCTAGAGTCATTTCACGGAATCATGGAGTTTTCAGAGTTGGAAGGGACCTCTAGAGATCATCTAGTCCAACTCCCCTGCTAAAGCAGGATTGCCTAGAGCACATTACTCAGGACTGCATCCAGGCGGGTCTTGAAAATCTCCAGAGAAGGGGACTCCACAACCTCCCTGGGCAGCCTGTGCCAGTGCTCTGGCACCCTCACCGTAAAGAAATGTTTCCGTGTATTTGAACGGAACTTCCTGTGTACTAACTTGTGCCCGTTGCCCCTCGTCCTGTCACTGGGAACCATTGAAAAGAGCCTGGCTCCATCCTCCTTCAACCCACCCTTTAGATACTTGTATGCCATAATAAGGTCTCCCCTCAGCCTTCTCTTCTCCAGGCTAAAGAGTCCCAGCTCTCTCAGCCTTTCCTCATAAGGGAGATGCTCCAATCCCTTAATCATCTTAGTTGCCCTTCGCTGGACTCGCTCCAGCAGTTCCCTGTCCCTCTTGAACTGGGGAGCCCAAAACTGGACACAGTATTCCAGTTGTGGCCTCACCAGTGCCGAGTAGAGGGGGAGAATGACCTCCCTCGACCTACTGGCCACACTCTTCCCTATGCAGCCCAGGATTCCATTGGCCTTTTTGGCAACAAGGGCACATTGCTGGGCCATGGATAATTTACTGTCTACCACGACCCCCAGATCCTTCTCCTCAGAGCTACTTCCCAGCAGGTCCGCCCCTAACCTATACTGGTGCTTTGCATTCTTCCTCCCCAGGTGCAGGAATTTATATTTAATATAATATTATATTTATAATAATTATATTTATAATAATTATATTTATAATATATTATAATTTATGATATATTATAATTTATAATTAAATAATTATATTTAATATGATATTATATTTAATATAATATTTTGGAGAATAATGCCTAGAAAGATTATGATTCGCAGTGTGTGGAGGGAGAACACAGTGGATGGAATGACACATTTTTTCCCCAAAAATATACTTGAATGATGCAGAAATGTGTGGCTCTGGTGCCAATATAAAAGAATAAGGCAGAAAGGAGAAAAGAAGCAAATAAACATGTTCACTTTGTACAATTATGCAGCTTTGCTGGTTACTCTGTTAGAAATAGTTAGATCCCTACTTCTGGTAGACTTTTAAAATAGTTTCTCTTAAGACGATTCAGATATTTCTGAGAATTAGATTAGAGTAAGAATCATGTTGTCAGTATACAAGCAATTATATTTTTAAGTAAATCCTTGTGTATATACTTTGGAGAATGGACATGAAATTTGGAGATGATGTCAGAAGAGAATCAGGGAATTTCTCTTTTTCTGTGAATGCTGGTTTGAATTTCCACTTACTGGATTTATGACATTAATTTTCAAGCTATTTATTATATTTCAAAAATCACATAAAATGTAACAAGATTACTATGACTGCAATATCAAAGTGCTAAAGGATTTCATGAAGTGTCCAAATTTACTGGCCTCCATAAGTTCAATTTAACTCAGTGTATTCAAATTACAAAATTATCTTTAACAGTATGACAATGTACTAATTTGTTCCCATGAAAGTCTTGCAAGAGAGTAGTGTAATCTCAAAGCCCTGTGAGAAGTGTGGTTATTTTCATGTCTTTTTTTCATTTGATAATTTATTTACAGCTCAATAGAAAACAAAACCCTCTTTCCAAATGAAAATTAAGATATACATTTAAAAATGTATCTTTATGCTGAGTTATAATTAAAATGCAAAGATTTAACATTAGACTATAAGCAAGAATTAAAATTCTGGAACAAAACCAATCGCCTAAGAAACTGCAGAATATATTGTTTAATAATGGTCAGTCTAGCATACATCAATGCAGATAAGTCTTTACTCAATACTGAACACAAAAAATGATTTATATTAGACTAAGCAAAGTTGATATAATTTGAAGCAAAAGTCAAAAACGAAATGATCAAAACCAAGGAGACAAGCAAATCAGTCCAGATAGTAACTTATTTAATAGGAAAAAAAGCCCTCTCCATTGCAACCGTTTACCACTGCTGTGGTACACCATCCAAATGTACATCAAATGCAGCATTACTAATTTTCTCACTGACTTTTCAACAGTATCTCAAATTGAATTACTATTGCATGTTTATGCTTATCTATGTACTTTTTGTTTTCAGTTATTTCAAACGCCTATTCATTACTGAGGGCACTTTGGAAGTATTGCAATACATTCCACTGCCACTTTTGTGTTTGCATTTTACTTTTATCACAGCATAGTAATCAGTTACGTAAAGCTGAAGGCTTTTAAAGCAACATTATTAAACTTTGATCAATGAAATGTACATTATAAACATCAGTATAAATATAATAAAAAAGGGAAGTATAAAATCTAGAATAAAATAGAAACGTAGGTCAATGTTTCTAACATAACAGCTAGAAAGTGCTTGAAAACGGAATAACGTTAACTCAGAGACACAACCTAGACTAGATCCTGTTTGAAGAATAACAGTAGATCAATAACTTTGCTTCCCTGTCTAAACTTAATACAGTACATTTTCCCACTAGGTCTGAGATAATCAAAACATTATTTTAAAATTATTTATTTTTATTAACCTATAGTACTCCTGTACTATAACGAAAACAGAAACACTACCTTGCTAGTGAGCAGCTTTATCATTTGGATCAGTTAAACTTAGAAATAAGGCATACTCCTTTAAAAGTGGCAGCAACTAACCTAAGGAGCAGCCAAGCAAGAGAAGAGCTCGATTTTCCCATTTTCTTCTTCAAGAGAAGACCTGGATACATGAGGGTATCCTTCTATACTGTATTTTCTATAGCAGAAACCTTTCTTCCTCTCCCCTGTTGTATTCCTCTTATCTTTCATCCGTCAACAGCTTTTCAACATCCCTGTGCTGCATCTTGCTGCCACCTCCAATATAAAAAACTGCTGGACCATGTTAGTCACTGAAGAATCACAATCAGTTAGAAAAAAGAGCGAAAATAATATCAGTGTCCCTATTTCCTGCCTGGTCTCTGCCAGCAGATGTGTGGGACCTACAAAGGGATAAATGATCTCCAGCATGGGAACAAGAGGGATTGGCCAAGTTCAACAAGAGCTGGCTACTGTGGGTTCACCTAAATACAAAATTAACCTGTTGTCAACAGGCAACACAGTAGTCAAACACAAGTTATTGGAAACTGAGTCTGCTATGAGGTCAGACCAAAAGATGTAGTACACCACCTGACTTTAAAGCCTACCAATTCATGAAAGCCTGATGGGAACAGAGGGCTGGACTGGCAATGCAAGGAGAGGAGTTTGTTACCCCCTTGTCAAAGCTCAAATAATTAAAAATGATTAACTGTATTTCAGCATGTGCCATTAGAATTAAAACTAGTATTTTATCTCTGACAAAGAAAATCTATAGTCCTTATATTGGATATTCAGGTCACTGGTGCTGTATACGTCTCTTTCCAGTAAAATATCCATCATCGGTATCATTTAGCCTCGGCAGAGAAAACTGAGTTCATTTTCTCATTAATATTATACTCCCCAAGCAGATTAGAAATATACAGGATTTCAGAGTTAAACATGTAAAACCAAAGCATTTTCTTTGTTAATTTTAAAAATTGGCAGTTGGCAGGGGGAAGTAAATTCAAATAAATGTAGAAATATTGAATCTTACTGCCTTCCAGTACCGTACAAGCCTTCCTCTCTTCACTGAGGGCTGAATGCAAACTGGATGGTGTCTATTTATAGCATTTACCAGCCTAACTGCATCAGTATCTCCTGTGAGTTTTCACTGGAAGAGTTACGCATCTGCGTAGGTGCAGTTTGACACCAATGTAGCTGATGTCATTGCAATGAACTTGAATCAGCTGTATCAGTCTGAGCATTTTTATAGCAATACCTCTGTGATTACATCAAGGATGGCAGGGAGTGTGTTGATTTTACCAGCAATGCTGCCAACCGTAAAGATAGTCCTAATTTTTCAGTGAGACCATATGATCAGAATGCAGGTAACTGATGACTTTATGTGCCATAAAAATCAAAATTCTGTTAAAGAAACTATTCAAAGGTGGAAAAAAAGGGAAATGGCACAGAAAGAAAAGAAAAAAAGCAAAAAAGAAAAAGTATATGGTATTGTAAAAGGCCCAGCAAAATGCAACAGATCATCAGGAAAGGAAACATCACTTATTTAAAATAGCATATAGAATCATAGAATTGTCTAGGTTAGAAGGGACCTTTAAGACCATCAAGTCCAACCATCAGCCTAACATTGCCAAAACCACCACTAAGCCACATTCCTAAGCACCACATCTACCTGTCTTTTAAATACCTCCAGGGATGGTGATTCAACCCCTTCCCTGGGCAGCCTGTTCCAATATTTGATAACCTTTTATGTGAAGAAATTTTTCCTAATATCCGATCTAAACCTCTCCTGGAAAGGGCAACTTGAGGTCCTTTCCTCTTGTCCTATCGCTTGTTACTTGGAAAAAGAGACTGACCTCCACCTCTCTACAACCTTCTTTCAGGTAGCTGGAGAGAGTGATAAGGTGTCCTCCCAGCCCCCTTTTCTCCAGGCTAAACAACCCCAGCTCCCTCAGCTGCACCTCTTGTGCTCTAGTCCCTTCACCAACTTTGTTGCTCTCTCTGGACATGCTCCAGAATCTCAGTCTTTCTTGTAGTGAGGGGGCCAAAACTGAACACAGTATTAGATTTTCTTCATCACTGAGGGCTCATCAGTGCCAAGTACAGTGAGACAATCACTTCCCTAGTTCTGCTCGCCATACCTTGATGCTTGGCAGGACAGTACTCCTCAGGGAGACATCTCCTGTTTTGGGGCCAGGACATACAAGTTCTGCAGTCTACGCTGTCAGAAGGCATCATCCAGTGGAGGGTAGGGGCAGCCAGCACACCCAAACCTGTGGTTATAATTTCATTTTAAAATACTGGGTTTCAGAAGTAAAGGAGAATATTTAATTTCTACACCGATCAGACAAGTAACAAGCATGGACAGGACTCCCAGCTACAGGAAGGCCCCGCTAGGATAAGGCTGAGTGCAAGTCACAGCTGTAGTGGATGGAAGGTGAGGAAGGCACTCGGGCTTTTGTGTCTGTAAGTCCGGTATCCTCTTACCTCTACCCATCCTTCTCCCAGTACTTAATGGCCCATACTCAGCATGTTTATTCAGGAAGAGAGACATCAATGTTCAAAAGGGAGGACATTCTCTTTTCTAGTTCAGACTGTGCCATCGCCTCAGAGAGGTAGTGTTTTCCTGTAATATGGGGGAGGGTGGTTTGTGCTCTCCGTGGCTGAGCAGGCCTTACAAAATAGGTCTTCTGCATCCTGGGAGATTGTTGCAACATCTGTAGGATTACCTGATAGCAACACCACCCCTAATGCCTCCATGAGGTACCAAGGTTGCAGCTTTGCATGGGATTTCAACCAGAGACCCTGCATTGCTGAGCTCTAGGCTGGGTCTGAAATCAGCATTGCATCTCCTTACATTTTATCCTGAGGCATAACTCTTCCTAGACAGCTGAAAAATCTTACAGACTGTTCTGCAGTCCTCACCCGAGGATAGGTCTCTGCAGGTTTTAGGAGTATAAGACCTTTACTGACCCAGACCCACCTAACCCTAGACAACAGAATTATCTGAAAATGGGGCAGTTGTAAAATATTCTGTAATGTGAAATGCTCCATTCATGGTTTGGTTCACATCTTCCAGATACGTGCCTTTGAGGAGAACTTCTTCAGCATTCAGAAAAGATAACAAGGTAATGATAAATTACTGATTTTGATGTCTGTTTGGCTAGCGGCCACTAGCATCAGTTAGGATCAAGAGAACAACAGACATCCTTTATAATGTATCAGTTACTGGGGTGAAGATCCCAGATGTGAAGCACCGTAAGTACCTTCAAGAGAAGGATGTAAGGGTGGAAAATATCACAGTTAGAATTAGATTATACAAAATATATATTTCAGTTTCAGATTAGTACCTTAGGCATCACTTTCATATCTTGGGTCAGTCTGCTAAGTTTAGTTATAAAAAATGAAATCAAGTAGTTAGACTGCTGGAATATATTGAAATAGAATAAGTATTCTGTTCAGGACAATGATTAAAAGACATCCAGCGGTTTTATAGTGTATGTCTAGATTTACAGATGATTTTCTAGAAACAGTGTTGCTATGCTTCCCAGAGATAACCTTTCTGTCTTCTGCTTTTTCTGGATGATACAGAGGCATTTGGCTGGCAGATATTCAACTAGAAGCAGCTGTATCCTGTCCACAAAATATTTTATTACTGACAACCCATATGTCTGTTGCCTGTTCTTCTTTATTAAACAGACAACTGCATGCCACACAGCATACAGGGTCCTAGGGTATACCATAGAGACAAAAAAACCCCAAACCTGGCAGTCAAGACTGGTGAAGATTATGTTGTTGTTTTGCCCTGTACCATAACTAGTTGTTTACACAGACGGGCACAGAAAAAGAAGACATTTACCATTTAATTTTGTTAAGGAAGGACATTTCCTACATAGTGTTTGCTTGTGCCTGGGCCACACTGTGGCTCTGGCCTCCAGAAGGGGCTGCGCCTTGTCCTTCCTGTCCATTGTCAGAGATGAGGGCTTTCCTCTCTTCTCGGACATTTTCCATAAACCTTTGCTTTCTCACACTCAAGAGTTTAAATTTACAACAAATTTCATGTTGCTTTTTCCAAAGGTCGATTTAGGCTGTTCTCTTTCGGCAGCTGGAGTATGTGCAAATCTCAGAATTTCTCATGAAGATGAAAAACTGAGATTTTTTTTCAAGCAGACTCTTTGTAGAAAGTATCTGAATGGTAAAATAGGGCAAGAAAAAAAGCAACTTGTAATGTGCCATAACTGACACACTCAAAATTTTACTTTGGGCTTAGACTGAAGTGGCATTCAACAAGTTGATGAAAACTTTTCTTTTGAAACACTACAACCTCACTGCAGAGAGTGCCAAAGCCCACTTAACAATGTGTAAGAGATATCTGTGGGTACTGATATGCCTCTCTACATCGAACAACAGTCTGCAGCGTTGTGCAAAATTGCTAACTTGGCTCCTGGACATCATACAGATATGTTTGTTTATTTTCAATGGTGTGTTATTCCAGCAAGACTAACACTCTGTATATAAATGGCAAATTTTATCTTAAGTATAATGGCCAAGTTATGCCATCAGTAATTTAACCCAGAGTAAAGTAACACATTAATATTGGAATATTGTCCAAAATTCCAGAAGCACTACAGTTTATATATATAAATGTAAAGTATGTATATGTATGTATATGCATACGTATATGTATACACACACACCCCCAAATCTGACCAATCATTGGATTCAAGTACTGAATAGAAAAGTACAACATGACTCCACTGTGTTGGAGATGATACTGCTCCAATACACTGTCAGATATGTTTTCCTGTTTTATGTAGCATATGACTAGGGATGAACAATTTCTCTCATGCGTATTTCTGTTGGTGTAAACCACGGTGATTGCAAGCTACACTCAAGTGAAGTCCCTTTAAACAGTTCAGGGAAGTCTCCTTCCTTCATGTTTCCTTTTTGTCAGTTCTGTGAAGACTAAATTTAACATTCTTTAGTAGTGTGATCAATTTACTGGAAGGAGAGATTTTGCCGTTCTTTCCCACAGTGGCCTGTAGGGAGACTGAAAATTGAACACATTTTGGCTCCTAAGTTCCAAACAATTCCCACACTAACCAATTATAGATGCAGTTCATCATGCCTAATTTTCAGTTGTCCAAAAGTCAGATGTCTTAGTATTAGCCATCTGACACAGCCATTATATTCAATGTGCAGAAATGTGTGAACTCCAGGAGAATGATCAATCTCATCCTAAAATAGGTATAAAAAATTGAACAAATGATTCAGCTGATAAGGTTCCTGTTCCTTTCCATTAATGTTGATGATTAGATGAGATTTAAACATTTAAGAACTTTTGAATGTTTGAGTTCACCTGGATGAATTCCAGATGTGGTGTTTGTTGTGTTTTGGGTATTTTTCTTCCCTATACCCAGTCCCCAAACATAAGCATTAGCTATTCAGCATAAACAAAGACATCAGAATCTGGCTATCACTTTGAACACCGAGAAACAGAAATACTGAAAAATAAGGGTTATATTATAAGAGATTTCACAGAAAAAATGTGAACACTGAAAATTGTCAATAGAGATTTGTGAATTGGAATTTTAAAATTATTTTCTCTTTTGTTATTACAGAGAGGTGCAGACTTGTCCTATTTTTCCTAAAAACATCTGCCTCTATGGATAATCTGTAAAAGTGAATATTTGTTTTCATCATTATTCAGAAATAAAAAGTTCAGATCTTGCTGAGAATAAGATGTTAGGCATATTGTTTAGCTATAATTGCAATTGTACAAAAGACTGTACAATTTGACTCACAACTTAAAAAGTTGTAAATGGAGAAGTCAAAAGGCCATAAGTTAAATATATTGAATGACAGAAATGTTGACAAGAGGAAATATATGCACTTTGGTAGCACTATATTTGAGGATTTAGATGTGTACTAAAAAGCATACAAGAAAAATCAGTTATTTACAGTCCTACTATATTATAAAAGTAAATGCATTGGAAACACTCAACAAAGAAGACACTGTTTCACAGTGCTTCCTCCATTATATTATAGCATTTAATAAAAACACATTTGCCAAAAATATCAAGATGTAAATGTTAAAGTACATGCAGCATCCTGATGCATGATTGTTCAGTTTGCCAACTCTTCCAACATCTTTGCAAAAATAAGGATCTCCACATTTTTCCCTGTCCTCCTCACTAAACAAATTTGTTGCACAGAATCCCAGACCCACTGACAGAGCCCAGAGACAAAGCGCTCACTGAGGATCTCACTTTAGCCCCCTGTTACATACCACAGAGAAAGGTGATCCCCAACTTGAATAAAATCATAAAAGGATCTTTATGCAATTATAATGTGAGCAGTAATGTTAAACAGACAATATCCATACAAGAGGAAATGGGAATTAGATGAATTCCCACACTGCAGTGATGAGGTTGAAGCAATAAAATGATTTCTTTCTCTTGCCTTTCTACTTTGCCCCACTAAGTCACAGAAGGGAAAGTGAAATCACTGGTGGCAAATAAAAATGTCTGCTCTGCAAACAAAAATAAAGAAGAAATTATTGCTTAATGGAAATACTAGGGAGTTTGGTTTGGGTTTAAGTTTTTTCCAATATCTCTTTATATTGACAATAATACAAGATAATAAATTTAGGATTACAGATTTAGAAATTTGCTTGCAATTCTCATGATCTAAGTCTTCCTGCCATAGGTAGTTTGAGGCACTATTACAGCATCCAGGAATTTCATTTATACAAGTTCCATTAACTTCTTTCAAAATATAGCAAGATCCATTGTTCCAAGACAGCAATTTAAATGAAAAGTGGAAAGAAGAGCTCTGAGAGCTCTTTCTATTTGAAATGTTGGAAAGACATTTTTCTTTCGTCTTTTTTTTTTTTTCTTTTTTTTTTTCCTTTTTTATGGATGGGAACTGGAGCTAAATGTCATAGATGGATGCCAACTGGAGCAAATGCTTCTTGGCACTAATTTACAGTATGGTTTTACAGTCTACCTGACTTAACTTAAGAGAAATAAGAGGAATTTGCACAAGAAAATGAAAAGAGACCACAAGCACAGGCAGAAACAAAGGCAAAACAATGCAAGGCAAGCTTCTGTGTTATGTCCACATCACAAGCATTTATTTCTACATCATTCTTTTTTGCAGGTTTTGATTTATTCTCTTGCTCTCACTGTGAACATGACATTTCCACCATTGTTTCATTATCAAATTTTAAAACCACTCTCTGTAACTATTAGCTTCATGAAAACCTTTTTGAATCGTGCCATAGAAAGGAATAGTTGCACACTACCTGTGAAGTTGCATAAATTTATCAAATGCAAACATCAATGTAATTATACTGAGGAAAAATGTTTTAAGAACCTCTATGAAAAAGTCCCTGAGTCTGTTTTATAATAATTTATTTTAAGTTAAAGAGTTAAGTTTGTCTTGAAGAAAATAAGAATTACTTACTCTTAACCAAAACATGAGTATCTTTACTAGGTTTTACATGTGTGTGGAAAAAAAAAAATCAAGTTACAATCCAAATGAGCAACAGTTTATATGTGTCTGTTGGACTAAGATCTGTTTATTTTTTATACAAGGACCAGATTCTTCTTTGCTTGAGACCACCATTGTTCTCAACAGAGACCAGATCTCATGTGCAAAACTGCAATGAAAAGAGAGACTAATAGGTTAAAACCTGTAAGACCAGTCATAAACATCAGTAGATCTGGTGTTGGAAAATACGGAGGAGTTACTGTATTTGAGTTACAAACAGATACTGGTATGGATCTACCTAATCCTTGAAACTATATGAAGATTAACTGGCACTGGAAATAAGTGGACAAAATGAGTTGTATCAGCAAGTCATTTTGATCTTTAATGTCTATTTCTGTATGATCCTCCTGCAGAAATGTATGCTCCTTTGAAGTTGTCATGCTTTTCAAGGGACAATTAGTAGAGCTGTTATGCAACCCTCACTCTTCTCTCAGAACAGCTCATCCAGTTTCACAGAGGTGCCACCCTGTTCCTGGACTATAATGTCAGATCTTTTGGGACAGCACACCCTATGGTTTGAGGCACACATTAATTTAAATTTAGATCAAGTCAACAGGAAAAGCTTCCTGTCACAGTGCACTCTGTTAGTTGAAGGGAAATGATGGAAGACTGATTGTTAAATAGATAAAAAATCCAACTTTAAAACCTTTGATGCGTGTAAATGGCTCAGTAGAAAAAAAAAAAAAAAAGCTTGTAATTAATGCATTCTCTCTTTCCATCTCTAGATTGTCTGAAACCCTTTCCTTGAATACTTTTGTAACAACTTTTGGAACAACAGATTACAGGAGAGATTCAAACCCAAGCCTTTTGGCAACTTGTGTTACATCAGTTAAGACACTACAGTTCTTGAGATGGAAATCCCAGTGGAAATTAAATTTAATTAAATGTTTGTTTTTAGCATTTGGTTTGCATAATGCTAGAATTTAGTCAAAATTATTTTTCTGTATCTGAGGTTGTAACAAAGCAAGCACAAAATATTCTCCTACTGTCCAACTGTAAAGACAAACAGCCAAAACTACACTAAGTTGTTTCGAAATAGAGTTGGAATAGGCAATGAAGGATCATTTACTCCATCTAATTATGAATTTTTACTTTTACTTTAACATTTAAAGTACTACAAGGTACTGTGTTTGGATAAGAACCAGAACTTTTCCTATGTTCAAGAAGAGCTTTGAATGTAGGCGTCTCGGTTCTATCCATGTCTTTTAGCTGATACTTAAGTGAAAATGCAAAGACTATTCCTTCTACTAAATGGTTATGTTATGGTCCATTTAAAGAAGTCCAACCATGAAAATTACTCTGGATACTGAGTAAAATTGACAAGAAACTGTCTTTTAAGAAGCAGCAATGTGGAAACTAAATTGTTTTCCAGTGGGACTGAAATATCTTTAATACTTCTCCCCACCCCCACCCCCACCCCACCCTGTAAGTCTTCATGGTTCTCCTGGAAAAAAAGGGCTTTTCTATTAATGTGTTATAACTAGTTCCTTGACCATGTGAAATATTACTGTCATAGGAAAACTGTAGGTAATATTTGTAGCTTTCCATAAACTTTTATTCCCTAAACTAAATTTATGCTTTAAAATTGGCTTTATTTTAAACCAGACAAAGATGACAAGCCAGAAGTTGAGACATGAAACCAATTGTTCCAACAAGAAAATGCCTTACTTCACCTATCAGGATCTCAAATTAGTATGTCTTTTTATTAAAGGAAAAGCTATTACTTTCCTGTTCCACAACATTTTTAAAACAAGTGAGAAAGAGAACACTATAATGAAACTCTTTCAGGTAGAGTATGATGTGGGAAATCTCCATTAAAAAAAAATAAAGAGGCCATCAAAGGTAGCTTAATTTTGCCTAATAAGAGCTGTGGACACTCACAGCCAGATTATTGCTTTTCTCAAACCCAGATTCATTCCTCAACACTTCTGCTCCCTGTCATCAGCATTCCAATCTGCAGGCCTCCGGCTGCAGCCACACACACAGCCACACACTCTGGTGTGGAGGAGCTGATTGTATAGCCTGAAGTGTATGAATAAAGGCTTATTACAAAACAAATGCGTAAGGGTCTCCTCCAGTGTCACTCCCCTCAAGCAAGCAAGGAGGGAAATTGATCATGATTCTGAAAAGTAATTAAGTTTGAAAGGAAAAGTAAATCCTATTTATCTAAAGCAAGCTCTGGTTTAACTAGAGACAGCATCTCACGCCCCAAAAATGCCTTCCTGAAGACAAATTATAAAATAAAGCAGTTATGAAGGGTGAGACAAAATAGATGTAAATAGAAGGCATGTAAATTCATGTTATGCAAAAAAGGCTTTAAGTTAAATACACCAGACATCCTCACTTTTGTACAATAAGAACGTGAAAAGTCTACAGCACTGACAGAAATATTTTATGACATGTATTTGAAGACTGTGAAAGATCAGTAGCTCACTTACCATAGTGAAATCCGGGAACAAGGCCAGTAATCTTTAAAAAACAATTCAAATACTTTAGTTAGCTGTTTTATAACTTAAAAGGATAGTATGCTCTAAACATTGGACTTTCCAATTGTAGAAGCTTTAGTGGTAGACAGAACATTTAACTTCTGCTCTTGTGAATACCACCGGGTTTTTTCTGTTTTTAAAGAGAAGCACATAAAGAGTATCTAACAGGGTAAATACTGTCTAAGGGAAGGCTTGATTCCACTTATCCTAACTTGTCTAAAAATTTGCACTAATTTCATATAACGTAGCTGAAATTTTATCTCCACCTAATTCAACGGCAGCAATCCTTTACAGCCAGGATTTTATTTGCAGCATGGCTCAGTTTGTGACTTGTCTCATGGTTAGATCCTCTAACACCTTTTGTACAGCTCCCACTTTCCAAGTATTAAAAAATAAACTCATCAAGTGGTGAAAGACAAAACTCTTAGACAATTTTAGAAGTCCCTCAGAAGAGAAATCAAGAAACCAATGCCTGTGGGCAGTTATCTCTTTAAGACATCATACAATATGTAAAAAGACAATCAAAATGAAATTCTTTCAGTAGGTTTGCTGCCCTGTCTAGAAGAGAGCAACACCTGAAGTACCCAATATCAGCCACTGGAGAAAGCAAAAGCAAGAACAGCTCTAAAGAGGGCGTCCAGCCAATGTCATGGGGTGCAGCTCTCCCACCCGGCAGTGATCGCCTTGCACTGTGACTCATCCAGCTCTGAAGTAATCTAATAAAGATATGATTCAGGGCAGTGTGATAGGAATCGTGATGGATTTTGCATGCACAGGTTTCTGACATGTACAAATGGAGAGGACTATTTTGTAGATAATGATTTGATGCCTACAGAAAGCCAAAGACATAATTCATAACACAAACCACTTTTCTTTGTAGGAGAGTACATTTTACATTTTTGTAAAAGCTGTGTAGAAAACAGTATTTAACTTGTAATAAACTTTAATTAAATAAAATGTTAACTCTGAACTAGAGAAATAATGAACGTATAAATGTTTTCTGTAAGTTGTTCTCTCGACTATTGGAATGAATTATTTTCAGCCATATCTTTTATGACTATTCACTTGCTTGGATTTAATTAGCATTTACCAAGAAAAACATGAATTTTCAGCTTATGACTTGAAATATTCCAATATTGAATTATCAGATATGCTTTCTGAGTTCCACCAATCTAGCTATTTGAAAAAGGTCCATCAAATCACAGTAAAGAAACCATATCACTTTACCTTATAGCATGCTTGAAAGTTAAGTAATGCAATTTAATTGCCACATTGCAAACTGAAAAAAATAAAGATCTGGTTGGTTTTTTTTGTTTTGTTTCTTCATTTGTCTTTTAACAAATGTCTGTTTAGAAACCAGTGATATGCTTAAGGAAGTCACGAACTTTTGATAGACAATTCACAACCATAAAAATCAATGGATATATTTGACAGACATTACAAAATGCATGTTCAACACTATCACAGAAAAAAGCAGAACACAACTTTACCGTCTTCCATGTTTGTGAATGAACAGTCTCATTAGCAGTCAATACTAAAAATCAGGAAGCTTTTTCATATAGAATCTCTTCCCTTCTTTCCAGCCGTGCTCTTCTCTGTCTTCCATAGACAATCATAACAAACCACTAGGAAACTTCAGGTGAACAAGTTTTCAAAAATGTTCATGAATTTGTCAACTTCATTAAATTATTTCAAGTACAACTGAAATAATTGAACATTTGTAATTTTTGTCAGACACTTATATGATATATTATTTTGAAACTCACTTTAATTTTAATTACGTTTTGGAACAAATGAAGGTTTTATCCAACCTTTAATCAAATTTCATTGCTTCTTTTTAATTTATAAGTACCATATACTATATATATCATAGTATACGTATAATGTGTATATATGTGTGTATGTATGTGTATAAATGATAAAAAATAAATATTTCAGTGCTTTTTTCCCATTTCTTCAGAACAGTAGAAAAAACAAAGGAACCCAAAACAGAGTGTGTCCTCTCTGTTCAACACTATACCTCACTGTGGCAATCTCCACCCTATTCCTGTGGCCCTCCGGGCATGTGTACACTTCTAACTAGAAAGATCAGTACTGGAAACTGTTCCAAATCTTTTCTGAAGAATTTCTAGTTCTCTCTTCTTTCAGTTTCATTTTTGTCTTAATAGCTAAAGTCAGTCAATCAACATAAAGAAAATAGCTAGATTAACTTTGGCGAAGAAAAAAAAAACAGATACAGTAAGAAGAGATACTTTACAGATATCAGAAATCACCCAAGCACTGGCATAAAATCTACAGTATGTGAAATCATAGCTTAGTTACTCCACACAGCCGCCTTTCTAGCTTTTATTCCAAACTGTCAGTATCCATTACAGCTTCAATTCATTTATTACCGCACCTTTCTTTCTTTCTGCCTGTAGTCATTTATAAAGAAAAGCAAACTTCTGTTGCGTTTACCACTGCTGCTGAGAACTTGAACGAAACTGTTTTTCATAGATATTAGTCAAGCTTATTCCCTTACCACATGGAGTTATACTGTGAGCCACATCTACATTTAGACCACTGGCCAACACGTCCGCTCATATATCTTGCTCTAAATTAATTAAATTGTTGTAAAACTACATAGACTAACTGTGTTCTCATACACTTTAACCCAATTCTATACTTACTCCTCTCTGAAACTGTAATGTCAGATTAAGTTAAATCACCTTACATTCTAAGTAAATGTTTTGTAACCTAGAGGGTAGTTTAAGAAATTGTGTTCCACACTATTCATTTCCATTTATCTGTTCAACTACTCTAAGTGATTTTATTTCCATGATTTCTATTTAAATTTAATTTCATTAGGATTTAATGATTTCCAAAGTTTTTTTCTCTCTCTTTTTACTCAGAAATTCCAGTTGGTTTTTGTTAGTTTGCCACTGGCTAAATTATAGGCTCTATCCACATCTGTTTTTATCACCAGCATCCATGTCTATAATATTGGCAGTTGTATAGGTACAGAATTTTTCAATGATGTCCAACAGGAGGAAATTGTCCACTCTGATATCTTCAGGCTTCTTGATGAGAGAGTGGAGACATTCAGGAATGCATTGCTGTCTGTGCCAGCAATGGCCCGTGTCAATGGACTTTGAGCAATACCAAGGAAAGACTTACCATCTGCAAGACTTGATGAAGTGACGTGCACAGACTACACCATTTCTGCATCTAAAACTGGCAACAGTGAAAGAAGTATAAGGACTGCTAGGTATCACGTCCATCATTTTATTCATCACCTTTCTCAGAACTTTTGGGAAAGCTGAAGAATTGACGTTACCTCTCAAGACTGCCAGGTTTTAGTCAAGGCACTGAGATAGTTACTACCTTGAAAGAAGGCAACACAAATTGCGGAGAGGAATAGTTATGCAACACAGTGAAAACTTACCAGATTCTTGGCTGTCTCTAACCACTGAAATTTTCACTTCCTGGCCACTAGTATTTTCTTCCTTTGTTCCCCTGAACATCCACATATTTTAAAGGAGCTTTGGGGATGGAGCCTGCCAGCCTCTGAGCTCATCCAGGGGAATTTGCACCAGCCAGGATGCTCCCCAGTTTTGAATATCTTGATGCACATTGTGCTAGCGAGGATTTTAATTAAACTCAGTGGCAGATAGTCTGAAGCAGCTGAGCCCCATAGCTATTGTGTACGAAAGAAAAGCATTGAAGTAGTAGATGGATAATTATATTGAAATCAGGACGCATTTCAGGCTCCCATGTAATTATCTAGGTCATCAAAACAGTCCCTCAAAAACAGGAAATCCTTGTAATTCAGACACATTTATATATTTTTTAAGTTATAATATCAAGCTAGGACAATATTATATGTGCATAGTATAATTTTAAACCACATATTTATCTCACAAACCATTTCTTAAAATACAAACTCCTGAGAAAATAACCTCGTCTTCCTGTGCATCCAGAAGTATCTAAAAGCCTACCCCACCTCGCATCTGCATAACAAGTGCTGTTTTTTTTAAAGCTGATCTTCCATTTTCTGGAAAATGAAGCAGAAAAAAAAAAGGTGAGAAGCCAAGACTTGCACAGATAACTCCACACTACTGTCAAAGAAGGAAAAAATATTAGGAGGACCTTTGTCATCATTGTGTCATGATCTCATAAAAAATCCAAGACGAACTAGCTATGACACTGGATATGTGTCATGGAAATCTGTAAATACGTATATGAAAGAAGCTGATATGTTCTTCAATACTGATTGTTTTGAGAGTATTCTGCTTGGGCTGAGTGCGGTGCAGTATCTTCAGAACTTCAATTAGGACTGAATCCTAAAAAGAAAACCCTTCTGTCAAGTTCAGATTGGAATTCTGTCAAGTATGATAATTACTATCACATCACCTGCAATTCCTTGTTTAAAAAAAAAAAAAAATCAATTAAAACCTTCAAAACAATTTGACTTTTTCCCTTCCTTACACAAGTGCCTTTGAACTTATGAAAATACCTGCTTGTTCATTGATTCTCGATCACTTTACAGTGAGGCTGAGGTAGACAGGTATAATATCCATTTTACATCAGACCACCAGTCATCATCATTTGTGTGGTGACCGTGGTGGTAATCACCACAATGGACAACACCTGTCTGTGGCACCAGAACTATGTCACTGCTTACATTCCTGCTTGTTCCCCTGCAAAACATCCACACACCATTGCCACCACCATTGCCACCACCACTATTTGTTGCATCCAGACTGTACTTGTGCAGCTAGAGCCAAAGGCTGTGGGCTGTAGATTTTTATGGTGCACCGTCATCAGCTTTTTCTCTAGAAAGTGGGATTCTTCTGCCATGAATACACTACAGCCCTTTCACAGAACGACTTTCTGAAAGGAGGCAGGAGGAGGCAGAGCAGTGTTCCACACATCCAGCAACTCTGCTCTACTCTTTCTTGCTTCACATTTCTCCAACTCAGTGATTTCAAATAAATTAATTTAAAAAAAAAAAAAAGTGCCTCATCTTTCTTGTGTTTATTCTCCCTCCACTTCCCCAGTCTTTCTGCTCCTCCCCTGCACCCTCTTTTTTTGTCCCCTTCCTACCTGCTGTTCACCTCCTGGAGAGCTAGACAACTTTCTTTCCCAAATCTGGTTCTTAAATATGCCTTGAAAGGTTACGCTGTCATTTGCTTCTTATGACTCCCTCCCCATCCAAGGGCCCTGCCAGTAATGCGACCTTCTCATCAGTCTGCTGGCCATGGCTAGTTTGGCTGTTCCCAGCACCAGACAGTGGAGGCCTGACAGGAAGGATGTCAGTGGCCATGGTGGCTGTTTCTATTCCCTTGTTTTCTTGAGTCTCTGGGCAGAGTTCTGCTAGGCAATGTCTGCTGGCTCCTTGGATGTTTTCAGGAAACAGTGAAATTGCTTGTTGCTGTCCCTCTACTCATACTTCCCTATTTTTTTCCATTTTTTGATCCTTTGAATTTCACTCTCCCTCCTCTTTTTCATTTCTTGACACATGTAGTCTCATGATTCTTCCCTGTTCTTTTCTCTGTAACCTTGCCTCATCCCTTCCTTGAGAGGGCTTGAAGATTTTGTTGGACTGTTGCCTGTGTTGAAGCCGATAAAGAATGTGTCTGTAAGAGAAGCTATTTAAGGAAAGCATGCAAGCCTGGCCACTTCCTGCTGTACTTTCTGTACCTCCTCCCCCATCATCCATAATTGTTACAGCAAGGATGCTGGAGGGTACATCCTTTTTTCTTCTTTTCTATATATTTTTATGGACCTACTATCCAATAATTTATCTACTTCCTTTTTGCAGATGTCTATATCATCTGCAACCACAAACTCCTATGGCAAAAGATTCCAGCAGCTCATTACCAGCAAGCAGAAGTATGCTCTTTTATCTATTTTAAACTGAACTCCTGCAATTTTCTGGAAATGCCACCTAATTTTATTACTGCAGGCTCTTGTACCAAGATTCTTCTTTCCTCTTTCATGCCACCTTAATGATTTCGTAAGCTTTACTCACACCTTGCTCCTAGCTGGAGACTCCCTGATATTTTACTCTTTTCTCATAAGCTAGATGTTTTCATCACCTCCATTATTTTAATTGCCCCTTTGCCTTCTCCACTGTGTCCACTGTGAGATGCAGAGACCAGAACAGCCCAGTATGCTCAAGATGTAAGCACATCAAAGTCTTCTGTGGCAAGCTGTCTCTCTCTGTCCTGCTCCAAGTAGCCTTCTTGATGATGCTAAGCTCTGCTGAGTTTTCTTTTTTATTTATTTTTAGCTACCACTGCATGCCAAGAAAATTATTTCAGATGATTGTCACTCCAAGATCTGTTTCTTGAGTTAAGTGCTATTTCCAAGGTCAGTACTGGAGAAAAGTAACATACAATGGAAAGTTAAATGACTTTCTCTCTGTCACAGTAGTTGAACCAGACTTGCATTTCAAAGTTTCTCTTCTTGTTTTCTGTTGCAATCACCAGGCAACTCCCGTTTCTTGCTTGTTAAAGATCAGCTCTTCCTTTTCAACATCCCCTGTAATCTGTTTACTGACTTATCTCTCTTGATATATTATAAGGAATAAGTGAGCAGTTCTAGAAAGCTATGGCTTCATCGTTATCTTCGGAAACTTGATTTACAAAGGCATAACTCACTGCCTTCACAGCTGAGACCCTGGCTTAGAACCAGCTATGTTCATGGTTTGTAGCTGCAAAGGGCAAAGCATCACGAATCTAAACCAAATAGATAACATAGTATCGCAGTGACACAAAAGTGTATTTAAAGAGAACGTGTAACATTTAAAATATACTTTGGAATCCCACTCCGAATATGGCAAACTTCAGAACGCTGTTTATACACATGCTTTCAGAAAACCATACTGAACATGCTGTAAGTGAAAGGATTTTTAAGCTCTCATCCACATCTAAACTTGAGAAAACAAATGAAATGCCTGAGCTTTCTCCTTGTCTCATGAGAACTGTCCCCTCTGACTAATTGCTCTTCTGGTATCATAATGAAGCCTTTCTCATTGGGCCTATTTTAAACTATTTTTATTGTTTTCTGCTATGCACATTATGTTGGCTAGGTAACTCCCCAGCCAGTTTGTGTTCTCATTCGAAGCAACAGCCTACCAGTAAATAAAAATGTTCAATTACCAAATGAGATCTGAAACTGCAGCACAATCACTTCAGACACCATTAAAAAAAAAAAAAAAAAAAAAAGATAGTGGGAAAACAGGAAATAACACTGATTTGGGATTCATTTTTGAGTAGCATTCACTAATTACCTATTCCAAACACATTAAGAGCCTGAGGGAATCTTCCATGTCTCAGTGGTGGAGAGGCAGTTAGTCAAAACTTTTTATTTTTAACAGTCACAAGAGTATTCAACCCAGGAGCTCTGTGCCTGCTAGCAAGGGAATTAAGTCGCACCTGAAGTCCCACTTCTATATCACGTCTTACAGTAGTAGTCTACATTAAACTAAGTTTTTAAAAAGGAAAAAAATGTTTAATGAATTTTCTTTTATACTGGACAGAGCTCCCTATAGGTTTTCCATACATACATAAACAAAGCTCACAAGACTTAACTTCTTAGTTTCTTTCAACTGCTCAAATTTAGATGATCTGTATTAAATGTAACATAATAAACTCAAAGTTATGTGACGGACGTTTAGATGACTAACATATATACTACCATATTTTTAATGCTTCCTTCACATTCTTTCTTCAGCTTTTCCCTTCTGCTGCAGTCAAACTTCAGTAGTTCTGCCTCTACTGTATTACCTTCTCCTACTCCCAGCCTACTAGCCTGTATATAAATACAATTGTCCAAGCTCTTGCTGTCTCCTCAGTTAACATTTTTTTCCTCTAGTCTTCACATAATTACACCCCTAGACTTTAACCTTTGCATTACTTTTATTGGAACCTCTTCATTATTTTTTTTATTTAATAATTACCCCATATTTTCCTTGACTTTGTCTAGAATTTGTGTTGTGAACATCTCTAAGTTAGTAGACTATGTATGGCTAGGAAAGTTAATGCAAATAATTAAAACTCCAAGTTCAGCATCTTATCTGGTTTCAAATGCATTTTAAATCATAACAAAAGGAAATGACCAGAAAATGTGTTGTGGTTTTCCCTCCACAGTAGCTGGAGCTGAAGTTACTTTGATATACAAGTTGTGTTTGCAGACTGCCATCAGGTATCCAATTTTAATTTACCCTTTCTAAAACTGTCAGTCACACAGTTAAAATCATGCCTGCTTAATACACTTAATAGTTTTAATACTAGAGTAATTTTACCCGCTAATTTTGGAACAAATTTTTATTCAAAAGTAGATGAGGAAACTTGGGCTGTTCACTGCCTCAGCTACTTGGCGCTCAGCTCAGTTAGGAGATAGCACACCTGTAAGCCAAAACAGCAGCAGTATTGACAGAAGCAATAGTCTGAAAAGCAAATAGAAGAACAATCTACACAAAGTGTAGTGGTCACTCTCTTCAGCTACCGTCTATTAAAAAAAAATGAAGATACAAAAAATATTTTTTAGCTAGAAAGGTGTCAGCTCACACACTGCTTCTCTGCTGCATGACTTTTACATGTCTGAAAACTATCTGCTTCCTTTTCATGGCAGCTAACCAAAATTTACTATTTTTATGTCCAAAGGTAGATTATTAATGTACTGCCAGCCTTATGTCCAAAGGTAGATTATTAATGTACTGCCAAGGGGGGGGGGGGGGGGGGGGGAGAGAGAAGGAGGGGGTGAACATCTTCTAGCTGACTCATTCATTTAAGACTTTTGTAGCCTTAATTATGTTTTTTGTTTTTAGTTTTCTTAAGTATTTCAACTTCCACTGCTTTCCCTCTCAAACAACTGGTATGAATTTTAAGCAGCAAATGTGTAGCGACAGCTTTATACCACTGTGGCTGTTAAATCTTGTTTTGATAAGGAAACAATTCAGAACGAAGTTTGGTGAAATGCCTGCCTTTATGGTGCTCAGATGTCCTTGCTGCGGACTGAGGCAAACATTCTTTTATTTTTGTTCTGACCTCCGTTGACTCTCCTCTGCATTCCTTTCCCCTATATTTCCCAGTTCTGAGAATAATTAGCAACACCCACTGGTGATAGCAGGGCTGCAGCAACCTAACAGTGATATCTTGCCAACACCAGCTGTGCTTCAGTATTTATTTATTAAGATCGCACTATTTACACAGCATAAACTTGCTGAGATGGCAAAGGGATGAATACAGTTGCAGCAGCTGAATTTCAGCTTGACTTTTGAAAGGAAATAAAACCCATACTGGGTAACATTTATCTCTAAGAAGAGGAAATCCAAGCCTTTAATTCCGCTTTCAAATTACATTCTGCTGGCTCTTGAGTTTAGTCTATAGGTGATGGAGGGGAATCTTGTACTGCAGGGTGTAGTGGGATGACAATTCTTTGTGCACTGCATTTAAACAGCTGAGTGTAGAGGCACTGAATATGCAGGAAGAGGCTGCGGCAGTGAGGCAGGCATCCCGTTCACATTGCTAAGGCCAAGCTGAGACTGGGCAAGCCAGAGGCTGGCTTTGTAAATCATGACACACTTGAATTTTCACATCTGTGCTTGTCAGAACTTTTGAGCAACATGAAAGCTAATGTCAGCAAGTCTGCTGCTTTCTAGTTCATCTTAGGAGGAAAAAAACATTAAGCAGGCTTATGACTTAGTGTGTGTGTGCTCCACACTGGAGTGAACGCTCGTATAATTTAAAGGGCTAGACTCTTCCTAAGGACCTAAGGAGACTCAAAGACCTAAAGGAGGTCTTTGTAGGGAAGGCTGCTAAAGCGCAACACAAGTTTACACTAGAAGACACTGCATGTTTGGAAGATTCACGGCTGCTTTATCCCTTTTATTTAGAAAATGGTGTGTGTTTTCTGTTCCTCTACCCTGATGTGGTTATTATTGCATATGATCCAGTAGTTATTTCCAGCCCCCTTAGATCAAGGAATAAAGGAAGTACCACTGAAATAGAAGCCTGAAAGGAAATGTCTAAGTATTCAGGAAAGGTTTTGCTAATCCTTTCATGGTATACATAGGACTAGGTCACTTAGTCATTTCAAAAGTGATGTCTTCCAAGAAAAAAGGTGAACCCAGGAATTGTTTTTCTAGAATCATATGAGCTGAAGTAGGGGTGCCTTTGGAGAAATCTTAAAATTTTCACTTGAAAAATGAAAGTACTTTTTTTTATTTGAATATGTAGCAATTATTTTGTAGCCTTGAATTGACTAAAACAGGAGAATCTTCTGTATTATTTTGGGGATATTTTTAAAGAAAAGAAATGCCACAGGAATAATCCAGAGTGAGAAGATAAGGAGGAAAACTCTTCAGCTGTGAAGGCAGGAGTTACCAACGTGACCTTACTTCTGCCAATCTTTATGACGTTGGTACTTGCTACGGCTGAAATACAATAATCTTCCTCTTTGCTCTGAGGTACCTGGGTGTCAGGCAGCAGAGAGGCCTGGCTGCTTGCCAAGGGAAGGGGAGATGAGGGCGACCCCAGTGCAGACTGTGCCCTTAGCAGTGGGGCACCATCTCACAAGATCCGAGCATGGCCAGCAGAGCCAGGTGCTGGTAACAGGGTCCATCAACAGGAATCCATGAGCCAGGGGCAGGGAACCTGGTAAGAAGCAGCAGGAGACAGGGC
The DNA here is from genome assembly GCF_965231255.1 of Vanellus vanellus. NCBI lineage: Eukaryota > Metazoa > Chordata > Aves > Charadriiformes > Charadriidae > Vanellus > Vanellus vanellus. The sequence continues at coordinate 62,808,675 of NC_138907.1, forward strand.
TGGAGACAAGACCACAGCATACATTCCAGGGGTCCATGCAGGACCTGGAGAGAGAGCGGGAGACCCTTTCAGCATAGCTCAGGCAGGGATTGGAGGCCCTGGGTGGGCTGAAATGGGGCTCCTGGGCCCATGGATGGGGGATCCCAGGTAAGGCTCGTCAGGTCCATCCGAACCTATTAGTACCCTCAGAGCCCTGGTACAGGGCCATCCTGAGGTATGTTATGTGGTGTCACTCAGTGGAAAAGCAGTGTCTGGGGAGCAGTATGGAAAAAGTTGAGGGTGAAAAGCATTTACAGAATACTATAACACACCAGGATTGCAGACTTCTCATCACCTCACTGAAAGAAAATGTAAAGTGACGTCCATACATATGATGGCACAACTTTACCTAGAAAAGTAGTGCACGATCAGGTAATAAATGCCTAAATAGAAGCATAATTTAAACCTTTTGCTTTGGTCTTTTCTAATTTTTGAGTGCTGAGTCATACAACCTGAAAGATTTATGAATACATTCGTGTGAGATTCGTATAAGACAGGCATGCTAAAAAGTCAAAACTGTGCAGACAATGGTTTTGTCTCACCTCCAGTTAACAATGGTTCATCTTTGCACAACTATTTTGCATGCATATTTAAAGCTTCTCAGGATATATTATTTTTCCAAAGTGGGCAGCTTCTCTGATTTTAATCAGTGTTGAGTGATTAGCATTCTTGAAGACATACGTGAGAAACATTCTTAAGTACAGTTCACCTGACCTCTCCAGCTATGTTAAGGATGATGTTATTTTTTATGAACCACGAATACAGAATCATTGACTGCTAGGAGGTAGCTATAAAATCTGGAGTACATCATCAAAAGCAGTTATCCTTAGTAACTGTTTTCTGGTCTGCATAAAATAAATTGACCTTATATCCTTTTTTCATTAGCAAGCATCAATACCACAATAAACATCACTAGGGAAGTCAGGCCCTTTTCAGTCTAACAGCAGCCTCAAAACTGAGGCCAAATGGTGGCCTGAAATGCTGACCTGTCTCCTGTCCCACAGATGGCAAAGATTCTGACTCGAGGGTCAGGTAAAATGTGAATGCTTTCTGTGGTGAGAGTGTTCACATGCCTGTTTTTTGGAGTAAGTTTTTTATGAACAGTTACAAAAGCGATAATTTTGTAAGAAAACCTTGAGCCTCTCTTGACGCATTTCAACTTACCCCTCACACAGCCTGGATACCTGTACACTTCCAACTTTTCTCAATTAAAATCAAAAGTCTTGTTTCCAAGCTGTTTTAGTGAGGTTGTTCCCCAGCTTGGGATTCAAAAACCTGTAAGCAATTTATATAATAATATATACAGATATAATGTAGCTATGTTAAAATATAGAATACTATGAATTATTGGTGTTTTCCACATATTTCATTGTTGTACGGACATCTAATCCAATCCCCTAGCCAAGGATAGCCCTGGATTGCTAAAAGTGTCTTATCGCAAGGCAGTCCCTTGAGGTTTACATAAAAAGGTTTAGGACATTTATCTAATGCTTTTTCTGACTAGATCTTGCCAAAATGTCTTTTGGCAGATACCAGAGTTAAAGGACTTGCTCAAACCACCAAGCAGGTCAGTTGCCAGTCTGGGAGAAGAGCCCGACCCCCTGGCTCCTGCCTAAGATCCAGCACCATTTGAAACACTCCTGGAGTGTCTATACAGAGCTAGAGGGCATGACACAGGACGTAAGGAAGATCCGCACCTTCTGAAACAACAGGTGGAGCCTTCATGGCCTAACTTAGGGCTTCTGAAATGACACTGAACCCTGTGCTTAGGCAACTGAGGTAAGACATATTTTGAGATCAGGATATCTCACGGTAGCTATCTGCATGCTAGTGAAGTCTCCCGGCCATTCACTTAATTTAGGATTGATGGGATCACTGCCTGTGCTCTGAACTGATCAGCTCTGCCTTGACTACAAGAAGGGTTAAAACATGCATGCACAGACAGACACCTACCTGTAGGTGCAAACATGAGAAGAGTCACTTACTTTTTGTGTGAATACCTTTGACTGGATGTGAAACCCAAATTAGATATCCTCCTTTCCACGAACACATGTGCAAATCATCTCAATGCAACAGCTGTCTAAAGAATAAGAAAGAAAGGAGATTTTAAATGGAAAATAAGTTATCAGACGCTGAAGTTACAGTATATTATAAAACTTTAAAGGCCCTAATACACCATATTTGATGTGTGTTTCTACACATATATTATCTAGTATTGAATGAACAATGTGCATATTAAAAGAAGAAGCATGACCTTCAGAAAGAAGCAAGTAGCTGTGGGAATATTGTACTAAATTGTGCCTGTGCTTTCATTAAGTATGGTCAGTTACCCACCACTCAAGAAAAAAGAAAAAAAATCTGTCTGGATTATTATAAGGCAGATTTTAAGCTATTTATAACAAATAAATACATGCGTTTAAACAATTCCGTTATCACTGTTCCTATCTCTGAATACATATATTTTTCTTCTCTTGTATTCATACAGCTTGCTATTATTTATCCATATAAAAATAATTTTGTTTAAATGATGCAAGATTTTTTTTCTGACATAGACATAATAGCACAGTGTTTTACAAAATTTTATTTAGAAAACGTTGTATGAGGAATAATGCATAAATATGTAATTAAGATTACGAGAATGAAAAATTTCTTAACTTTAAATGTAAAAAACCATACATAAACAAAGCCTAGACATTTACTTTTGAAAAAAAAAATCTATTATGAGTTAACAAAACACAGAGTGAAAGTTATTATGTAGCCCTAGCTTTAGTGTATTTTTGTGCCTTCTATAACATTGTATTCAGTATCTGAGTAAAAGACCATGCCTGAGGTTTTTTTTAATTTAATAAAAAAATTTAATATAAACCTAAATATGAAATAGTTCTTACCGTTAGCAAGAATCCAATGACTTAAAATGAATAGCTCTAATGTCATAAAGGCTCTAGGTTGTTAATTAACCCTCAGGCAAAATTTTCCTTTATGACATTGAGGAGGTCATAAAATCGCTCAAATATTTTCTTAATTAAAAGTCATATGCAAAACATCTGTCTTGGTACATGTTTACTTCTGCAATATTGTGCTTGTGTTAGATGATGTTCTTGAAGACCTTGTAGAGCGCAATAAGGACAAAACAGAGGAACAGAGCTGTTTTAGAAGCTAAAAGACTTACTTAGACATGTCACTAGAAGTTGACAGAATGTAAAGCTAGAAGACATTTAATGAAAATCCTATAGAAAATCTAAAAAATTAATTTCTAGAACACTTCAGAATTTTTTTTTAATCAGTGAAGCCCAGTTATTCAATTTCCATTCATTAATATTCACATTGTGTTTCTGAGTAAATAGGCCTGTGACATTGGAGACATAAGATGCAACTTTTTTAAAAACAGTAGAAATGTAGCATAACTAAAGGGTCTGACAACTACAAACACTCAGTGGTATCATTTCTAAGCGATGATCTTTTTCCTTCTGCCATCAGGTAGTGAAGCAATATGTCATTGTTATTAGAATAGGATTAAATCTACTGTATTTCAAAGCTACAAATCAATTTTCACAGTTTTAACCTGTGGGATTTTAAATGAGCGGCAATTGATAGCGAAAAAAAAGAATGTTGGATACAAGAAAGTTCTCTGTTTTGTTGAAACCTACGTATAGGAAATTGACTTGAAAACCAGAAGTGAAGATTTAAGGACTAAATTATATGAATTGTGGGGGTTTTCCCTTTTTTCTTTTCTTCTTAAGAATGACACATAGTTATTGTTCCACTGATCCCTATATCCATGTAAAGGCAAAAATAAAAGACATTTGTAACAACTGTATTAGTCGCAGTATTAGTCTTAAAGCAATGATCAATAGAGATGATCCCCTGTCAGTGTTGGAAATGGCATGAAATGAAGGGAAAAACACAAAACCAACAACAAACAAAAAAAAAAAAAAGGGGAGAAATAAAAGCAAGGTTCACTCTATGTAATAGATCAATTCTTTTCAGTCATATCAGAAACTAAGCTTCAAGCTTAGTGAAAATAGCAGGTTTTCCCTTTGACTCAGTAAGCATGAAACCGCTTTGAAAACACAATGCTTTCATTGTACTTTGACTACATTAAATTAATGTACTCTGGTTATGCATTTCACATACATAAACTGTGATTACAGAATAGATAAACACAATTTCACTTAGCCACAGAGTAAGATTTCTTATTTTAAAACTATATACAATTTAGATAACATGGAATATAAATTGTATAATTTTTAAACAAGTTATGCATTTCACTTATGCAGTTAATTTAAACTTAATAAAACAATAACACTACGATATATATTAATTAACAGATCCCTTTATGTGTTTCTTTAAGTGTATACAAAACTAAAAAGTTGACAAATAGGCATTAAAATAATACAAATAATTAATATACCTTTATAAGATTGAAATAGACAATCCAAGAAGCACTAGGTCAAATACTGACCTTTGGAAATTCATTCAGGATTTGTCATCGCCTCTGGTGGGGTCAAGGCAAATCATCATTTAGCAAATTGTTTTAATATTAATATGTAAAAATATGTCTAACAATAATTTAAAATGCCATTATTTCCATCATCATCTCTCAATAACTCTTAAATAATAAGCAATATAATAAGCTTAAATGATTATTTTTTAATATAAGATAATACCTTATTTTACAGATGTGAAATCAAATGAGAAACCTAACTTTGCTGTCATAATTCCCATAGTGTGCCAACTACAAGCTCTCATAAACTTCTATGGTACTGTGGGATTTAGAATCAGCAATATTAGAAAACAAACCCTCTGCACTCTGTCTCAATATCAAATGTGGTTATTTATCCATTTTGTCTTGTATACATTGTATTTTAAGATTAAAATCACCCATAGGAAATTCACCTGTAAAGAGTTATTTTTTGTTATTGCCATAATGCTGAATGCAACCTATTCATTAAACAACAAATAAGAATAAATAAGAAAATGTTGCTTCTTACTATGGGATATCCATCACCTTACAGGTAAAACTCAATCTTGGTAGGCCAGCTCTTTGATCTGTTGTATGTACGTCTGATATATATCCACATTTGACAATTGCTTTACTGGTCAAATATAAAAGCCCACTAAAACCAATCAAGTCCGAGGCTGAGTAAGCAGCCTCCAAGGCCTATGTGACCTTAAATGAGGTAGTCTCAGTGCTGCATCAGTACTGAAATGCTGCCTCAGCTACTGATGCACTGTCCTGGTTTCAGCGGGGAAATGTTGCACGTGCTCCCTGTTGTGCTGTTTATCATACCTGGGGAACGGCTCAAGATTATTGTTTTGCTGTGCCTTGTAGTGCGGGCTTATGATATGATGAAATCGGATGTGTTGCGGCTGTACTTGTTAATAATTAAGAGTGATGACCAAGGTGGAAAGGCAGCAGCGGTTTCATCTTTGTGCTTCAGGAACCTAGTGGAAACTTAATAATTACACTTTTTACCTTTTTTCCTCAGAGAATCAGTCTGTGGGGGAGACACCTTCCTTTAGCTTCTTCTCCTCCTCCAGGCTAATTACAACAACGTTAGAGAATTTTGAATACCCTTGGGATGCTCAAACCAGTATGCTCCTCCTGCTAGGTTTTTTGAATGTGTTCCAGGTCTTGGTCTTGCTTAGGGTTAAACATTCGTGCATATTGCAGGCATACCGTTCCAACTCCCACAATGAGTACTGCAGCTACTTCAATCCCCTATGACTGTGGCTACTGCAAACCCCATGACAAGTGCTGTAGCTATTCCAACCCCTATGACAAGTGCTGCAGCTAGTCCAACCCCCACAATGACCGTTGTGGCTACTCCAACCCCTGCAACAAGCTCTGTAGCTACTCCAACCCCCATGATGAGCGCTGTGGCTACTCCAACTGGCACAACAGGCACTGCAGGTACTGGACCAGAGAACCAACCTGTGCCAATATCAGTTGCCCCTATACAGAAGAAAACATACACAAAAAAATCAGTTTGCTTAGGAAAGAATGAAGATGAACCAGGGTCATCACAAGAACAGGAGGAAGAACCAGAGGTAACCACGTGATCCTTATCCTTGGGTGAGCTGCGAGAGATTACAAAAAGATTTCTTTTGTCATCCAGGAGAGCAAATTGTCACCTGGCTGCTCCTGTGCTGGGATAATGGGGTCAGTAGAGCAAATTGTCACCTGGCTGCTCCTGCGCTGGGATAATGGGGTCAGTAGAGCAAATTGTCACCTGGCTGCTCCTGTGCTGGGATAATGGGGTCAGTAGCTTGGAATTAGAGGGTAGGGAAGTCAAGCAGCTGGGATCTTTGTCTAGAGAAGGGGGTATTGACAAGGCAACTGGAAAAAGAACACAAACTCTCAACCTCTGGAGGCGACTTATGTTAGCTGTGAAAGAAGGGTGTCCCTTCAAGGAAGATACTTTTTGTCATCCAGGCAAGTGGACCATCATAGAGAGATGTATCCAGTACCTGAAGGAATTAGCTTTGTGGGAGTTGGTTTATCATGACCTGGATGGACAATGTGCAGTCAACCACAGATCCAGATGAAGTCCCATGTATCTGACACATATGGCGGAAGTTTCTGCAGAGTGCACCATCATTGTATGCCAGTCTTTGGCAACAATGAGCTGGGAGACGAAGAGGCAACAACGGTGAATGCAATAGCTGGCCAGCTCCAGCAATATAAAGGAAGTATTTCTACTTCGCTACAGGCCTATATCTTGGCTGTTGAAAGGCTGTCCAAGGAAAATAAAGGCCTGTTCAAAAAACTGTTCTGGGAGTTCCAGCAACTCAAAGAAGATAGGACCTACTGTCCACTCATATGGACCAGTATCTCAGCTATTAGGAGTAAGCATCTTCCTGCTCAACAGAGAGGATATAGAGGGGACGCACCACGAGCACTCTGTGGTTTTACCTACACAGCCACGGAGAGGACATGAGGAAGTGGGATGGAGAACCTACCTCAGATCTACAGGCACAGGTGTATGAGTTGAAAGGAAAAAAAACGACTGGGGGCTCTTCCTGGAGAACTGCTGCTCCAGTTGCCAGTGGGTAGTTCCCCGCACAAGGCATAAAGATTTCTGATCCTCTTGGAGGAACTCCCAATCTGTATTTCCAAAAAGTGAGTAACAAGGATGGGATCGAACCCACGTTAGCCACACAAACCCATTCATCAATGTTGGATACTACAGTTGGAACTGAGGGGCCCTGCCTCCGGCCAGGTGGAGGATAGGGACAACCAGGTTTACAGAATCATGGAATCACAGAATGGTCAGGGCTGGAAGGGACCTCTGGACATCACCTAGTCCAACCCCCCTGCCAGAGCAGGGTCACCTACAGCAAGTTGCACAGGACAGCGTCCAGGCATGTTTTGAATGTCTCCAGTGTGGGAGATTCCACTTACTGGACAGTGTGGATTCGCTGGCCTGGCACATCAGACCCCTAGGATTATAAGGCTCTAGTAGATGCTGGTTGCACAGTGTACCATAATGCCATCAAACTATAAAGGGGCAGAACCCATCTGTATTTCTGGAGTAACACGGGGGTCCCAACGGTTGACTGTATTGGAAGCTAAAGTGAGCCTAACCAGGAATGAGTGACAAAAGCATTCCACTGTTGCTGGCCCACAGGCTCCATGCATTCTTAGCATAGACTGCCTCAGGACAGGGTATTTCAAGGACCCAAGAGGGTACTAGTGAGCTTTTGGTGTAGCCACTGTGTAGACAGGAAATTCAACAGCTGTCCCCTTCTATTGTGGGATTGCTGAGTGTCAAAGAACAACAGGTACTGATTGCTACCACAATGGTACATCGGCGGCAATATGACACCAATTGAGACTCCCTGATTCCCATCCATAACCTAATTCATTGACTGGAGAGCCAAGGAGCGATCAGCAAGACTCATTCACATTTTAACAATCCCATATGGCCAGTGTGAAAGTCTAACGAAGAGTGGAGTCTAAGGGTAGGCTATCGTGGCCTGAATGAAGTTATGCTGCTGCTGAGTGCTGCTGTGCCAGACATGCACGTTCAATGCATGTGTTCAATATGAACCGGAGGACAAGGCAGTGAAGTGGTATGCCATGACTGATATCGCTAATGCATTCTTCTCAATCCCTTTGACGGCAGATTGCAGGTCACAGTTTGCTTTCACTTGGAGGGATGTCCAGTACACTTGGGATCGATTGCCCTGGGGGTGGAAACACAGCCTTACCATTTGGCATGGACTGATCCAGACTGCACTGGAACAGGGTGAAGCTCCAGAGCACCTGCAATATATTGATGACATCGTGTGGGGCAATACAGCAGAAGAAGCTTTTGAGAAAGGGAATAAAATAATCCAAATCCTTCTGAGAGGCAGTTTTGCCATAAAACAAAGTAAGGTCAAGGGACCTGCACAGGAGATCCAGTTTTTAGGAATAAAATGGCAAGATGAACTCCATCAGCAGCTATGTCTCCACCAACTAGTAAAAAGGAAACACAATCTTTCTTAGGCCTTGTGGGTTTTTGGTGAATGCATATTACACAGAATCACAGAATGGTCAGGGTTGGAAGGGACCTGTGGACATCATCTAGTCCAACACCTCTGCCTGAGCAGGGTTACCTACAGCAGGTTGCACAGCATGGCATCCAGGCAGGTTTTGAATGCCTCCAGAGCGGGAGACTCAACAACTTCTCTGGGCAACCTGTTCCAGTGCTCTGCCACCCTCAAAGTAAAGAAGTTCTTCCTCATGTTAAGATGGAACTTCCTATATTCAAGTTTGTGCCCTTTCCAATCCTCCTGGCACCCTCCCTTTAAGTATTTATAAGCATTAATAAGATCCCCCCTCAGTCTTCTTTTCTCTAGACTAAAAAGACTTAAGTCCCTCTGCTTTTCCTCATGAGAGAAATGTTCTAATCCGCTATCTTCATCGCCCTTTGCCGGACCCTCTCCAGCAGTTCCCTGTCCTTCTTGAACTGGTATTCCAAATAACAGTCTGATTGTAAGCCCTCTCTATCAAGTGACCTGAAAGAAGAAAGATTTTAAATGGGGCCCTGAGCAACAACAAGCTTTTAAATGAATTAAGCAGGAAATAATTCATGCAGTAGCCCTGAGGCCAGTCCATGCAGGGCAAGATGTTAAGAATGTGTTTTACACTGCAGCTGGGGATAATGGACCTACCTGAATGCCCTGGCAGAAAGCACCAGGGGAGACTCAAGATCAATCCCTAGGGTTTTGGAGTTAGGGATACAGAGGATCTGAAGCCCGCTATACTCCAACTGAAAAAAGAGATATTGGCAGCATACGAGGGGGTTTGAGCTGCTTCAGAAGTGGTTGGATTGCTCCTCTTAGCACCCCAACTGCTGGTGCTGGGCTGGATGTTCAAAGGGAGGGTCCCCTCTACACATCACCCAACTGATGCCACATGGAGTAAATGGGTCGTACAGATCACACAATGAGCTCGAACAGGAAACCTCAGTCACTCCGGAATCTTGGACTTGATCATGGACTGGCCAGAAGGCAAAGATTACATTACGTAGATGCCCACGTACCCAAGAGTCGGGCCACTGAAGAACAGCAAAACAACCAGCAGGTGGATTGGGCTGCTAAGATTAGAATGGCTTTGGTGGATCTGGACTGGCAACATAAGTGTTAATTATTTATAGCTTGGTTGGCCTGTGACACCTCAGGCCATCAAGGAAGAGGTGCAACATCTAGATGGGCTTGTGATTGAGGGGTGGATTTGACCATGGACACTATCACACAGTTTATTCATGAATGTGGAACATGCTCTGCAATTAACCAGGCCAAGCAGTTAAAATCTCTCCAGTATGGAGGATGATGGCTGAAATATACATATGGGGAGGCCTGGCAAATTGATTACATTACACTCCCACAAACCCCCCAAGGCAAGTGCCATGCGCTCACAATGGTGGAAGCAAGCATTGGATGGCTGGAAACATACCCTGTGCCCCATGCCACCGCCTGGAACACTACCTTGGGCCTTGAAAAGCAAGTTTTATGGTGACATGGCACCCCAGAAAGAATTGAGTCAGACAATGGGACTCATTTCCAAAACAACCTCATAGACACTTGTGCCAAAGAGCATGGCATTGAGTGGGTATATCACATCCCCTATCATGCAACAGCCTCAAGGAAAATCAAATGATACAATGGACTGTTAAAAACTGCATTGACAGCAGTGAGTAGTGGGACCTTCAAACATTGGTATACACATTTAGGAAAGGCAACCTAGTTAGTTAACAGCAGAGGATCTGCCAATCAAGCTGACCCTGCCCAATCAGAGTTTTTATGCACCATGGAAGGGGATAAAGTCCCCATAGTGCGCATGAAAAATATGTTAGGGAAAACAGTTTGGGTTATTCCTGCCACGGACAAAGGGAAACCCATTCTTTGGATTGCTTTTGCTCAAGGATCTGGGTGCTCTTAGTGGGTGATGCGAGAGGCTGGGGAAGTCCAAAGTATACCTCATGGGGATTGGATTTTGGGTGGGAATAGCCAATGAATTAAACTGCATGATGTTAATTGCTAATTTACCACTATATGTCATCACTACTACAGTTGCTATACACTATGTCAATAGTATTACAGTAAGAATCACCCAAATTAATTGGAGAGGGACTTTTTACAAGGGCATGTAGTGATAGGACAGAGGGTAATGGCTTCAAACTGGAAAAGGGTAGATTTAGCCATAGATTTAGCCATAGCCATAGGAAGAAATTTTTCATTCTGAGTGTGGTGAGGCACTGAAACAAATTACCCAGAGAAGCTGTGGAAGTCCCATCCCTGGAAGTGTTCAAGGCCAGGTTGGATGGGGCTTTGAGCAACCGGTCTAATGGGAGGTGTCCCTGCCCATGGCAAGGGGGTTGGAACTAGATGATCTTCAAGGTCCCTTCCAACATAAACCACCCTATGATTCTATGATAATGAAGAATGAACTTTGATGAAACTGAGCGAAATGCCACGGTGTTGTAACCAGAATTGACTTCAGCAACTAGAGCCCTGCAACTTTCTTGAGATTGACATCTTCAACTACAGACCGTGGGCATGGACCATGCCAGATATACTAGTAGTGATCTCCAGAGGCAGCATGCCACAATTCAGCACCACACACTCCTGCCCTGAAAGACTGTTGTGATAGATGAAGCCCAAAGTTATGGACTAAATGAACTCAATGGATATTTTAGAGGGATAGCCCACAGACTAAGGAAATTATATCTGTATAAGTATATATATATACATTTCAAAGACAGGAAAGTGGTGATGACTATGAAAAGTATAAGGCCTGGGCATGGTATAAATGGTATGGAATAAGGGATAGATACTGTCCTGGTTGCAGCTAGTAAAAAGTTAATTTTCTTTCTAGTGATCGCTGTGAAAGGAATGTCAATAATACATGTTGGTTTAAGTTGTTGCTAAGTTGTTTACAATATTCAAGAACTTTATTCAGCTTCCCATAAAAGCATAGACATAACGATGGAATGGCCAATAAAATATTCCATACCATAGATGTCATGCTCAGTATATAAATGGGGGCAAGCTGGGGGGCAGGAATCCATGATCACTGCTTGAGACTGTTAATTAAGCGGGCGGTGAGAGTGACCCATGTCATTATTATTATTGTTGCTATTTTTCCTTTTCTGTTATTGTTTTTATTAAAATGTCTTTATCTCAACTCACAAGGGTTTTTTTCCTCTCTTTCCCCTCCTTTTTTCCCCTCTTCTCCCCACCCTTCTTGGGCGGGGGGGCGAGCAAGCAGCTGCATGGTTCTAGTTGCCAGCTGGGTTTAAACCACAACATGCACTCACCTGTGGAGTGGAATGTGGATTTTTGATCCATTTAGATCTGGCAAGTGCTCCAGCCACGCATCATTGCTGTCATCTGTTCCACCTTCAACTTATCCTTACTGTGGCTATCCTTTAAAAAGAACAGCTTCGACAATATTTTGTGAGTGTCCTGCATACATGTGTTATTGCCATAGGTTAAATATCCTCATAGATTTTCTCTTCAGCAGTTGACCTCATCTTATTTAGCAATCTGCCAGCTGTGCTCTGACATCAATGTTTCTTCTATTTTTAATAACCATTTCTTATTTTCAGAATTTAAGTATGAGAAAGGCATTGCTACCCCCATAGAATATGCATAAGCAGATCCAAATATCTCAAACAAGAGACTAATAATGGTCAATAGACACTCTGGCAGAAAAGGGAGATTGAAGTTGGAAGTCTGAAATGAAAACTGAGTTGTTACTTTAGCTGTTACTGAATAAAATCTCCATTGTATGTTCTATGCAATTAGATATGGACTTAATTTTAAGATTATGGATATCCTTCTGAAGAGTTATAGGAATAACTATAATTTCTCTACTGATAAAAACAGCAACAAAACATTTATCTCATAATTTTACAGACTGATTACAGATCAAAATAATTACAGATACATAGACTTTTGCCAAGGGTTGACCAGAAGCACTTTTCTTGTACAGAAAAAACATGAGCAGTTTCATCCAAGTACACATACTTTATAAAATATGTACTGAAAAGATTCCAACTTTGACAATAAGAATATCTTATACATATGCTGGTATTCGTTAATTAGCTACATGAGTCACAACACATCCAATTTAGAATTTAGATTAAGGAACAGAAACTTTTTGTATCTGAAATACTTTAAATTGCTATAAAAACCTGTTTGCATCTGTCTAATGCACTTCAAATATTCATTGTACCTTTTCATTCATTAAATTTTGACACCTTCTACCACCTTAACAATGTTATTAGTCTCTTTACTTGAAGTGAATGCTCTTCAGAGCATGATAAATTATTCTTTAAGTATCTGATAATGGGTAGAGATGGGCAACATACCAACAAAAACATAAGGTTCAATAGTAACGTTCAATGAAATCTCTACTAACAGACAGGCATTAAAGATTAAAATACTCGGTATTTCTGTTTTTACAATATTTTCCATAACATTTTACATTTCAGTTACATGAAGGCTTAGTTGGCTGAAAGCAGATGTATGTGCACAGAATTAAAGAACAATTGGCTATTAACCACGGCTCTTCATCTTATTCTACCATCCATAATACAAAAATTTAATTTGCAGAAATTTTAAAACTAGACAGTTAGGGCAAGACTGTAAAATAAAAGATAAATGCAGAAATCAATTCTTTTCAACTTATAAGTGGAAAGACATGGCAAGTATTATTTAGTAGTTCCTCCACTATTAATGGAAAAAAATATAATATCTCATGGAACATACAAAGAGAAAGTTGGAATTGAGTTATATTGAGCTGAGGTTAGATACAGTTAACAAAACCCAAATTTATTATATTTAAAACAGCCTATTAGGATTAACGGGGACTTAATCAGATCTTCACTACATAGTAGCTACCTCTTAGGCAGTGGTTGATCAGCCCCAAGATACCACTACACAGCTAATATTTGCTTCAGAGGAGTTGCTTGCTGGAATTTAAAAATCTTATTGCTACTTTCACTGTAATTCCAAGTATTGAACATAACAGTGAAAGCACCTGGCATGGATCAACAGTCCGGTGTCTGATCTGTCTGCGGATTACCCGTGCGAGAGTGCAAACCTTTGTTTAAGCAGAGAAAAAGCAAATATGTTTTATGAAATAAAACCAAAACAGACAATACTGCCACAAAGTTTTATTTGGTAGCCAAATGGAAGGAACTGAAGACAGAGGAAGGATGGTTTTGTGAGTGATGAGAAAGGCCTGAAAAGCTGCATTCTTTATCTCCTTTAGATTCCCTCTGTGGTGACAAGTAAACTACTGCCACTTTTTTTCCCAGGTGTACTCTTGTTGTGCACTTCTTACTTTTCCTAGTCCCAGTTTGAAAAACAGCACAGATACTGTCTACCAATAGATGACCTACCAACTGATAGTCAGCGTAGATTTTTCTAGCTGAGCTGGTTATCTACAATCCCTTTGGAGTCAATTAAAAGAAAATGTCTTCCAGGTTTGTTTGAACCTAAGACATATCTCTAAAATGAAATGGATGAATTGGTTGAACCAGCTCCCTTTTTATGAAATAAGAACAACGCTACCGCAGTTCTCACGACTGTTATGAAGACATCAGGTGAGACATAAAGTGTATATAATATCACCTAATTCCTGTATAAAATATTTAATCAGTTGCTTTCAAACATTTAAAAAACATTTGGTTTGATTTTCAAGGCCCCTTCCAACCCAAACTATTCCATGATTCTCTGTTTTTTCTGGAAAAACTGACCCTTCGACAAGACAAAGCATGTGCACAAGACAGCTGCAAAGGCCAGGGCCACAGCCAGGGCCACAGCAGCTTGGACACTAACAGCTTCTCACTGGTCAACACCGACAGTTTTGGAGAAGATACCAGATAACAGTTTGTAGAGAAACTAATTCTGGCAAGTGCATCCTCAGTTTTACTTGGAACAGAACATTTTGGGGAAAATTTTCCTCTTCTAAACTCCATAGAAGACTGCCGTTACTTTTTTTTTCCCAAGAATAACTGATCCCCTCTGATTATTCAGACTTCTCAGAGATAAGATGTACTACAAAGTAATTTGCAAGAAAATTAAATGCATTATTCTTCCCATAATAATCACTTCTACAAACCACAGTATAAATAAGTGCACTTTGAATGGCAGCTTAATTTATATACAATGCTAGATTTCAAATTTTGATTCTCTCCTAAAGTCTTCTCTGCCTCAGCTTTTGATCTTCCTATAATCTCAATGCTCTCAGTCAGAAAAGGATGAACTTTAGGTGTTGCTAAAAATAAAGTATATAAAAAAACTGTTTCAGCTGACAATACTCAAGATTCCTTGTGTTCCTAGAACAAAGAGTATGAGTGCACTGGGGACCACTTAAAGGTCATTTTTTCAGTATCAAATAATGTTAGAACTAAGAAAATAAACAGAATGTTCTTGGCTGAAATGAGTCAGACCATTTTCAAGGATACAGTATAAGCCATTAAGATTTGGTTCTGGCACATGATCACTCAAAAGAATAATGACTTTCACCAAAAAGGAGATGATTTAATTGCCTAACCAGCATTATCCTATGTAATAAAAATGTAAGCCTCACTGCACTCTTCCCTTAAAGTATGTTATCCACTGTGTCAAAGTCTACTCTTCTTTTCAGCCGCACCACAATGGTTTAGGCAACAGGGCTTCACTAACCTTAGTAAGAGTGCAATGTGACCTAATTTTGTGCCCTGATATAACAGGCTTAGAGGCTGATCCTGAAAAGACTAATGCCTGTCTTAACTTTCTGTGCTGCAACCAGCTCCATTGGCACCAATGAAACTCCTCAGAGTGTACAAAGAGCGTACACATCCATTAATCTTTGCAGAACTAGAGGACTAAACTCTGTGTGAATGAAATAGGACAGGACTGTGCGTTACAAAACAATATTTTACAATGGAGAACACTATGACATGACAAATACAGCTGTAAGATTCTTCTGGATATTTTTCTGAAGCTTTTGAAGTTAATTATTTTGTACTGCAGAAAGTAATTTTCTCATCTGATGTCATAAAAAAATCTGTAATTTTGTATACTTTTGCTCCAAAAATCAATCCCTGTTTTCTTAAGAATGGAATGGAACATTGCATCAAATTAAAATATTCCTCCAGCGTTCTTTTCAGTTGTTTCAGATTGAAGTATGAACACTTTATACGTAAATATTTACTTGTTTACAGAAAAATTTCTATATGTAGAAGCAGTTTTTATTGGATAGTTATTCATTGTCTGTTATTTCAACTTAGGTATAGGCAAATCAAGATAAAATGATGATCCTGAATAATTACTGCAAGTATCTTAAGTACAGAAATCAATAGATATGTATGTACCTTAGCTTGATCTTAAATTCTAAGGAACTGGAGACTGAACAGGTCTTAAGGTTTTTTCCACTGAATTTTTGCCACTAATAAAAATTTTGAAAAAGTGGTGAATCTGCCATTTATAACATACATTTTTCTCTGGGTAGCCACATCACATAATTTTATTTTACCAGAAAGAGACAAACATAGTTGGTTACAGTCTATTCCAAACTGAGACTAACATGCTTGATTTGTCTTCACCTGGTGTTTCAAGACCTATTACTTGCACATAACTGCCCTATGCAACTCCTTTCCCCTACATGCAATTAAAACAGCCTTGCCAGCTGACCACAGAATCACAGAATGGCAGGGGTTGGAAGCAATCTTCAGAGATCATGTAGTCCAAACCCCCTGACAAAGCAGGTTCACCTACAGCAGGTTCCACAGGGTCACATCCAGGTGGGTCTATCTCCAGAAAATGAGACTCCACAACCACTCTGGGCAGCCTCTTCCAGTGCTCTGTCACCTTCAAAGTAAAGATGTTTTTCCTCATGTTCAGATGGAACTTCCAGTGGTCCAGTTTGTGCCCATTGCCTCTTGTCCTGTCACCGGCCACCACTGAAAAGAGACTGGCCCCATCCTCTTGACAACTGCCCTTTAGATATTTAGAAGCACTGATGAGATCCCCTCTCAGTCTTCTCTTCTCCAGGCTAAACAGACCCATGTCTCAGCCTTTCCTCATAAGAGAGATGCTGCAGACCCCAATCATCTTCATAGCCAACCCCTAACATCAGTTCAGCAGTCCAACCCCTAACCTGGACTGGTGCATGGGGTTATTCCTCACTGCGTGCAGGATCTTACACTTGCTTTTATTGAACTTCATCAGATTTCTCTCCATCCAACTCTCTAGCCTGTCCAGGTCTCACTGAATGGCAGCACAGCCTTCTGGTGTGTCAGCCACTCCTCCCAGTTTCGTGTCATCAACAACTTTGCTGACGGTGCACTCTGTCCCCTCATCCAGGCCATTGCTGAATGTGTTGAAGAAGGCTGGAGCGAGTACTGACCACTGGTGAACATCACAAGCTACTGGCCTCCAACTGGACTCTGTGCCTCTGATCTCAACCCTATGAGCTCTGCCATTCATCCAATTCATGCCAGTTCTCAATCCACCTCAGGGTCCACTCATCTAACCCACACTTCCTAAGCTTACCTGTGAGGACGTTATGGGAAACAGTGTCAAAAGCCTTGCTAATGACTTAAGGCTGTTGTGTTATCTGAGAGGTTGTCGTTCTTGTTCTTGACACAATAGAGCATATATGGATTACAGCGGGAAACAAAGTTAATTATATCAGTCAAGTGAAAAGCAAAGGCTATTTCAAAGACATCCTGCTATTGGGCAGATGACATGTTTTTTCTTGGTCTTTGGTTAACGTATATCAAAGCAAACCAAGTGAAGATTTCATACTATCAGAGCTTTATTTAAAGAAGAATAGGATTAATTGATGAATTTAAGATATGAGATTAACATTCAATACTAACACCACATATACTTGTGCTTGACTTTTTGCTTTTAGCTTCCACAGAGCTGATAAAGTCTGTAGGGCTAAGGACAGATCATATATATTTTATGGACATAGGGTAACAGAACAGATCATCTCTAACTGGCTGAAAATATACATGGAAGAAGGAAAGTTATACATCAATATCTGAAAATAGTAAGAGGAGGAGTGTGATGTACTTGAACTGTACTCAGGGAGTTAAAGAAAGAAGGTAAACAAGAAGAAAACGGCTTTGTTTGTTGGTTTCTTAAGGAAGTGCTCTTACAGGGCTAGGTTCAACAGAAGAAGTCTGTGAAAGAAAATAGTTATGAGCAGCCCTGCCGTGACAGCAGAGGCACATGTCTGTACTACCCTATGAACAAGAGGCCATTTCAGAAGTACCTTCCATCCTTGCTCTTCCCAAGGAAAGGACCCAGCAGCACAGCAAGCTTCAGTTGCTGAAGAGAATTCTTAATGAGGATTCTTCATAGGGTCCTTCTGTGCTTTGAATCATCTGCACTGTAAGGAAAAGAGCAACTGTCAATTTTATTATGTGATTTGGAGTGCTGATGCATATTTTCAGCACGTTTCATTACATTCTTGCCTCCATCAAGTGGAATTCTGATAGAGAAGTCCAGAACACCACAGACTTGGAAAGTAAATGAGAAAAATAATGTAGCTGCATTTAAATATTTCTTTTAAAAGCTTTTATTTCTCCTCACCTTTCATAGCATAAAATGCTAGGGTTGAGCTGAAAAGTGTTTTTAATAACGACTGTGGCAGCTAGCTGAATGCTTTGCACTCAGATTAGGCTAAATGTTGGATATCTAATATTAGATACCTGTTCTTGGTATCTACCGGAGTGAGATACAGACAAAGGAGTGGTGTGTTCTCTTCACTTTCTTTCCCCATTTCTCATTTACATATTGGTTATATTAAGAAATAGGTAAAACTTTTTGGTTTTCCTTCAGAATATCATAAGAACTAATATTTATGAAGATATTAAAAACCATCTTTCATGAATGGGTAAAGTATTACTGATTTTTGAGAAAATTTCTTATGGATAATGATGGATGGATGGATGGATGGATCATTCATCTAATGGATAAATGATAACTCATACCGCTAGCTGTCTAACAAAACACTTAAGTTTTAAAAATTTTGAAATCCCAGGAAAGGACCTTAGGATGGTTTTGGTGTTCAAACTTTTCAGACTGTTGTTCAAAGTACCAGCATTTCTTTGACTGCCCTCTTTTAAAAATATCTTATAACACAAATCTACTCCAAAAATGCCACTTTTAATGACACTGCTAAAATTTTAAGTTAGCACTCCTTCATATCAAATAAAAACGATTCCCGTAATACACAAGTTTCCTGATAACCATGACATATAAATTGCCTGCAGAAGGAAATCAGAAGAGTATATCTTGAATTCAGCTCATCTGTCAAAAGCTTAAAGATAATTTCTGACCAGTGTTACAAGAACGGTTTTGAAAAACCTGCTTTGGACTGTTAGTAAACGACAGCTATTGGAGAGATAAAAGCACCAGCTTGGAAAATGAGAACTCCTTTAAATTTCACTTAATGGAGCCTGTTTCTGAGTAGTTACACACCACGAAGTTTTGATTTTGCTATTGAAAAACCTTAAGATGAAAAAGACAGCGAGAAGAGAAGGGTTAGGATTGAGACATCAAGATTATCTTTGGAAATAACACAGAAACATGGCAGTAACAGTAACTCCATGGATTATTTGCAGTGTCCCATGAAATGATGAACCTGGTGAGTAACCTCAACAAGATATTCTGAAGGCAGACTATAGAGCACAGAAGAATTTAATACATTCATAAATATTTAAGGAATTCTGAATAGAAGTGGCTATTTTATTAAAATGAAAAAGGAGGAAATATCTAGATCTCTAAAACAGAAGTGTATACATCTAGTTAAGACTTCCTAAAGATTAACTAGCTGCTGTTAGGAAGAGACTGATTTCCCCAAGTAGACAATGCACTTGCACATGGGCCCACTGGATAACGACGAGTAAGACTTGACATTATTGCGCAGAACAGTGTGAAATGAAATGTCCAGACGATGCAAGAAGAGCTTAGTGCAATTAGGCTGTCTGCTGCGTGGGCTGCTGGCAGCTCGGGGCTCCCACCTGTGTTTGTGGGACTGAACACCGTTATGGATGCACCAGGTTTTATGTCTCATTAAAGTACAAATATTTAATCAGAGCATAATTAAGGAAGTCCGTATCCATCTACCATAAATTCCTTAGCTTCTCTGGCCTTGTCCACCTGATATCACACTTTCCCTGTCAAGGTTTTTCAGAGAAAAGTTTCTGTTTAGCTCTTGAATATTCTGGGGTGTCTTCTCTTCCACACTCACCTTCATCTTTTCCAGGGACTTCCTTCAGAAACTGAGGACTAAAAATACTGCTCTTCAAACAGAAGATGCCCATATGTAAGAGACTGATGGAGAGCGCCAAGTCCAAGACCTGGAGTCATGGCCATAGACATACACATATACACATAATCACATATTCACTCTTTGATAATAGTGCGAATGAAAGAGGAGACAGCATGAAGCAATGAATTTGAGGACAAACAGGATTCATTGATTTAAAAGATGAAAAGAGACTGTTGAAATTATCTATGATGACTTTTTGTTTCGTTCTTCATGAAAGAATTTCCTGAATTAACTTCTCTTTTAAATTGAACTACAGCCCATATTAAAAAAAATAATAATAATATACTTTGCAGCCTTCATATCAATATTTTCAGTGATGGGGATAATCTGTCTTAAGCCATGATAAGGTATTCTAAGGGTTAATTACTTTTGCTGCAGAAAATATTTGCCTTGCTTCTTGGTACTGAACCCATCTAGCTTCTGTTTCCATTTCACTGGATCTTGTTACATTGTTGGTTTTCCTTATAAATATATATAAACTAAGATTATTCTTTGTTATTTTTCCAAAATTATACTTTGGCACATTTCTCTTGATTAAAAAAAAAAAAAATTAAAAATAGATCTTCTGGCTTTCTACTTAGATACATTTTGTGGTGTTTTTCTAAATTCACTGCAATATTTCAGTATGTTTCCCATATCAGTATAATGCAGGAACACCGAATTCCAGAAGTATTTGTGCCGTTATCAAGATCAGAAGGAATATAGCCTGTCTTCTCCTACTCTTATATTGATATACATCAGGGTTATATTAATCCTTTTGCTCCCATTAGGATACCCATCACCTTTTCAGTTACTATTTCCCAGAATAAAGTTGTTTTTCTTGAAGAAGCAAGGATTTCATCTTTTGATGCTACATATAGGACCTTATATATTAATAAAATGTATGTTTTTTACGAGGGTAACAAATTGACCTAGATCACAACTACTGACAGCTTATCCCATGCTTGTACTTGTTGCACTTGTATTGGCAATAATTCAATACCCCCTTCCTACTTTCTCCATAAAAATTTAGAACAAAGGGTCACAAATCATTCCCTATGGGAGATATTAAAATGCAATCAATTGATCATGGCTCTCTGTTTATAATTACACTTTAAAATGAATTAGTTTTTGATAAATTTATTCAGTGAAATTCCCATTTTTATGTTTATCATCTAAAAGTTAATTTTTAATAAATGTTCACGTTATATTGAAAATAATTTAAAACATAAAGCAGATAAAACCAAAAGGTATCTAGAAAGAAACTAGAATGCATTAGTTTCTTAGTGTCTCGTGATTTTCATACCAAACTCATTATGTTTGTGTAGCAGGGGGAAGGAAGAGTGCCAAGTCTAACTTTCAGTTTGACAATGGTGGCATATTTGCAATATTTCTCCATTAAATAGAAACGAATGGATATTTTCAGTTTTTAAATGAAGAAGGCAAATTGATGCAAAAATGGAAATAAAACATGATCTGCAGTTTAAGGCTCTATAACTTCTTCTTTTCCTTTTTAAGAGTTCTAAAAGAAATTTTAAAAATAGTTCAGAAATTACTTCCAGAAATTCCGAATAAACACTTTGAAAAGGGAGTTATTTCCCATTAGGACTATCCTTCTGTCTGTTTTTACAGAGAGAAATAGTATAGAGAGATGATTAAGAAATTCTTTGTTTAAATTATCCTCATCTACAGCATTATGAGTAATAGATATGTTATTTTGGGTGCATTCAGTCATAGCTATCAATTTAGCACTGATTTATCATCATACTGCTTTTAATATTAGTCTCCAGCTTTTACAAATGTCTAAAAGCTCAGGCCAGAAATCCAAAAATCCTTGAGAAATGTCAGTCACTCTTCTTCAGAGCAATTATAGACGGCACGAATAATGCACCTGACAAATATAGATCAACGGGTTTGATGAATCACGGACATGAATTTTGGAGTCATTAAATGCTGGCAGCTGCAAATACTGCAAATGTGTATTTGAAGACTTCATTTGTTAGGTAATCTTGAGTAGACATAATAGACATTTTAACAAAATATGTAACTTGGTGTTGAATACCAAGGTCAGTAAGCGACTCCTGATCATGGTTCAGAATACACTTCCATATAGAAGCGTCATGGAGAGCAAACCAGCTTTTCCATGTAGTCACAGAAAAATTGTGCTACTGCTTTTCATGAAATGCTAGAGCACTACCGTCCCCCAATTTACAACTACAACAGTAGAATGCATGGTTTCCATAGAAACCAAAGAATTCCAAATGAGGGGGAAAAGTAGGCTGCAGCATACTTCTGCCCCTTCATACAAGCAGAAAAAATAGTAAGCAGACATGTACCATGAACAAAATACTTTTTCTTCCTTCTCCTCTCCTCTCCTCTCCTCTCCTCTCCTCTCCTCTCCTCTCCTCTCCTCTCCTCTCCTCTCCTCTCCTCTCCTCTCCTCTCCTCTCCTCTCCTCTCCTCTCCTCTCCTCTCCTCTCCTCTCCTCTCCTCTCCTCTCTTCTTCTCAGTGCATGAATGGCAGTGGTAAGAGCATCCCACGAGAAGAGGAAATAAAAACTGATGGTGCCACACTCTGTCATGTGCTTCTTATATATGGATTTGCAGCATGCAAGCAATAAGCAAAAAAGCAATTAAAATAAACAAATCAATACTTTTATTTATGAACTACTGAGAAGGCTTCCTTGGAATCACAGAATTGTTTTGGTTGGAAGAGACCTTTAACATCATCAAGTCCAACCATTAATCTAACATTGCCAAAACCACCACTAAACCATGTCCCCCAGCACTACATCTACCCGTCTTTTAACTACCTCCAGGGATGGCGCCTCAACCATTTCCCTGGGCAGCCTGTTCCAATGCTTGACAACCCTTTCAGTGAAGAAATGTTTCCTAATATCCAATCTAAACTTCCCCTGGCGCAACCTGAGGCTGTGTCCTCTTGTTCGTTGCAGTGCCTTTTGCAGTTTGCAGTGCCTTGCAGTGTTGCAGTTTGCACTACATTTGATAAGACAAATCCTTAGCAACATTCCTGAAGTCAGAAGCCTTTCAACATGCTTTGACTGCCAGTGTATATGCTTTCAGAGGCGTAACAGTTGTGTGATCAACCTTCCAAAAGACCTTGAAATTATCAGCTCCAAATTAGTGTTATACTATTATGTGGGAAACAAAAATGAAGAATAAGAATCTAACCAATTCTTTGAGTACCAGTACCTTACTCACTGGGCAAAACTCCCATTTTCTTCCTAACCTATTATTTATAAAAATATTGATTTTTTTTTCAAGTTTCCAGGGGATACTTTAAATAAAGCAACATCCATAATTTCATATTTGAATATATACCATGGAATTCACAAACCAACTCTAACATAGCAACCCCAAAAAATGAAAAGGAATAAGTTAATTTGCAGAAAGAACATTTTTATCACTGTGAAGAACCTGGGAAAACAAGGAACTAAACATTTGCATTCTGTTACTGTTTTAAAAAGCCGTGTTTCTAACCATCTTCTTCTAATTAGGATAGTAAAACCAGTGCCAGTCTGCAGTTGCCATTTCTGCAGTTCCGGAACTCTCTAAGAGTTTTTAGTGACCTATGGAGCATTGAGGGTTCCTGTAAATAACAGGACCTATTTGGTAAGAAGACTTAGGCATTTGCTTGTGTGTCTTTAAATTGGTCTAATTAGAATTTCAATGTTTTATACCAATAAATACATAATTTTGATTGTACAACTGAATATGTACTCCCAACTATTTGGACCTTGTTATGAAAAAAATATCCAGTGCTTTTTGTCACTTCTATGGAATACCTAATTCTTGTCAGCATCATCCTCCATAAAGAATCCATATTCATCTGCAGCAAGTACAAAGCACTAACATTTAAACAGCTTCATGAAACTAGTGCCTTGCTGTAAAACCTTAGCAGCATCTCAAGCCACCTACAGACTGGTCTATCAGACCAGTGAACTGTTGAATTACTGGGATTACTGGTATTATTTCACTTAGCATCTGTGTCTTCTGTCAACAGGAAGATAAAGTAATAAAGCACTTAATAAAACAGAAATGCACATACAAATTTTCTGTAGTTTGTCTGAGTTGAGAGCAAAAGCCTCAGAAAGAGCGTTTCTTGTGCAGTGTAGGAAAAAACACTGATGTTCATGTTTTGAAGACTTATGTTTCAGTGGAGAGTTTCTTAATGTCCTTAATGGTCTAAGTAAGTCTGTGTTAAATTCCTAGGGACAGGTGCTCTGTAGCTTGGTCTCCAAAAGATATGAGGCTTACATCCATACAATATGCATGTGTTTATGCATGTGAAGGCCTCCAACTGCCTGACTCAAAAAAAAAAAAAAAAAAAAGCCATGTAGAGTTCAAAAGCCATGTAGAGTTCTCAAAGCTATTCTGTTCCTAGGCTGCCAAAGAAGAGAAAGACATGATTAATGCACCAACAGAGAGGGGAAAGCAGCAATTATAAGCACAGCCTCTCAGAGATTCCACAAAAGAAAGAGATGCGGTGAAAGTCCCAACTGCACAGAAGCTTCTGATGGACATTGCACTCAGATAAGACAGGATGCAACCACAAGATGTAAGAGCATTTTCCTCTTTTGTTTCAGTGCTCAAGCTTTACCTGTTCAGACAAGGTTAGTGGGTGACTTGAGGGAAGTTTGGGTCACATTTTTGTTCTGGATATTGCTGTACTACTGAAAGAACCTTTTAGCTGGGTGTCCACAAATATCTTGTCTCGAAACACATAATGTATCCCAAAATAATTTCCTAACCACTTCTAAGACACCATTCATAGAAACAGAGGAGTATTTTTGCTACAGAAACTGAACTCTGGGCTTGGAAGGAAAGGCTGACCAAAGGGACAAGACATCTCTTAGCTTAATATATTCATTAATGACCTGGATGAGGGGACAGAGTGTATTCTCAGCAAGTTTGCTGATGATACCAAACTGGGTGGGGTGGCTGACACCCCAGAGGGCCGTGCTGCCATCCAGTGTGACCTGGACAGGCTGGAGAGCTGGGCAGAGAAGAACCTAATGAGGTTCAACAAAACCAAGTGCAAGGTCCTGCACCTGGGGAGAAAGAATGCTAGGCACCAGTACAGGTTAGGGGCGGACCTGCTGGGAAGCAGGTTGGAGGAGAAGGATCTGGGGGTTGTGGTAGACAGTAAATTATCCATGGCCCAGCAATGTGCCCTTGTTGCCAAAAAGGCCAATGGAATCCTGGGCTGCATAGAGAAGAGTGTGGCCAGTAGGTTGAGGGAGGTCATTCTCCCCCTCTACTCTGCACTGGTGAGGCCACAACTGGAATACTGTGTCCAGTTTTGGGCTCCCCAGTTCAAGAGGGACAGGGAACTGCTGGAGCGAGTCCAGCGAAGGGCAACTAAGATGATTAAGGGACTGGAGCATCTGCCTTATGAGGAAAGGCTGAGAGAGCTGGGACTCTTTAGCCTGGAGAAGAGAAGGCTGAGGGGAGACCTTATTATGGCGTACAAGTGTCTAAAGGGTGGATTGAAGGAGGATTGAGCCAGGCTCTTTTCAATGGTTCCAAGTGACAGGACGAGGGGTAACGGGCACAAGTTAGTACACAGGAAGTTCCGTTCAAACACACGGAAAAACTTCTTTACGGTGAGGGTGACCGAGCACTGGCACAGGCTGCCCAGGGAGGGTGTGGAGTCCCCTTCTCTGGAGATTTTCAAGACCCGCCTGGATGCAGTCCTGAGTAATGTGCTCTAGGCAATCCTGCTTTAGCAGGGGAGTTGGACTAGATGATCTCTAGAGGTCCCTTCCAACTCTGAAAATTCTATGATTCTGTGATTCTGTGATTAAATATGGTTACCAAATATCATCCTTAAATGGAGACATAAATAGTTTTCCAACATAACTTCCAAATTAAAAAAAAATAATAATAACAACAACAACAACAACAGACAACAACCAAACAAGAAAAACTTCATGTATAAGACCATAATCAACTTAGGGAAAATTATTTTTACTTATAGTGCAAGTTTTCCCATAAAATAGTGTAAATACCACAAAAACTGGTTAAAGTGTACTGATTGCAGGAGAGAGATACTGTTTTAAAGACAGAAAGACCTACTAGGTTTTGAGTGTACGTACAAGCTGAGCTGGGACAATAACTGAATTATTTGTGAGTGTTAGCAAAAGATCGTCAGGCTTCACATGTGAATAAGTGGTTACAGCTGAAAATACTGCTTTTTTTCTGTTGCACATCTTCGAGCATAGTTCAATTCACATTTAAGTGCCAACATGTGAAAATGGAGGCAAGCTCGATATAAAATACTGATACATTTGTATCAACAAAGTCACAGTCAGGATTTTTCTGCTGATTTCTGGATTCGAAGCCACGAAAGGAGCAAACACCCTGACTGTCTTAAGGGTGTGATAACCCTTATTTATCTGTAGTGGCAAGACAGCTGATTCCTCTGCTTTCCAAGATGCAGCCATTCACATTCCCTTCCAGTGGTAGTGAGGGTAGCTTTCCTGTACTCTTTACATCTTGTTTTTGGTTATTGCCTGCCTTTTTGATAGTTGTTCTGATCATCATTTTACTGAGAGAAACTCAGGCAGAATTCCTCTGGAAGCTTGTGATAGGAAGCAAGGAAAGGATACAACCATAACCTGATGGAGGCGTGACTGGTTTTGAGCATGTCAGCACCATGCGACGACCGTTGTGCTGAACTTGAACAGCAAAAGCTCTTCCCTTCCGCAGCTCAAGCACATATAGGGTGGGACAGAGCCATGACAAGATACTTACTTGGTCCATAAGACAAGATAGTCCTGCCCTTTTGGCACTGAGTCTAATGAGCAAACATGTCACCGCATTAACATGCTTACATTGTTTCCAGGCTCAGTGTTAGTGAAAATAGCTGACTCTGCACTTTCGCAGGTAAACATGTATGATGTTAGCCACTTCCTTACTCCTGTATTTCTAGGTGAATGTGATTTTGTATTCTGTGGGAAAATATGTACGCTCCCTGAGGTGTATACAGAATCTGAGATTACGCTACCACATTTATATACCGATATCAAGCAATAAAGAAGGAATGTTGTTTAAACTAACAATTTGGTTAATGACAATGGAACACAACAAATTCTATATGAAAAAAATGTACACTGTACACTTGCAACAGACACTCGCTTCCTATATTACAATTCAATCATCTGTACCTCTCTATTAAGAAAATTCATGTAAATCACTCTAATATCTGCCCTAAAAGTACTGCAGCTGGAAAAACTGCTTGCTTGAATGTAGGTCAGTGCTTCCAGCTGCTCAGGTTACATTAGAGATATTCAACTTGTGCCAGACCCTTCATTCCCTTCCCTGAGGCCCAGAGTGGACTTATTCCCTACAGAAATAAGAGAAGACCTTGGCAAATGTACGTGTCTTGCCTCAAGCACAGCATTACATATGATGCAATGCAAACAACATAAAATCTGACACAATTACAGCTTATTAAATATGTATTTACCAGTCCTCATATTAGTAGGTCAAAGAGATCTTCTTACTGTGGCTGTGTCAGAACAGTCAGTCAGACTAAGGCAATTGGGATGGTATCTGTAGATCCCAGATGGTTATATAGATAGAGTAGATTAAAAGTATAGCTCAATACCATAGTTTTCTAAAATGGAGAGCAGCTGTGGGGAAGACAGTTGGTTTTCTGCTGGGGATTCAGTTAAAGGAACTTCATAAGATCTTTAGGAAATGTTAGGCTTTCACCCAGTGAGAACCAAGCTCCTCCAACAACATGTCTGAAACCACTACTCACATTTTAAAATCTTGGTCAATCTTTTTTTCCTTTGTATACACATCAGCACATATGTTACTTGCTATTAATGAGATATTTGAACATAAATAGTCACTGAAATTATAAGAAGACTACCCAGGGAAGTGGTTGGGTCACCATCCGTGGAGGTATTTAAAAGACGTGTAGACGAAGTGCTGAGGGACATGGTTTAGTGGTAACTTGGCAGTGCTACATTAATAGTTGGACTTGATGACGTTAAAGGTCTCTTCCAACCAAAACAATTCTATGATTCTATGATTCTGTGTGCTTAAAGCAGAGCAATGCAATGGACAGGGTAACCACCTGACATGTCATGTGTAAATTGGAAAAACCATACAATGTTTGACATTTATTTAATATAGACATACATCATGTAATTTTGTTGTATACTCAACAGAACAACCATTGCATAAAAATGGAACAGATCACTTTATGTCACAGGCACACTAAAGCTAGTGCTGAGCAGAGAAGTGGGGATTATAAACACCTTTATTCTCTTTTGATGATCCTTAGAGCAGGTGCCCCAAATCAGCTTTTCTAACTGACTCACATCTATTACTTCAGAGCCACAGAACACAGAAGACCTTGTATGCATGGAGAGCTTCCATTTGGGGATGAACAAATTGTTCAACACCCCATAAAGACACACAGGTTTTATGAAACAAGATCCCAACTGAGGCAGCGAAACGAAAAAGCTTCACCTGAAGATTTCTTTCTATTCTTACCTCAAAGGTATGGATAATAATTGATCCATCTGGCAAGGTTGTTTTTTATGGAGTAATTAGTGTTTGAAAGGACTGCTGAATATGAAAAAAAAAAAACAAAGTAAAACAGTATATGTCATTATTAAAAGAAAATCCGTTACAGCTCTAAAGCTCTCTGAAAGCTTTAACAGTTATTGTTGAAGTCAAGTACATATCCACAGTCCTTCATTATCTTTAAGACAATGCCAGTTTTAAAGGGAAAAGTACAGATTTTAAACACCACTTACATATTAGCGTTTCAATAGAAGTTAAGAGGCCTCATTACATAATAAATCCTGGACACAAGAAAGAGTAACAATTCTAATATTAATACTACTAATGATCACTGATGACAAATGGTACACAGGCTTATTATTTCAAGCAATTGTCCGTGACTACTTAACCAAATTTTTAGACAAATGTATTTGGCTTCACTTGTATCACTCCTGCTGATCTGGAATAAACATTAATGGAGAGTAAATGTTAAACTCTGTACAAAGAGTCACAGAAACTGATTGCAAAGGGCCTAATTCTCTGGTGGTGCAACCGTGGAATTTTGCCAGCACAGAAATTTGGCTCTACACATGCACACACAAGCAACTGACTGCCAGTTTCTGTGCATACAGCCAAATGCAGAACAGAAACAATAACATGTAAGTTAGGTGGGCTCTCACAAGTAACCAACACATTCTGGTTACAAATAGCAAATAGTGAAATAGGTACATGATTAATTCAGAGTAAAATTCAGTCACATTCCCAAAATACTTTTGTGAAACAAAGGCATTAACAGAAATCTATCTGAAGAGGCTAAATTTGTCAGATTAATTATTCATTGTGCAGTACTCCTTTATGTATAGTGCTGGGGTTAGCAATAAAGCAAAGAAGAGTTATGGTATACAACAGCAATGCAGAGCGGTTCTTCAGCAAAACAAGCAAATATAACAGTAAGGTAAACAAAGAGAACAAAGAAAACGCAGCATGCTGCTGA
The DNA here is from genome assembly GCF_965231255.1 of Vanellus vanellus. Classification (NCBI taxonomy): domain Eukaryota; kingdom Metazoa; phylum Chordata; class Aves; order Charadriiformes; family Charadriidae; genus Vanellus; species Vanellus vanellus. The sequence goes on from NC_138907.1 coordinate 62,838,065, forward strand.
AGATGTAAACAGTGTTTAGTCCAAATTCAGCAAGACCTAGCAAGCAAGAGCGTCTTCAGTAACCAAAATGTAGCTGAGAATATGATACAGTTGTGGAACTCTGTATTTATGGAGAACTTTTAAAAAGTTTCTTAACTTTTAAAAGAACTTTTTTAGAGCAGGAAAAAAGAAGTATTTCAAGCATACTCTCGACCTGTGCAAGACTCTGTTAGTAGTCTCTGTCACAGCTGGAGAACTATTGGGAAACAAATCGTTAAAAATCCCACAAGGCAGCATTGCTAGACATCCAAATAAATTTGAGTTGCACTACTCACAGTGAAAGAGTGAAACAGCTGTACAACAGACACTTGGTCATTCTTCTTGTGTCACAGCTGGAAATCCATGGATGCATTGGGCTGCCTTGCTGAGACAATTAATGTATGACTGCTTTTGGTCCTGGGTGTTCTTCCTTTTCTGTTTCCGACTAGCAGACCGGTGTTGGATGAGCCATTGAGCCCACAGTGCTTATACTAGTACATCAGAGATACAAAGCTAAAACCCTCTGCAGCACTTTGGGGTTAAGATATGGCTTTATTACTATTCGCTCACCTAAATTTGTCTCCTGCCCGTGACCTCTGTTTTCACGGGCAACCAGTTCACAGCACGTCTCTTTGGAATTTTTACACACAAAGAGACCCGTTCTTGTGGGGAGACCTCGGCTGGTCTGAGGGATCAGAATGCGAGTTTAACATTGACCTTGATCAGATACCCTTGTACCCTTGAAGAGACTAGGAGAGCCCTGAGAAGAGCTGAAGCAAACAAGATAAGGGTTGGCAAACATCCTGGCTTTGACCAGAGCATGAACAGTGCGTGATCAACAATTGTATTGGCTGACTGGCGTGTGATGTGAGAGCGTATTGGGCAAAAGTAGAATGGTAGAGTATATGCATAGGTAAGCATCCGAGTAAAAGCATATAAAAGAGCACTGCTTGTAAAATAAAGTATGATTGCTGCAACTTGATGTTCAGTGTTGTGTCCGTCCCTACAACGCCATGGTCTGTCTTTAAAAGCCACAGAAAAAGGACTCTTTTAAAACTACTTTCCATGTGGAAGAACACTTTTTTGGCCTTTGTTTTCCACGATCACTCCTCTTTCACATACATTTTGCAGATCTTTAAAGACACAACAAATTCAGAAAGGACTTCCAGGCTGAGGTCTCTGAGGTCATAGAATAGAATAGATTGGGTATCAATGCAGACTAAAATTTGTATTCCTGATTTTTTTTAAATATTTTTCATCTTCTCTTCTTTCTTCATCTCTTGTATTTTCTGGTACAGGATGTTCTCCTGCTTTTATACATGTATTATTTCATCAAGCAAACATCAATATCAGAGCAGTTGAGATCAGGCTGGTTTACTGTATTTTACTGTTTAGTCAATCCTGAACAGAAAAGCTAATAAATTAGCAAGGTTACTCTGTACCAGCTAGAGCTGTCTGAGACTGAGCTGAGACACAGAAATATTTCCTGGAGCAATTCGGTCATACAGAGCCGAGCAGCCTTTGTTCACTGCCGATTATTCTGTTTTTCCCAAAGACATTTATTAATACATAATGCAATGGAGCAAAGACTCTCTGTGTTCTTTGCTTCCTACATGATGCCTCTGTTCTTCCAGGAGCAAAGAGAACAATCTCATATGACCTCCTTGCATTGTACTCATTTAAGAAAGAATACAATCCATCTTTCCATATTTAATCTATGCTTTCTGATTACCTGATCATCTGATCAGCTACCAAAGATATTTATATTCTACGAGATCAGCAGGAAGGTTTTGGAAATAGCACTTCCTGAAGTGACTTTTCAGCTATCCTTCTCTCGTCGAATTGCACATTAGTCTCTTGTGATGAATAATAGGCTATATTGTTGCTCAACATGTATGACAGGAGAAAGGAGTGATAACTAATGATAAATTCGGATAATTTCGATAGACCAAACTGAATTCCTTTGGCTTTGTGAACAATAGGCTCTTGTGCAGCCAGTGTCATATATCTGAAAGCAGAAAAAGAAATCTGACTTTAGAGGGTATCCATTGCCTATAATCAAGAGACTTTCAAACCAAAGCTTTTGCTACAAAGCTAATGTGACCTTCTATAGTTAGGCAGTGTACTTACTTCTTTCATTTACTTCTGTAAATGAAATTAGTGAGACTGTTATTAGAAACATTTACGGAGCTGCTGTAGGTTTGAACAATTTAAAGATTCATTTCAAAACAGAGAAATTAGAACAATAAAACAGGAATTATGAATAAATTCAGAACAAATATGACACAAAACTCAACAGAACTTGGGAAAAAATATAGAACTCAAATGAAACATGACTTCAAGGGTAAAAATTAAACAAATCAATCTATTCTATTTGCCCCTCAAAAAGATTTGCCTCAAAAGATGTTTTATGTCAAGAGGGAGTTCTCTCATGTGAAATAAAAAGGCAAAATGAGATCAGATTTTCATACCTACATCCAATCAGACTGAGTGGAAAGAGACGTATTTTTCCACCTGTAAGATAATTAAATTCTGGCATAACCTATCAAAAGATGTGATGGAGTCCCTATCATTTTAAATCAGGACTGGATAACTTGATAAAATTATTTTATTCTCAAGATATAGACATGGTTCAAAATTCAGTAGTTCTCTACCTGGTATTGTACTAAAAATGAGACTTGTTTCCCTAAAAGTCTTTTCAGGCCTTTATATCAATAAATGTAAGCATAAATTGCTATGCATTTCATTTTATACAAAATTATAAACTATACCAGCTTCTGACAACATCCATGTAGCAAAACATACATTGATAAATTCAGTAATATTAGTCTATATTTAGAAATGTACAAGTTGTATCATAAGCTATTTCATATACGGTAACACAAACTTTTATTTACTTTCTGTATAAGCTAGAGGTCATGCTATGGAACTTACTGTTTTGAAGACTATTTGAATCACACACACACACACTAGTGTTCCTTAAAATGCATCCTTCTTATGTATTTTTAAACACATTTTCTGAAGTCTTCAGTGAATGAGACTAGGGATTCTCTTGATCTTTCAAGACTATTTAGGTCTTAGAGATTAATTATTCTTGCAGTCATAAAGTGCCCTTTGGTCCTATATTTCCAAAATTTCTCTCTCTAGTTTTCATAGCTCTTCATATGATATTGAAATGATTAATATATCTTCAATTTACAAGATTAATATAGTAGAGCTGTTACACATGTGACAGACTACAGTCAAGGAGGAGTTTGTCCAGAGAGTCAGTAAGTTTTCTGCAGCTAAAGCTTATCACATTTTACTTCAAGTAGACCATGAAATATAGGGCAGGATTCAATTCCCTAAATAAGTGTTTAGTGCCATTTGAAACATCTTTGCACGTCCTGTGAGGTGTCCAGTTGCTGTTCCAGAAAAAGGGGAGCACGATAGTGCCCTTTAGGTCCAGTGTCATACATGCCAGTCCCACGCAGACGTCTCTTATGTCTCAAATGGCACTAATTGTCTGTATTGAGGCAGCTGAATTTAAGCTGATAGAGAGCAAAGAAAAACAAGAAATGCACTTAATATGTCAGTTTCTTCCAAGTGTTCAAGAGTTATATCTATAGGGCATAGGTCAGACTTCTCCAGGGTTTCATGATCCCACACGTGGGCTTCTTTTGAAAAGTGGCATCTATCAAAAGTCTCTCAAAATAGTTTGTGTCTTCCTTACCTGGTCATAAAATTGAAAAGGTTACCTTTAATATAAGAAAAACAAAAGCAAAACCAGTAAAAAAATAAAAAAAAAACAAAAAACCACGCCCTCTAAAAATAACTCAAAAAACCAAAAATGCCCTCACAAAACCTTCCATCCTCTTGTCTTTCCTACCAGACTTTATTTTAAGTTTTCTGATGTTAGATTCTTCCTTCTAGAGTCACCAGCCCTCAGAGAATTCCCCGTCAGAAGGTTCCCAAATGAGCATCATTAGGAGATCAAAGTTTTCCAACAGTTGATCTGTTGCTTGGTTACCAATTCCCTGGAGTTATGACTTGACAAACTGCTTTGTCCTGAGCAGAAGTCGACATTTTGTCCAAAGGGGCTTCCACCTGAAAAGAGGATCATCAAGATTTAACAATCCTCTGATGTCACCTTGGATCCCCCTCCTTTGAAACTGCAGTGTGGAAAACACTGAAAAAAGGAGGTAAAAAGATGATAGAGAGGCACTGGTCCCACACACAAAATGCAATTTACAATTTTAACACACAGACTCAAGGAGCGTCTCCAGTATCAAAGAGAAATCAAAAGTTCTGCACAAACAGAGTCATTGTGTCATATCATATTTGGATATGGAAATTAAAATTCTGACTCCTGAAGCTGGAAATGTGAAGGACATCCAATTTAAAAGTTCTGGCACAAATTTAATAAAGAGCTGGCTTATTTAAGATGTTAACATTAACAAATAACTGGATGGCACCTAAGACATTATAAAGCTATGATTTTCTAAATATTTATCACTTTGTACAGTCTCTAAAAAAGTCTTTCCCATGCAAATAATTAGACATTTCATTTTTTTTAAAATGAGTCTTGGGAATTAACAAAAACTCAACTCTCTGTTCCAAATTCTGAATGCAAATATGGAAAAGAAAGCACCTAGTACAAAGGGGTTGTGTAATTTTTCTACAGAAAGGTCAGCATGGACAAAAGGATTTTCATGTCAATATCAAACTTTATGTCCTGCTCAATCTTCACCTTGCCAGAAAACGATACATTTTATTACTTTTCAAAATGAAAGCCTATTATTTCTGCAAGCAATTCTTGATCAATAACAAATTCCCCCACCTAGTTTTATTTGAGAACATTTGATATCTGGGCATTAGTCATGCTTTTAAGACTGAAATAAATTAAATTTAAAATAAAACTAAATGTCTCCTTCCAGTTTGTTGGTTTTGTTTTGTTTTGGTTTGGTTTGTTTTTTGTTTTTTTTTTAAATTAGTAATAATTCTTTAACTCATCAGGAAAATCACCAAGCAAAAAGCTACACTTTTTATGCATATAGATATGGACCATAACAGAATGCATTATACATTTATGTTATGCATCCATATGCTATAAAAAAATACAAAATATTGTACACTGACATAGATGTACATATACATACTTATACACATGCATGAATCCATACATATATACATATACATAATATATTCTAGCAATACGGATTTGTCTATGTCCTAAAAGAGTAATTCTCAAAGAACCCCAAATTAAAACAAAAAAAACCACATCAGTTTCTCCCTTTCCTCTTATTCTCATTGCCAGACCACGATTGAATAATTGCTCCTTGTTGTCTTTCTAATCCTTCACACAATACCGGAGTATTTTAAAAATATACTTATTCTGGATAATTTACCAAAATTTCCCAAGACTTAGGTAACTGTTAAAAAAACAAGCAACCAAAACCAAACACCCCACCAAAAACATTTATTTGACTTCAAAATTCATAAAGGTCTTTTTGCAGTTCTTGTGGGATGCGTAGGGTTCATATGTTTTCCTACTTAAGAAACATGGTCCTTTTGCAGAAATAATGACCTCTTTTGCAGGACTAAATAAAGGTCTATGTCTGAACTACAAGTCAGAGGCTTAGAGTGAAACTAACAACAGAACTGTAATAAAATAGTGAAATAATACTCTCAATATTTTTCATATGAAACCTGACACATGACAAATCTATAAACAATGGCAGTATTATCTTGAAATCAGTCAATGTATGATGAAATTGTCTGTCTCTACACTCGGGCTACAGTTGTAGGGCCTCAGACCCCCTGCAAGAAACTAACATTTACTTGACTAAAACCAAAGTTTTATCATCATAAAGAAGATGCATTGCACAGCTCCACGTTAAGCAATCAGTGTCTTCTTAAAGCATCACTCATCTGTGGCACTGCAGTGTAGAAACGTGAATCACAGAATGGTAGGATTTGGAAGGCACCTTCAGAGATAGTGTAGTCCAAACCCCCCTGACAAAGCAGGTTCACCTACAGCAGGTTCCACAGGATCACATCCAGGTGGGTTTTGAATATCTCCAGAGAACGAGACTCCACAACCACTCTGGGCAGCCTCTTCCAGTGCTCTGTCACCTTCAAAGTAAAGATGTTTTCCCTCATGTTCAGATGGAACTTCCAGTGGTCCAGTTTGTGCCCGTTGCCTCTTGTCCTGTCACCGGCCACCACTGAAAAGAGTCTGGCCCCATCCTCTTGACAACTGCCCTTTAGATATTTAGAAGCATTGACGAGATCCCCTCTCAGTCTTCTCTTCTCCAGGCTAAACAGACCCATGTCTCAGCCTTTCCTCATAAGAGAGATGCTCCAGTCCCCCAGTCATCTTCATAGACCTCCCGTGGACACTCTCCAGGAGTTCCTTGTTTTTCTTGAACTAGGGAGACCAGAACCGGGCACAGTACTGCAGCTGTGTCTTCACCAGGGCAGAGTAGAGGGGGAGGATGACCTCCCTTAACCTTCTGGCCATGCTTTTTTTAATGCACCCCAGGGTGCCATTGGCCTTTTTGGCTACAGGGGCACATTTCTGGCTCATGGTCAACTTCTTGTCCACTGGGACTCCCAGGTTCTTCTCCACAGAGCTACTTTCCAGCAGGCCAACCCCTAACCTTGACTGGTGCATGGGGTTATTCCTCGCTGTGTGCAGGATTCTACACATGCTGTTGTTGAATTTCATCAGGTTCCAGTCCGCTCAACTCTCTAGCCTGTCCAGGTTTCAGAGCACAGGCAGCACAGCCTTCTGGTGTGTCAGCCACTCCTCCCAGTTTTGTGTCATCAACAACTTTGCTGAGGGTACACTCTGTTCCCTCATCCAGGCCATTGCTGAATGTGTTGAAGAAGGCTGGAGCGAGTACTGACCCCCGTGGAACATCACTAGCTACCGGCCTCCAACTGGACTCTGTGCCTCTGATCTCAACCCTCTGAGCTCTGCCATTCATCCAATTCATGCCAGTTCTCAATCCACCTCAGGGTCCACTCATCTAACCCACATTTCCTAAGCTTACCCGTGGGGATGTTATGGGAGATAGTGTCAAAAGCCTTGCTAAAGTCAAGGTAGACAACATCCACTGCTTTCTCCTCATCTACTAAGCAAGTCATGCCATCATAGAAGTCTGTCAGACTGGTCAAGCATGATTGCACTTGATGCACCTATGTTGACCACTCCTGGTAACCTTCTCTTCCTCCAGATGCTTAGAGGTGGTGTTCAGAACGAGCTGTTCTATAACCCTTCGAGGGATGGAGGTGAGGCTGACTGACCTGTAATTTCCTGGGTCCTCTTTCTTGCCCTTTTTGAAGACTAGAGTTACATTGGCTTTCCTCCAGTCCTCAGGCAGCTCTCCTGCTCTTCATGACCTTTCAAAGATGATGGAGAGTGGCTTAGCAATAACATCTGCCAGCTTCCTCAGCACTCGTGGGTACATCTCATCGTGGTCCATGGATTTGTGGGTGTTGAGCTTTCCTAAATGATCTCTAACCTGATCCTCCTCAACCAAAGGAAAGTCTTCCTTTCTCCAGACTTTTTCTTTTACCTCCAAGGTCTGGGATTGCTGGGAGCCAGCCTTAGCAGTAAAGACTGAGGCAAAGAAGACATTCAGTAACTCCATCTTCTCTCTATTCTCTGTCACCAGGGCACCCATCTCATTCAGCAGCAGGCCCACATTTTCCTTACTTTTCCTTTTGCTACTCACTTACTTAAAGAAGCCATTCTTGTCCTTGACATCCCTTGCCAGATTTGATTCCAAGTGGCCCTTAGCCTTCCTTGTCGCATCTCTGCATATTCTGACAGCATTCCTATATTCGTCCCAAGTGGCCAGTTCTTTTTCCACGTTCTGTAAGCTTCCTTCTTCCATTTGAAATTTGTCAGAAGCTCCTTGCTCATACATGCAGGTCTTCTGTTTCCTTTGCTTGATTTCTTACTCATAGGGATGAACTAATCTTGAGATTGGAGGAAGTGGTGCTTGAATATTAACTGGCTCTCTTGGACCCCTCGACCTTCTAAAGCCCTAACCCATGGGATTCTTCTAAGTAGGTCTTTGAAACAGCCAAAGTTAGGACTCTGAAGTCCAGGGTTATAATCCTACTTATTGCCCTGTTTCTTCTATGCAAGATCCTGAACTCCACCTTCTTATGCTCACTGCGGCCAAGGCTGCCCCCAGCCTTCACATCCCCAACCAGCCCTTCTCTGTTTGCTAGTACAAGGTCCAGCGGCACACCTCTCCTCTGTAGCTCCACCTGTGTCAAAAAGTTATCACTGATGCTCTGCAGAAACCTCCTGAACTTTAATAGAGTCCCATTTGCAGTTTGACTCGTAGCCAAACCAGCATTTGACAGCAGGTAATATAGGTACGGGGCCATTTGGAGCTGGCTGGCCTTGCCAAGAGCGACGCTCAGCCTTAAGCAGTTGCTACGGGTAGGCAGATGCACGTCTTGGGGATTGCAGACCGTCAGAGATAGGATGTCATTTGCAGACGGAGCTTGGCTGGTGGAACGATATTCACGGGCTGCTGCGGAGCCGCTCCTCAGCGGGAGGGAGGGATCATGCAGCCCAGAACAATGCCCCAGTTGCAGAGCTGAGAGGATGCCATTGCGGTGTAGCCCGGATGGGCTGGGGCAAGTTGCCAAGGCCACATTCTCATGCAGATTTGGGCCTGTCAGTGTGCAGTGAACCTGAAATTGGTACAAGGAGAGCAAATGTGGGCCTCTTTCAAAACAACTAGCCTTGCGCATTCAACTGTTTGGAGAAATTAACTCTGAACTTTGATCATATTTCTTAGGGAAGAAAAACTGATTAACAGTCCCCCCTGCTGGGGTGAGAAAACAAAAATGTCCGACACAGCCTCAGAGAGCAGCACAATCCTTGCCGTGCAGTCTTGCATGTGTTATCTGTGTAAAGGCTTTCTGTGAAAGCACAGCTGCACGTTTCAAAACCATTTTATCTGCTTTATAAAGAAGAGAAGTTTTAATAAGCGCCTACTGTAGAAAGAGGGTACTGCAAGGAGGTAGTTCCATATCATTACAACAAAAATGTTCAGCGAAAGGCGATCTAGACACAAGCCAGTGGCTCCCACATTCCTGCTGTGGGTTCGATAAACTGGAGGTCCCATTCCCTGGGGAGGAGTTGGAAGCAGAAACACAGTGTTTCAGATAAAGACCTCCACAAGAGTAGCAGTGAGTGTGTCATAGTGTAGCCCCACACCCAGATCTGGCAATCTTAACAGAATTTGTTGGAGTAATTCAGCAAGGTTTGGGCTGGTGAGCATTCCAGAAATAAAAAGGTGTATTACTGGGAGAAAAATCCCATCTTGAACATATCTTTGCAGCAGACTCTTCTGCACAGTATTTTCAAAACCCACACAATTGGATATGGTTCATGGAACTGGACATGGTTCATTAGACAAGTGTTCATAATGGCCTCCTGTTACATCTGCTGAAAGTAAAATGCTTTGATCTTGCATCCAGGAGCAGATTTTGAGACTGCCTACAATATCATGCGTGCTGGTGGTAATTTACCCTTAATTTTCCCATTCAGTTTGCATTGCAAAGCAGCAGGGAGGTTGGCTTAACTCTAAATGCTGTAGTGTCAAAAGAATCAGCAGGAGCCACTGCCAGCATTCATGTGAATTTCTTCTTTTCAGATTTGAAACAGAAAGATCCTATGTTTATTTATTAATATGCCATAGCCAAGCAGATAGTCAAAGACTCTACCAGCTTCCCGAGCGTTTATGAGAGTCCTGGACATTTACTAAAATGAATTCATTGGTTTACTGATATTCAACACTTATCTATATGTGCCTTTATCTGCTAACTCAAATTCCATAATAATTAAATAGTATATTAATTCATTATGATTCCCATCTGCATATTGCTAATATTTACTGACAAGCCACTTCATTTTTTATTCTTAATGAAGCTTCTGATATATGCCCAATGTTCCATTGTTTAGGGGTGGTTTGATTTTTTTTTCCTATTTTTAAGGGTATCAATTCTGTCTGTTGGAAAAAAAAAATTGTTTCCAAATTCCCACATTAGCCTGGAATCAAAAGACCCAGAAGGGTTTTTGTTGTTGCTGTTGTAAAGCAGATTGTTGCCTGCACCTGGTTTATTTCATGTTCAAATGGGAAACAACCTAAGCATTGGTCTGAAAGTCCTCAAGACACATTGAATCTGATTCAATGAATTCCTTCAGTAAACAAATGTAGTTTAAAAAAAAAAAAAAACATTAATTGAGCGAAAAGACTTTTCTGCTTGGGAACAGACATTCCCAAGGAGTAATTTTAACCCCAAATAAATGGCACTTTTGTTGGTTTTTTTGTTTGGTTTTTTTTTTTTTTTTTTTACCAGAATGAGGATTTCACTCTCTTATCATGGCGTCTAAACTCTCCCATTCATACAGACCCTCAAACTTCATCTCAGCCACAGGCTGCTGCTTCTACTCCACAGGAAGAGGTGCTCTCAGCAGCCCCCTCTCAGTAGTTTGCAGAGGAAATTCAGCTGTACTTTTCCTCCTCTCTTCTCACTAGCTTGAACTGTGAATGACTTTGGTATACAGAAATGTGACAGCCACTTAAAAATACATACAAGGAAAATCCACCTCAACAGTAAATTATTAGCCAGAACGTGCTTCACAGTGAAGGGTAGGTGGCAGAGTTAGTTTCAATAAATGAGTTAAAGCTCTATTCTGTAAAATATATCTTTGAAGTGCAAGTACAGAAACACAGAATGTAAAACCAAAGCATTCTTTTGAATTTTTCATGGTGGTTTGATGAAGTATAAATTGAAATAAAAAACAATAACAAAATAATTTAAAAAAATCCCTTCTGGTATTTTTTCACTAAATTGTCTTAGCTTCCTATGCAACCCTTTGGTAAAAATCTGAGCAGTCTAAGACATGTATTTTGAGTACAGCATTGTTCTTCATAAACTGATTATTAGATTATCAAGCATAACCCACAGTTTTACGTTTACGCATATTATACCTTCTGAAAAAAAAAAAGGGTCACCAATAGTAATGCATCAAATTTTAATGGAGTAAAAAATCTACCTAATGACACTCCTGAGATGTACTACACAAACGCAAAAGGTGAAAGTTTAATAATATTTAAAATAAAATCCAGGATTTGGGAAAAATCAATCAGCACATGACCAATGTGATTCATTTCACGACTGCTGGAAGTTATTCACAAACTACAATGATGAATAGAAGCTATGAACTTGTGGAAATAAGATATCAGGAGCCCAAATCTTCTAAATGTTATTAAATCTCCGCTGAGGTTATGAGCTCTTAGGGGACACACAGCTATTGTTGGATGCATCTCACTTCACACAGACATCTAAAAGTTGGTAGTCTGCATCTAAGTTAGTTGTCCAAGGAACTCTTCAGGAAATTCTTCCTTTCTTGGGGAGAAACTTGCCTTTCCAAAAGGCAATTGGTCTCACGCAAAGATGGATGTTTAAGACTGGTGAGATGACTTGCCATCTCTAAATGTCTCTCCATAGTCTGTGAAGGGTGAATATGTTGAACTTCAGGTATTTATTTTTCAACAGAGTGAGATGAATTCCCATGTCACTGAACATGCACTACTACTTAAAGAGTCCTTAGGCCTGAGCTTAGGCGATATCACTGCAAACATATAATTACAGTGGAATGGAATACATTGACCTTAAGGGAATTCTTGCCAAAATATTATTCTTTTCCAACTCCAAATGTTTTGCAGAACTGTATCAAGTCTCTACTTCTGACTAATTACGTAGTTGTTATTATATACTGTATGTGTATATTTTGTCGCTCATTAGTGGTTCATTTTCATGACCGCCTTTCCTTTAGTTTTATCAACAAGGTCTGATCTTTCCCAGCTTAACTTAAGTTAATAAAATAATACCCTTGGAGACTTAAATCACTCTCTAGAAATGTCATGTCTTTTCATTGGCTGCTGAAGAAGGTGGATGAAGCATAAATTCGGAGGGTATCTAGGTTCGTAATTGGGTTTAGTGAAATGTTGGAACTTGAATGGAGTGGGTCTAGGCCGAGTGCCTACCTCAGGAATCAGACAAGAAAAACAAACACAGCTACCAAAGCACATAAGATAGTAAGGTGGTTAAATGAGACTTCCATAAACCAGGCCTGAAAAAAAAATGATGTTATCACTAAACTACAGTGCAAGTCATGAAAATTGAGCTAAGTTTCTGCCACTGTTTTTGATTTTGCTTTAAAAGCCCACTGCTGTTTCCGCCTGTCCGAGTTTGTGTACGTGATGGAACTCTGTGTCTGCTCCACAGAAAAAATAGTACAGTTCTGCAATTTTGCAACTGAGATGCTCTGTCATTGTGATATAAAGTTCACAGACACAGCCTGCGCAGTGAATGTTTATTAATCTAGTTTTACTGGATAAAACACAGCACTCAGTATAAGTGATAATGATTAACCTACTTTTTAATAACTATTTCATTTTTAATAAGCAAGTTCCTACCAATGTCCCAGTTCTACTCTGTCCCCTTATTTTGGCTGGATCACCAGGTAATGTTTGAGATTTTTGAAAGGTTATAGTCCTGAAGCAGTTATAGCTGATCATTTTGAAAAGCTAAATTAAATGGAAGAAGCTTGTTGCTTCATTACTATGTAACTGCGTGGTTTCTCCCTGTAGAAACCCAATGACATTGATAAAGATATTTCTTTATCAAACTTAAGAACACACGTTTCTTCAAACAAGTGCTAACCATATTTCAAAAGACCTGACGATGTTCAATTCCTCATTCATACCGCCTTTATTTACCGGTCACAATAGTATGAACAGAAATATATGTTCCATTTTTAAAGGCGAGCTAGAAGAACAGACCTATATTTATGAGCACAGTCACATTTGCAAGGGTTAGTCATTTGGTTGATTAGACAAGACAAAAGAAGCTCACTATGTAATTTTCAGTCCTGGGTATATGTTTGGACAGTGAACTCTTAGACTGGATTATCTTGATTTCTCATTCAGAATTCTTCATACCACTTTCTGAGAGAAGAGGAGGAGGCAAACATGTCTTTCTTGAAACTAATAAATGGAAAGGTTAGCATTTTCTAATGCCTGGATATTTTTTTTTAGAAAAGAATACAAAGATTTTCAAGAGTAACTAATTGTTTTGTATGCCCAGTAAAATCTTTAATTAATAGCAATGACACTCTGGCAGATTAGCTTCAGTTCTTTGACCTGTCAGGATTTTAATCCAAATTCGAATTACACTGGAATTAACTCAGGAAATTGTATCATTTTCAATGCTATAATGAGAGCAAATTCAAATCCACCATTCCAAACTGCTGTACATGTAACTTTTAATCTCCTATCATTTGTTTTCCAACAAGGAGAAAGTCCATACTCCATGCATATTTCCACACGTGAAATAAACTTTGTGCATTAAAATGCAGTATTTGAATGTTCAGTTTTATTTTTTTCTAGCCAGCACTCAACTCAAATGTACATCTTTTACAGTACTACAAAAACAGGAATACAAGTAAATAGAAAACTGGAAGCATGCCTCTTTAAAATTTTTATTTTTATTTTTCTCTTTGCCACTGGTAGAACACCGTCCTACTTTGCCAAGTTTCTGAAATGAACCTTGTCCTGCTGGTTCACTGCATGTTCCCAAATGAATAGTGTTACAGGATAAAAATGGAATTCCTGAATAATCCACAATGCAAAAGAATACATCTCCTTTTTAAGTTCTTGTAATGAAATTTCTAAAAATAAAAGACAATGAACACAATTTTCTGAACAGTGAGAGATTTGTATCAGATATACAATTTAAGCTATTGAAAGTTTTTGTCACATTTTCCTGAGGTTTGTTACTTTTTAAACTGATTTACATGTAGCATGAAAGTTACCCAGCTGTTCAGATGAATACATTACTTTTGGCTTTCAAACACAGACAAAAAAAAAAAGCAAGGCTATGCTCTGTTTGCGTGTGTAGGGAAGCAAAGGGGGGTAAGACTAGATTATATATTATGGTTTATATATAAAGGAAACATTCATAAAGGGAAAGCCAAAAAATAAGGGGGAGGGGGGGGCGAATACATATGACATATAAATGACTAGTAAAAGCCTTCCTATACAAAGTTCCTTCTACAGAAGTTTGGTAAAGATTACTAAGTCCTGGGAAATGGGGAAGGACACTCTAAGATACGAAGAGAGTTTCTCAGCTTCAACAGTTTCAAAAGCTGATATTGTTGGCTAAAAGAAGACAGAAGATGAAAGTCTTAGTTCTTAGGCAGTGTCTAACACCAAATTAGGAAGCAGAGACAACATCATAAAGCACTAGCTGTTGCATTGTTTCTCTGAAATTCCTGCATGATTTTTCTAATCCATTCCCAGAATCTACAAACTATTTGTACTGTATTCTAAAAATCTCCTGAGAAAAACTTTGTTTTTTCAAAATTCAGACTGAATAAGGTTTTGATTGTGACTGTTTTTCTAGCTGGGATCAAAGCCTCATATCTGTGCCTGAACAAGTCCTACCAAGAGTAAGGGTCCTGTTTAAAACTGACATCCTTGTTGTGTCACAGAAGCACAGAATAGTTGAGATAGGAAAGAACCTCTGGAGATGATCTAGTCCAACCACTTTCTCAAAGGTTCCTCAGGGCCATGTCTAGTTGGGTTTTTAATATTTCTGTGGATGGAGACTCTAAAAGCTCCCTGGGAAACCTGTATTTGACCATCCTCTCAGTAAAAATTTTCTAATTTGATACCCAGTAGATATTTTTTCTAATGTTTAAAGGGAAGTTCCTCTATTTCTGTTGGTGCCCTGTGTCTCTTGTCTTGTCACTGGGCACCACCAAGAAGAGTCTGGCTCTGTCGTCTTTATTTCTGCCAGTCAAGCATTTATACACATTGACATGATCCCTCTGAGCCTTTTCTTCTTCAGGCTGCACAGTGCCAACTCTCTTTTGCTTTGTGTGACAGATGCTCCAGTACCTCAATTTTTGTGACCCTTTGCTGGACTTGCTGCAGTCTAACCATTTCTTTCTCTCACTGGGGAGCTCAGAACTGGACCCAGCACTCCAGATACATCTCACCAGCGCTAAGCAGAGGAGAGTCATCATTTCCCTCGACCTGCTGGCAAGAGTTCTCTTAATGAAGCCTAGAAGGCTGTTGTTCTTCTTTGCTGCAAGGGCACATTGCTGGCTCTTGGTCAATTTTGTGTCCATTCAGAGCCCTGGACTTCTTCTGCAAAGCTGATTTCTGTCCAGATGGCTCTGAGCCTGTAGTGTTGCATGGGATTATCCTTAGGTGCAGGACTTTGTACTTTCCTTTGCAGACTTCACGAAGTTCCTTTCTTCCTGTTTTTCCGTTTCAGGTCCCTCTGAATGGCAGTACACCCATCTGATGTATCAGCCACTCCTCCCAGGTTTGTATCATCTGAAAACTTGCTGACCCAGGTCATTTATGAAGATGTTAGACAGCATTTCCCTACTATGGACCCCTGGGCTATACCACTGGTGACTGGCCTCCGCTCATTGTGGTGGGATCCTTGAATTATTGGATTAATCACCTTACCTCTGAGGAAGAGCAAGTGAAGGTGAACAGTGAATAATCCAGATTTGTCAACAGGACTTTTTGTTTTCTGACATTCAGCTAGGGTCTAAACCTTCATTTGGGTCTTCACTCATGTGGTTTCAGCTTCAAATCTGGTAGGCTTAGCAGAAAAGGCACCTAGCAATAATTGTGTTGGTGGGTTATTCTAGCCTTTGACCTCTGATTAGTTGTCCCCAAAACCTTAAGAGAGGAAAAAAAATTTATGTAAAAATAGAAATGGGCAAGAACTTTCTTTTCCAGACTGTAATTTCAAAAGTTTCCCTATTTCTCACTGGGACAAAGCTGACCTTTTGAAGTTTTCAGTGAAGAAACACCACAAATCCAAAATAAACAATACTGCAATAGCAACATACTCAACGGTAGTGTTATGCCTGGTTGGCAGCTGAAACTGAAAACTCATGTCCTACAAACCACTGTAGTGATTTTATTGTCAAAAAGCAGGTAATTTTAGAAAGCCTAAAAGAGAAGGAGAAAGGGTAGTGGGAATGGGAAAGAACTGGACTAGAATGACCGTTTTGCATAGATCTCCAAAAGTGCATAGAAGGTTCGGAATTCTAGAAAAAGCACACAAAACAGTAACAGTGTCATCTTTGTTGTGAATAAATTGGGTGTGGTTTCTCTGGTTATGCCTTAATGTTCTGAGCAATCCCCAGTCCTCCAGCCAGAGGAACAAGCAGAGTATGTTGTAGTTCTCTGCCTACTGAGAGAAGCTGCGTTGCAGAGGAAACCACATGGCAAGTGGAAAAGGAAAAAAAGATTGGAATGATATGTTACTAGGCTCATCATCCTTATGTGCAATCAACATGTATCTGGGATGTGAACCCAGATCAGAAAGTGATTTCCAAGTCTTGTCCAATTTCTGAAAGACATTTCCAAGTTTAGAGTTAGCCTTGAGAACTATATAGAGATTCAGAATTTCCAGGACATGCAAACACATCTGTAAAATGAAAACTCCTAAAGAATAGGGAGTTGATTCATTTTTTTAGCCTTGAAAATATTGTGATAGTAAGCAAATATGTAACTAGAAAAATGTGGTAATTAAAACCAGTTGCAGTAATATAAACTCCAGAGATTTCCCTTCTTCCTTCCTTCCTTTACTTTTTTGAAAAAGAAAAGCAAGAACAAAGGCGGAATTGGAATTGTTAATCCAGCTACTCCAAGTGAAGGGAGAAAGGGAGAATTATGACAGTCATACTTGGTCTAAAACCAAAAATTAAGTTCCTAGTATGAGAAAGAGAGAGGGAGAGATGGGGATAGCAGGTCTGATGAGAAAACATGAGAAAACATTAAGGAAACCAGGAGATATTCCACTTGCACCCTGATCCAGAAGAAAGAGAGGTCCCAGAGAGGGTACAACTTTAATAAAAACAGATGGAGTGCTAGAAGACTCCCCAGTTCAAACGTGTGGGAAATAGAAGAGATTAGAGATACGAAAGAAAATACTAGTTACAGACAAAGAAATAGAATGCAAATTAACTCACTAAGGCTAACCTACCCTTGAACAAGACGAGGGGACAGACCTTATAGGAGATATGTTCTATCTCCCATGGAAGTATTATCCAAGATTTTGGGTT
The DNA here is from genome assembly GCF_965231255.1 of Vanellus vanellus. Taxonomy (NCBI): domain Eukaryota; kingdom Metazoa; phylum Chordata; class Aves; order Charadriiformes; family Charadriidae; genus Vanellus; species Vanellus vanellus. The sequence continues at coordinate 62,855,262 of NC_138907.1, forward strand.
TTTTTTAAGATTAGCTTTTTTTTTTTTTTTCAAACTAAGTTTATCTTTTTGTAATAAAGAACATAATCTTTTATTTTTCTAGAATAACTGTACATCATTTTCATGGTTACCTTTGCCTGGTAATGAGCACTTCAAGGGAGATCTGACAGTGACTGAGTAGTTTGTTCCTAACTGAGAGGCAAATACATGGAGCTATATTCAGGCATAGTCTTCCCAGTGGCCCCTCCACCCAAAATGTCATTTGATAGTCTCAGGATTCAGGCCGTGTTTTCTTAGTGTGTTTCACAGCAAGTGAGTCTGAGGACCAGTAATGCCTCAGGTAACATCTAGCGCCTGTACTGCTAGAGAGAAATTCTTCTGACAAACTTAAATAGTACCTCTATTGCAAACTGCAGCTAGCAAACAAACAGCATTTGTGTTCAGGAGTACAAGCATCTCTAGTGGAAAAGGTAAAAGGAAGGAAAAAAGTAAAAAGCATGATAAGAAGTGAAACAGCAGGACATAAAGAACTAAAACTGTAACACAGGGGTCCAGCAAAATTGCCATACTCAAACAGCTGGAACCAAACAAGATGCAATGACAAAAATAATACTGGGTAGGCAGAGGAACTGAGTGGGTCTTGACTTTCTCCGTCTATCCTTGATTGCCTTTTTAGGACAAAGGAAAGAGCTGAGACAGTCTGGGGTTTATTAAAATCCTCATTCAATTTTCCTTTGTTAATTAAGAAAAATCAAGGAAGAGATACACAGACTTTATTTGATTAGAAGTATTTATGCAACTTTGTGTCCTAACAGATTGCATTTCAAAGTCATCCACAAAGTCATGAGTGCTTTAAAGTAGCTCTCTTCTGATCTTTTAGATTCAATTATTCAGACTTTTTTTTCTGGAGATGCTAACATCACATCACATGCAGAGTCTGTCTCATATTTGTCCAACACAGTTTATAAGACAAGGCTTTAACCCAGGACATTTAAGCAGTTGTGCTCTGCTTTTATGCAGCAGCCAGACACTCAAGCTGTCATCTTCATTAGCGTCGGTTCTCTTGTGTTCCTGAATCCCAACATCTTTTTCAGCAGTACGTGCACCTCCCAGTGCTCTCCACAGATGAGCAACTTTTCATTAGACAAACAGGCAGATTAGTGCTTCCAGAACTAGATCCTAGCCAATATCTTCCGTTCACTTCAAGCTCCATGTTAAAATCTAAGTCGGTAACACTTCCTCTGTATATAATAGGTGAACAAAGAATCATATACAGAGACATACGTGTCCTACCAGTAAAGTATATGAGCCTGCATAAAAGGTAAAAGATCTACTCTTTACAGTGTAAATATTAAAATCGTGCCCAGCACTTATGCCTGCTCCCTCATCCTCTTGCAACACCTCTTGTGTCACTATTTTTAATTTTCCCATTACATGAATTTCTCCATATTTCGTTGCTAATTTGTGTCATATTCTTCAGTGTAATTTATACCACTGTTGTGATTTTAGGAGGTCCAGTAATTCAGGCTTGGATAGATAGTTTTCTCCCTCTAATCAGACACACTAATTGGCAGTAAACTTCATTGACACACTCACAGTAATTTATTTCTATTTCTGTACAAGTATAGATTCAAAACAGTAGGTTCAAACTTTGACTTAGGTATAACTGAAGGCAGAATTTATCCTACAGGTATATTGGTTTTAACATTCAAATTCCTCTCTGATAGCTATAGCGCATTTTTCCTGTCTCGGGTACCTGTGGGATTATTAATACTGAGTAATCACTTTAGAAATGCAAAAGCCACAGTGCCTTTTTCTCTTTCACTTTTACTATATGAGTACAAGCCATGGGCTAACTTGGATATTATTAACCTTGTTCCTTTACCGTATAAAATGAAAACAAGAGGTAACAAAACCTTACAACACCTTCCTGAGCTTGGCAGCAACAAACACTATACTGAGCTCTTTCTAATGTAAATTAGCATAACTCTCTCTTTGTTTACTTAAACTTGCTGACATTTGTGCCTCCAGCTTTTTAATGTTCCAGAGGTGATTCTCAGAGCTGCAGTGTATCTATCTCAGCTTTTACTGGTGCACCTGGGTTAAAGTCAATTAGAGGGGAGATATTCAGCAGCTCTTCAAATCAGACCTATGTATTAGAGCCATTCAAGAGTTGTATCCTTTTATCTGAAGGCTGGATTGAAATATAAATATTTCATTTGGGGTCATTTTTTTCCTTCTGGCAGGTATAGTTCTTTTTCTTTTTTGTTGAAAAGAAAACCCAGTCACTTGGGGTTCATGCAAAACATTTTGTTCAGTCTGAAACAGAATATTTTATTTTGGCATACTTGAAATAAAAGGCAAGAGAAGGCACATTTTAGATAAGCAAAATGTATCCTGATGTTACATTTTTATCTAATAACTTAGTGCTCAGGGGATTTGTGTAAAGGTATTAAATGCACAGGGTCAAGACCTTTCTTATGTAGGGATCTGACCATTTACAGCACAGAAAGGTTACTAAAGCAGTCTCAAATATTTTGGTAGAAGTGGGTCTCCCTCAGTCTTTTCTGTCAGACCCATGATATTCTGCACAGACTATTTAAATATTCATCGGGCAAGAGGAAAGCATAAAAATGACTATGTGGCCTGCTTTTTCAGGTGCTCTTCTGGGCAGGATACATTAATTCAAATCCCTGCTCTGAGTCAGCCAAAAATAGAACTGCGATTTCGCAGTGTTCCAGCACCTCACTTGTGGGGAAAAATGACTTTGACTAACTGGATTTTATGGCAAATGTTTATAAGCTGTCTTCACATTTCAGAATGCTCTGTCACTCTTATTTGGGACAATAACAATTTGATAGATTTGTCTCTGAGCTATGTTTCCCAGTGAAGGACTGATTTGTTGACAATGTAATAGCCAGCTATACTGGATAGTTATTATAAAACACACATATAGAAAAGAAAAGGAGACCAGCCAATCAAGAAGCTACCTCCACTTACCAGACAACACCAGAACTTAACACTAAAGTGTTTCTCACTCTAGTCAATTAGTACTCTAGTTTTCTTTTTCTTTTTTTCCCCTTACATGATAGTTTAAAGAAATGTCAGGAAAAGAATATTCTCATGATCACATCCAACACTGATTCATTTCAAAGGAAGAGATTATTCCAAAGCTATCTGCAGAGAAGGTCTGAAGTAATGTTTGAAGAACACATCTTTAAGTAAACTCCCAAAGCATGTATTTTTTGGCAGATTGACTAATGTTTCTACACAATTCAAGGAAATTGTCTGCGTTTGTGTTTGTGCTGCACCTAGTGCAACAGAGAGATTTTGCTACAGTGGATCTCATGTTGTAATCTCTGGGACAATGAAAATATGCTAAGGGAGCTGATGGAAAAAAAAATGCCATAAAGTGAGGAAAGACAACAATACCTGGAAGATATTCTGCTTTACAAGACCTTTTTGGTCTTCATCAGAAGGACTGTTACAGAGCCTTGCAGCTTTCTGAAGTCAAGCCTTCCTGGTAACCACAAGAAAGAATGAGTATTGCTTTTGGAGCAATTAACTTTTTGGCTGAGCAGTTGTGAGGAAGACCAAGGCCTGTGACAAAAAGTGGTTTAAATATTTTGGTAAGAATGGCAAGGGACTGTTGCACAGGTCCTTAAGTACCCTATTTCCTCAGCTGTCATCGCCTGCTGCATGGAAGAGGACACCCAGATGAGGATGTTCATCTCCACTCTGCCAGAAGACCCCATCGCTGCTCTTCCTGACTGGCTACTATGGAGAGTTTTTCTTTTCTCTTTTCTCTTTTTCCTTTTATTTTTTTTTTTTTAACTTTTCTTGTTATCCATTTTGTCCTATTTTCCTCCCCTCCTTCCTCCCTTACTCCCTCCATCTCTGGCTCTCTCCATTTTTTTTCCTCTCTTTCTCCCCCTTGTAACTTTCACCATTAACAATCCATGTGTGCCTTCAGCTATGAGCCCTGCTAATTAATATATCTCTGGGCAGGTGAATCTGTCCCAACATTCTCTGTGTAACAGAACCTATAATTAGGATGGTAAAAGTGGTAAAGCGATAGAATATGGTAGATAGGAGATACTAAAAAGAATTTTGAACAGCAATGGAGAAAAAGCTGGAAACACAATATCAGACAATGGAAGAATAACAATGAACTTTCAGAAGAGAAGGTTCAGAAATCAGAAGCAAAGAAAATAAAGTCTGAAAACGTATTCCAGAGGTAAAGGTAGTGTTAGAAATCCTGATATTGCGAAGACAACAGCAAAAGGTACCAAGTACTAATGCCCAGCTCTTTGCCTTAACAATCTATTTGATTATTTTCATTACCATGAACACTGGTCTTTCATGTACACTGGTCTTTTTTGACAAATTTATTAAACGAAGCCCGAAGAAAGAGTCTGGTACTTATTTGTTTAATCATGTCTACAAAAATGCTTATCGACTACCTTCCTTTTTCCACCTAAATTTCATTTCTTCTGCCATTCATCTGATTGATTGTAAATAAAAAAGAAATAAAGCAAGCTTTATATTTTGTGTTTCATTTTCTATTTGCAGGTTTCAGATTTGAGACTAAGGCTCAAAGTCTGCAAGAAGGATAGCACAGATTTTCTATTTTCCTATTCATAAGCAGAAGAAATGGGCATTTCTGAAGCATATGAAGCAAATAAAAATCTTTTTTATTATTATTCATAACTAAAATTCTAGTCTATTTTTATTCGTACTGTAGCTTTTATGGAAAGCTATGCATCTGAGTCAGCACCTCAAAGCAAAACTCATTTCCAATTCATGACATCTCTTTTTCCTCCAATTACTTAGCTTCATTTCCTTCTCGTTTCATTTTTTCCCTTTTGATTCTCACTCACTCAGATGAAATTGCTACACAGTGCAATTCTCCATTTGAGAGAGATATATCATATACTTGAGTAGGCTTTAGTTTAACTAGGCTTCCTTCTTTGTTTTTTTAAACTACCATAATTACATGGCCTTGACATATGGTGCTAGAGTGTAGGAAGGAGAAAGACTGTATGGGAAGAATGCCCATTTGTGCATTTTATTATGGCTGTTGCGGTCATATCTTCGAAGTGTCATTTTTCACTCTTCCTTTCCCTACTGTTGTGTTGATGGCCTGTCAGGTTTCTAAATTTATCTCTTTCACGTTTTTTGCACTCTTCGGCTTTCCTCAAAGCTTGATTCTATTTATTCTAGCTCCTCTACTTCTCTTTCTTTTCCATACCATATATCATTTTTTCTGCTCTACTGTATCATCAGACGTGATTGCCAAAACTTGAGTTATTTTCAGTAATATTAGGGTACAAGGAGATGTCAGACATATGATTTTATGTGTACTTCCTCTTTAAAACTCAAGGTACTCAGTATTCTTGAATAGTAAGAATTTCCAGAGGGGATCCTATAAAGCATCTGACAGTAGTGCTAAGGTATTCATTAAAAATTCATCCCAATCTGTAAATATATTTCTAATCACTGCCTTTGCAGTGGATTTTCTTGGCACACATCCTGCACTTGCCTAGAGATCCGTTGGCACTTTTGAGGGCTCCAGTACAGCAAGATTTTCAGTGTATGCCTTGAGAGGTAGGTCTGTGAATCATCCACCGACAGCCTTACAGAGGAAAAAGATCCCCATCCACGTCTATGGGGAGGGAGATATATTTTCCTTATTTTCCCAAACAAGTGTCTTTGTCTTAATGACGGCAGAGCAAAAGGAATCTCACTTACACATACAGGAAATCGCCAGCTGAGCTTGCGCATGGTCCTCCACCATATTTGATACCTGGGATTTCTTGCTGCCTCCAAGACCTATGATACCACAGAGATCCAGCAGATTAGCAAAAATTGAAATGGATTTTGTTTACTCACAAAGCAAGGACAGAAAAAAAAAAAAAAGCGTCCTGACTGTTATATATATTATTTTCCACAATAACTGTGGTTGGTTTTTTAAAGACTACTTTGCAGAAAGAGAAATGGCAGGTATAGCAGTAAGTCTGCTATTAAAAATCATGTGCTCAATGCACTAGAGTGCTTATTCAAAAATAGCTCATACACACAAAAATATACCCCCTGTAGCATTGTCAAGGTCAGCGAGAGTTAAGATGATCTGAACAAATGTGGATTCTGCAACTGAAAGCTTAACATTAGACATAAAGTACTTCTGAAATTTCCCTTGAATTCAAGCAAGCCAGAGCATTTCAACCTACTTCTCTTAGCAGGTTGCTTCTCTCCAGTGACATACAGACATTATTTAATATTATTTGACCGAGCAACATGATGGCAACTGTATAGAAGCGTAGTGTCTCTGGATCAGCTTCTTTAGTGAAATCAAGGTGGTGTTCTCAGTTTACCTTAATTGACAACATGACCAAGGATCCTAAAGTACAATTCTTACTGCAAAATGGCTATGCCAAACGGAGAGTGTCCAGCTGCTCAGAGGGAAACACTTTCCACATAGAGGATGCCCAAAACACTGACAAAGGCTCTCATTTGTAGCTCAGACAGGATTAACTGGCAGATTTGGAAGACACTTTTTTTCTGCGTCTTTTGATTTGCAGACAGCAAAAGCAAGGATCTAACCCCAAAGAATAATATACCCAATAATAAACCCAAAGGTAAAAAAAAAAATATATATCTGAGCCAGCAAGCTGTAAGTAATCACACTGTAGGGAGCAAGGAGAAACCAAATACAATTTTAGCACTGGTGCAGTCTATTAATGCATGCTTGTTCAGAGTAGTTCCGTACTTCGTTCTTGATCAAACAAGACTTACTTTCTGAGTTTTCAGTTGTGATGGAAATGACTTAAGTAAAAAAACACCTGAAAACTTTTCCGTGAATCTATGGAATAAATACAGTCTCTCAGGCCACAGTCATACCTGGGTTGATTCTGCAGGGCTAAAAGGAGTAAAACTAAAAACACCTTTATGTTGGTCAGCAGCTCCAAATATCTAGAGGGAGCAGAGCTGAGTTAGGCAGTGCTATTTTTACATAGCCGTTTTTCACAGAAGTACAGCAGTTCAAATATAAAGATGACACAGTCATAGCAACGTGAAGAGTGAACAACTAAAATCCCCAGAATTCTTTGAGCTGGGCTTTGCTTGGGTAAGAAGTGAGCACATGTCCAGACACAAGCGGAGAATCTGTATCCAAAGGAATGGTGGAATGGTGCTTCGAGCAGGAGGAGAAGGTGCCCGACGAGAGGCGAACTGACACTCTCCCTGCACTCTAGGTGTGGGACTCCCATTAATAGTTATCGGCAACAGTACACAGGGAACAAGGTGAGAACAACTCCTTACACAAGAGTTCAGGAAAGCAATTAAATCTGAATTCCCAAAGAACATTTTTGGCAAGCTTACAATTAGTTCAGACGCGAATATCCTCCTTCCCCAGTGTGTTTACGTGTACAAACAGTCAGGCAGCAGAGGCAATAACTGCAGCCCTGGTTCTGTAAGAGTCCATCTATCAAGACTGAGGTATTTATATCTTTGTTGCACACCTGTACACAGTGCTCTGTAAATGGTTCTGCAAATATCATATTCCATATGTTTTATTATACGTATGTTACTGTATTTAATACAGAGATCCATTACCCTGAGGATAAAGTGGCTTCCGTCATCTGGATATGTTTATTTTTGAAAGCTTTTAGCACTTTCATGGCTGCATGACAAGTTTAGACTATTACAGTATATCCTAAGTATAAACTGAGATTTGGAATCAAAGTGTAGCTTCTTTATTCAGTATTTGCTGCTCGTTAATCTTTTTTTTTCTTTTTCTTGAGAATACCCACCAACTATTTAACAACCCACAGTTCATTGTAATGTCATATATAAACTTGTCTTGTGGTTATAACAAATAATATTTCTCAAGATCACATGGAGTGTCTCAGTGTTCTTCAACTGTGTGGTCAAAATGGAGCTGTAAAAGCTTCAGTAGTCCATGTCGAACAAAATGCTGGTATTATTTATATCATTTTGTGGGTCAGCTCAGCGTTTACTACAGTTGTATGTATGTATATATGTATGTTTATATAAGAGTATGTGTACATAAATAAAGGCAGGCAAAGACAGCATATGTTGATATGTGCCAAAAAAACCCTCTACTCATAAGGGACCACACATAAAATATAGAGTATAATTTAAGTGCCTGACTTCAATTTGAATTTCTATTTTCCTTAACACTGTTTTGATGAGTTTGTAACCTCTGTCACTTACAAAGCCTCAGAACAAGTCACAACTCACTGATAATTCAGTACCTTCCTTGTATAGGGAATATCAAGAAGAAATAGTTACATGAACTGATTTTGCCAACAGTAAGACAAAAGTATTTCATCCTTTTTTCCATTCAAAATGTTGACCTTCCTTTCTGAGAGATTTTGATTGACATCCTTCCTGCTTTCAAAATTAAAGAGGCCTCTAGTTCTCTGATCTGGAGGGCCAGGAGACAAGCAGGTATGTTTTTAGAGTAGTATCATGACTGGAAAGTCTACATCTACACAGAGTAAATGTCGGTTTTCTATAGCAGCCACAGGATCTTCATGCAATAATGGCAACTGGATTGCAGAAAGGAATGATCTCTTTCTTCCCAGCTCACGTGGCTTTCTCCACAGACTGTATAACCACGTAGTCTGTAAGATCACATATAAAAGCTTGGTCCTATACATACAAATAAGGATAACAGGACCTAAACCCAAGACTGAATTGCATTAGAAATCAGTGTGATAACATGCGTGTTTCATAGCTATCAAGAAGAAGATAGCTATGATTCTTTGACTTGACGTAGAACACAAAAGCAAATCCTAGATTATATTCATGCATAAAATGAAAACGATGCTTTCATTAATTCATTCTCTACATGCTTACATTAGGTTATACAAAACAGTCTGAAGCTCAAAATTGCCTTTTCTTAAGAAGTACACTGGAGAAGAATAAGACAGATTACACTTGATTTAGGTACACTACAATTAGAAATGTGTGAGTATAATGTTTAATATTGGTAAAAGCAGTGCAAATATATTATAATATAGTACATGAATTATGCATTTTGTTCGTTTTCTGTCGTACAAGAAACAATTTACCATAAAATAACATAATATGCTTCAAAAGTACCGAGCCTTTGTTTTTGATTGAACAACAAGCAAGCTAGGGAAAAAAAAACAAGCACAGTTCTTTCTGACATTTTACTAAGTTTCAAAAAAACCCTGAAGTTTCAGAACAAAAATTAATATCCAGAAATTCAACCTGTGTTCTGTGAGCTTAAAAAACTTAAAAATAAATATTCAATTTTCTCCAGTGGTTCATTGAGCCTTGCCCAGGTTCAGCTGGTAATGAAATACTGCTATGACAGAGAAGTTAAAGGGAGTATAGTTATGAAGAATTTGCTAAATATGAGAGGAAAACCCCCAACAACTTCCATGATTACTGATATATTTACCTTTCCTTTTAATATTCCTTTGTCTTCTCATTGTTTCTGTTTGTTTTCCTTGAATATTCAACAGTAATATTTGTTGACAGTACTATTCATTTAAAGAGATGTTTATAGATAATTATACCATATGGAAAATGAACTGGGAGATACAAGTGGAATGTGATACTGGAAACTTCATTCTACAAATTACAATTTTATATCAGCTTATAACTTTCCAAAACCGAAAATCTGTTTTCTGGGGAAATTCTAACTTTTCATCTGCCCATCATATGCCCATCACCTTACCTTTTCCACTCCAGCTTTAACTCCTAGTAGCATGTTCTGAATGAGATATAGGAAGATGTTCCCAAGTCAGGCTGCAGTCATAACTTTGCTATGAGCAAATGGTACAGATGTGAATAATCACTGGAAATCAAAAGATTTGCTTGCTGTCTCCTTCCCTCTTCCTGCACACCGTTTTTATCCAAGAGCACCAAGTGAAGGGGGGGAAGACAGGAGCAGGAGGCCCTGTCTACCCTGCTGTCCAATGCACAATGGGAAGGAGAACAGCAGCTCTGTGAAGGCTGCTTTACTTTTGCTGTAGATAAAAAGCAAATGCAGCCTTACTCTATTGTACCAAAAAATGAGGCGAGCAGCAATGTCACTCATTAAAAGCAAAATCTGCTAAAATATGACTTAGGTACATTTTTTGCTGTGATTTGCTGTTTTAAATAGGAGGGAGTTCTAGTGAACAAGGAGTGGAGGAGCTGGGCTGAGGCAGATTATCCTAAACTTCATCAGCCTTCCAACCCAGGAGTTATGTGTAAGCTACTTGCACTTTGCAGATTGTAGAGATTTGCATAAATACCACAAGCAGTTAATGTTTGGGAAGGTTTCCTGTAGTTAAAGAAACGTGCTTCTTTGTTTTAAAGGAATACAGTACAAGCTCTTGCTATGCTGGCACCAATGTTTAATTCCATTCTCTTCACCAGAAAATACCAACTCCATTCACTAGGTCAGTCTCTTAAAACATGAAGATGATGTCAAGAGAGCAATCAGGATGATATGGATGTTATTTATAACTAAAAAGAGAACATCCGTGGACAAGAGAAGTATTGAAACCATTGAGCCTGGAGCGTTCACAGGGTACCCTAGAACTGTGCAAAAGGCATGCTTTTGCCTTAAATCGAAGAGAAACTATTGGAAAATTGTGAATAGACTCAATATATAACAAAGGTCACTGCTTTTTAAGAGGTCACCTCAGGCAAAACTTAAATTCTTCTGAAGTCTTTCCTCTGGACCATAACCTAAGATAACAACTCAGCGTATTCCTACAAGTCTCATTTGTATGTTTGTGTCATTAGCTGTGGCACACTAGGTGTCCCAGGGCTATTCAAAGTAGTTCAAAGTTCTGTCGCTTTATAACATAGCAGACAAACAGCAGCACACATAGCCTAGGATCAGTCAATGGTGAGCACTTACATGACTTATTGCATGTATAACAAGATACTTAAGCATTGTGTTGTCTGTTAAACTGTGCAAAGCGCAATTCGACGTGGAGAGAGAAAATAACCCTTTGTTTCCATTCGAACATGCATTATTACTGCTGTTCTTTTAAGTGCTCATAGTTGAACGCCTTACTTTTTCTGGTCAGAAAAGCAAAAAAGTGCAGTTTTAAAGCATTTATGATGTTGGATCTGCTTCTGAGATGGAAGGAGGAAAACAATCAGTTCTTTTAGTACTTAGGAGCAATTAATATTCAGCTTGCCTGATCTGGCATTGAATTTGTCTTGGATTACTTGGAAAATTTTCTTCTTCATAATCTTTTTGTTATGGGTCTGTAAAGCAATCCTAATGATCTGGACAAGCCCTGAAGCACCTCTAAGGCTTTATGGAAAAATTAATTGAGGATTCACTGCCCTTGGAATTTGCTACAAGTGGAACTTAATAGCTCAGGCAAACTCTCTCCCATATGTTAATAAACTACTGTGGCACCGCGGTGCTTCTGTCTTGGCTTCCCCTCAGTTATTATTCCTGTGTCATCTCAATTAGCTGCTACAGGATCTTATTAATGTAATTCCCACCTAATCTCCTTTCCCTTTTTCCCTTTCCCGTGTCAGCAGCATTTTGATACATAATCTTTTACTGTGTACACTTGTTTGTTCCGTGTATTTCAGCACACTTTCTAATGGCCACTTCCCATTCTATTCTACTCTGCATGACACGTTAACACTAAGTCCGTCATTTACTATGGATCCTTCCCAGAACTGCTATGGCTGGGTTGCTCTCCCTTGCTCTCTCTCCCTCTCTCTCCTTCCCCATCTGTCTTACACATAAAACAAATCCTAGTGTTTCCAGTTTTAAATAATGTAGAAATATATATGAGGAGTCAGGAAGCTCTGGTATGATATTGCTTTTGCCGCTGTCTTGCTGCATGATGGGCCTTGTCTCCCAGGTCCATAGCTTGGGACAAGAAAGGATGGAGCCATTGTGTCCTATTGAGCCACCAGCAGCTGACTTCCATTGAGTGACCACATATTTGCTTCTAGTCTGTGGCAGGAGGAAAGGTGTAAAAGCATGAAAGCTCATGCAAGCATGAGCTATCTCCATGGTCCTGTGCAAGAACCAAGTGTATACTTCTCTTTATATGGATAATATTCCTTACCTCATCTACTTGCAACAATAGCTAAGGGTACTGTTTGCTCCTTCTCTGACAGCTTAACCAGTAGTTTAAAGACAGTACGAGAATACATATTAACCCACATATTGCTCTCGCTACAGTTCCAGCCCACTACAAATTCCTGAGTGCAAGCAGTTACACCATCATTCAGACTGGGACACATGCAGAAACTCACCTTGCAGGAGGCAGTCACTACTTGTACTTATGTTCTGCAGGACAAAGAACCAATATTGTAGGGAAGAACCGGATATTTTTATCCTCTCCTCCCCACTTCCTCCCTGCTATGCCATCTAACTTAGACTACAAACTAGTGTAAACAGAAAATTCCACTTTATTATCAGAAACAGCGGTGAATTATGTTTAACATGTTTGTTAAATTAGACATTGCTTTGTGGCACTACTGAAGTCTAAAGTGCCTGAAGGCCAGTTCAAATACTGTTAGTATAGTCTAAACTGAAACACGTTTTCTATAGAAAGAAGCCACTTCTCTTAAAGAAAAAAAAAAACCTCTCTTTCTTAAAAGAAACAAGCTTATTTTGTTGTGTCTAATACACCATGTCTTTAAGAAACTTCTCAGTATTGAGCCTATAACATTTTATTTCCACAGGGAAGTTAAAGTGCTTGTTTAAAGTAAGTATTTTGAGAGAGACAGAAACAAGACCATTATTTTTCTGCTTGATCCTACATTTACTACCAAACAAAATGTTTACTCCTGTGAATAGTCCTAGGAATTTTAGGTTTTTACCACTTCCATATGAATTGTTCTTCATGTTTGTTGTTGTTTTTTTTAATAAGAATTAATTTCAGTGGGACCACTGACACCACTAACCAGTACATTTACTACGACATCTTTGCAAGGTAGTCAATAAACACAAATTTGATACCTGGTACAATTGAAATAGCCAATTATTAAAAATTGTATCAAAAATTGGTTGCCTATTAAATTTGTATTAGATTTCAGCTGTAGCACAGTATAATAGCAAAATAATCATAGAATCATGGAATCACTGAGTCCAGCCATCAACCTAACACTGCCAAAACCACCACTAAACCATGTCCCTAAGCACTATGTCTACCTGTCTTTTAAATACCTCCAGGGGTGGTGGTTCCACCACTTTCCTGGGCAGCCTGTTCCAACGTTTGATAACTCTTACAGTGCAGAAATTTTTCCTAATATCCAATCTAACCCTTCCCTGATATAACTTGAGGCCCTTTCCTCTTGTCCTATTGCTTGTTACATGGGAGAAGAGATCGACCCCCACCTCTCTACAACCTCCCTTCAGGTAGCTGTAGAGAGCAATAAGGTCTCCCCTCAGCCTTCTTTTCTCCAGGCTAAACAATCCCAGTTCCCCCAGCCGTTCCTCATAAGACTTACTCTCCAGACCCCTCACCAACTTCGTTGCCCTTCTCTGGACATGCTCAAGAATCTCAATGTCTTCCTTGTAACGAGGGGCCCAAAACTGAGCACAGAACTCAAGGTGCAGTCTCACCAGTGCCAGGTACAGGGTGACAAATTATCACCTCCCTAGTCCTGCTGGCCGCACTATTCCTGATACAGGCCAGGATGCCATTGGCCTTCTTGGCCACCTGGGCACATTGCTGGCTCATATTCTGCCAGCTGTTGACCAACAACCCCAGGTCCTTTTCTGCCAGGCAGCTTTCCGGCCACTCTTACCCAAGCCTGTAGCGCTGTGTGGGGTTGTTGTGACCCAAGTGCAGGGCCCAGCACTTGGCCCTGTTGAACTTCGTACAACTGGCCTCTGCCCATCAATCCAGACTGTCCAGGTCCCTCTGTAGAGCCATCCTACCCTCAAGCGGATCAACACCCCTGCCCAGCTTGGTGTCATCTGCAAACTTACTGAGGGTGCACTCCATCCCCTTGTCCAGGTCGTTGATAATGGTGTGTTTGACTTTCTTATAATAAAAATATTTACTTCAGGGAAAGGATTCTGATATTTAAGTTCCTACTGTTCACCCTGGAATTTGATTCAGCATGCCTGTTCATGAATAACATTTTTATATTTCTTGTTGTTGTCATGACAATCCATATTTGGACTCTAAACCTATTGTCTCAATTCCTCCACCTTGCTCCGATCTTTGCACTGATCTGCTCTTTTATTTATTTTTTTTTTTGCATTTACATATTGCTTCATACAAAAGCAACAAAAGCAATAGCAATTACTGTCTGAAATACCTGTCTAAAAAGGCTACAGTAATTACAAAAAAGGTAGTGTCTTGAAAAATGACAACTGTAAATGCTTAAATTTGGGCTCAGGATTTCTGCCTGAATACAGACTGTGAGATTTGTCTCAGTTAAAAATTTATTTTAGTATCTTCAGCTACGACATATAGGAAAGATGTTAGTTACTGCACATTTCTTCATAGACATGAAGAAAGAAGCTTCTGGTACATTTTTGCTATGCCTTTATATTTTCTTGAATGGCCAAAAGGCAATGGCCATGGTCATATCTTTAAATACAAGCAGTGCATCAAACACAGTAAATAATAATCCTTTTCAATTGAAAGGTAAATCTTGGTGGGGAAACTAACACTTATGAACATGACTTTGGTATATATGTCTGTGAGGCTAATAATTTCAAGATGGGATCAAGATTCTGAAATTATTGAATGCTGCCTTCCTGTTTCCTAAAAGCAATCTAGGATTCCACTTTTAATATAATTCCAAATAACCCTTAAATATTTCTTTAAAAGATCTTAAACTGTCCAGAAAAATATGTTTTAAGGAAAAAATCTTTAAAATTCCAAGGTTCTTATTAAATTTAACTGAGGAACACTGAAACAATCAACAAATAGCAGCAAATTCAAAAACTCTGATGAACACTGAGAAATTAAGTAGCCTAGGAAATAGCCTGTCAAAATGTTTTATGGGCTAGTCATTTTTGAGAGCAGTGATGATAGAAGCAACTTTCTTATGAGGAAAGGCTGCAGGACTTGGGTCTTTTTAGTCTAGAGAAAAGAAGACTGAGGGGGGATCTAATCAGTGCTTATAAATACTTAAAGGGAGGGTGGCAGGGGGGTGGTCTTTTTTTCAGTGGTGCCCAGTGACAGGACAAGAGGTAATGGGCATAAACTTGAATATAGGAAGTTCCATCTTAACATGAGGAGGAACTTCTTTACTTTGAGAGTGGCAGAGCACTGGAACAGACTGCCCAGAGAGGTTGTGGAGTCTGGAGACATTCAAAACCCACTTGGATGCCGTCCTGTGCAACCTGCTGTAGGTGACCCTGCTCTGGCGGGGGGGGTTGGACAAGATGTTTTCCAGAGGTCCCTTCCAACCCTGACCATTCTGTGATTCTGTGATTCTGTGAAATGAAAACACTTTTTGTGAGAAAGATTTTCATTTTCTGTCATTAGAAAAAAATTAGAAAAATGTTCCCAGTCTTAGTCTGCAAACCAAAAAACAAACACAAACCCAAAGAACAAACAAACAAACAAACAAAACCACACAAGAAAGAAGATCTCAATGTTAAATAACAGAGAAATAATGGTGACCAATGAGGCAGAGTATATAGTCATTAAGCAGAAACCATGGTCGTAATAAAATTTCCTTCCAAAGACAAATTTGAAAAAACTTACAGCATACAGATCTCCCCTTCCCTTCCCTTCCCTTCCCTTCCCTTCCCTTCCCTTCCCTTCCCTTCCCTTCCCTTCCCTTCCCTTCCCTTCCCTTCCCTTCCCTTCCCTTCCCTTCCCTTCCCTTCCCTTCCCTTCCCTTCTCTTCCCTTCCCTTCCCTTCCCTTCCCTTCCCTTCCCTTCCCTTCCCTTCCCTTCCCCTTCCCAAAAAAAGACCCACAAAAAAGAATTCTTTCTTTCTCATGATAAAGTCAAAATACACTATATTTTGAATGACAACATTTGAAATCCTTAGATGCTCTAAGTGCTGCTTACTGTAGGAGTAACAACAAATGCCTAAGTAACAAACAAAATGCCTAAGGCAAATCAATATTCTCCTGCCTTATTGTGTCATACTTGCTCCTTTTGTGATTTGGCAAAGTTTAATATTGCTGTATCTGAGCCACTGGTGAAATCTGTGGGATTCTATATGGCTAATAGGCTCCCACACATGTGATTACCTGCACTTAAAACCAAAATTTAAAAAAAAAAACACAAACCACAACACAATTCACAAAGCATTTTGTTCTCAGGCTTAAACTGAATAAGAAATCCACATGCCCTGATTTATTATGAAGAAGACCTTAGGAACCATTTGAAAGAATACCTCTCCAGCTGTAAACATCTATTCCAAATTTAACTGCAGGTATGTCCACTTTCATATGTTCTGCAAATACATGCATTATTGATTGCATTCATTACTAAGCAATGGCTCATATCTTCAGTACAAAACAGATGCCTTAAATTTTTCATGAAACACAAATATTTCAGCTGCTGCTTTGGAGAAAAATGTGACTAGACCATTTTAACCATCTCTATCTCTAGTTTAGCAACTTGATTTAGAATTTTTTTCTCTTGAAAATGAGAGAAAGGAGAAGGATAAAGGCTTTCTAATAAGGGCTGCCAAAAGAATCATCTGTCCTACTCCACTCTTTAACTCTCTGCCCTTCAGTTTGCTTCTGTGCATATCTGCCTCTGTACACTTGGGGAAGGCATCTGACATCTCCAGGGCTAATAATAATGTTGCCAGATAGCCATGTTGTTCCTGGAACAGGTTGTCACAGACCAATAGGCTGTAACAACAGGCTGAGGCAATTACGGTGAATAACAGCAAAAGCAGTGAGTTTCTTCCTGCCTAAGAGAGACTGTTGCTCTGTTTGCCTAAGGGATTTTCCCGGTGATATTAACTCTGACCATTAGATGCCCGATTACAGCAACTAACAGAGAAGTGGAGCATGTCTGTCTTCAATGGGGGCAAGTGAGACCATGAAGTGGAGTAAAATAAAGCAGCCTCTGCTTCGTAGCACATAAAGTTCCTGGAATCCTGGTTACGAGGGACAACAGAGAGAGGGAATGGGCTTGAGGATGGGTCAGATAACAAGGAAGAGCTGAACTGCGAGAGGTTGGTAAAGGAGCTTCAGCCAAGACTCCTGCGACTCTCAGCCAGTAGGGCTTGAAGAAAGAAGGCAACAGAGATGTATTTTGCCTTCTCATGCACAGCTGAAGCTGCACCTGGAAGTTGGCTATTGTCAACCACAGCTTAGGCTGGCAGGACTCAGTAGTACAGTGAGCTGCTGAAAACTGGTTCCTAGCTACAGCCAGTTCAAATTAGCAGAGATCCAGAGAAAGAACTGTTGGCCCTGGTCACAGGAACCACGATTAATTTAGGGCGATTCATTTCCTGCAGCAATCCAGGTGGAAATCGCTCTACCCTAGAAACAAACTTCCATATTCCAGCAGTCAACAACTTCAGACAACTGTCTTGTGACAACTCTTTACAGATAACATTAAAACACTTTTTACATCATTCCATTATGTATTTGAGATTTCAAGAAGCTGAATACTTCAGGCCTTTTCCCCAGGGACTCTACCAAATGGGAAAAACTGAACAGAAAAACATCCAGGAAAAGATATATCCTAGATAAAAAGGAAATGGAGAGGGTCATAGTAGTTAAGGCACCTTATGCTATTCCATAGATCTATGCAGTTCGGTACAAAGAAAGGGAGACGAAAAATCAGGAAGTAATTATTTGCTTTATCAATGCTTCATTGTACACAGACACCAGACATCCTACGAGATCCTGATGGAGCTGGTAGTGACTCCTTATTTCCACCTCTCTTATCTGTTGAGGGGCAAAGTCCAAATGAAATTCCCACTCCAAAGGCAGAACTTGGGCAAGCACAGACACTTGTTTTTAACATAGCTGTCTTGCTGTTGACCTGAAGTTTTTACGGTTTGTTATGGACTTTCTAACAGCTGATTTAATTGCCTGCTTCCACCTACTCCTCTCCTTAAAGAACTTTAGTTAGATAAGAGATACAGAAGAACTAATCACACATTGTTTTAAAGAATGCACAAACATGGAACAAGATCTGTCTTCATTTGCCCCAGCTGCACATCATGCTCACCTTCAGGATATACTTCTCAATAGGATTTCTCTATTTTAACAAAACTAATTTGACAAAATGTATTAACAATGGCAAAAGAGCTTGAGAGGCTCCAGAGCTCTGGAGTTTTGTGAGCATCATAGATAGGAACATGCATATTCTTGTTTTCCTGAAAAGCTGAGGCAAGTTGAAGCCAGTCCTTAAAATCCTTAAAATGCATTGTACAGATAGCACTTTCTTCTGGTTTCACCTCTCACTCACAGTATTTTAAGAATTTTTTCTGTGTTCCTCTAGTCATTCATTAAAAAAAAAAAAAAAGAAGAAAAAAATAAAAAAACAACAGGGAGAAAAGTTTTCTTTAGTTGTAGGAATATACACTTCATGATTAAAAAAACCTAAGATTCTTGAGTCACACATGGTTGTTGTGCCTTTTGCTGCAGCTGCTTGTCCCATTCCCATCTCAGATATGTCTGTTTTTTGTTTAGGTATGCTGCAGTCTCTTAACCTCAGGGGTTCACAGCCTGGCATAGCAAGAAAAAATGAAGTTGGTGCCAGTTTTGTCTTCCTAAATCTGACTATAAACTACTGGTCTCCAGTAACTCTTGCACAAACACAGCAGCTGAGTCATACCTGCGCTGGGATGGGGAACCTCCAAAGCGTGAAGGAGTTCCCCAGAGAGGGGCAAGAACCACTGCTGCTGTCCAAGGGTAGCCATGCCCTCTTACGAACCAGACTCCTGTATTATACCAACCATTACACTATATCAGGCAACACACATCCATCTGAATTTCAAGGAGAACTGAGTAAGAGAATTACAAGGTTCCCCACACACCCCCACAGCAGTGTATAGTGGCATATTTTCTCAGCCTTCACAAATACGAACAGTGACAAATGCAAATCTCTACCTAGAATAATGTCCTTTCTGATGTCAAAATTAAAACAACCTTGAAGTATTGATTCACCTTTATATGATATTAATTACATCTAAGAAAATGTAAGATCTTGAGTGGTTAAAACATGTAGAGTCACATTCAGAATCCAACTGTACTATTTGAAATTTTCTCCCAGATCCATAAATCAAGTCTTTATGTTTCCTGATGTACTGGCCTGCATCAGAAATAGTGTAAGCCAGCAAGACCAGAGAAGTGATTGTCCCACTGTACTCAGTACTGGTGAGGCCACACCTTGGGTACTGTGTTCAATTTTGGGCATCGCAGTATAAGAAGGACATTGACGTGCTGGAGAGGGTCCAGGGAAGGGTAACAAAGCTGGTGAAAGGTCTTGAAAAGAAGTCTTATGAGGAGCAGCTGAGGGAATTTGGATTGTTTAGCCTGGAGAAAAGGAGGCTGAGGGGGAGACCTTATTGCTCTCTACAGCTACCTGAAAGGAGGTTGTAGAGAGGTGTGCGTTGGTCTCTTCTCACAATTTACACCCAATAGAACAAGAGGAAATGGCATCAAGTTGCACTAGGGGAGGTTTAGGTTGGATATTAGGAAAATCTTCTACATTGAAAGGGTTATCAAAGACTGGAACAGGCTGCCCAGCAAAGTGGTTGAATCGCCATCCTCGGATATATTTAAAGCCGTCTAGATAGGGTGCTCAGGGACATGATTTAGAAGTGGGTCTGGTAGAGTTAGGTAACAGTTGGACCTGATGATCTTAAAGGCCTTTTCCAACCATAATGATTCTATGATTCTATGTTTTTTATATCAATTTGCAATTTTTTAATATATTTTCAAAACCTAAAAGAAGGAACATGCTAAATACTCTTGCGCAAATAAACTCTTTCACTGGATAGCATCATTTTTAGCCACTGTTTGAATAGTAAAAGAATGCCAGATGTAAAAGAAAGTAGTTGCTCTGAAAAAGTACAGCAATGAAAGGGAAGAATGTGAAGAAGTTAAGATATGGAGACATGAAGCTAAACTCTGTACAAGCAATGGAATATTTTTTTCCAGCAATTTTGTCAAAACAGAACTAGATTTATGAAGATTAAAATCTTACAGTTTTAAAGTTTTTTCTGAACTGAGTTTCTACTTCCTGAGATAAGAGCCAGTCAGCTTGTACGTTCCCAGCTGTATCTTCCCAGGCTACATATGAAAATGTTGCCCTTTGTAGACACAGGACTAAATCTTGTATCCTTTGCAGATCAAGAAAATAATCCCATCTATTTGTATGAGTTACAGATGTGGCCATAATTCTAATTTTTTTTTCAGTATTTGTTAGCCCTTATTGCACATGACATTTCACTTTGCATTATACTTTCTTTCACAGACTGTACCCAACAATATGTGAAAGAATCCCAGACTTGTCAGGATGGAAAAAGAGATTCATACTGCACTAATCTTTTAATTCCTTCTTTTTCCAAGCTCAGTGTTTGAGATTCTTTCATCAGCATTTTTATTCATGTCTGAAACTAAACACCCTTTTATTGTTGAATTATGGTTCCTCACCCTAACTGTTCTTACCTGGAGTACTGCATCCACCTCTGGAGCCCTCAGCACAGGAAGGAGACGGATCTGTTGGAGTGGGTCCAGAAGAAGGCCATAAAAATGATCAGAGGGAGCACCTTTCCTATGAGGACAGGCTGAGAGAGTTGGGCTTGTTCAGCCTGGAGAAAAGAAGGCTCCGGGAGACCTTACTGAGGCCTTTCATTACTTAAAGGGAGCTTTTTAGAAAGATGGGGACAAACTTTTGAATAATAATAGTAAATTAGTATTTATCACCGAAACAGATTTATTTGTAGCCAATGTTTTACCCTATTTCCTAAATATACAGTTTTCTTGGAAATTTTTTTCTTACATTCTCCTGGTTTGAATAGTCTTCCCATAGCCCACATATGAAAGATAATGTAGTTATGGGACGACCTTTGCCCTCTCTATGGGATTCATTTCTTTCCATTCTCAATTTTTTATATTTTTCCTAATCTGTACCTAAGTCTGGAACATCATACTACATCTGGCTTGTCTTTCCATCTCTTCTTTTGGACTCCACCTTTAAACAAAGACTCCTCACTTTTCTGAAAGTGCTCAAAATGTTAATCCACCCCAATAAATATGCTGTCTCCAGCCAGCAAAGCTTTTTACTAAAATGTTTACATTTAAATTAGAACCATCCTTTGGTTGCTATCTAAGGCCCAATCCTGTCTACCAACCACATGATGGAATTAAGTTAAGAAGAAGAGTCTATGTGTTTTCATCTTTTATACTGCTGTGTCACTCTAGTATGAAAACAAGAGATGTCAATAAGCTTAAATTAAATTAATTTTATTCAAATAGATCTGTGCAGTGCTGGAAATTGATAGACTTAGCAGGAAAAGCAGAAGTCACAGGGTAGACAACAGAGGAGGAATCTGTCATTAATCTGATTTTGGACCGAACAATAGGTGAAGAGGACACACAGCCTCTAGTAGCTCTTTCCCTCTTGCACAAATGGAGTAATGACCCTGATGGCGTTATTCTGCCAAGCATCCCAGCATTTGCTCCAGCAAATCCCCTTGGCACACACTCAGCTCTGGTTTGCAAATTATCTAGGGGGCAGATGAAAGCTACATCAGCCTCTTGGACGCAGCTGGATCACAACCAGAATATTTAGCATCTTCAAGCAATCCCTGAAACAATAAGCCTATTTTGGACAGTATTTGAAAGGGGTCTAAGAAATGTTGGTGGATTAGTAAAGCAGTAAACACTTGCTTATTTCATTAAATTTCTTGGTACAGAAACACAAGAGTGAACTGAAGGTCACTTACACCTTTAATCTATCTATATTTGAAGCTGTGTACTAAGACCCTCTTCCTTGATACATGTCCATGCTAAAGCTGTCTAGAGAAAAGCAGAAGAACATAAACAGAACACAACTGAAAAAAAAAAAAAAAAAACAACCCACACATACACTTCTGCAACTATTCTGCATGCTTGACTCTAGGTTTAAGCAAAGGTGTCAGTTCTCATTTTTCATAAATCAGTTCACCCATTCCTACTTGGGAGGTAACTGCTCAGAGTTCTCACATGGTTGCTCTCCTAGAGGAATCTAATTTCTCAGTTTCAACATGCCCAAGGCATCCGCTTTCCTTACCGACAAGACACAATCTTTCTGTCACTGGCATCAGAGGAATTATCAGTATATTTGACAACAGTGATGTTCAGCACTGGATATAGCTATCATATCAGCAAAAATAACATGGCAGCTTACTAGAAAAGTTGTGAAAAGAAGGACTTGGAAAGTTTTCATTTATTTAAAAAAAAGTAAAAATCAATATTATTTTAATTAGACCGATAACATTTTAAGAGGTGGCTTTTTAAGACAAAAAAAGTCTCTTGGTCACAGCAAACTCTGCCTGGGGATACAAACACAACACTGAAGAAATGATTGCTTGGCAGTGCTTTACATCAATTATACATAAACTAGTAAATAATTTGAAACTGTTGCTCAGAGAAAAGTTGATCTTCACAGCAAGAAATGACATTTGGAAATTTTATTTTTTTTTTCTATTCAGGGAAAACTTTCAGATACTTATGTACTTGGATTCTTTTTAATGATATTTCACTCTTTGAAGACTGTGCTGCAAGCTTCAACAAGCCTTAGAAACTAGACTGTAGATCATTTTAAGCTATATAAAAAGTGACATAATCAAACTCTAGCATTAGCAAATATCTGCACATAAGGGTTTTGGTCTTAGGGGTCTTGACTGTTTACTGGAAACACAAATACTCTGTCAATACTACAGAACACAAACCACATGTTTTACATACATATGTGTATCTTAATAAAAGAACTGGTTAGGAAAGTGAAAGCGAGTTTGTTTTAAAGAATTTGCATCTAAGTCCAAGTCTTAGCTCTGCAATAGACTTCCAGCTTACATTCATATAATTAACCACTTAGGTTCTTCTTTTTGAGTGAATCTAATATACAATTAACAATATGGCTGTGTTCAACAGTTTAAGAAGTAGCAATAATATTTTCAAATTTTTCTTTGTTTGTTTTTTTTTTTTCTTTCGAAGCCAAAATTCCACTTTCAAATGTCTGAAAATGGTATGCAAACTTCAGCAAAATGTCCCCTGAGGTTTTTTGTTGTTTAAGTGAACCTGGTGCCACTGAGCTATCTTCATGCTCAGGAAGAGGTGGTGGCCTGATTAACATCTGCTGAACTCAAAAACTGTCAACAACCTGAACTCAACACGCTGTGAGCACCAGTGCTTTGTTCTCCTAAAGGCTGATTTGGACCTTTCTTGGTAAGTTAACTCAGGAGACTTTCTTTTGTCATTTATTATTGACACTCATAAAACTAATATAACATTATGTAACTTATAATTCTTCTCAACATGAGGCAGTCAGATGATTGATATCTTTGGTAAGCTGTCAGAATTCACTGAAACTGACAAAACTTCCAGTTTGGAAATTCAAATTAACTTGGAGGAACCAGACATGTATTTCAATTTCTGTGGGCTAAATTTTTATAATACAAAAAAAATTACCATAGCTATGGCACTAAAGATCTTTTTTCTTCTTTATAATCAGAAAATAGTAATAGCAACAGCATTAGATACTGTGGCTGTTTACATTACAGTAGGACACTGAAAGGTCACCACCAAAAATTTATAATATCACAGTGTTTGGTGCTGCTTTACAAACTGAGTGCCAGAGCTTGCAGTTTGAATAGGCATGGCAGAAGGAGCCTTGGATTTATAGTGTCATTTCCACTGAGTCTTAGAGGAAAGAAGACCAAACCCTTGGGGTTGGTTAAGTGCCTGCCTTTCTTCGACGTCACTTCTTGAATCTTTCTACCTGCTAGTTCCTAATTTGAAACTGGTCATTAAACGTCAACAGAAACCTTTTCTTTGCACTTCTTTTCAGCACAATATCAATTCTTTCAGCTCAGTGGGACAAGGTATGAGATACTGTATGCAAATCAGAGTGAAAAATGCAGTCTGTTTGACATCAGCGAGACTACAAAGACAATTTAACATTTCTGATGTATAGACTTTGTATAGTGTCTATTAAAACAAAACAAAGCAGAACAAAAAAGTGTAAGATTTAGGGTGCATCAAACGGTTTTCTAAGTTCTGCTGCAGTGAATGAATGCACACATAAGCTTACCGTCTCTTAAAATATTGTGCCATGAAAGCAACCTCACTGAAAAATAAGGTAAAATAAATACCCTTTAAGCTTTTTGGTTTTTTCCTCGAACAGAAGGCAGTGTGTAGTCCATCTGCTTTATAAAAAAGTTTTATAGTTTGTTTACTGTGTACGACTTGTACAGAAGGTCGTCACTATGCAGCCTAGTGGTAGGAAAGTGATAAGTATATATTCACACCTGAAAGAACGACATCATACTTTGTCTCCAGAACCATTGAATTATGGTCCTGAAGGAATGAAAGATTAAATTCGCAATCTAATCATTCTCTCACAATTCTTTCATCAAAGGTGCTGAGGACCATTTTTGGTACAGACATTTAAAATCATGAACATGAATTAAAATTTATACAAGCAAATAAAAATGGCTGTTGACCGTTAGTTAATTGTCTTCTATGACCACTGGAAGTATAAGCAGTTAGGATTTTGCTCTTTGCAAATACAATGTTAGTTTTTCGTGACTTCAATCAGTTGACATAATCTAATATAAATGTATGTCAGAGGAGTGGGGTAAACTTCCCTAGGATCCTTTTCATGCCTTTGCTTTTCCTTGCTTTTTGTAGATGTTTATCTGATAGGACTTACATATAGTCACAGAATTGAAGGTTGGAATACCAAAGGTTAGACTGTAACGCCTTCATAATACCTTAAAATTTTAGATATCACAGCATGAAGACTGCAGAGGCAGCTGAAGACTAAATGAATTCTAGAAGTGCCTGTGACATATTTTCTTCTGTTTATTTTGGGGTTTAAAAATATTTACTAGCTATAGTAGAATATGAGACATTTTGTTAGCTGGCCAAGGGAAAAACCCACTCTCCTCCTAACATTCCTGCAAAAGAAATAAAAAAGTCTGTCAAAGAGACGAATGGCCTATCACTCCTCACAAGGATTAAAGTTTTTAAGCACTCTGATAAAAAGAAAGTGAGCACAAAGGAGTGAAATCAATCCAGTTTTTACCTTTGGGCCACATGGAATTTCCCGAGTAACACACCTGCCATCTTTGAACACACAGATAGTTGAAAATTTGCCAGCGTGTATTTTTTTCCTGCATTCCTCCAAATTTCCATTTCCCCCAGCCACTCTTTCTCCCTCTCACACACACAAAAGAATCAGAAATCCTATCTCATGCCTTACTTCGAAGAGCCAGAGATTCCCCTGAACTTTTGATTCTACTTAGATGTTGTTGGGACTCAGAAGTCTACCTGCTAGGAAGAGTAAGGATGCTTTGAGAGAAGAGCTAGATTAAGACCCCAACAGTTTAATTTATCCATCTGGTTAGCAACAGCAAAGAAGGAAATTACAAGTTGCTAGCACTAAGCTTACTGTATTTTACAAGTAGTTCAGTTGAAGTCAACAGGAAGGTTGAAGGAATAAAATGTTCCTCATTTGGTCAAAGCAAGTCAAATATTGAAAATAGTTGTTAACCCATTTGGTGTCATATTGACACAAATGTCAAGTGAGTTTCTGCATACAGTCCATCCTAGACCATTCAATGCTTTGATTAGCCCCTGTGTGGGTTATGGCAGAACACACACTAAACTAATTCACAGCTGATTTGAAGCTGGAAGACAATAAATTCTTTGGAGGGTACATGCAGGGGCATCTTAATAGATTGTAACTAGTACTAATAAAATCTTAATTACTTAATAACTAGAATTAACAAAAAATCCTCTCCAATAGGGACAGTGTGTAACTGAAGTGTAAAGGTGAAAGAATAATCATGTGTTCAATCGTAGAAAGCAAAGTGAGTAACAAGACAGATGCACCAGAAGGACAGGAGTTTGTGCTGGTACAAAGTACTTACGAGTCAAACAAGCAGCACTTTCACAACAAAAAAAATGTGGAAGGGAAAAAAATGCTACAGTGCATTAAGCTGTATTAAGAGTAATAAATCTGAAACCAAATGAGTTAATTGCCCTGTTCTACTTGGTGCTTATTAAACATCAGTTGGAATCCTACATTCACTTTTAGCATCACATTTGAAAAATAACAGGCAAATCAGGGAGTCCAGAGAAAACCAAAAAATGATTAAGCATTTAGAAAACAGGTCCCACGGGACACCATCTAGGGAAAAAAAAAAAAAAAAGCTGAGGGGATACATGATAACTGACAAAATATGCTAGGGGATGTAACAAAAGGGACAGTGGGCTGTTATTCTTGCTTAGTCTTCATTGACTGACAACTAGTACATTTACTGGGAAGCTGTAGCAAGGAAAGTATACTTGAGATAAACACAAAAATCTTTATAAGGAATATCTAGGCTTTAGAGAATAAGTCACAAGGGGAGGTTGTTTGATCACCTTCACAGGAGGTCTTCAAGGTTAAATAGATAACATCAGTCAGAAAGGTTTAGGGACAGTGTACAGTCTTGCTACATTGTGGGGAATGGACTTCTTGGCTTGAAAAGTCCCTTGTGAGCCAAATCTTTCATCTATCTTTGTATGGATGTGGATATGCAAATACACACATAAATACTTCACAGCTATATATGGAGGAGGATATGTGATGGATAATCCTTCTGTTATGACACACATGCACTATCCAATATCTCCTCATAAGTGAAGACATAATAAATGTCATAACAGGGACTGGTCATTTATTATACAGAATGGATTTTCTTCTTTCACTGTTCTGCAGGCTGAAATGTTTTTTACTTGACAGCTGTGCAGTGCTGAAACTGCTTAAGTGGTGGAAAGCAGAGAAATACAAAAGACCGTTTAACTTTCACTAACTTACAGCTCTGCTAACAAATGGCATAACTAGGCATGGGCCCTGAACCAGAATTTTGAATCTGAACGACCTTTGCAAATCTAAAGGCTTTATTTTACAGACTGAATCTGCATTAAAATTCATTGCAGAGCTGCACTTAAAAGCTGTTAACTCCTAGAGAGTAGGGGCTAGCACAGGGGGGTCTGGGACTTCCAGCAGAGGCTGAAAGGGCAGGAATGCCACAGCCACCTCCTCTATGGCTGCTTTGATCTTCTTTATCTTTCCTTTTACATGGTCTGGGCAAGGTCCACTCTACAGCAAAGGAAGTTCTTTGTTTTGAGATGGTTGCTGCCAAATGAATTGGTTAGCTGTCTTATTCACAGTCTGGGCAAGTGGTGTCTTGAGGTATGCAATTGTGGTGCTAATGAAGACTCTTATTGGCAGGAAGGAGGATAACATTGAGAGGTGACTGTTAAACACAGTTGTATTTTTACTCCAAAACCTCTGTCTCCAAAAGCGAGAGAAATACTGACTACCACATGCTTGGAGAGCACAAGTGAAGGATCATTCTACAAATACCAGATACCCTACTCTTTTTCATAAATGTCTGCTATTAGTTGAAGTCAGAGACAGACAGTATATTTAAGGAGACTCAGTATGGTAGTTCTCTACACCACCTAGACATACACAAGTCTATGGGGCCAGATGGGATCCACCCAAGGATTCTGAGGAAGCTGGCAGAAATGCTCACCAAGCCACTTTCTATCATTTATCAGCAGTCCTGGCTAACCAGAGAGGCCCCAGTTGACTTGAGGTTAGCAAATGTGATGTCCATCTACAAGAAGGGACAGAAGGAGGATCCGGGGAACTACAGGCCTGTCAGTCTGACCTCAGTCCCAGGGAAGGTTATGGAGCAGATCATCTTGAATGCCATCATGTGGCACGTACAGGACAACCAGGTGATCAGACCCAGTCAGCATGGGTTCGTGAAAGGCAGGTCTTGCTTGGCTAACTTGATCTCCTTCTATGACAAGGTCACCCATCTAGTGGATGAGGGAAAGGCTGCGGATGTTGTTTACCCAGACTTTAGTAAAGCCTTCAACACTGTTTTCCACAGCATTCTCCTGGAGAAATTGGCGGCTCATGGCTTGGATGGGCATACTCCTTGCTGGGTAAAAAACTGGCTGAGTGGCTGGGCCTAAAGAGTGGTGGTGAATGGAGTGAAATCTACTTAGTGGCTGGTCACAAGTGGTGTTCCCCAGGGCTCAGTATTGGGGCCAGTTCTGTTTAACATTTTTATCAATGATCTGGACGAGGGGATCAAGTAAACCCTCAGCAAGTTTGCAGATGACACCAACCTAGGCAGAAGTGTTGATCTGCTTGAGGGTAGGATGGCTCTACAGAAGGACCTGGACAGTCTGGATCGATGGGGAGGGGCCAGCTGTACAAAGTTCAACAGGGCCAAGTGCCAAGTCCTGCAATTTGGGTCATAACAACCCCAGGCAACACTACAGGCTTGGGTAAGAGTGGCTGGAAAGCTGCCTGGCAGGAAAGGACCGGGGGGTGTTGGTCAACAGCTGGCTGAGTATGAACTAACAGTGTGCCCAGGTGGTCAAGAAGGCCACAGTATCCTGACCGGTATCAAGAATAGTGTGACCAGCAGGACTAGGGTAGTGATTGTCCCCCATACTCAGCAGTGTGTTCAGTTTTGGGTCCCTCACTACAAGAAAGACATTGAGGCATTGAAGCATGTCCAAAGAAGAGCAATGAAGCTGGTGAGGTGTCTGGAGAATAAATCTTACGAGGAGCAGCTGAGGGAATTTGGATTGTTCAGCTGGAGAAAAGGAGGCTGAGGGGAGACTTTATTGCTCTCTACAGCTACCTGAAAGGAGGTTGTAGAGAGGCAGGGGTCGGTCTGTTCTCCCAAGTAAAAAGTGATAGGACATGAGGAAATGGCCTCAAGTTGTACCAGGGGAGGTTTAGATTGGATACTAGGAAAAAAAAAATCACTGAAAGGATTGTCAAGCATTGGAACAGGCTGCCCAGGGAAGTGGCTGAGTCACGATCCCTGGAGGTATTTAAAAGACATGTAGATGTGGCACTTAGGGACATGGTTTAGTGGTGGACTTGGTAGTGTTAAGTTTATGTTTGAACTGGATGATCTTAAGGGTCTTTTCCAACCAAAATGATTCTATGATTCCTGATGATCAGGCAAACAAAATTTGGTGGGTGTTAGCTATTTATACTGACTGCTAAGTAGTTATTATAAAAATACTACTTTTACTGCTTAAACCAGTAAATAGGTGTTGAAAAACTGAGGATCAGAACAATGCCATTTTTATTTATAAAAATGAACTGGGAAGAAGAAATGGGCAGGAAATAGAACCAACAGGATTTTTAAGTGTTTCCCTGTTCTTTACCCAATATTTGCTTCTGCAGATGTGGCTTTTTTCCATTCCATAAAAATCTCAGGTTCAGAAGAGGAGGGAAAGAAAAATGTTAACCAGAAGTACTAGATGTCTAAATTAAGATACACAGTTTCTTTTGTTGTGTTGATACCAACAAAACTGTCCCTCTCTCTAGTGCTGAAGTCTGCATATGGTTTCTGGTCCAAGTAATTTCAACACCTTCATCCCATAGTCACAGTGGCAAATCCAATTATGTATTTCCTCATTTTATATAGGACAGTACAACAGAAAGCTACTCCCTTTGTAAATATAGAGAGGTATGAACAGCTATAACATACACTGTAAATATTGCCTTCAGAAATTTTCATTTTACTGGTAACTCTCAGTACTGTTTCCTGTGTGAAACACCGTAAGTCCCTTTTAATTAAATAAGCACTATCATTTGATAAAGATCCTAACATAAAACTGCCAGTTAGCAAAGCACTGCAAAAGAGCTAGAAAAGTTATTCTAATGTGCAAGACTTGCTGGTGTCATCTGACTAAGGGGGGGAACGGAAGCAAGCTATAAGTAAATTCCCCTCTCACAACTGAAATCATGTTAGAAGCTCTCCTGTTGCCAGAAGACCTCAAGCTGCCTCTAGCAGGACTATGATCCCTTTGCTCCACACATTGTAAAGACTAGTGCATGGGCCAGAAAGTGTAGAAGTGAAATAGTATGCTGATCCCACAGATGAGCTAATAAAGCGGTTGGCTTTTTTCAGTTTACTGATTTTTAAACAACCTGCTTAATTCTTAGGTTTTTTTCCCTTTTCAATTCATTCAGTGTGAATCCTAAAATCTGGGGCTTTTTTCTTTTTTTGCTATCTGCAGTGATGTTGGCTGCACAAAGCTCTGCTAACTCTAATTCTCCCTAGGTATCAAGGGTAGCCTCTGCAACTAGTCTAACCTATGAGAAAAATCCCCCTCTACCCCATTCCTGTCATCAACGACCCTCTTGGTACCTCACCTTCATGTACAAAAGTAGCAAACAGATCCCTGTAGGGCTGTCAGTGCTGCTTCACCAGCTGAAAGACGGGCCATTCTGCCTAGTGATGCAGTCAGTTTCCTTCTCCTCTTTCCTTCTGGATATTGTGTCACCTTGGGGTACAGCCATGCCCTCCATCAGTCCATGGGAAGGGTTCCAAATCCATTGCTATGAAACAGCAGTCTGACAGGACTTGCTGTAGCTACGGTCGCCTTTGACTCCTGATCACATGGCTAAATTTTGCTGTATGCTATTTTATAGTGCAGATGTTTAGAAAATGCTCTGCTCGTAGAGAGAGATTTAATGCCCACAGAAAAAGAAAAACAGAAAAAAAACCCACCTGCTTCTATGCCCCTGTCACTACCGAGAAAGATGCCTCTAAATTTTCCCTTTCCCTGAAGATATCTGTACATGGATTTGAAGATAATAAAGGTGTAGCCTTTAAATGAAGTGTGCAAAGTCTAAATACATTGTTGAGAATTAAGTCACAGTAAATTAATCACCGATTATACAAATGAAGATAAAAAGTGGAGCTCGCGCACGGCATTCTCGATGCAGTGTAAACAGTACAGGGCAGGGACTGCCTCTTGCCATGGCAACCTCACCCGAGGATTTCTCCTCAGCCTCCTGCCTGAAAGAGCTGCACCGATTCTGTTGTGCATTGTGCCAGTGATCCGAGGAAAAGGACGGCTCCTGCCCTGGCTGGAGAGGAAACCAGAACTGGGGACGGCAAGAAGAAAAATTATACTTACCTCAGAAACAGGGAAACTGTCCGCGTTTACATGCCTCACCCCATGTAACACCATAAACTTCCTGTAGAGCTTGGAAGGAACTTCTTGTTTTTCACGCAACCCTTTCAGAGAGCTGGCAAGAAGTGATCTATGGTGAAGAGATGATACAGAATGCCAGTTCTAGATCTGTCTCATGTTTTACTTAATGTGATGTATTCCTCAGCGCTACAAAGTAGCAAAAGGCTTAATGATTTGTTCTTGTACATTATGGTATACTGACTACTGGCAATGAAAGTAAGTTATCAACAGAGATTAAAAAGAAGGAATTGAATGAAAAGCAGGCCAAAACATATATATGTTTTCATATAGATATAATCATATACACTAAATATATATCCATAAAGTGCTTAACTGTGTGTATACGTTTAATATGTGTATATATAGTGAGTACAGTGTGCATATGTATTTAATGTATAGATATATATATAGGCAGCTTACACTTAAACTTTGAAAACAGCAAACTTGACCATGCAGAAAAGCAAACATACTGAACTCATGAGACTTCCATTTCCAAGGATATTAAATCTGTTGATGCCGTGTGTTGTGGCTACATTACAAGCCATACATTCTCATTCTTTCTAACTGGACTGCCATTAAACATATAGAAAGGGAGAGAGTTTTTTGCAGAATTCAAAACTGGGGCAAATAAGCCTTTATTCTCCATTTACATTAGGTAAGTTAAAGCATTGTTTTCCTAATATCACGGCATTCCAACTTCAAAATCCATGAGTAATTCCATTGTACCTACAGAGAAACAAAAATGTTGTGATACTGGATTAGTTGGAAAAGAGGAAAGACTACATATCTTGATGGTTATGAAGTCCTGCCACATGTAATGGAATATCTGTCTCCTGAGATGTCAAGTGGAGTTTTTAGGGCAATACAGTAATAAAGACCCCGAGTGAGAAAATCAGTAAAGTGGTAACACCCTGGACATTAAACTATGCGTGTGCTTACTGTTTTGCCTAACTGAGATCATAGAACAAAAATTACTTACTATCATATATCCCAAGACAGTTACAGTTTCTTTAATATTAAAAAAACACAAGAAATCCACTATTACAAACAGTGCAGATGAATAAGCTAATAATTTTGCATCAAATTCTCTGGGGTATTTTTTTATTTAAAATCAGAGTCCCAAATTCATTTGGCCGTACACCAGCTGCAGCTGATAATTATGCTTCTGTTGCCTTTAGAAGGGTAGGATCACCAAAACAAGACTATGGCCAGTTAAAAAAAAAAAAAAAAAAAAAAAAAAAAGATCAAGACCAAGACTTTACATACATGTTAAAAAGCCAGCTTCTTTTCCATAAATAGCCCAATACATGTGGCTTAGAAAGAAAAGGTGAGAAGTTCTTCTTGTGATCTTGAACATGTACAGTTCTGAGTGCATTTTCTGAGAGATTAATTTCCACCACATTCCAGCTGATACCACATCTTCAGAATTCTTCCTGGCTGATAAGCTCATTCCTCTGTAGACCAGCCAAAGACAACACAGTCATTTTTCTTGGTTTCTCTAGAAAGTATAATCTCTTCTTGAAAACTAAGGTTCCTATAGTTGCTACTTAATCAACATGGATTCTTTCCATTCACTGGGGAACAGTCCTTACAAAATTAAATCTAATTTTTTAATATTAGCAAAACATATTAATGCATCTGACAAGCACACACAAGCTTGATTGCTGCTTCATCTCTCCAGCACTATGTGAAATTTAAGAACAGTGTTCCTGCAGGAGATGGCCATTTTAAAAAAGAATGCAGACCAAAGAGAAGTTCTTTTAGGATATTGACAGCACTGTTCAGAGCAAAAGCATTATATTAAGTTTCCTTTCCTCACTCCTGTTTATTCAAATGCACTATGTTTATAACAGAACAAAAGACCAGCCGTGAGGAGTCTGTTAACTCTGTATATGTACATGATGACCACATTGTGACCATTTCTTTTAGCAAGCAGTGCCATTTGAAAGAGAAATTAACAACAACAACAACAAGAAGTGGTTCTAAAAATAAGACAAATACGAGGTAATCTATATCCTCATCTGCTTCACTGTTTGGTAAATAATCTGATATAACTGGAAAATAAATGCATCAAGAAGTGTTTGTTTATGTTACTACGGCTAGTAATCTCCTACTTCAGGATGTAAGCTTTTTTCCTCTTGTCTATTAGCGTCTGATTTAATTCTTTCATTGTACAGCTCCATTTCATCTTTGATTGACAGCTCTGGTTACATCAGTGTCTCACATGGTAGGCTTAATGGATGTATTTTCCATGTAAAAATAGCTAACTAGCGCTATGCGTCTGTGTTTTTTGCCAGCTAACCAAAGATGAGGCCAAATTGTTAAAAATGTTCTCTTAACACTAAACATTATGTTTTGTTCTAGCACTATTTGTCTCCTACTATCCACTAACAATAAATAAAATTGGATTGTACAATCTCTAAAGGCTATGTGACGAATCTCTCTTCTTTACAATTAGCTCATTTCTATAATTTTACAACATTGGAGTTAGTTACTTTGGTCTCAAGGAAAGATAAGTAGCACTTCAAGCTAGATGTGTACAAAACTGAGTCCAGCTGATTTGAAAAGTCAAAAGAAGTGGAAAACAGCTCATAAAGAGTAATTTGCTCACTTAAGAATACTCTAAATTAGGATACAGGTACAAGACCACAGAAATACCTCTGTCTGTACCGCTCCCTTTTGGCCAAGCTTTCCTTGTGAGTAGTTTCAATCTAATCAGTGTTCGAATGATGACATTACTACTCAATATTTTTATTTAGCCAACTCTTTTTGGAGTTAATAAATGTATGAAATAATGATTCCATTGGCAAAAGTAATGAAAGCGAGCAGTATGTGCTAACTGACAGAAAACCCGATTATTATACAGGAAAAAGGATATCTGACCTTTTCTCAGATCTGAAATTTTCTGCCTTGCAGTGTTTTCTTATTAAGAAATATTGAGGTACAAATGCAGGATACTTCACTTAGATGGGAATAATCAGTTGCAAATACTGCATTTGTAACAACTGGCTGGGTAGGTGTCCTGTAAAAGACTCCGGGCCTTAGGGTCAATTATGAGCTGAATATGAGTCGATAATGCCATCCCAAACAATCACACCGAGGGTATACATAGGAGAAGATAGGCAGAAAGACTGTACGTGAAGCAATCTTATTGCTTTAGCTTGTGTAATAAAACCTCTACTAAGATTTCACCTCCAATTCTGGAGACTTCACTTCAAGAAAGATGCTGAGCAACTGGACTCCAATGGAGAGCTATCAGAATGATTAAAGGTCCTGAGAAGATGGTCCACAAAGGAAAATGGAAGAAAAAAGGGCTGTATAGCCTAGAAGTCGGCTGAGAAAGAGGAAGAAAAACCTCCTTTTTGTAGGAATGAATAATCATACATTAAGAATAAGATTCTACTGGTAAGGTTAGATAATCACTATAGTAGATTTGTTGGAGAGATTGTAGCATTTATAACAATAAACTGGGCAAAAATTTGTCTTGGACATGGAAAAAGCAGACTGTTTCATCACCTGGAGAGGTAAGGTAGGTGACTTTCTGGCATCCGGATCTATTTTTTCTGTCATGAATAAGACACCATTTCAAGGAGGAAGGGGAAAACTTAATCCTTATGAATGTAAATTGTTGACTGATAAATAGCACCACCAGGTACTTGTATACTTCTTTAATTAAAGAACGTCACAGCTTTTTACAAATACTAATAAAAGGAGCATCACAATATCATGTGGTAGATATAAATCCACCCATTGCACAGATGAATGAACCTAATGCAAAGTGATTACATGACGTTTCTCTAGGGACCCTTTTCCTCATTTTCATTTGTGTTTGCCCTTCTCATGCGTCAACTCAAGATTCATTTTGTTGATTTTATTTAAATGGAAATCCCTATTAGTGTACATGTTGTATAAATACATATGATCCTAAGTATGCTGCATACAGTCCATATGGTTCCTATGTACAGTCTCAGTGATCAGATCATACCCAGACTAAACAAAAGGTTCTTTAACCAGTCTATCCTAAGAGAAAAATAGGCAAATGTTAATGAGATTTCTTATGCATCCTCCAAACTTCTTTCTATAATCCATATAAGAGTTTAAATATTTATGAATGCATTAAGCTAAACAAATCTCCTCCGTATATTTTGATCTATCTTTGCAAATACTCTATTTGTCTCACTTAAATAGCAACTCTATGATCTAAAGTTTGATTTACACTTAGAATTCTGAAGTTAGATACCAAGATAAACATTTACTGGCATCTTCTATGGTTGTCACAATAGGTCTTCATGGCCCATGCGAGATTTCTGTCTGTGAAGTGTTTTTATTGACTTTATTTTAGCTAACGTACTTTTTACTTAGCAAAAATAAAACCGAACAAGATACCATTTTTAGCCCCAGATGAGTAAGTTTCCTGAAAACCAGAAACTGTTTTCTTTGAAACATCAACAAAAATCTTTCAACAGATATCTTCAAGGTATATGGTAGAGTTCAATGCATGATATCTTTTATCATTTCAGTGATGCTCAACTGGAAAGAGTTTACCTGTGACCTTTTTTCACTCTAAAATTTACAGCATTTGATATTCAATACTGTAGATTAAATCTCAGTTGTTCTCTTGCAGTAACAATAAAATCCTCTTAAAACTACTTTCCTGTTATTAAAATGTCCATTGTTTACAAACATACAGCATGATTACCTCTTACTAGGCTCCTAAATGGTAAAATCATTTTGTAATATTGTTACAAATTATCTATTTTATTAGAACAATTCCCACGAAACAAAGACTTCATCTAAACAGCAAAGAAATTCAACAATTTACAGTAATACCAAGGGAAAAAAAACCAGTATTTTCCCACTAAAGAAGATACGTATCGAGAAAAATTGTACAGTTATCCACTTATTATTGTGATATGACTTTATGAAGGATTCCTTGTTCCAATTACATCTGTACAATGCCACCCTTGGAAAAACAAACATCTGAACTCTGCTAACCTGTCACTTTAAACTGTTCACCTTCATAAGATCTGAAAGTAGAAATCAGTCCCTAACCTCAGGTTTTCTAATGAACTGGATTTCACAAAACTTCTTCACTTTTTAATGAGGCATCTCAGAATTCTGCCAGGTTTTCTACTCTGTGCTATTTTCCATGCTGCATTTGGAAGGCATGTCTTCCAAAACACAGCAGACTCTTGGAGGAGCAATTGCTTCTCACAGTGGCAAGGTGCAGCCCATCAACACTATTTTCTTTACTGGAAGGCCTGGCTCCTAGGTCTAAGTCCCCACTGGAACAAGCTCCCACTGAGCTGGGAAACACTGCAACTCAAGTGACAAAATCTGTCTTTTGCTGGGGCACAGGGTCCTAGATCAACATCATGCTCCTCTAAATGCTGAGCTTGAGGTAGATCAACCACAGGACTCTTCTGGCACAGGATGGCCCACACGATGCTCAGGGAGCAAGACCAGCTGCTAGGCTCTGCAATAAGATACTACCCCTTGGAGGGTTTCTGGCTCTAGCTCCTGCTGGTCTCAGCAGCTCCTGGGCACCCGAACCCTACTCCTTCAGGGAGAGGACCGCAGCTTCCCCCACTGCCTGTTGTAGGCATACGCGTGAGTGTGCGGTGGCAGGGGTTGTGGGGAGAGGGATGAGATACTGCAGCTGACTAACACATTTAACTGGCTGTAACCCCAGCTGGGCCAATGCAGAGGTGCTCCACAATCCCTTCGCTCCTTTATTTTGCGCTCAGCGATGGTGGATCCTTTTCCAGCTATTGTAGAAAACTTCCCTTTGGGCTGCTTTATCTTCGGCTTGTTAATTCTAATGGCAGAAGTTAAGTTGTGCTACCAGCCTGCAGAATAGCCCTTCCTGCTTCCCCCACATCATCCTTTAACAACACAAGGCATTTCACAGATGTTTGGAGGAGAGTGGCACTGATTCTATTTCCACCTAGATTCATTGGAAAACAATCACCCACTTTTCGTCTTACACCGTACTACCTCCAAGAGGGAAAAGGTTTGTGCCACTTTCAGCATGATTATATTTATTTTCAAAGGCATTACAGACTTCTTTGCTGCAGGTCTCTGGTCCATACAGAGTTTGCTGGGCATACAAAAAAGATTGCAAAGAACGCAGTTTTAATCTCTGTGATGCATGTGAGAGCATCACACTTGGTTAAAAAAAAAAAAAAAAAAGAAAATACTTACTCAGATTAGCTGGGAATGAAAGGAGTGGTGAGAAAGCCAAATAAACAGACAGAAAATATTCACTTATTCAGTAAATCAAGTAAATCAGAAGTGCCATTGTGCCACACATATGCAGCCATATAGTTTGTTCCAGAAAGAGTATCTTTAAGATATGCTCAGTGTTCTAATCACCAATTTTATCATTCAAAAGAAAAAGAAGATCACATCTTACTGTAAATTTCAGGGTCACAGGAGAAAGACATATCTTAATTTGCAAGACCCTTGGCATGCAGTAGCAGAAGGTAATTCATACCATCTCCAAATATATTAGGCATTTTCAAGAGATTGGGGAAGAAGGGGTTATCAGAAATTTATAAAATAAATTCTGTTACTGAATAATACTGTGGTAACACAGGAGATGGAAAACTATGACTGCAGCCTCAAGAACAATCTGCAGTCAGCATTAATTGCAAAAATGATCATAATGTTGCCATCTGTTTCAGTGGAAACCATTAACAGTTTGTGGTACTTTGAATACGTAAGCCTCTTTGTGCTCCTGGAAAGTTACAGCACCAAAACTCAATGGTTTCACAAGAGTGAGTCCAACCTTAACAGCTACAGCTCAAGGGTTATTTCTCTCCCTGCCCCCTCCCCCCCCCCCCCTTTTTTTTAAACCTTTTAAAATTCATTGCAGTTGTATAATGTATTAGGACATTAACTCTTCCAGTTGCTTCTCACTATTAAACATTCATTTACAGTTTCCATTATGACATAACAGACCTTTTTATTCCTTCCTTATGAAGTCACTGACAGTGTTTACCTTTAAGACCTCTAACTTAAGTGCTCTGAAATACTCTGTGGAAGATTGACTCTCCTTCTTACTGTGACTAAGAGGGAATAATCCGGAGAGATCAACTTTCTTACTTAGATGCCTCATATAAGTGACTAAAGTTAGGCCAAGTCACTAGCTGCAAAATAACAGTATAAGATTAAAAGATGACATAGAGAAGAGATTTACGTATTAGTGCTGCCATGCCAATAGTGGGAAATTTAGAAATCCAATTATGTACTTTACAATTCTGACAAACAACAATGCAGAGAAACAAGTCCGCTGTCTGGATCTCCAAAGTTAATATCATCTTTTCAAATTTGCATTAGGGTATTATCACACAATGGACTATAGATACACTTCATCCAAACTGCTTACCCGAAAGATGACTATGCCTTTCCAAAATGAAGAAGAAATGCAAACTAGGATGACGGAACTATTGACATTTTTTTTTTCAGGAGTGTAAGAAGTCCCATCTTCCCCCTCAACACTATTTCTGAAGACGGGGGAAAAGAGCTCTATAATTAGATGCTTAGCATCACTCCTTTCATGATATGTTGATGCTGAGATATATATTTCAAGTAGCTACAGAATGCATTTTTATCTGTTTAGTTCTGTGAAATATAAAATTTAGAACCTGAGCATAAACCATTCCTGGGTTTCATTTTGCTTGTGCTTTGGCTTAGTAGAAATGCTATTTAATCCTTTCCAAATCAGTCGCTTCCTACTCGTTCCTCCAGACATGACTAAACTGGTGTATGAACCACACTACTACGAGTTCTTCTTCTGCAAAGGCTGCTTGGAGAAAACATATTGGAAAGGAGGGCAGTAGGAACTGAGGAAAGAAGAAAATGGCATTTAAGGACTCAGGCTAGCAGAGATTTCTTGTTCTCTTAAATTGTGCATTTAAAGATTATTGTTTCCATTTAGAAAGAAAACCCTTTTGATCTGTCACTTCCTCAGAACTTTCCTGACTAGGCAGGAACTAGTTAACCATCTCCAAAAGAGTTTGAAATTCAAAGATGTGTAATAATTATGCTTGGGGGAAAAAAAAAAAAATAATAACAAACAAACACAAAACAACACACCAAACCCTAAGAATGATAATTAAGAGTACGAAGTACAAAAGGGTAATGCACTGTCCTCTTTCTCAGTAGGGAAGTTCATTAGCAGTGGAATCGTGTCATTTGCCCATCTGTTCATAATTGCATTCACCGCAGGAATTAAGCGACGGAAGTGACATCACCCGGGCTCGGCACAGGCAGCTCGGTAAATCACACGCGCCTTCAGCTCCGCATGGGCACTTGCTCCAGTTCCAGCTCAGCCTCTTCTCCAGCCTTCTCCATGGCCCGGGGAGCCCATCCGAATTAAGCCTGTTTCCCGAGCAGGGCTGGCCTGCATCAGCCCTCTTGAGAGGGGGCCAGAAATTAAAAAAAAAAAAAAAAAAAAAGAAAAGAAAAAAGGTGGCGCAGCTTCTGGGTAGGAGTAAAGCCACATTGAAGGGGGTAATTACCCTTCAACTGGTTGGAGGCATACCTCTGGTTTGTATGTCCTAAACATCGGGTGCTTAGCAGCTGCTGTAATATCAATGGGCGATTGAAACAGGCCCTCATTAGATTAGCGCTGAGCTTATTGCTTGTGCCAGTCTCATTATTATTGGTGACTAAACTGGCAGATTGTCAGGACGCCTCATGGCGAGATGAGCTTTTGCAGCTCTTTGTTTGTAGTTATTATAAACAATGAAGTGAAAGCAATCCCCTGGGCATAGTCATGTCTCAGATGTTTTTTGCAAGCAGCAATCAGCTTGCAGAAGCAGCAATGGTAAACAACTTCTTATTTTAAGAAGCGATATTAATTAAAGCACGAGGCATGGTTCTGAAAGAGAACTTGTTAATTATTTAATGTCACCTGCACTATCAAGCCCACCAGTTGGAAATTGTTTCATTTTGCCTCAGATGGGCTCTGCCTGTCATCTGAACCAGTGGAAAATAATGTGCGGTGCCAAGTGCCAAAAAAATAGGCAGCGTACAGCTGGGAGTCATATCACATTTTAATGTACAATCCAGGTTTATTACTTCTAAAGAATTCTGGATGTGAATAGTAGGCCATATTACACAGTGTGTATAAACGCTAAACTTAATTGGGAACATTACATTCCTCATAAGAATACAGAGAATATTAAGTGGGCTGCAATTGTAGTTATTCATGGTTATTGAAATTCCTGGCCATCTACTGATATCACTGCATACCAGTAGATGGTTTGGAAACTCTGCCCAGCTGTTAAATTAAACAGTGTGAATCAAGAGTTTGACATCTGCTAAAACACATACACTTTAAGGAGAAAAGAGAAGGTTTTTGACCTTTTAGCAAAGCTTCTGCTGCCATTCCTGTAGTACAAGAAAAAGCTTCCTACTTTTTTTGAAAGACCTACAGGTATGACCAGAGAAAGCGGGATATGAGCTGGAATCACTGGGTCTGAAACAATGCTCAGAGACGGGCATGGACCACCTGACTTCAGTGGAAATGTTAGCCCCACAAAGAACGACTGGGACTCATTCGGTGGCCAAGTTCAGCCCAGGCAGAAGGTCACTGGTACCATTCGAAGGTATTTCTAGCTTCAATTGAGCTAGAAAATTCCAACACATGAGGTTTTGTCATAAGATGACAACTTTCTTGATAAAAGCTGAAAAAGTGAACACAAGTTAGTAATATGAAAAAAGTGAAAAAGCACTATCTTTTTGACATCAATAAAAATTTAAGCTTCTTTCAACTGCGTAGCAATCGATGACTTGTCCAAATTGGTAGACACTGTGCTCTTGCCTCTCAGAGGATAGCATCTGATATTTATGTCCATTCCTACTACTATGTAAACAGAAATTCAGGCGAGAAAGGACCTGGCAGAACAGGCTTGCAAGACTAAGAATCATCCGCAAGCTGACTTCAAACCATTGAACTGCAATGGCAAAGCTAGTGCTTTAAGGGTCATTAATCTCTGCTGGAAAATTTGTCTGAATTGTCACCTCAGTCTTCTCAGTACACATACCTAAATTCCAGCCTGAAACAAGCATCAGTCCAAAAGACCACAGCAGTTCAGGCTTTCAACTCCTATGCAGAGGATACAAAAGTCTGATAAAATGTTCCCAAAATTATATAAAAACAACTAATATTCTGAGAATATTTTCCACAGCAGAGTCAAACTAAACAGAACAGTAGGAGAAAAATAGGCAAGCATAACAAAGTTACAGGCATCAATAGCTGCAGTAAAGAGAAAAGGAAATTAGGGAGTAAGCATGCAAGAGAGGACAAGAACATTGATTCGCTACTTGCTAATTTGAAAAGCAGGATCGTATTTCTTTTCCTGTATACACTGTGCAAGAAAAACCTTGGAGCCCTGAGGACACAGTCTTAACCAAAGGGTCTGCAATATTAATGAATTGCATTTCTGATAAACTGTAAGATCCATCAAAGACTGAGAAGAATACAAAGCTTACCAGAGAGGTTAATTAATTATCTGATAGGTAGAGATAAGACAACAGGAGATCCATATCCCAAGTCGATCCAACCCAAAAGTTGACAGGGCGTATCAGGAAGGATGTTAGCCCCAGGAAAGAGTATCTATCGAGGACAAGCAATCAACGTAGTTAGGTCTGGCAGTCACTCAGAGCTAACGGTGAAGTAAACATGCTTAAAACGAAGCACCAAGGAATTTAAAAGTAGTATTTCAAATCATGAAAGTGTCTGTGGGCTGTTTGTTCCTTTAAGAAACATTTATGATTTGTGAGAACAAAATGTCGCTGTAAGTTACAATTCTATTATCACCTTGCAACACACTAAATTGATTACACAATAATGTTTCTATTTTTTCCCCACTCTCTCAACCATACTCAAAGGTGTCTTAACAGTCAATATACCAGCAACAGCAGCAGCCACAGCTTGCTGCTGCTAGACAACATTTTTGAATGGGATTAATTTCACCTTCAGTGGAAAAAAAGAGGGTGATGCATCCACTACTGAGAGCATTTTTCTGCCAGGGTTAAGGGTATGGAAAGGTTGGCAACCTTGGTTCAGGCGCATTTCCTTTTTTTCAAGGGAAAAGAGCTAGGGTCAGTAGGAAGCGGGTTGTATAAGACCTTTTTTCCATGTGTCCACTTCAATATTAACATGAATTCCAATTTGAGCATTGGCCAGCATGAGCTAAAAAAAATAATCAATTTTGATCTTATACAGGACAGCCAACTGATAGCTCCTTACTATTTTAATCAGTCATGAACCAACCCATGCTCTGTGAAAAAAACTTAAATTTGCTCAAAGACAGTCAGAATGGGTCATGAAACCAATTTTTACTTCAGAAGCGGAAGTTATGTTTCCTACAGTTTAAAACCAAAGGAGATTCAACCATTGAAAAAATATGTTCACAAGGGAAGTCCATTCTTTATTTGCACAAAGACCCCACATTTCAAACACGATTTGGTAAAATAGTGTTTGTTAGCAGTTTAAGTTTTCATTTAGGAAAGCTTTTTTTTATCATTCGTAAACAGTGAAAAGGCCTAGAATTAAAAAAAAAAAAAAAATCAAAACCCAATTGGAACCATAAAATGAGCATGGTGCATTCAGCAATTGAGGAAAAAATAGATTATTTTTTCTGCTTCGGTACCATAACTTTAGCAAATAGGGATTAACAGAGTTAACCTAACAGGGTTAGGAGGCATTTGATTTATAATTTGGGGTGAACAGAGGAGAGAGAAGAATCTGAAATTAATATTTTGAGTTTCCATGAACAATTTCTATTTTTTTACCAAAAAAAAAAAAATATTCTTGGAGGTTTTTGTGTGTCTGGAATGTTTTCTACCAGTGAAATATACTGTACCTGAAGTTCTATTTGAGGAATACGTGAATTGCACTATGCATCTCAAAGGATGCCTCAAGATTTTGGACTTTTGCTGGCATCTACCTTCTGTACTTCTGCTGGTATTTACCCCAAATGGACCTTCCTTTGCATTGCAAAGATGGACAGTTGGCATG
This sequence comes from Vanellus vanellus, assembly GCF_965231255.1. NCBI lineage: Eukaryota > Metazoa > Chordata > Aves > Charadriiformes > Charadriidae > Vanellus > Vanellus vanellus. The sequence continues at coordinate 62,898,488 of NC_138907.1, forward strand.
CAGTACCCAGCCATGTACACACATGCTAGCTGCTGAGGTATTTCTAAGATAATCTGACGGCTTCCTTAGGTAAAAAAAAAAAAGGTAACTCTCCAGACATGGAACCAGTAGGGATACTTACATAATATTCTGCTTACAGCTCCAAATTGTCTTAGCACAGCCCTAAAATGCAGAATAGTTCTTGTACTGACTTGCTTCCACAATATTCAAGAGACTTCTAGACTTATAGTACTACTTCTGCTATAAGAGAGCATACATTTTCTTTCTTCATGTTACTGGATAATAGCAATAACACTACGAATGTTTCCCATTTCAAAGGAAAAGAAATTCTGACAATATTTTTGTTATTACAACTGGTCAATTAGTCAGCAGCATAGGAATGCATCTGTTATTTTGTTACTTACACATCTTCAAAGTTGAAAAAAATTAATGAACAAATACTTGGCAACTTGGGCAAAAACCATATCAGCTTTCCTTTTGCAGCGAGAAAAAATAATCTATAAATGTCAATGTATTGAACAGGAAACAAAAGCAATAAAACCAGAAATGTTATAAAAGTTCCTAAGATTGCTAAAGTAAGTATGAAATACAATAGCAACCATCCACTGTCTATACTATCATATGCTTTTCCACAGTATATATATTTTCCACATTATTTCTCCAAAGGACTTCACGTTTTTCAAAAGAACAATAATTATTATCTGTATTTAAGACCATTAATTTAAAAGTGATTAAAAATGGCAAAAGTTTCACCACCGAGATTTCACAAAGTAGGCTTTCTACTCTATTTTTTTCTACAAAAGTAGAAAAAAACAATCATTTGGCATTGAATCTCTGCTTTTCTGCATCCTTTCAGGAGTCTAACATGTCTGTCATCTCACCATAGGAACAGACCTGAAGTTCGAAAGATTTAGGGACATTTTATTGATACTGCTTTGTACTAAGCTTCCTTGATCATCAATAATCAGGATCATGCTTGTGTTCTCAGTTTGTTTTTGGTTTTTGTTTTGTCCCCAGCTGTGGCTCTAGGTGGTTGCAGATCACCCCTGGGTTTTGTTTCACATCTGCCAGCAGTGTGGAGATGCCCTGAAGATTCTCCCGTTGTGTTTTTTTTTTTCACTTTTCACTTCTCGTTATTTTTGCTCCTGTTACATCTTTTATACAAGAATTTTCCACCTTCACTGGCACCATGGTTACTTCAGGAGGAAGGTTCCAGATTTTTAAAGGGGATTTAGAGATCTCAGTACATAGCTGACATAGGAAATAAGGTCTGGTAACCCAGGCACTGAAGTTTTCAGTTCTTGCTTCCAATGTGAATGTGAAAGTAAAATTCAGTGGAAATTCACTGGAAATTTCACTGGGTGTGAAATAGTCACTCTGCTAGTTAAACGCTACTGTAGCAGCTAAAGCAATATCCAATCATGAGCTGCAATCTCTACCATAACTGCTTTGAAGTCTGCTGGGATTCATACCCTTCGAACATGATAGTAACCAAACCAGAATGCCACTTTTTGTTTATGCTATTGGTAAGAGACTCTTCTACTTTTGTGACATTCTAGCCTTGCATGACAGCTGGCCTGCTTTTCACATAGTTCCTAACTTTCTTATCTTGGACAAGACAATGATACCTGAGACAACATGTATATGCTCTTTAGGTCATGTGCTCTTTGCCTGTTAATATGTGCATGCTGTATATCTCCAGCTTCCATATGACTGCCCACAACATTTTTCAGAACTGATTTGAGCTCTGATGGCCCACAGAGATCTTCTGTGGTCAATGCTCCACGGGGAAATGAGTCTTGCCTTTTGAAATCGCTTTCTCATTTGTTTTTAACTGTGCTGAGACCTGCTCACTTGTAACTCCTAGAAGTGGATAGCTAGTTCTTCTGCAGCATTGAGTAGTCTGTTTACACGTATTTCCTCAGCTGCTTCTGCTCTCCATTATTTTTTTGCTGAACGGAGGCTGTATGAGACAGCCTGTACAAGAAGCATAATTTAGTCCTTAACCTCATCAATCTTTGCTCTAAATTTCCATGCTCAGAAGGATAATGGAAAGGAGAGTTGCAATGGTTAAACATTGCCAGGTGACTTCATCTCTGTTTGTTTCACCTTTTCCTCGTCTCTGTTTCTTCAGTGCTGGCTCTGCTTTCCTCTTGTTTGGCAGTCAATTGTCTGAACTGTCCTGAAGTGTACTGCAGCTCAGTCTGAAGATAGCGCGCTTTCAGTTTCCGGATCACATTCATTGCTAAATTGTCTTCTCAGAAATAAAAGTAGCACTTGATTGTGACTATTCTGTTATTAAAATGAACAGACCTGACTCAGTCTCTGCTGTAAGTTCACCATGATTTTTGCACACTTACCACTTGCGTATAGAGTCCACAATCCTCTAATAGTACTTTCAGCACTTGCTTCTTGCAACCTGACTTAGCCCAGAGCATCAGCTGTTTCTTGGAACACAGTGACCAAGCCTTGACTCATGTATTGCCGGACTGTATTGGACCTCTTTTTTTGGAAACTGAAAGGGACTGTGGCATGCTGATAGACTCTTTTTCCAGTTCTTAGAAAACACCAGTGTTGCACTCTGAAAGGTGTGCTCTACTAAGTGTATCTGCTTTCAGCCTAGTCTTATCAGAAAATTTGTTCTCTTTTTCAAGTCACAGTACTAGACTGTCGGTATATTTTGGAGATGAACACAAGTGGCTTCTTCCAACAAGACTTTTTCAGCAAGTTCTTTGTACTCGTTGAACTTCATATGTGTCTTGTACTCAAAGGTGCAGGTTGCATTCTCACATTGTTCCACTCCCAGATCAAACCCAACACCTTTTCTAGCTAAGCTTATATCATTTCCTTTTCTGTTAAGGCTGTATACCCAATGAGATGCTGGATTTACAGCATTACTTTTTCTGGGTTTCCTTCTGAAACATTGCAGCCTGGTTGTAGCTCAACTGTTCCCTGTAGGTGCTCCTTATTCTTTACTCCTTCCAATGGCCGCTCCTGAATCGATGACCAGTGCTCTGACACATCTTGTGTGTTGCCTGTCTCAGGGTTTAGTTAAGGATGAGTAGCAGACAATATTTACTTTTTCATTAGAGTTGTATGTCCTACAAGAGGCCTTCTTAATTTTAGCATAGTGTTGCAAACTTTCATAAAGGTTTTTTTTTTATAAATAGGTAGACTAATCCCACAGTCACCAAAAACCTAGTGATTAGGGGACTTTTCTAAGAAAATCTAGGTTCAAACCTGTGTTCTACTTAAATTACTACTACTCTGCTACTCTGCTTAAACTACTACTACTTCTGCTCTCCAGCTGGACATTTATCACTGCCCTACATACACCTTTCACCCCAGCCTGCTCCAAGAGGTTTGGCTGCAGGTCCCTGGCCACCTCAAAAACAGTGCTATGGGTGACCTCAGCAACAACTGCTGGTCTCAGGGACAGCTGCTGCAAAGAAACCAAGAATAAACCTCAGCAATTATAGAATCGTAGAATTATCTAGGCTGGAAGGCACCTTTAAAATCATCAAGTTCAACCATCAGCCTAACACTACCAAAACCACCACTAAAACATGTCCCTCAGCACCATGCCTCCCTGTCTTTTAAATATCTCCAGGGATGGTGACTCAACCACTTCCTTGGGCAGCCTGTTTCAGTGCTTAACAACCCTTTCTGTGAAGACTTTTTCCTAATGTCCAATCTAAACCTACACTTCTGTAGCTTGAGGCCATTTCCTCTTGTCCTTTTGCTTGTTACTAGTGAGAACAGGTCAACCCCCACCTCTCTACAACCTCCTTTCTGGTAGCTGTAGAGTGTAATAAGGTCTCCCCTCAGCCTCCTTTTCAACGGGCTAAACAACCCCAGTTGCCTCAGCTACTCCTCATGAGACTTGTTCTCCAATGCCTGACTTCCCTTTCTCTTGGGAGCTGCTTTTAAGCTAAAGTTTTTGCCCTTGGCCTGCACCTGAGCTATCAGTTGCGGATCAGTGAGGGATGGCTTCTACCTAAGGTTGGGGTTCTGGAAGTCCCACATGAGAGCAAAGCAGGTAGAAGCTCGTCCTGACCAGCAACAGCCCCATCTCACCATATGAGAGCCAGCAGAGCCTGGCAGACCTGATTAAAACTCCTGTTTCAAAGAAAAGCTTGGATTGCAATGAACTGGCATTTTCTAAGAAAAAAAATGTTTCAGTTTTGACAGCTTCATTTTCTCTGTATTCCACCTCACGGTCTAGACCCAAACACTTATCTAGGAATTTCAACAAATATGGCTAAACTTTGCATTCTTGGTCCTGGACTGACTCTTACTTGGCAGTAGTCAGATTCTACTACAGAAGAAATAAAGATTTCCACTCAGTAAAGTTAGGCAACAGCGGTCAGAGACTCTGGAGCACGGGTAGTTTTTTCATCAGCCCTCCTGGTCAAAGGGAGAGGGGTTGACAGGGCCAGGTGAATCTGGCAAACCAATAGCTGGCTACAGGAACTGGTGCCACAGCCAGGGGTTTGGCTTCTTAGATCATGGGACTCATTTTGAGAAACCTGTTCTATTGGGGCCAGAGGTGGTCCACCAGTCAGAAAAAGGGGAAGAATCTCTCTGGTTGGAGGCTTGCCAACCTTGTGAAGAGGGCTTTAAACTAGAGTTGCCAGGGGAGGGGAACTGGAATCCGTGCCGCTTCTACCAATACAATGTTGATACCAGTAATAGAGGCGGACAAGCTGGAGACGGGTTGCAAGTGAACAGGAGAGCAGTGTGAGTGCAGCTTAAAGGAAAAAAAGCCACTCCAGCCAGGGAGCTAGATTCTACTCTGCTAACACTTTGCTTTTACAGCTTATGTTTCAGTGCCAGTCTTCTAAATGGCTAGTTGTTTCAATCCTACATTCAAATTTACACAAATTCTTGTGTCAGCTGAAAGCTTTTCTTGTCCTTTCCAAGATGTGCTGATTTCAAAACGTGGGGGTTTGTGTGGGTTACTAGGGGAATTTTTGGCATAATCTCCCCTGGGACAAATAGGTGGGACTGTCTCCTTGTCATAAGTCCTTACTTGATTACAATACAGTATAGGGCCTGCAGTTCATGTTCTCCTTCTTCTGTCATGCATTAGTCTTAAAGGTTTATATTTCACTCCTAATTGTTGTACTTTAAACTCTAAAGACAATCTATTGCTTTTTAAAACTCTTGACAGTCTGTATCCTCCCCTAATATCTAGACTCAGATTTTTGTTGTAAAACATCAGCACTTGTTGAATATTTTACCAATCTAAAAAGGTTATTAGTATTGCTAGTATTACAACTTTCTCCACAACCCAGCTCAAATAAAATATTTCAACTATGTATATGAAACTACTGCGGAGTTGTAAATATGACCAATGAAAAGCTGTCAGCCTCTTAAATACAAGTGTATTCAGAGTCTATCACTTCAGCTTATGGAAGATTTTATTCTTCAATACAGACATAAAATCTTCATGTGTAAGGCAGCTAAAGCATTATCACAAAAAATATGTCATTTTCTAGTTCACATATACTACTGTTAGTAACTTTCATTCTGAGATCTTAGGGTGGACTTTCGTCCTTAAGTCTGAACAGGTTCTCTGTTCTTGCTAAATGGAAGCATTTTCCTGAGGTTAAACAAATCCATTTATATGTTTAAAACGTCCTTCTGGTTACATTTCTGAAAATGAAAAGGAATATTTTTTTCACATCCGCAAGATATAGGTTAGTGGTAGATTAGTCAGTTCAATAACATAAACAACTGTTTTGTCTTCTATTTCTCATCTTAAAATCAGATTTTTTTAATAATAAAAAAATCCTTCTCTAAATCAAAGTAATCAAAATAGATTTATCAGCTGGTACAGTGTTTCTGGTGTCATTATCTGTCCTACCTTTTCATTGACCATTTATAAACTAAAATGAAATCTTTGCCTCCATTTTTTCAGGCTTACAGTCCATGCTGAGATCTGAAATCCTTCTATTGTCCTAGAAACTAAATCCTAACATGCATCCACTTGCACTGCTTCTACACCCAGTCACACTTCTCTGTTAATCATTCTCTTGTTTTCTGATGTTATTCTTGCCAGACTGCCCGTTACCACCGTATTTTATTTAATATGCTGCGTAAGTAACATGGAAAGACTCCAGGAAGTAGAATAATGGTAGAAAGGAGAGTGTAAACTCACCAACATAAGCATTGCAGCTGTCACTAGTTTTCCATTTTTAAGCATAGAGACTGATTCATTTGTTCTTCTTCCAAACATTTAATGTATAATTTTTCCATGTTTTTTCAGGTGTGAAGCCCTTCCCTGAGAAGCTAATTAATAAAAAAAAAAAAAGGAGGGGGGAGGGGGAAATACTGGAAAAATGTATTCTGTATGTTGTGTCATAATATCCTGCATAAACACATGCCAATTCCCTTAGGAAAAGGTGTACAGTAAGTGGGAGTGAGGGGAAAATGGAAGAAGAAGAAAAAGAAGGATTCTGGAAACAAATGTTTCAATAAAATATGCACCTGCTATTACTTCCAGGAGACAGTACTAATCCTAAAGTGTCTCCAAATTTCCAGCATTATTTGGTTCAGCTTTTGCTTAATGGATCATTGTGTGAACCATCACTTTTTTATTTTTTTTTTTTGGTCACTTAGGGAACAATTAAAGCTAAGTTATAATGGAATGAAGTGCTAGGTCATGAGACTAATGAATATGATGGTGACATAACTTATTTACTGAGGATTCACGACGTACCACTCTGCTAATACATAACAATAATGCCTTCATTAGGAAACATCAGTTCTATAAATATACAGCACTTCACAATATTAACACTTCCATCTTGTGAGAGGAGAATAAGTAATTTGTATTATATTGTATGTACAGGTTTATCAACTGTAATTCACAGTGTTTTGTCTTTCCTCCTTCAGAGTATTATACACAATGGCTCCTATCTCTGGCTGAGGATCACGATTAAGATACAGAAGCAGCAAATAAGAAGTTACACTTGCTTTTTCCAGTGCTGATTTTGACATTAGATGTTTCTTAAAACAGCCTTTAAGTTGTGAAAATTCTACACTAGTGTCATCTGTAATATTATTTAAAAAAAAAAAAAGCAATACAAAATACCCCTCACAATTTCCCAAGAAAACACTACTGTGTAGTGTTTCAGAGGTGCTTTTAATGTTACTGACTGTGTTTGCTTTCTAATAATTTGATGTTGTCAATAAGAAAAAAAATGTTAAGTGTATTCACACACATGTTTTCAGGACATAAACTGATCACCAGCTGGAATCAGGAAAAAATTTATCCCTATAGTATATTATTGTAAAATTAGGTTCATAACATATAGGCTATATTATCTCTTCCAAAGTTTTTGGCATTGACCTCTGGTAGAGATAGTGTCAACTGGATGTACCCGCTGGCCTCTTCTGCTGTAGGAGTTGCTGTGAGTTATGGGATGCAAAAGTATCATCTCTAGCAAAATGACCATCACCCTGCCCTCTAATGCCGGTTTGCTAATGGTGCAGGACCCATTGGCCAAGTGTTCCTCTTGTACATTCCCAGTGTTATTTCCACCAGTTCAGAGAAAATACAACAATATTCATCTGGTCACCTATCATGCTTCTCGACCTGTAGTTGCTATCAGATAAACTTAAAGGATGTGGGTGTCCAACTTTATGTTTTCCATTTTGGCATATTTTTTACATTTTAAGAAATTAGTAGGCTAAGCATATAAATGAATGGGGAAGGAGGGGTGGAGTTGATAGGACACAGGTGTCTTACATAAATGCATCGGTTTATAGAAGAGATCTCAAAACACACTATTGCATTCAGATTAAGATCAATATTTGGAGTACAGAACTCCTCTTACAAGAAAGAATCAAAGACGTTCTGCAGCTTGCCTGCGTTTGCATTCACAAAGGATTTTCTAACACTTAAGCTGTGGTTCAGAGTCTCTATTTACTCACAAACTGAACTTGTAATGCAGAAGATTCAGAAATAGTTTGCGAAGTTTGGCAATTTCTATATGAAGTAAAAAAAAAAAAAATAATGCTGTTTAGATCAGTATGGAACTCTCAGAAGCTTGCTATGTAATAAGTACAGAAATTTTCAAACTAACATCTGTATAGTAGGGGTATGCTTGCAGGCTGAGATACACTGCCATGTAAAAACCTCCAAGCAATTTCTAGGAGAAATAAAGGACTACTACAGTGCCACTCTGCAAGGGCTAATTAACCTGGGCTATGCTATACTGATATCCAAACTACCGTCTTTGCATCTTGCCTGTCATCTAGAAACAACATGAGGAAAATGGACTGGAACCATAATAAAAAAGCGTTTTGACACAGGTGGTGTTCCTTATGTCAGAAGATAGGCTATTGCCATTTGGAAGATAACATTGTTCTGTATATGGGATTAATATTGCAACGCTTTTTTTGTGTGTGTACAAGTTTAAACAGGTTTAAATATCTGTTGAGGAAGCTTTGCTATCACTGTTTTGTTGGGAATTTTTGTCTTCTGTCTTTTTTATGCGGAGTGGGTTACAAAGAAAAGGTTATTGCTCTGCTCTGAGGGTTTCAGAAATTCCATCCTTATGTGCTCTATCTGGGAGAAGCTTTAATTACCTCTGTTCTTGAACGTCCTATGTATTGTCTTATTCAGACTTCCCTTGAAACCGTAGCACTGGCTGCCCCAGGTAGTTTATACTTCAGAATAAGGGATACTTTCATTTTCACTGCTGCAGAGGAGCACAATGTGAATTTTTAATGGGACCTATTCACCGTCTCCCTTTTCTTACTTGGGCATAGCACCAGTTTCAGGGAAAGAAGAGAAGGTGACAGGAGTAAAAACAAATTCAGAAGAAAAATAGAGCAGCCATCAATCAACTAATATCTGTAGCTATCTCCTAAGGGTAAAGCTGGTGTGGTTCTGTTATATCTCATTTCGGCAAGGGCTGGCATAAAAAGGGGCTAAAAAGAGCCTAGAAGACATGAGAGAGAGGGGGGGGGGGAGAGGTAGAGAGAGAGATTTAATCAGACTGACTGACAAAGTTAATATATATTCTCTATGAAAGAGGAGTCTCCAGGGTCATGGTTTCAGTGTTGAACAAGAACTCCAGAAAGTTTAGAGAGCTGGATTGAGTCAGAATTGATTTTTCTCTGTTTACTACATTCCCCAGGTGAAAAGTTAATGAACCAAGGCTAAAGCATAAAAAAGGGATAGGTTACTTGGAGGGCTGTGATAAAAATATCATCCAGGTAGATCAGGGATGAACTTTCATGCTTCAGAGCAGGCATCTCACTAACCACAAAACGGAGGAAGGAAAAATGTACTGACAAAGCAGAGCATGCTCTGTGATGATATGCTGTTCCAACCGGAAAATACATGGTCATCTGAACAGTATAAGCGCATACAGATACCTCTTTACCTGTAGATAAGCAGGTATGTGACTGCAGCCTTTTGACAGGTCCATGAAGCCTGAGGTAAAGGATTTAGTATCGGAACTACAGTTTCTAGGAAGAAATGCCAGAATTCAGAAGCTCAGGCTGTTAATTAGGACTGAAAGTGAGAGATTCAGGGCTCCGAGGCTCACTAGCCCTGTTAAATCTACTTAACAGTACGATACAATGCTTTCCTCCCATCGCTGCTTCTTCTCACTCACCCCGACAGAGACACCACATGAAAAGACACGTGTTCATTTGGTCCCAGCATTTCGTATTTGCTCTTCTCGATACCAAGCAGGGAGTAAGGCTTGGCCCCTGCTTTGCATCCTATTTATGGAGCCCTTTCTTGTTCTTTTTCCAAGAAAGAAAATGGAACAAAAACAGCTGAGTCCTTTTACTCTCCTACACTTTCATCACAAAAGGTCCAGAGAAACATTTTATCTCAGACTTTTTTGGATCCAGAAAGAGTGAAGAAATCAGTGCTCTTTGATCAAACATGAAAGGGGTCATTTTGGATCCTGGATATAAGCACTGAAAAAGTTGCTGACAAGGTATGGCAAAGATTTTTCCAAGTTTCATTTTTCTTCTTCAGATTTGTACTAGGTATCGATGAACACTTTGTTGGAAAATTTTTTCGTAAGCAGAGTCAAAACTAGAGAACATGAACACCACAAGCTCTGCACCAGCTTGTGTTGAATTATACTAGTGCATTGAGTAATTAAAAAGAGACACAAGATCTATAGCATGGTAGTTGAGACACTCATGTGTGATATCAAACTCGGTATACCTTACCCACAGAGTACTGACATTTTAGTGTAGAGTATTGAGATTTCAGTGTGGTTTTGACCATGGTCTGTCTGTCTGTCTCTCACATTCTTCCAAAAATCTTCAGCAGATTCACTTCCCCACTTGGGCTAAGCTGAAAACTATTTCTTCTCCTCAAAATCTCAAAATCATGCTTTGGATTAGGAAGTTGTTTGCCTTTGACTATTAGATTCCCTTTGAATTTAGAATAAAGTGCAGTGCTAACATTTTTACCTCGAACAATGAAAGGAGAGAGAGGGTAATTAAAGTAAATCTTAGGTATTTCTTCTATTTCCTGTGGTATTCATATTCCTTTGACTTGTGGCTGGCTAGTGTAATCCACTTACGCTTTAGGATACACAGACAAATTTCAGGGATTGATTACAAGAAAAATGATGAAGCTTCTCAGAATAAGCTAGAAGAACAAGAAGAAGCAACAGGACTCTAATGCTAACATCTGTGACTGTATGAAATACATCAATGGTCACCAATGTGAACCTATTAACAGTATTTTCTTAAAACAAGAAGACAAGCAGGCAAGAGACTGAAGTCAGTCAAGCAGAAGTTCTGTATTGAAGGTGGACAGAGGAGTTAAGAGATAGTGGTTCCTTTAATATATTTCTTTTGTTAAAAAAGATATTCTTTTCTTCTTTATAATCTCATAGGACATATTCAGGGAACCACCTGAAAGCTGGTGAAGCATGAAGCAGCTAATGCTATTTGGCACCTTTGGATTTAGTCAACAGGAGGGTAGGAATTTTGAGCACCATAGTTTGGCAATTAGAAGCCAATGTAGGAATTCAGAAGTACAATGGAAGATGTCATCAAATGTTAAATCTTCCAGTGCTCTTAGCTCTCAGATTACAGAGCAATGGCAAACGCAGTCAGCTAGAGCCATCCACATAATTCATGGTTTCATGGCCTTTGACGGAGAGCAGACAAAAGCTAGACCCACAGAAACCATTCTGCCCTCAAAGATGACTCCACAAGTCTCCCATCCATGTCTCTCATTGCTTTTTTTTTTATTATTTTTTTCACGTCAGTAAAAGTGACTTCGGCAAAATGACTCACAAAGTCTTACAATGGAAACCTCACCTGCCAATAGATACTTCTATCCATGCAAAAGACATGCAATACACAGGATACTCACAGGATGCTGGCCTTTTTTAAACTAACCAACCGCAATTTTTTAAAATAAATTTTAAGTCTATTGTGACAGTTTGCTTTATGATGTCATGCCTGGGCAATTACAGAGCCATAATTGCATACCTATGACTCATTGCAAACCAATCAGTGCAGTCAGTTTCCTAATGCTATTTTCTACTATAACATTGTTATTGTAAAGGCAGGAATTCTTTAATCATCAAATTGAATGTCTGCCAAGAGCTCATTTTATTGACCATTAAACATGCTTCTGTTTAGAAGAAACGTTACAACATCACTGTTTCCAATAGCGGATTTGTTCTGCAGTGGTTTTTCATAGGACAATCTGCAACCAAATGATAGGTCAAAAAAAAAATGTTTATCATCTGCAAATGTACAGGACATTCATAAATGAAGCTTCTAATCCAAACAGTATTAAAGTCTCTAGTAAAGCTTACTGTCTTTTAAAAGTATTGTATCAGACCCCATGCAAGGAAAAAACAATATGCATATTTTCATTGACAAACTCTATAATTTCTCAAAGATGACTGTTCCAACAAGTAAAACTAATATCTGCACCTGAACACCACTGCTGCATGTCTTTTGATGTTTGGCACCTCTTGGCAATTCAAATGTAATTTTCAGTAAGGACACAGTTTCAGAAAATTAAATGGAAACTGGTAAATCCACTGCTGGATTGTGGGAACATATTCTAATGAAAAATTTTAAGTTTCCTCTCACTGTCAAAGGGTTCCATGGGCGGCACAGCATGATGTTGCTTTATTCAGAGAATAATTTTCCACCTGCTGGAAAGAAGCATCTTGTTGGCAGATACTTCAATGATCTGAAAACTGAGATGAAATAAAAATATATACATAGCCATACTGATTTTAGTGACAGAACAGAGGGTTGGTTCCCAATTTTTGGAAAATCTATACAAAACCTTATGCCAGAACCTAAATATTTCTACAACTGCAATTTCTGAGAACACTTGTAGCCCAATTCAGGAAAATATTACTCTATTTACAAAAATAAATTCTCTTTGGACAGTAAGACCATGAAAAAACCATGCAATTATGTTACCTTTTATCTTTAAACGCACAGCAAGTCTCGAGTCTACAGGAATAATCTCACTGTATTGACCTGCCAGTACCAACTAACGATTTCCTACTGTTTTCTCTTTTTCTTATTCAGTTTACCAAGAAAAGTGTGCAGAGAGTAAAATTAAAATAAAGTCTTTTTCTAAGGCGGTAAAAAAATTGAATACTCCTTTGCAGCTCCATAAACATCAGTAGAATCATTATGATATTTGTCACTAAATAACCAATTCAATCAATGATAAAGAAAGGGGAAACAGTGCAGTCTAGTAATGTACTTAAAAAAAGGATGTGCTTATACAACAAAATAAATCTGATTATGTGAGTCTGTAAATAAGCAGAGGCTTTGTTCTCTACCAGTTAGCAAACTGAGATATCCTTTTAACTGGCGTGAAAAGTAAAATAGGTATTATGAGCAATAAGGAAACACAAGAGGTAGCAACAAAAAAGAAAACAACATTAACATGCTGTAAAAGAAGGGAAAGAAAGGAGTAGGAAATGCCAAAAGAAGAGTGTGTCTGTGGCATAGATGCAGTGGTAAATGCACCCACATTTTAGCACAGGCATGTCACATGATGACCAACTGAGAAAAAAGTCCAGAATTTTCCAGCGAGTAAATCAGTCTTTTTGAATGCACATATCAAGAGGCAAACCAATTTGGTCTCTTCATGTTGCAGGTTAGGTGCTACCAGGTAAAATAACTAGTATTTATGGACCAAAAATTCAGTGCTGGAGTCACCAAATGATGCTGAGTTTTTTTATTTGGTTGCTCTTCAGTGAAGGCAGCAGGACATAGGCACCTCCATGGAACAGTCCCTGGTGCTTTAGATCACTTTTATTTTTCATTTCCCCTATCCAGGAAAGCATAAAGGGAATAATGCTTTGGATCTCAGTGGATAAACCACTACTGTCTTCACAACCATCTTGAGGTGGTCCTCAAAGCCAAAATCAATGTCTGTTTAGAAATGAACCCAAAAGGATTCAGCTCTCCTATCTGAGCATAGCCAGTACCTTACTAGCCCAGTGCTTTGCATCCTAGCAGATAACCGTCAGTAGACTGCCCGATTGCAGATGAAGAGCTTGGTCTTTGCTATTAGTCATAGGCCATGCTAGGTTACCCAGTGCATTTAAAGAAGCCATTCATGCCAGATCAATTGGATTTTGATATATGACATCCAACTTCCTGTAATTTCCCCCTTGTGAATTTGGGAAAACATACTTCCAGATAAAGATATATCTGAAAGCAATTGTGTCGCATCAGAGGCTGTGCAACAAGTATCCGGGGTGCATCACTGAGTTAGGACCAATAAAACTTTCTCTCTATTCTTTTTGCAATGCTGATGTGATCACGTTCTCTCTTTGCCTTGTAAGCCCACAGACAGCTGTCAGTTGCACAAAAAGAAAACTGCAGATAGCCACTGAAATATCCTAAGCAAAATTTTCTCAAATGCAGAAAGAATATTGTCACACTAGTGAGTGGAGCAGAAGCTGAATGAGCAGCATGGACAACCATCACACGCCTCTACTTCTTGTGGCATTTGTCAATGCCCACCTTTCATGAAAGACACCAATAAGGGGACTGGGTATTGACAATATTTCTTAGAATAAAGTTTCTTTATCAGCACACAAACAACCTGACAAATAAAATACTGCAGTGCGACAAGAATTTAAGACACTTGTCTTAATGAACCAATCCTTGCTCTGCTGAAAGACTTGCATAAGGATGTTGTTTAGTGCTTTGCTAGCTGCTATTGTAGTTGCGAGAGTTTGTCTGAAGGTTGTCTTATGATAATTGAGCAGAAGGAAAAAGAATGACAGCCTAGTGATGGATGGTCAGCTACTGGGGCAAAATTAAATGAATGAGGGACAAGAAGTCAGAGATCTCAGCACCCAGGTAACCCTAACCACCGAAACCAGAGAAGAAAGGTTACCTTTCTCCTCCACCTTTAAAAGATAGTCCTCAGAAAAGAAAACAGTTGTGACTACTGTCAGGAGCCTGAGTGCACCCGTGGGCGCCCTTGCCCTGACCAGCCCCACTGGGACTCCCAGCCAGGCCCTCTCAGCCCATAACTTGAGGGGCTCCATCCACGCTTGGATCAGGGCACCCACATCTGCCCTGGGGCATGTTCCCTGCCATTCCTGACTTGCTCATTGGGCTTCCAGCCTGATCTTGGACCAGACTTGTCACCTATGACTTGCTTGATAATCACAGGATTGTAGATGGACCCTGTCCCTGCCTGCACCTTGGCTTGGGTCCTGCAGGCAAGGGCTTTGCCTATGTTGGGTGCAAAGCCTGGCTCCCAGGTCAGGCCTTCTCATGGGGCTGTCCCACTCTCGCTGCCCCTGGTAACTGAGTGAGTCCCACCTTCTCTTTCTCCCTCCAACCAAAAATATCCCTTGCTGCAGCAGCTGTGTGTATGGGTCCACTAAAGCAGGTGCATGGCGGAACATGTTTGTGTATAAGGTGCTGTCTGGTAGAGTTTGTGGTGGACAACAGCCAGAGGAAACAACTACATCTGGAAACAATGATGGAGTACACATGGGGACCTTAGGATATCACAAACGCACCACAGAAAACTTCAGACCTTGAAGGCAGTGTCTGACACAAAGGAAGGAAGAAACCAGTTAGTAGGTGCTTTTAAAAGAAGGAAAAAGCAATGGGGCACAGGAGAAATTGGCCTAAAATCAGAACAAATCTGATTTATAAAATCAGAGCACTTTCAAGAAAACAAAAAAATCCCACAATTAATGGGGCCAGAAGGAAGACTGCAGAGTACTATTCCGGACTGACTCCAACAGCAAGGAAAAGCCGGGCCATATGGCTGAAGACTGCATGTTTAACACTAACAGGTCCATCAATAGAGCAAATCCAGGAGGGAAAGTTGTGAAAATTATGTGCATACATGCAAAGAGGTGTCTGAAAAAGATGCAGAAATACACTAGTCAAACATCAAAATGGGTAAATATTGTCAACCTGTTCCCATCAGGACTAATTAAAGCTGGCAGCATCAAACAGGACGAAATGCTTCGTTCAATATTCAAGTCCCTTGGAAAGACAGTTTCCAAAACTTATCCTCCCAGAGTGGTTGGTTACCTTTTCAACTAATGTCATTCAACCATCACATGACATCCCTAAGTAAATGAGGTGTGGTTGTCTTTATTTACTTCACCTAGTTCTTTTATGAATATTTTTATTTTACTTTAAAATCTTGTACAAACTTAAAATTATGTACTCTGTTTTGGACTTTCAAGTAAATATTTTGGGATGTTGTTATCTTCACTTTGAATTCATAGAGATCTAATGATAAATGGGTAACATTAAGGGACTTGTCAACAAAGTGTACAATGAATCAAAATACAAGTCTACAAAAATGCCACCCCCAGCACAGTACCCCAAAGCACCCACAGTGTAGCAGGTTTCTTATTACAGGAATTGCATGGTCTAGTTTCAAAAGCTTGCACTGGAAGGACAGAGGAAAAGATTCTGTTAATAACCAGTAATAAAAAGAAAAAGCTCTATATCATCTGGAAATTAACCTGAAATTTTGAAGGAGTTTGTGACATTACCAGAAAATAAATGCGGCGCTCCTATTCCTCATTGAAATTTTTCTAATCTCTAGCTATAAAGTCTTAAAAATGAACAAAAGTTTGCATCGTAATATAGGCGATCCACAATTTCTAAGTTGTTAATTTAGTTTTCCTAATTACAGGCAACCACTTCAAGACATAGTCTTATGATTTTTAATAAAAGTCTACAGGCTGCTTAAAAAAATACTGCAGCCCTTCATCTGGTTACAGTTGCATAGTTACTTAAACGCAAATGGGTACGTAAGGCTGCACACAAGCTGAAAGAGTCAGCATCCAGACATTCGATTTTAACATGAATTTTAGGATAGGCCAGCTTCAAACCATAAATGCAGGCTTTTTGAATGCCTGCAAAGCAATGTTTAGAAAGAGAGTGAGTCCGGCTCTTTACATCCACAAAGTGAAGCCAGACTTTCTCTTTGCCAGAAATCTCAGCTGTTGCCATCTCATTCCTCCTCTGTAGCTTCCCCACAGATTCTGTGGCAAGACTGGGGAGAAGTTTTTCTTCTGTGTTATCCCATTATAAAGTTTCAGACTTCACCAATCACCCAAAGGCTGTTTTCTCTCTAACCTGCTATTACGCATCCAGGAGAGTCTGTCAGAGTGTTTTTCACCAGAGAAGGTGGTACCTCAGCCTGCCTGAAAAGTGACCATTAAAAATGGGCCTGACATCTGTGCCCGCTGTTTGTGTCTGGTAATCAAAAGTTTTTAGTAATGGCTCTGTTATGAAGCTGGAAAAAGAACCAACACTTTCCTACTTGATGTCTCAAAGGTCTGTACTGATCTTTGCTCATATTCATTAAAATACATTTTAGTTACTACTAAAACACTGTTTCATAAGTACATTTGACACCAAACACACCTAAACAGATAAATTGGTAAATGGTGTTTATTAACGATACTATCTAAGCTGGTCTTTGGGAAAACAAGTAAACTTTTAGAAGCCTTCCAACAGTCTTTAAGACTTATGCATACCCATCATAACAACAACTTTCTACTTATACCCTTTCTACACTCAGCCTGACACACAATTTCATGGAAGTGGGAAAACAGAGGGGAAGGAATGCTTAACTATCCAGCGTTACCAATGGGCCAATAAGGCAGTCAAGAATTAGTAGGAAGGTATTAACAAAGACTTCTTTTCCTATAGTGTCTCTGCACTCCTACTGAACTTCATCAGCTCCTGCCCCCTTCCTCAGAAGTCCTTTGTAGCTCATTGTCAGATTTCAGGGCAGAGCTCAAACGAACTGTAATGTTTTTAGTGAAGTTCACTATTTATCTAGTGAATCCCTGTTCAGTAGAGCAACCTTAATTCAGGAAGATTCCTTTTGTCTTCTCTGTCTTTCCCAATACCCTGTTTTTCCAAGCAGCCAACCTCAGTCCATTTTTCTAAACCTTTTCAGGCAGCTGAAGAGCTTGAATCTTCTTTTTGCCATCACGGGGAAGTGTCTAATGACCTCTTAGAGACTAACCTTAGGGTTAGACAAATCAGAAGGGGAAAATACAAAAAATCTCTGTGTGATAACTAAGGTCTGAAGCCAACAATTCACCAAAGACAATTGCCCAGTCCTGTTGTATAAACAAACCTCTGTCACCCTGAGTGTCTTTTAAAGTTTTGGGTAACCATTTCTCCATTGTATAGATGAAGATACAAAGTTTGATTTAATGATTTCTTTTCCTCTTACTCAGAAGGGATAAAAACTAGGAAAAAAAAACCCCAAAGTTCCCTTGGATTTCAATTACCTCAGCCTATTAGGTAAAACTCAGACAATTTATCTTTTAAACCATTAGTATATATAGCAGAGTTTGTGACACAGATTTTTATTATATTTATGTTGCTTATAGAGTAGTAATATATTTACAAATCTCCTTTTGGTCACCATTTCTTTTAAAAAAAGCTCAGTAAACAGGCACATCATCATCCAAGTCCCAACAAAAATGAATGTAGTAACTCACTGTATTTAAAAGGTCTTAAAAAACAGAGCATGTATACATACGAATTAGGAAAAGTCACGGTGAAACATGGCAGAAGAGAAAGAGTACCCTGAGAGTAGAGGCTCCTATTATGTTCTTCACAGAGCAGATCAATACATTTTTGATGCAAACACAATGTTTCATTACAAAGGCGTAAGTCCTGCAATTGACTTTGCATAGACAGATTCAGCTGCCCTCTTGAAGCCTCATTGACTTCAGTTGACTCCCACGTGGAGTCAGTTGCAGATTCAGAGGCTCTGGTAATGACCACGCTATAAGGGCCTGAGTCCTTGTCCATTAAACTCAGTGTGAGATTTTTCACTTGACTTAGTGGATTTCAAATCTGAGTCTAAATACAGATAGATAAGAAGGCATAAGTAGTTTGAATGCATTTCTGAATTAAAAGACTTTCTTTCAGCCATTGCATATAAACGTTAAGCTCAGCAGCATGCGTCCTTTAAAAATTCATTCATCTCTGTTCTGGGAAAGTAAATAAAAAGGAATGCAAGGAAAGCTTACATCCTGACTGCTTGAATTAAGCTAAAAAAGGGGTAAGGGTTTATTTTTTCCTGATTTTTCACAGTGTTAAAGCTTTTCTCTTTTACTACTGTGGCTATGTGCGTTGCATTTCACCTTAAAAAGGTCCACTCATCTTCATTGATAGTTTTGTACATTTACAGTATAACTCAATGTTAATTAAAGTCAGTCAATGCAACTGAAACAATTATAGGCTCTCTTTTGGATTTAAATGTTCCACCACTGAACAATTACAATTAAATGCAATTAAGTTTTCTGTTTACATAGGCTACATTTCTTGACACTATCATTTTTATGGCTTTACAGCGGGAGGGAAAAATCCAACATTGTCCCCAAATTTCCTCATCCTATGTCGCTTTCACAGTAAGAAACACTGATGGCAATGCCTTCTTTAATAAGAGCTAAGAGTCTTTCTCTGCATTTCTTATCTTGCAGGCATTGAGATCTGCTTTCACTGAACCTGGGTCTCAGAAGAAGAATTACCCATTTCAAAAGCTTATTAACACTAATTCTTTCCTTTTAAGTAATCAAACCAGACAGATTTTTAAAAGCTAAGAACAATAACATAGAGATAAAAAAACATCTGGGAAATATTTGTGTTTCTTGTCTTATTCCAAATTCATTTTTCATTTTTGTAATTGTAAATTGCCTAATTTTTAAGACACTTGAGGCAAGATCATTACCTTTACCTACACTTGCTCCATGCAATAAATATAAAACATACATTTATAAATGAAAGATAATACAGTAAATGTAGAATATTTATTCTGACTCTTTTTAGATTGCTGAATTCCAGAAGTCTTACTGCCTCTTTTACCACTCACGCTGCTGTGAAACAGAAGTAATGATATCTGTCTTTGGTAGATAGACCATAATATAAAATTAATGCATCTACATACTAGTATGCGCCTTTAAAATAGTATTTGAAGGCATCATCTATAATATTCAATTGCTGGAGATGAAGTACTGTCATTCGTACAAACAATGTAACTGACAGAGAAATTGCCCAGAACTTCCAAGGCCGCAATCTTGTTTCTCTTAATTTTGCTAATCTACTTGTAGTTAAATTTCTCATGCCATACTTCTACCCAGGCTAACTATTTTGGGAGATGCTCCAGAATCAGGTAAGAGATTTTATTTGAATATTAAGATAGTTCAAAAATGTAATTTTGTTTAAATATCCGTTAAGAGTTTTTTGCCATACCCTGGAAAATCCATGCAGATTTGTTCAGTTCTTGTGTTTGTGGCATACTGCAGTTTTATACATGCTTAGTGGAGGTGTTTTCAATTTTAACAGCTATACACCGCTGAGGAAGTTATTCTCCCTTAACTTTATCAAGCCCCTGGTGTTGTTGAGATTGCATATGCCTTACACTCACAGAGCGACCTCCCAGGCCTCCAGAAGCAAGGATCTGCTGGCGTTCAACCAGATGTTGTCTCCAATAGCTGCTTTCAGTTGCACAGGGCTGGTGTGAGACCAGCAGCCAGGAGAGACCTGGGATACTTTTTTCCTCCAGGTTAGAAACATTTCTCCCAGTAGGACCCCAACCAGAAATAACAGGAGAAATCTCAGATCAGGAAAAGCAAATGGTCCAAAAGGCTTTGCAGAACCAGATGTGGCACACTGCAGCAGGGGGCTCTGGTTGGCACAGGACACTGAGCTCACAGAAGGATTCAGACCCCAGAGGAAAAGCTCAGCCAGGCTGGGTGAGAATGAAGGAAGGCGGAGACCAAAACAAGAACCCACGTGCATGCCCAGGGAAGATCTATCCCATGCAATGGTGTAGTCTCTTGTAGAAAAAAGTTAGGAGATAGGTAAAAACTGTCTGTTTATGAATCTGGATCTCAAACACCTAATCTGCGTTGAGCTTGAGTCTCTCCCTCATTTCAGCAAACAGACTATTTTCATTAAATTTATAGGAACGTAACACCTCTGAGACCGTTTCCTGGGGAAGTTCAGTTGAGGTGAGTACCGCTGTTATAAATGGGGCAACGATGCTATGAAGAAATAAGCCTCATCTCCTTGCAAATTGCATGGAGGCTACTAAACCCATCCAGGCAGAGGAGGACCAAATTAATGATGCATAGGCCCCCTGGATTCCAGTAGTTCCTAACATTTAAATGCTTGGCTTTGCAACTTGAATAATGCTTAATGCAGCAGTTCTTTATGCTGCATTTGTAACTCACCATCGTTGTGAAGTTTGAATGCATTAGTCATGTTAAAACAAACAGTTACTGTCAGTGGCACAAATCAAACTTCTCCAATTACTAATCTCAAATGGAACAGACACAGACCAGCCTTCCTAAGCCTTCCTTCGTGTTTTGCAGTAGAAGTCATTATGTGTTTGCTACCTTTATTACATACAGTATACTCTTGGAAAGGCAGGTTGCAAATATATATTCTATATCAACCACATGAAAAATGTTTGTCCTGTATTTTCACTTGCAATGGAACTCTCTGGAGGATAAGAGCTATGAGATCAAAGCAAACTGAAAGAAGTCGTAAAAACGGCGCCACACATCAACAACCTGGTAATGCACGGAAATTGTCGAAGCTGGATGCAACTGTGATGTGAATGGGGTGAAGGGAGGCAGAGGGGTGGCACGGCTGCTACATGCAGTTCAAAATACGCTCCATAGAGTCAGGGATAGTGAAGGTTACTTCTTCATGTCTCTTTCATATAAATCTGCCCTGATCTTGTGCTTCTGTCTCTGAGAATAGGATGAAGGAACTCAGTGCACTTCCCTAGACTAAAGTAAAAAGGTATTGCTTAAAAATGCATTAAGGAAAAACAAAAAGGGTTTTGCCAACAACTCTAAAACTCCAAGCTGGGCTAAGAAAACTAGAAATACACTATCTGGAAAAGGTGAGACACCTTATATTTTACCAAAAAATTGAAGACATATTCTTGGCTCGGAGTGGTAAAATATGTAAATTATGATGCTTTTGCTAACCGTTTTAAAGTCTAATTTTAAAAGGTACATATAAAGATATAGCTAAATGTATAAATATACAAATAGATAAATGTAAGCTGTTCTAGATGAAGTTGGAGTGGAAGGAAAAAAGATGTATGACTGTAGAGCATTTATAGAGACATTTTTCATTAAATATTTGTTCTGTGTACTAATGGACACCTGTAGTCCACTTCTGTCCTGGTCCCGGAGGGATAGGGTTAATTTTGACAAGCAACTGGGACAGGACACAGCCAGGTCAGCTGACCCAAGCTATCCAAAGGGGTATCCCGTACCATGTGATGCCACGCTCAGTATGTAGCTGCAGAGCTGTCCGTGAACAGGCAGGAATCGCCGCTTGGGAGCAGGCTGGGGGGCTTCCCAGGTTCAGTCAGTGAGCAGCAGTACGTTAATTGTGTTTTGTATATTCCCCTATCAGTATTATTGCTGGTTATTGTTTTTATTGCTGTTTTCCTCTTTCCTTCGCTGTTCTGTTAAACTGCCTTTGTCTCGACCCACGAATTTTGCCTTTCTCTTCCGATTCTCCCTCTGTCTCGCCACTGCGGGGTCAGGGTGAGCGAAAAGGTCACAGGTCACGTGGTTTTTGTTGCTGGCTGGGGCTAAACCATGACAACCTCCAACACTATCAACTGTGGCCATTTATCAGCATCTTAACTATACAATCAACAAAAATAACCAAAGGCAACTGCTGTGAATATCAAGGTATTATTACCAGAGTCATAGGGAATGTTTGCCCATTTTGTTAAGGATTCTGGATTCATATTTTGAGGGCAGCTCTGTTTATTTCACTCCTCTTAAAAAATCTATCTAGCAAGATATATAATTTGGGGGGAAATAAACATGAAAAGCTACAAATATAATTGCAACTTTGAAGAACTTTGTGGGTTGCAAAATATATACACATTTTCTGAATCTGATATCTCTATACTTGTTTTTTTCTAACCATACAACTACTTCAAAGCAGTAGTGTTAGTGCTTCTACTGAAAAAGTGGACTTATTACTATGTCAAAAATATGGGAGAAGAATACTTTCAGGATTATATAAAGTCCACCTTTATTCCCTCTTCAAGAACAACCAAAAAATGTCAAGTGTCACCTAATCTTTTCTCATTCATTAGCTCTCGGGGTTCAGAGTAGAATGGACTTCAAGACAGCACAGTTAGGAAATGGGTATTGACAAAGTACAATTTTAGCCTAGTATAGCTAATCTCTTTAGGCTCTGTCTATAGTCAGTGGAGTAAGATAGTCCCCTATAGAGGATGATTCAGAGCAGAAACCTAATTTAGCTCGTCTGACTCACTCTCCTCAGAATGAATCAGCAGGCACTCTTGACCAACATTATGCCTGAAAATTGAAAATGCCTTTCCTCAACCTGAGCACATATGACGCACTATTCCCAATCAGAAAGAAATTTATATTCTCTACAGTACTTACTGTAACCCATTTAAAATCATGTTTTCTTCTGGAAAACACTAGAAAGAAAAAACGATCAGGAAATGAACAAAAGAACAAGACAAAACATAGGACAGTTAAATAGCTGGTCAAAACAGCCTAAGTCCTTATGGCCAAAGCTGATGCAGGAAAAATGTGATCAGGTGTAAACTTGTTCCAATTGATTTACCTCTTTAAGTTATAGGGTCCATTGAATGTGAACAGGTAACGTCCTTAACCAACTGGATCCTTTTGCGGGTAAAAGCTGTGATTTCCTTTGTGAACTTGGGAGGTGCTTGATATGCCATAAGCTTGGCTGGAAGATGAAGCTAGTTAAGAATGTTAATTTCAAGTGGAAAAAAAATCAGTTATATACAACAGCTTGGCAGGAGCAAAGGTGACAGGGAAAAAAATACCAACAGGTATCCACTTTCCTTACCATCATGTTCATATCTATTTTCTTCCAGCAGGAGGAAGGGAAAGAGATGTTCTTGAAGTACATGAAAAGGCAAGAGTTACCAAGGATGATATTACACATTTTTAAGCTTTAATGATTCACAGTTATATCAACCAGCTATGAAAACTGCATGTTAATTAGAACTGGTGACCTTGGGAAAACTCAACTGAGTAGGCAGATTTCTCTGAAAGAACGAAAATATCCTCCAACTTGACTAGAGCTGTAATACTAGAAAGCAAGCTTATTTGAAAACTCACTTTTGCAGTGTTTCAAATATATTTCAGTATATATTCAAAAGGACAATCCCCTTTAAAGATTTTGTTTCATCAATATTAGCATTCATAAAATGTATTAACATTCTTATTTCACAGAATTTTATTTTCTTAACTTTTAGAGTGGACATTAACATTTATACAAAGCATTTATATCGGAATAATTTTATCTAATCTGCAAAGAGTGCCGCAGATCCATTCACACAACACCATTACAAATACTGATTCTAGGGATCATTTTACAAACGTGTTTTACCAGCTAACTATAGTCCTGTTTGCCCAAGTGACGGAGATTATGAACAAGTCTACATCTTTTATAGCTACAGAGTAGTAGATATATTCTGTTATGCTCACTCTAACTGAACCAGCTTTAAAGCAGCTTGGTTGATGCTCTCTGGCTAGCAATAGCCCGAAGGCTCTAGGTAGAGAATGCTTACAAATATCTGCTTTGCACTTCACAGCATAAGTATAATTCACTGGCAGCAGCAACTAACTGCAAGCTAGACAGACCTGGATTAAGCACCCGTTGGAAAGGGGGCATAGTTATTTCAGCATTTTTTAAAATGCTGCCTCATATATTTTAAATATGCTCTTTAACACCCAGCAGTCATTGCGAGTCATTTCAACACACATTTGTACACACATCAGCCACCTGTTACAGGTCCTCTGCTCTTTTCTCCGCTCTGTTCTCTGTCACTATCACAACATTGTCCTCCAGGCAATGTGCTCAGCATGAAACATGAGTGATACCTTTCGGATTTATCTTATGGGGAGAGGGGACGCACTGTCTCTCTGCACTGCTGCATCATAGGATTTGTATATATGCCTCACAGCATCTCATCAGGTGATGACATTGCATTTTTGCATCATGTAGTCACATTCTGATGCACATCATCACACCACGATGCTGCATTTCAATGCAAATTCACCTCAGGAGGCCTGAAATAAAACGGTGGTGTTTCTATATGTCCCGAAGCCTAGGAAATTGCAAAACTTGATAAAGAGCTTTAAAAATTGGGACTGCACTGCAATTATTACCGAGTTCATTGATCTCATAACCAGTAGTACTTTATACAGTGAACATTTCAGCCAACAGCAGTGTATGGGAGTTCACTATTAGTTTAGGGAATAATATTGTTTGCTTGCTTGCTTTTGGCTCACTAGCTGTCATGAACCCAACAAAATAAACCAGACTATTGAGCAAACAGCAGTCAGCTTAAACACTCTGACTGACTTGTTTGCCACAGATCCATTATGTGGCTAACGGTTTAAGCTTTGTTCCTACTTTAATGTGAGTCTAGGCATAAAATCATGGTAGAGGCTTATTCCAAGTGTTTTGTGTTGTTGAATTGAATCCACATCAATTTATGTTTGTTTCTACCAGGTTAGCCTTGCGGAGGTGTTACAGATGATGCCCAATGGTGACAAACAGAGAAGGGACATATTTGTGTTATAAGACAGACAAGACTCCAAAGACCCTGGAAAGGCATTGCTAAAACCCAATATAGGATCTAGCCATGTGTTAAAAGAAGCTGAAGGAAAGCTACCTCCATGCTCACTGTACAGGATTTCCTTAAATGGACTTATTAAACTGTTTTTCACACCAGATTTACACAGGGAGGTGAGATGGAGAGACCTTCACAGGGATCCTGGACAGCTCATGGAAGGCTATATGGAACCAAACGTCCTTGAAACTATACTAAGATTGTTTTAGCCATTTAAACAGCTCCAAATCATGCCATTTAAGCTGCCCCATCCTAAGCTGTGCGCACTGCACCTTCCTCACAAATGCAGAAATTGTTCCTGATTCGATCATAGACATCCCCTATAGCTACGTAAATGTTGCTCCTTTCTGTGCCTCATAGCACTACTGTAACCCAGAGTTAAGAAAAAAAGAGCAGTGAGAGGCATGTCTCCTTCTGCCTTAGTTTTCTCTATTCTGTAAAAAGGGGACTACAGTAATTTCTTCCAAATAAAATCTTAACTCTGTGAAAGTAATCATAGCTCTGTGCTAAATGGTTCTGTAACCTGGGGTTAATTAGGGACTACGTGACAGAAGTGACCTACAAGAATAGATACTGACCAGTCCTGTAGATTGTTCACTTTAAGTGTCTCTGCTACTAAGCACATCCAACCAGACATTCAGGTTTGGAGGATGTTTCAGCTTTTCTTGCAAACAGAAATTTAAAAAGACTACTTTTCCTACAGTTTCAAGGACTGCAAAAGCAGACAGTCCTACATACACCAGCAGAAACAGTTAGTATTTAGAGCCAGACACCAAAGGGAGCTGAAAGCGTAGAAAGATTTGTATACACACAGAAACTGAAAAGACCAGTAAACTCACTTATGCTCCTACTCACCATAGGGCCAAAAAAATGTTTGCCTCTTCTTAATTCTTTTTGTAAAAATTCTGGAATCAACTGGGGTCAGACAGGTTATTGGAAAAGAAGTCCACTTTCCAGTGACCAGTCCTGTTCTGCAATCTTACGTGTAAGTGCAGCAAAGAACAAGTAGGAGGTAGAAGTATTTTACTTTAAAGTTACACCCAACTTGTTTACAGCTGTGGAAAACAGAGTTGTATCACAGAATATCTTCACGCTTACTCTTTGGATTACACAGCTTTTAACATATGTTAAGGTCTATTTCTTCTCTATGGGATGTTGTATGAAAGTGTCAGAAACAGGTATTCAGGCACTGAGATTTTCATTATAAAGCTGTCATGACCATATGTGCTTAAAATTAGAACACAAAGTAGAGATTCAGTTACTCAGTTGAGAAAAAGTAGGAAAGAAAGGAAAGGCAGAAGAGAAATCTTCCCAGTGGTTTGTTCAGTTTTCCTCATAAGTGATACAATCACCAAAGCAACCTAGATGATGATGAACACCTTCTGGAGATGCTGTCTGGCAGCACAAAAATGGTCACCATTTACAACCAAATTATGTGTACAGTAGACATGACATCACTCTGGGAATGTGTGAATGAAGGAATAAGAAGAAGGAAACAGCCAAACCCGAGTACATTATAAAGGCTGCTGACCTCAGTGCAGATAAGGCTCAAAAACTCAGGTTTGCATAGCAACTTAACTAACATTGCCTGCAGGAGAAGTCATATATATAATCTTCTGGGAAGCCTTAATCATCATTTTTTCTATTTGTTTAGAAGCAGGAGTAGAAAGAGATGGGGTTCAGCAAGAATTTCTTGCTCTTACAGCATCATCGGTTCAAAAGCAATCATTCTAGACCCATTACTTTTCCCACTTGTCTATTCTCAGCAATACTCCCTCTTCCAAAGCTGCCTCTAGGATTGTTTCTCTGGTTTATAAATTTTTTTCTGGAATGGTAGCTAGCTCCACTACTGCTTGCAATAAGGGTCAGTGATTTTTTTTTTTTCCCCCCAAGTACCACAGTTATAATTGGCAGCTGCTGTTCTCATCCTGCTCCTAATAAAGATTACACATGCTTCATAAAATCAAACTTATGCATTTAAAGGGTGTTACTGGCTTTATTAGCAACTCAAAAAAAAACCCCGTGATATTTGGTTTAAATGTTCTCTCCTGAAGGTGCTAGCATCTCCAAGTTGCACCTAATTATCACTG
Source organism: Vanellus vanellus (assembly GCF_965231255.1). Classification (NCBI taxonomy): domain Eukaryota; kingdom Metazoa; phylum Chordata; class Aves; order Charadriiformes; family Charadriidae; genus Vanellus; species Vanellus vanellus. Next base: position 62,925,773 of record NC_138907.1, read on the forward strand.
ACCAGAAGGTCAGACCGTCTCCCTAATGTTCTGAATCGTTAAAAGCTGGCATGGTAAGCTAGCAGCACGTACATGGCGTGCTGATGAAGCACTCTGACTCGTGCTAAGCAAGTGGGTCAGAAGAAAGGATCTTTGTATGCCTACATGAGGTTATGGTCACTGCCGGTCTGTTAGGGGCATCTCCCATCACAGCTCTGGGCCTAACGAAGTCACAGCACTCTCTGGACTTCTGCAGTTATTAAAATGCTCACTGCCCAGGAGGAATACAGAAATCTGCTGGTAATGTAGGTCATTCAGGGAACCCACATTCCCATTCCCAATTACATTTGAATGGGATAAGAATGGGTATAATTAGCTGACTAACACTTTCTCCTCTTCCCTCACTCCCCCAGACAAACCTCCCCCCAACATTCAAGTACACATTTTTATTTCATGAGGCTATTTGCAAGATCACTAGCCTTTCTCCTGAGATTGTTAGTACATGTGGCTCCATTTTAATTGGTTAACATGTCCACATTAGAATCCCCGTCACCCTGCAACTCTGCTGCAAATATGCCTTGCCTATTTTCACGGTCTTTATTTGCTATACTATTCATCATCTGCTGTGCTTTGGAAATATGTGTGCATGTTGCAGATCATATAATGCCTCTATTATGGCAAAACAGCAGCCCTGGACAGAGGCATTTCAGATCACATGTCCAGTAGCTCCCATTTCTTAAGACGGCGAAGAGAGAATACAAATATGAGTGTCGTATTCAGCATTGTGCTCTTGTTCACTGCAGCTTTCTTTTTTTAGACTTTGCTGCAGTTCCTGTAAGGAGCTGTGTGACTTTCCCACCTCACGTTCATTTGTACACACTGAAAAAAGCAGGCAGTAACAGCCTTGTATCCAAATCATGCAGGTTTAAAAAAGAAAAAGAAAAAAAAAAGAAGAAGAAATCATGAAAGAAACAATTGATTCTTTTGGACTATATGCAAGAGAAACACTGGGAAGACAGAGGTTTTGTACTGCATTCAACATAAAAAGACTTTTTTTCTACACCAAGTCGTATTTTACAATGACAAGCACTGACTGGACAGTGGCTGAGATTTGAACATTGCAGCAGTATCAATCAATCATGCATCAGATAAACACATTTCAAAGTGTATATTAAATACAGGCTTGAGCTCATGCAGACTGACATACAGTATTTCATTCCCGATGTGTTCTTTTCCTACCAGCAGAGACTTCTTTGTTCTTGAGCCGTGTTGCTTAAACTGCTTCCTTTCTGCAAAACAATTTCTGAATTTCAGAATAATTTCTCTTAAACCTATTTTTGAAAGTTGAAGTTTAGGTCAAATGCAAATATGAATGTAGTTTTATCCCGCATGCATAATTTGTAGTCTGTGTGGAACTGACTCATCTGTCTTCTGTATCTGGCACTCATGTGATGAGCTCTCCTGCTAAGAGTGACCTATTCATCCTTCAAATAAACATCCACAGAGGAAGAAAAACAATATGTACAGTTCCAAATAAGGAACGACATATTGTGCTTGATGTGATCTACTCATGTCAGTTCTGTCAACAGTCTTTTGAATTAAGAGTCTCTTATTCAGGAAACATTCAGAGATACTGGGTAGTATCTTCTGCACTTGAGCAAATCAAAACTCAGAAATATCTGAATTTAACTGTTGATGACACATGGGCAGGTAAGACAATGTCTTGGCTCAGTGATCCTAAGCAGAATGCTTTGAATAATTAAGAAATTTTTTGCAGAAATTTTGCAGTTTGAAGAGTTATGGTCTAGTGGCAAAAAAAAGGACATTACTGCCTTACGGGACAGTTATTTACTACTTACGAATATTTTCACATGTTAGTTTACTTATATGATCAACACAAGTAGCAAAACTGTCAGCTCATACTTTTTCTACAAGACTTTACTGTTTGACTAATGGGCTCCCTTCTGTCAGCATTTAAGATTTGTTTAACTTGATTCGCAGCAGACATCTTGTTACATCCAGTGGAAGACAAACATTATGGGTATCCACATACTATCTGCACATAACATCGGACTAGACCTTTAGGTGTTTTAAGTAAGCAACCAGAGACCAGACCTATAGAAATGTGACTATAGGCCCCCAAAAAATGGAACTGGTGGGGCTGAGTGTAATTTTTCAAAATTTGTTAAAATATTGAGCATTTCTTATTATAAAATTAGAAAATATTAAAATAACTTGTAGTCTGTAGATGAGTCTAAGAAAAAAAATAGTTTTCTGTAGAATAAAAAGATGACTATATGCAGCAAGTATTGATTCCAAGAAATCAACTCTTAGCATTCATACGAACCATATTTCTGTCTGACAAATACAGATGATAAAAAGGAACACAAGGTTTCTTTATTTTTGAGTCTGATAAGTTACCATTTCAAGGTAAATAGATTTGCCGTTTGTTTTTCCTTTACAAACCAACCCCGAATCTAGTGGTCAGGGTTGGTTCATTTTATCATATGTTTTAAAACACCTGAACAGAGTTGTCTGCATGAAATCACTGGCTACAGTCACACAAACCCATAGTCTTCCGATTATACCCTCCCTACATGGTAAAACCACAAGGGTTTGTGTATTCGCAAAGGTGTTACTAAGAGCATAATAAAAATACAAGGGACTGTAGAGGTGTCCCGATAGACCTAATCTGGCCAACAGCACCTGCATTACTAATAATGTTGAGTGCAATATCTAAACCAAAACCAAAACAAAATCTTGGCTTAATTCCCAGATCTAGGGGGTGCTCACAAGGCTAGTTACTGGGGGGGTGGGGGGGGGAAATAACAGCATTTTTTTTTCTTCAGCTGACAAGTAGAACAAATTTGAGCTGGAAATCAGCAGGAAAATAGATATACAAGCCTATAATGTCATTTTTATTTAATCATTTTATAGGGTACAACTGGCAGGCTCAGGTTTTGCCAGGTTGTTTTTTGTCACTTAGCACGTTGTGAAAATCTGTTTTACAGACAGACACGGTCAAATAAACTAGGTTACTAGATTGGAAATTTAGAGAAGCAGACTTAACACTGCAATTAATTTGATCTTAAACTTTGTCTGCTTTTCCTGAGTTTCCCTTGTAGACAACCCCCGGCAGTTGTTGTGGCATTGATGGAGTTTTCATGTGTTTCACTTTGTTTTGGGAACTTGTAACATCACATCCCACCTCCCAGTCCCACTGAAACAGCTTCCTCTGAGATTGCTTCTATCTCCTCACCCATTTGATTAAAAAAAAAAACAACAACAAAATATAGTGTGATTTAGATGGCTGATGAGAAGAAGGGTCAAGGAAAAGGGCTGATGGTATCTCTTCTTATTTTAATAAAGCTGGCAAAGGATAGAGAAAGAACAGAATAATAAGTAGCAAAATTTCATCTCTGTTGTGTGTTTGGAAATGAAATATTTTCTCTCGTCAGAAATCAAAAGTGTCTATTGATTCAAATATGAAATTCAAATATGAAAATAACTCTTAAATTGTTATTTCCAATTCTGTGTTTGAGGTGTAGTTATATCAGCGCCTGTATAGTCACTACGGTAGACAAAGCTCTCTTGAAACATGTGAAGGTAGGTCAGATGGCAGCCAAAAAGAGTATTCTCATATTGTTATTGGCATGTATTGAGGAGGCTGTTTAATAGGGCATTTCCTGCACAGCCCAGACCAGAAAATAGTTCAGGCAAAGTGATGTCTGCTGCAACGCCCATGATCCTAGCAATACAAAAGTATTGTATTATGAAGAAATCCAGTGTGAAAATTTTAAAGGCACAGTGAGGAAGACAACTAACTTCTCAACCAAACTACACACCAAGTTATAAATGTAAAACAGAAATTGGTCTTAAAAGAAACTAGTTGTTAACTGCTGTTATCAGTTTCAAGATGACTACAGTGTGACAGCTGTAGCTAACAACTTCGACGAGTCTAGCAACAAGATAGTTCAGGAGATTTTTGGGGAAGGGGAAGAGAATTTTTTGTCAACGAGCTCCTATGGCAAATGACAGGTACATCACATAGAGGGAAAGTCTAATGTAAAGAATTAGTCAAATATAGAGGAGTCACATAAAGAGCACCATAACACAGGAAGTTCCGTTCAAATACATGGAAACACTTCTTTACGGTGAGGGTGCCAGAGCACTGGCACAGGCTGCCCAGGGAGGTTGTGGAGTCCCCTTCTCTGGAGATTTTCGAGACCCACCTGGATGGAGTCCTGAGTAATGTGCTCTGGGCAATCCTGCTTTGGCAGGGGAGTTGGACTAGATGATCTCTAGAGGTCCCTTCCAACTCTGAAAACTCCGTGATTCCGTGATAACTGGTTGAGGTACCAGGGGGACAATCAGCCCGTATTGGGCTATGGCTCGTGGGAAGAACTGTACCAGTCCTGCTGGGGTGTTCCTGTGCTGTTAGTTCAGCACAAGTTCGAATCTTTTCTCTCTTCCAGGTTGCCCTAGAATTCCCAATGGTTATTCACAAAGTCTTGCCTCACTGATCAGGATGGACCATGCACAAACAGGACATTAGATGTCCCAGCCCCTGATCCTTCTAAGCAATGCTTGTGCTGGACTGGAGGCAACAGCTGCAAAATGTATGCAGTTGGATGCCAGTACAGAGGTTGCTATACTTAAGTACGTGCGTGGTGTATATATAATCTAGATATCTGGAGGCCTCAAGAGTTAGTTACTTATCAGACTCAAACTCTGCCTGAGTATGACAAATAGCCAACACTGAGCCAAACCCCGGATTTTGGGGATCTAATTTTAGACTTATGTGCCTAGTATTTTTGTGAATCGATTTAGAAAGACAGTAAAATGTCTCTTTTCCAAGTCCCTATCCTACAGCAAGTCTCCTTGACATGTCTGATCACTCTGTATTCCCTCTGCAGGGGCTTGTTGCAATGGCAGGCTCCAGAGGTGTGCGTGTGCTTACTAATACAGCTAAGGAAGACGGGAGGATCTGTGTGCTCGAGGGGACTCTTTGTCTGGAAATAATTCCCTGGGTTGGTTTATTTTTCCCTCTTCCTATATAGCAGCTCTTTCTTCTCTTTTCTGTTTTTGGATGTGAGGTAACTAGAGCCTGCTCTCCAAGGAAATGTTTTCTGTAGCCCCCGTGGCAACTAGGGCAGCTGGGAAGCTTTGTCTTTTCAGGGGTGAGGGCAATGAGATCTTTGGAAATATTGCCGGGAATTTTCTTCATTTTGCCAAATGCTTTTTTATATTTTCACATTCCCTACTCCTCCACTGTTTCTGCCTTCCAAAACCTTCTTGGACACTGCCGCACTGAGGTCCATTATTATGTGTTTATTGCTATGGTGCTGTGGTAGCCCCTCCTCCTCATTCAGCTTATGCTTTCAACCTGCATCTCAACCAGGCAGAGCAGAGCATGACATTGAAGGCTGCACGAGAGCCTTACTGAATCCTGCAGACAGCAGTCAGAAATGTAGCCCTGGGACCAGTAAGTGAAGGTGACAAGCCGATGCGGGAAAAGGAAGTGAAAGAGATGAACCATGTGAATGATAGCAAATGGAAAAAAAAGAAGTCCTCTTTTCCACAGACTCGTAAAATATCTGTTAGTCTGAATGACAAACTTGGTAAAGAAATAGATTGAATTTAGCTGCTATAAATATTTACAAACACCACACTATTGCTATTCCTTTATCTAGCTTGCAAAAGACATAAGCAGCATCTGCATGCCTGTAGTTGTAATGCTATGTTTCGCAGAAGTAACTGGCAACGTGATATATACTTTTTTACTTTTGTCTTCTACAAATAAATGTAAACCAGCTGCAAGGGAATTTAACAACTGAATTTATAGGTGTTTATGCTTTATAGAACAATCTAATCTACTTCAATCATGTAAGTGACTATTACCTTTATTCAGTATGCCTGAAAGTGAATCCTGCCATACAAGCAAAGGATTAGGTTATGCCACTCTTCTATGTTTACATAAAGTGCTGACAGCTATTTCAGAGGATTGCCTGCTCTGAACTTTCTTACCCTGGGGTTATAGACTGACACCATGAGCCCAGCGGGTAAAGGGAGACTCCTATGGTGAAAATATCCACACAGATAGACCTGTTTCTAGAACCTCATTCTGTTTGCTCATTTTTTTATTCTAATTAACTCACCAATTAATTCCCAGCAGTGTCTCAGCATCTCATGCGTAAGACTCAGCTAGTGCATCAGTGGTTCGCAACTAAACACCTGCAGATGGCAGCTTGAGAAAAATATTGATTTTCAATGACTGGAATTTGTTGTCTAATTCAGCATTAGCTTCATAACCATTCCTTCCTCATCAGCATATGACCACAAGGAGCTTGTCTGATATAGGTAGTCAGGAACAAGCCAGTGAGTCAATTCATAGGAGCAGCTTGCTCCCTAAGTAGGCAGGAGGACAGAAGATCAAAGGACTACACACACAGCTGTGGGGAACAGTACAGCCCCATTCTTCCACAGAACACTCTCACGAGGGCAAAGCAGAAAGAAAGGGGTGGAGCAGCTGCAAAGAATGGGGTGGAGCAGCTGCATGATACACCCCAACACAGGAATTCTGGGAGGGATGTCCTCTACCCGTAGTTTTTCACAGCACCCTTACCTGGCATAATGCAGCTCACCTGTGCCTATAGTGGTAACAATCATCAGGAACAACATGCTGACATTTATTCTTCTGGTGATTTCATAATAGCTGTAAGGATACTATATATGGAGGATTTTCTGTTCTGAGGATGGCAGAAAAAAAGAAAACAGAAGAAACTTTTTGGCAAAGAAGCAAAGGAAGCTGCTGCACACATTAAATAAGGAAACAAGACGGAGTTGTGTTTATCAAAGAGAAAAAGTAAACTCTAAAAATGACCCTAGTCTGGAGTATTGAGTTTGGAGTTACAGGATTGCATTGGTAGCATTAACATTCAATACAAGTCACTATGAAATCTTGCCAGAAACAGTACCAGCAGGAGCAAAGACAAAACAGGGAAATCCAAACTGGTCTCCAGAAAAGAGTATGCACAGTAGTATGTTAACAATACCAGAACTTTCATAGCTATATCACACTGGTGATATATCATATCCAGTATTTAATCTGTGGTCTTTCAAAGAAAATGTGAGAAATCAAGAGAAGGATTATTCTCCCCATAGGAAAAATCTCTTCACAATGCAAACCAGCTCTCTGCTCTGAAGCTTAGGGGTCATGTTTCATCTTTTCAGGAAAAGAAAGTGTGATCATATGATCATTCTAATGAGCTAGTGAAACTATGGAAGTTATTATCTATTTAAATGGATAATCACTCTTTGAATCCCACTGAGCCAGGTGGCATGTTGTGGCAGTGAATTCTACAGATTCATTCTATGTTGACTTACTCTACTTTTTAATAAAATCAGACAATAAATAAGGAAATCAATACTTCTCCTCATGTAAGAGCATTATGAAAATCTGAGGGTTAGCCCTGAAAACTCATTAACTTGGCTGCTATTCAGAACAGCACAATTAAAGACAGGACAGACAAAAAGAGGGGAAAAAACATTGCTAAATGTTGATGATGATCTTTAGCTATTGTCTCCCTTGAAACAGCACTTATTATACTTTAAAATATTTAGCATACTTTTCTGTGTCTTTTAGACTGAAAGGGATTTCTGCTTCCAGTTTATATCTCTATTGCCCTTAGGTCTTCCCTCTCTAATAAATTCTCATTCACATAATGTTAATGTATCAAATCGATCATACGCATTTCCAAGGAAATATGCCTTGGTTTTTCCATTGAATAGGGCATCTCAGACTTTCTCTGTGGGTATTTTAACTTCTTTAAGAAGCTCTGCCTGTTACACCCCCCACCCCCGGATTTTTTTTGCTCCTTGTCCTACTAAATAATCAATCTGTGCGTAAAGGGTTGGTACCAAACCACTAAGTTCAAAATAGAATGAACAACAGATCAATAAAACATGAACTTTCTTCCCACTTTCAGGTTTAACAAAACAGTTATTTCAATAACTAAGCTTGCAGCCAATATTGTTACTTTGTTGTTTCTAAGGTCAGAATGGCTTCTAGCTTGAGAAAGATCCAACAGTTCATTTTTTGTTATAAATGAGAAAATTTAAGTGCCAGAAGATTGGCACTTCTACTGAGTAACGAATATCTCCCACAAAGTCTGATTTCCTCTCACACTGCACACAAAAAATGATGAAAAGCGCTGGCTAAATTGGCACACTCCCTAATTTAAACTACAGTCACAAGCATGATGTATGAAGCAGTTCTTCCATAGCATTAATTTCACACAATGGATACATATGTCTCAGCAGATATTCCTGCATCTTCTCACTTCAAACCGGAGATATTTATCATTGGCAGCAGTGCCTCAAACCTTAGCACAGACAAATAAAACTCACAGAGAGAAGGTGCCCCCAGAGGGATGGTCTCCGGTCCTTCCAAAAGTTCAGCAGAAAGAAAGGCATAAATTTATGTAGCAAAGGCAGACTACAGGGAGTTAGGAGATGGGGAGATTTAAGAATCTGTCCCAATACTACAAGACTGTGTTTTCACTGACAAACAGTGAGCTCAAACCCGTACCTGAGCGTGGTGAACTTGGGATCCCCGTTGTTCCCTCTCGTTTTGCTGGGGTGTGTGGACCCAAGCCAAAACCCCCCACGAACCATCCTGCTTAGGAAAACTGACCTCAGGATACCATCAGGTAGACAAGGGAGACTATACCTAACTCCAAAATATGAGCTTAGAGATGTGCTAAAATCGTGTTAAGGCTCTGTTCCTCCAGAATGCCACGGACCGTAGGGAAGATCACTGCCAAGCAGCCCGCACAAGCAGACGCAGTAGTCAGCAATGTGAATATTTACCAGATTTGATCTTCAGAACAAGCTTATATCGATGTAAGCAAGCCCATACCCGTAGTTCATGTTCTAATGCTCCCACAAATGCAAGTGTTAACATCTGTAAGCAGTTCGCTAGCTGTCCAAGAGTAGGTTTGCTCAGAAGATGAACACATTCACCAGTGACTGTAAGATCATGGATGGTAAACTTTGCCTCAGTTTCCCCAGTAGGAAAACTCCCGTTGCAATGTTTATCTGCTTCACATGGGGTCATGAAGCTAAATCTGTGAGTATTTGATAGCTGTAAATGGAAATAGCTGGATCAGTGCATGTTATCATTACTATATTCCCTCAGTGGTGTGGGAAGCATCTCTACGATAATTTGCATTCCAAAGGAAAAAAACCCTTTTGAAGATTTACTTGCATTCCAGAAGATGAATTCCCCCTCACAAAAATCAAAGAAAAGACAACAGAGCTGCCAAACACACCTTTGCACAAGGCTGCATTTCTTCTCTTCAGAGGCTTTACCTTTTTCTTTCTTTTTTTTTTTTCTTTTTATTATTATTTTAGGCAGTAGGGAGGGCTGAGTCTGTGGGATGGGTCGTCTTCTCATTCTCATTTATAGTCTTACCAATAACAAGTGATTTAACGATTCATGAAACCAGAAGGTGAAAACAACAGTCCTCTTCGCATGAATAATTTTGTTCTTTGGATTACTTTTTCCCCATTCCAATTGATTTTGAAGCCCACCTTCTCATCATGTTGTATTGCAAGGCCATTCTCAGTTTTCTCAGTCAAACATAACAGTAATTTCTTCACTTTTAAAAAACAATTTCAGTAAAGCCGTGATTTAAATTTGTTATACACAAATAGTATCCTCCTTCAGCCCAGACAATACCTGGTGTAGATATATACAGGCTTTGGACCAGTGGCTGAATGCACAAAATGCCGTGGTCCTCGCATACCTTTTCACCTTGTTGTATTACATAGAATTTACATATAACCCACTGGAGCAAGACTGTTGTCCTTCCTAGCATCCCACATACTCTGGGGCCACTCCCTGGACACCTTTCACTGTCTATACCACCTGCATATAGGGGTTGGGGATAGCTTCAAAAGACAGTACAGTCATAGTCTCTTCCTTGCCCCAACCCAGACGAAGTTGTTGTTCTATATTTCAGAATAAAAGCTGGACACAGCGAAACGTCTCCTTTAGACCACCATTAGTGGCTTCTACATTTTTCAGTGTCCGCTAAAAAAATTCTCACCCAGCTGTGCTCTTACTTCTCTGCTGAGATCATCTGAAATATTTCAGTGGAGGCTGATAACTGAGCAGAGATTTCCCTTATAAAGATAGACCACAGTTGCAGGTATAGCATCACAGAATCAGAGAATTGACACGGTAATAATTTAAGCACTGAGACTAACACACATCATCTACTAAAGACGGGAAAACAAGGGTTTCTCTGATTTCTTTTTCTTGTGCATGAGAGACTGGTATATCCTAAAAGCCTAGGGAAAGGATCAGACTCCACTCAAAGAAAGGTACGAGGGGAAGGTAAGAGGTGAAATGCATATGTTGCTCCAACCACAAGGAGTACAGACTACTTAGATACTACAGACTACCCCCTCTCAAAGACTGTGATTTCCCTAGAGCTCCCACTCACGGTTCTGGAGGCTTTCTGCATTTGGCAGAGCTCCCAGGGAGTTAGTTCCACAACAAATTGTGTTTGCCCAGGTTACTTCTGTCTCCGTATCCTGTATCTTTTCATTGTGTGACTTTGCTACTTTAACACTATTTTAAAGGAGCATTTTACAGCTTGCGTATTCCTCTCAGCAGATCAGCCCATCTGCCTCACACCTTCCATCCCTGGCCTCCTGTTCCCCCAGGACTCCCTCCACCATTCGTTTCCCTTTCTCTCCCATTTTCCAGTCTCAGTCTCCCAATGTCAAAACTTGTCCAGCTGGTGCCAGCTGTTCCCCAAGCTTCATCACCGTTTTTCTCTCCCATTATCTAGCAACGTTGTCTTCAAATTTAATACTTTCTCTATTTATTTTCCTTCTCCTGTTAAGTTCCATTCTCTCCCCTACCCATCTCACAGCTTTGGTTTTGAAGCATTTGATTCCTACTACAAAAGCAATGCATGTATTAATTACAGCTTAGCCTTAAATATACTACATCTTCAAAAGGTGAATGAGAATTTTTCCAAGTTAAAAAATATACACTGTAAAAGACTGTCAAAACTCCTTAAAAATCTTGGCTTATAATATCAGTTCATCATTTGGGAGAAAATAGCTGTTAACTTCCCTGCTGCGTGTGTCTGTTTCTGTCTTGCTATATACTGTAGATGCTTATATCATGTCCATCAGTGTGCTTACATCAACTCATTGCTACGTGACTTTGTAATTAATAGGTGGCATATATATCACCAACTTCCCACTATAAGACATTTTCTTCAATTGCTTAAAACTTCGCTAAATTTTAACAATAGTGGGTGCCTTCCAGAGGCTACATTTTTTTTTTTTTTAAGATTATTATTTCAACCACTTTCCAGAACTATGTACGCACACACATACACACACATAACCTCTAACAAATATAAGCTTTGGAGCAGGGAAGTGAAAATTTGTAGGGAGCGATCTTTCTATCGGTGATGTATTGTTTTCCACACTTACTTTTTTTTCTCAAATCTACTAAATAATGTACTTAAAGCTCAGTTAACTCAGAGAGTCAGCAGAGATTGCTTCAATTCTGCCAGATAAATCATTTGACAATTCCACCGAAGCGATGTACCTTGCAATCTGGAGTGTAGGGGTGAAGCAGGGTTTCCCCTCCAATTCTGGCTACTCCAAACTCCATTTTCTTGAACAGAAGGATTGAGAGCATCTCTCTCTTTTGCTGGTAGTACAACACTGTACCTGCTGTTCCTGGGCAGTGGGAGGGAAGTGGGAAGTTCTCTACAATAATTTGGGAAAATGGGGGTCTGAGTAAGGCAGAAAGGCATGTGAACTGAGAAAAAACGTAGGATGATTATGGAAAATTTGAGCCAAAAAAAAAGGTTGGGGGATAAGAAGAAGGACTGGGATCCCTGGTAGCAGACTGAGACAGAGAAATGAGGGATGCTGGAAGCAGGGTTGTCACTGGAATCAGCTCTGAACCTTGATAAGTCATTCTTGCACCATGCACGCTTTGTTCTGTGCAGAGCAAACACCAATTATTGAAGGAAGACTAAGGAGCAGGATGGAGAGTTCACAGCACAGAAACTGGCTTCCTAAGGTTGCATATTTCCACACATATTTCACATTAAATGATTTGTCTTGTTGGGTCTGTTTCCCCTTTCCACCTTCTGCCTTTTGTCCCGCCAGTTCCCAACCCCTAGTCTGCCTGTGTGGCCATTTTTCCCCTCACAGCTCCTCATCCATCATTTCCAGAGACTGAATATAGCAGAAGAACTAGGAAGGTTAGAGCCCCTATTATCACCACCTGATACAAAGCGTGTCTACAAGATGAGGGAAAAGTTGCATTGCCCTTTTCTCCTCCGTTCTCCAAGTATACCTGGAATCACTGCTTGTTCTCATCTTTCCTAAAGCATATAAAATAGATTTGGCAACAAATTTATATGCTATACGCAGACTATATATACTGAATGGATCGCTGTTCAATATTTGTATCTATCCTCTTCTGCTGATGTGTGATGTTGGGTGTCATGTTGTTGTACTCCGAAGTATACTGAAACCCAGCTCTGAGTATCGAACCCTGAACTTACCTGACTTGTGAATTTCAGAACAGCCTGGGAGTAAAATGTTTTTTCTCCTTTAAGAAGCCCCAGGTCTTTATCCCACAGCTCTTATATCCCAGAGAGGTGTATTCTCAGGAAGAAAGCAGAGGTTTTACTCTGAAATTCTCATCACTGCCACTCTAAGGGTTATGTTTGAAAGGTGTTGTTTTATTTGAGTTAAGAAGGGCTTTGGTAGCTCAGGAGCAGCTCTCCATTCAGCCCCACTCAGGAGAACGCCAGCTCTCCCTTCAGCCCCACGCCGGGTGGCAGCTGTCTCCGCCGCTGCGTGACTCCGAGTCCTCCCCAGGACACAGCTCATCCCGGGGAAAAAATAGCATGATATTACGTAACGAAGGATAGACTCGTAATGTGCATGCACAAGAGGGCAAAATTAAGGTCATGCAGGCAGTTCTGTAATGATTTCTGATTGCTTAATTTCTCCTTAGCACCTACCCTGCTCCCCGTCTAAAGGCCCTATTCCCCCTCCCAGCCTCCACCATTCTCTTTCCTTAGCTTCCTTTTTCTTATCCATCCCTGCCCATTTATACAATCATGTTTCTGTCTCTCTTTGTTGCTGTCTTTTGCCCCTATTTTGATAGTTTCTGTACATATGGCTCTCACTCTCCGCTCCTATTTCTCGCTGCTGTTTGAACAAACAGTTCACTGCCTAAGGCTGCTGTCTCCTGACAAATACAACTCCCCCCTCTCCACCCCGTCCTCGTGTCTGACTCTACCTTCTCTCAAACTCGAACACAAAATACTTTCAGATGTACAGAAGACTTTCTGATTTAATTTCCTCTCCAGACACAGAGGGGAATTATTTGAAAAATCCTGATTAGACATGATCTGAATCAACTGAGGCAACATAATGTACACATAGCACTAATAACATTGAACATTTATACAGCATCTTTAGCCGTGAAAGTGCTTTACGAACAGGAAGGGGGTGATTTTTCAGAGGTCCTGTGTACTCGTTGCTCAGTGACTTTAGATTTTTTTGTGGTTGTTCATTGCTTCTGAAAATGAGAACCCATCTAATTAGTGCTTTAATATTCCCCCCCCCCCCCAAAAAAAAAAAAAAAAACAACTCTCTAGCTATCATTTTATATACGGAAAAGTAGAGCTATAAAGAGTGTCACATGTGTCAAGCCAGAGTGCCTTTTTATTTTATGTTTGGACAGCAAGGCCCTGGGGCTGTATACAGAATAGGGCTTAACTCTCAAACTGATACGTTAGGTGTCTAAGTCCATAAAGTTTCTTGAAATCTAAGTTTCTGGGGATGTTGTTACCTAGATTTCATCCACTTCCATTTTTACAACCGAGTCATAACTGGTTGTTGGTTTTGAGACTTACACAGGGGATCACTAAGACAAATATGAAACTCACTGTCTGCTTTTAGTCAATAATTCAATGGTTAGAGTGCTCGTCTGGATTGTGAAAGATCTTGCTTATTTCAGTTGGACCGCTGTGGTGTGACACCTAGCAGGCAGTATAATGAAAGCATTAATATGAACATTTAGCCCCACAGGTAAAGAAGCCAGTTCCAAAGAGGGTGCTAAACCTAGGTCATTGAACATCTTACAAGTACACTCCTAACTGGGTTAGGTTTTCTTGTATATTGTTTTACATGAAAAAAAGACTGTTCCAGCTTACTGTCCTTATATCAGGAAAGGTTTCACACACTCATTTACAGATGGAGGCTCCCTTTTCCATTTGCGGTCTGGTATAGGTCTTCTGCAAGTTCTCATTATGGCTTCAGCAGTACTCACCTTATACAATGGGCTTTCTGTCTTGCCTTTTTGAAGGCTGAGCTCTTCCTATACATTGTGGAGAACCTGCAGAGCCATCCCATTTTAGGCACCCATCCTTGTAATGCCTACATCCCTCATGGATTTAGCTCTTGACATCTAGGCAACACTGTAAACAGAACATATCAATGACTCAAAGTTCCTAACTCCAAAAGCCACTTAAATGGAGCTAAGTGGCCACTTAACTTTAAAGTTGACTTAAGAGTTGGTGCAGTTCATTGCACATAATCTAAATTTCATCCATCCAACATCCATCGTCTGAAAAAGGGCCATATTCTCTTTAGTATTTCAGAGAAAAGGGTTTTCAGATAGGTGAATCGGGGTTTAATAAAGATTTGCTAATAGCTGATAAAACATTTCAATCTGACCCTGATCTGTTGATACAGGCAGCCCTGAGATAGCTAACAGCCACTTTGTAATTGCAGCTCTTGGCTGTGACAATTTGGAAGTCTTCTGTCGGGAAACCTTGAATAAAGTTATCTAAATCAGGAGATTTCACATTATCAGTTTTTTACATAAAAAAAATTGGGAAGATGCATGGAGATCTTCCCTAGGATACTCTCCTGTGGGAGAGTCCTCTAGTAGCTCATATATTGCAGACCCTTCTGCATGTGTCATCGGTCATTTCACTAAGACTAAATATTTTCTGTCCTTTTACCCATCAATAGCTAAAAAGAAAAGTGTATTCAGTGATTATTTGAGATACTAAAATTGGTAATGCTCTTCTTAACAAAAGTCAGATGGAAAGATTGTCAGCGGGTCACAGATAACCTCAATGATTTAAAAGAAAACCAAAACACACTATCCTACTTTTGGATGAGGAGCTCTTTTGGTACAGACATTTGTCAAAGATAATAGCCCTTCTGGTCTTGTAGGTAATATTTCCTCTAATGTTTTCAAGTAGTTAAATGATTGTGATTTCTGACATTTTGAGACCAATGTAAAGGCTCATGTAGCATGAACACATAATGGTGCAGTGCATTCTTATCGGAAATGTTAGAAATAGTCTCTCCTTGACCCTATCCTTTAAGTGTGCCTGCCCAGGTTTGTGATTCAGCCCAACAGACCTGCCTTTTTTTCCAAGGTACATCAGGTTGAACTTGATCTGTAGAACTTGTTTGATTTCCCTTAGGAGCTTTGAATTCTTTCCTTGCTACCAGTCTTTATAAGCCTATTCAGTAGCTTAAAAAAAAGCATCTTTCTTCTCCCCCCCTCACACTGTCTCATAATTACTTGCTTTGTTTTTCAAACTTGCAAGAGATCCTACACAAGAGCATCTTCCTTCGCAATCCCAATAACTGTTGCTTAGTGAAACAGGTCTCACTGGTGAGGCTCAAGCACCTCATAAGAAAATAAGAAAAGTATCATGAAGCTGAAGCTGAAAGCTCTGCTGGACACCTTGTCACAGGAAGGACAAAAAATTGGCAGTTTCCAGAAATGAGCCTAGACTACAAAGAGAATGCAGTGCAGTGGTTCTTTATTTTGCTGTATGGTGCAAGGAGTCCTGTGAAAAAATTGGAAAAAGAAGGCAAAGCTGAGGCAGTGCATATGCATATTTGAACGTTGCCCACTCGTTTCTTGAATTTCATCAAAAAAAACACATCTTTGCATTGTTGTTTCTTATGTAGTGCTATGTGCTTATGTGTGTGCATCAATATGCATGGATATACATACATATTTATATATATATATATATACAAGATCAATTTTCAGAAGTGAAAAATAGTTTTGAAGTTCTTCATGTATAAATTTCCAACCTTTGAGGATTCTATGGGAAACTTTCACTCTTGGCAAATCCTTGGAAGAAGGTCGTCTTTTTTTTTTTTTTCAAATCTAACTTAAAATTATTTTGCGAGTACAAATAGAGCTAACACCAGAACCCAATCTAGTCCAAATTTACCATTCCTAGAATTAGCAACCAACCTACACCAGCATCTAAATGAATGATCTAACACTGAACTGTACTCATGAAAGTTTTCAGAATGAATATATGGTACTCATACTGTAAATATAGTTTGCTTTATGTTCGTGACAGTTTTATGGCTCCCTGTCTTATCTGAAATTGCCTCACCTCAGATCCATTGTGAAGCTATTTTACTATAACATCATGGCAATTTTGACCAACCATTTCAGTTTATCAAGATACTTTTAAATCTCCAGGAAGTTGATTAAAACCCCATCACCCTTTGCTTTCTGGAAGTAGATTGCACTTGCATCCCAACCTTTTCCATGAGCAAAATATCCATTTCAGTGTAACAAAGCTTTGAGTTAAAATAGTCACAACATTACATTCCTCAGTATAACTGTTTCAAGCCTCATAAATTTGGATCCATAGCTTCTTCTGGCTACAGCAAGTCCTGTGGCCTTTAACAGAAAGCATGACTGATAAAGAAGTTAATTCTGAGATTATGGTCCAAAAAAAACAGTGTGGTACAAGATCTCAGGTTAAGAAATTTAATGATGACATTGGTGATTTCAGGTGAAGCAAAGGATTTCTTTTTGCAAAACACTGGGACGAGCTCATTTGCTGACGGTGAGAGCTTTTTCTTGTATCCTTTCTTCCCCATACCAATTCACTGAAGTATGCGCAGAGGACATCAGGCAAAAGCCTGAAGCTGTGTGTGTTTGTGCATGTATGCGTGTGTATGTAGAGTACATATATGTACATACATATATGTGCCTATGTATATATGTGTATACATGTATGTGTGTGTATACATATATATAGTCTGTGGACTTTCAATGATACAGAAATTTCCAAATTGATAAGTAGTTTCATTTATTACATATAGTCTCTAATATATTATATATAATATGTACAGCATATCTTTTATATTTAATATGAAATACAGGTACAATATGCATACATAATATGTATACTACATATATATGTAAAAAGGTGCATATTTCTCTTCTTTATTGGTAGAAAATCAGTTGTTTATTTCCTTGAAACACCTGACATTTCCAATAACATCCTGTATAACAACTATTGTCTTTAAAAACGCATTATTTCTATCATAAATTATCATACGCAATATATATAGGGGGGAAAATCCCCAGCAAAACCATTGTTGCCATAATTCACAACTAGTTTGTTAGAGGCTTAACCGCTTTCAGCTTTGCTGTGGGCCATTAACTAACAAACCAACCATTAACTGTTAGTAATGACCATTTTTTCCCAGAGATTATTGCTTAATTGAACTCCTGTGCTGTGTTGGTTATTTTTATGCCATCTCACAATGACTATGCATTACTGCATTTTCCTTGTATACCAACCACCTACTGAAATAAACAAGATAAGTGTTAGAGAATTGCATCTTCCACTGCATATACTATTTAAAATACATTACTTTAATGAACAGCTTTGATGTAGCAGACGTGCTTTTTCATTTTTCCTGTTCTCCAGAGCATATGCATCAAGTAACTTAGATGCAGAATTAATGCATGCTGCTGTTCAGTAATGTATACAATGTCAAGGCACTGTATTACTAAGCTGTGTTATATATTCATTTGGGTAAGACACATTTGATTATTAGCATTCTGTTCTTCAGCAACAAGCCACATGTGCTGTCTGTTGCCATGGCAATAAATTAGGAAGGATAACCTGACTACTTATCAATTTTTATTAGTGCAATCATCCTACCTGCTTAACCCCTCAGTACCAGCAACATATTTAAACACCACTGATAAAATCAATGCAACTCTGGTGGTGTGAGTTAAGCTAATAGGGTGGGGAGGAAGCCAAGGTACTGTGGAGATGGGGGGAGAGATATACTGACTTACAACACGATGCTGATGTGATTCATTAATATTACAGGATCAAAAATGTTAATGTTTCTGAGGATCTTAGCACAGTGGGAAGAGATGAAAAAAAAAGTGCAAAAACTTAAGACGGATAAAATGAAAAGTGCTTCCCTCCTGCTGTGTTTAAAGCAGTATGTGTAAATGCATATGTTAAACTATAAACCTGAATAAATGGAATCAAAACATGTACTTGCTAAATATTAAACAATATCATATACTACTAAATGCATCCTTTGAAGTAGAAGGCAATGAACTCATAAGACCACCAGCATGATTTTCTTTAAGATATTAAAATTATATTACTATTGGTCTGTAGCCTTTAAGGCTACTGCTAACACCCTTCAACTATCACCCATAGAAAAATCAATTATTCTGTAATACTCAGAAACAAAAATAAGCTTCCTATTCATTCCAAGATCTTCCTGGGATCAAAATAAATGTTACAACAGATTTATTCTGAAGTATCTCGTTTCGATCTAAAGATCTATATGTTCCTGCAGAGCTAAGTATCATTAATCCATGTTTGGTGGTTGTAAGGCCGACTATTTAAATCTCAATGTTATCATTAATGTTATTGACGGCTTTACATACATTTAAAAAAAAAAAAAAAGTCTTGCAAATTTTGTTTGTTTCATTAAAACAAGCGCTGGATCTCACTGCTATTAAAGCAGGGTGTGAAAGAACAGCACAGCAGCAAAGGCCACACAGGGACCTCCTTGGACCTGCTCTTGGTTTGGATACCCTTGCCAGGAGGAGATATGCCCTGCTTTGCTTTTGGATTCCAGGATGACCTCAACCATCATCTCAGTCTTACTACTGTCCCTTCCTGGTCCACGGGATTTGAGTTGTCGAATTCAACTGTACATCCATGGGTTGGCAATATTAGGTCAGTAAAAGGCTGTCAATACAAAACTTTTCCAAAGCCTGAGAAAAAAAAGAAAACATCCAACACAAATAACTCCTTACTTCAGCTGGGAAGCATTAGCACAACATTTTCCAAAACACCTAAATCCTTCACTTAAAAGGCTGCCAACTCTCATCTTTTTAAGAGCTGTGGGGGAATATGACAAGAGTTTGATGGGAGCTAAACCTTGTCTTCTGGAGAAAGGAAAAACTCTGGCATGCCAGAGGAAAATCCCTGTCTCCTGGGATCAAGAGTTTGCTCCAAGGGAGAGGCAGACCTCTTCCCTCGTGCCCCTTCACTGGCACCTGCTGCTCTTGCTGGGGAAGATGAGGGGACACCATGTCCAGGCTGCACTTTCTTTCCCATCACAAGTCTCCTTCACCTACCTCTGTGAATGAAAAAAGTCCCCCCCGGGAGTGGCAAAACTGCTGGTGGGACAGATACGATGTGGAAATGACACTGACAGGAAGGGCCTGGGATGGGGGCTGAAGGGGAGTGAGGACAGGGAGCAATGGAGAACTCGGGAATTTGGGGCAGGAACCACTGCTGGGAGAGGAGAAAGCAGATGTGGCATTTGAAGCAGCCTGAGCTGTGACAAAACAGGACATCTGGAAGGACTAATGCCTTTTTATTATTATTCATCCCTAACATGAATCGTCAAAGTTAAAATAAACCTCAGTTAAAATCAGTGTGCATTTCTAAAGCATCTGAAATCATTTAATCTGGGAGCAAGTTGGACTATCTGGGGTTTAAATTTCTTCCTAAAATGAGGCAGAGTCTTCCAGGTCATTTACGTGCTTAAAAATCCTGAGTTATATAAGCACAAAGTCTGTGCACTTTCAATGATAACAAAATTCTCAAGGTATGTTTGACAAGTAGTCTCAGGGTCAGAATATTTTCCCCCGCAACATTTTAAATGTTAAAAGAAGACTTTGCCTTATGAAGTAATTTGTTTTAGAAGGAATAGTTGAAATTCCCTTTACAATCTACAGTGAGCTTCTAAGCAAATATGCCAAATGCCACAACGCCAAACCACCAACCATACACCAGGTCAAGGCTAGCTGGTATTTCAGAAGTCTTGATGCATAGAAGAGCAGAGTTTACACTGGCCACCAGCTGTGTGCACGTGTGTGTGCGCGCATTCAGTAATAACAACAGGATTTGGTAAATCTGGGAGCGTTCTCACTTTGCCTCTTGTTCTTTGCAAAACTCTCAGCTTTCTGAAGGAAAATACTTTGTTCAGACCTCAGATTGTCACTATGCTTTCCACACCGGAGAAAATGTTAAGATGAGCCATTTCATTCCCGTAGTTGGAGATGTACTTTCAATGGTGCCCAACGTCAAAGTCCAAACTGAACTGATGGATTACTTACTCTGTTCCACTCCAGTCGTGGTCTGCAAAGGAAACTAGACATTGCTATAAATGTCTGCCCATTGACGGATTTCCAAACATGCCTGCTATTTGCGCGGACCTCTCTGGCATGAATCCTGTGTGCAAAGAAACCTTCTTCAGTTGGAAGCAGAAGAAATCCCAACATTTTTGTCTCCCAGAAAGCTCAATCTTCCCTGTCAGCACCTCACTAGAAAGGGGAGTTGTAAAAGTCTGTATTCACCCAGACTGTTTCCAATAAACTGTAAAAGTAGTGGGCATCTATCTAATTAACTCAGGAGCATTTACAAATGCTGAGTTTTGAGCATAAAGCTATTGTCGATAGCAGATAACACTTTAACAACCGGAATTTCATAATCTACACATTAATAGATACTGACTGGACTAAAATGGAATTGGAACAGCAACAGTAGTGTATTTAAGTTACTGAGTGTCTGTTGGTATTGCACTGGTGTCCAATATCATGTTCCCATGGGTCTGTCACAGGCTGTGAGAAGGCACATCGGTCTACTCAACTCATCACAGGCTGAGATTAACATGCAAATAAAAGACATCACAAAAATAGATACCAGGATACCATTAGGTGCTGTAGAAGAGTTCTGTCTTTGTGTTCAAGCAGACAACAAACGCTTTTGGCATCAGAATCTCAGACAAAGGACCAAATAGTGTTATCTTGAATACAGCAGGTAGGGCTCAGTTTTGAAGAAAACGTCTTCAAAACTGAGAGGGGAAAGAACAATTTTTCTAAAAGCCAATTTTCTGTCATCTTAGACTGACATCTGGTGATTTCATTCATAAACCAAAATAGCATTACTGCAGACAAAAGTGAAGAACAGAAGCTAATCACTTTAAGGTAAGACTGTTAAATAAATAAATGTGGGCCATTCAGTGGTTCACCAATGCACGAATGCAGGAAGCAAAGCTTTCTTTTGTTTCCCAGTCCCAGCTATTTTTAGACTGGGCAGTGCTTTATGGGGATAAACGGCTCTCTTTTCCGTTTGAGGACAAGACCATGCAAAATAGGGAACTTCTCCCTCTGCTTCATTCCTGCAGCTAGGAGAACAATTCCTGTTGAAGGTATTGCACCAGCACCATAGCAGATAGCTCCTGCTTCAGCAGTAAAAATAAATCAGGCACGCGGCTGTGAGTAACATTCTGTTCCAGTCTCCTTTTGGGACCAAGAAGCATTCCTGGGAAGGTAATAAAAGGAAAATTCCTCTCTAAATAAATAAACAATCTGCTATGAACAGTGTCCATCATGTTTCTTGTTTTTCATCTTTTGATTCCAGGATGATTTCACATTTGCTGAAGAGCTTAACTGAACAAAATATATCCTTGCAATGGTGGCTGTACAGAGGCGAGAGGGAGACAGATTCTACAGAATAGGTATGTTTGCAGAGGAAGACTTCTACAGGATGGGTACATGTACTAGAAATATGTATATATAAATACCCTTCTGTACCATTTTTGAAGTAGTTTCTACAGGAAACATTAAAAGTTCAGTCCTCAGTTCATTGTATACGACTCAGCCATAAGAGAGGCAGTTTGACATTCCCAGTGTCTGGTTTCCAGTCAAAAAAAAAAGCTTAATAAGAAAAAATAAGAAAAACAAAAACACATGAGGCACTGAGAGATACAACCAGTGAGCAAAAACCCAAATCCCTGCCCAATTAACACCAGTGTGACGAAAATATCATAGATAGAGCTGTTTGTTTATTTGAACTTTGTTTCCCTTCTCTAACAAAAGCACACAATGTGGTGGGGAAGTCAGAGATACAGAAATTCTCTGACAGGAGAAAGTTTTCCGTAATGACAGTTCAGATATTTTTAAAAAATAACTAGCACACAGAGCAACGTGCATGCTTTCTAGCTGATCTAAAAGTCTTACTTCCCTCACTCTGTGCCTTGCACTTTACCATAGCCTTTATAAAGCCTTTTACTGTTTTCATAAGTAAAAAGTTTGCTAATGATCCAGCCCGCGGAAGGGGTATGGCCACAGCATTCTCCAGAGGCACAAAAACTCATGAGTTTGACAGACGGTTTTATTCATTCTTACTTCTCTGTTCGTACTGTACAATTGTGATTCTTTTTTACTGTTCCTTTTACACTATTGTCAGCTCTCCTCTGGCTCCTTAAATAAATCCTCAGCTAAACCCCAAGTATAAAGACCATACATCTTTTCCTCTGAACTGTAAGTGTTTTAAGTATATTTGTGATGTTTTTACATCTACAAGACCCTTTTCTTTTCTGTCTTTAATTTATACAGTTTCTCCAGAGAAATCATCAGGTGCACAGGCAAGCAGCCAGATGTGGAAGTTGTGATTTTGTATAAGTATTAGATGCATTGTGATTGATTACTCAGACTAACAAATAGCAAGAGTTCAGAAGAACACGAGAGATATACCTACATGATGTGAGAGCAGAATACTTAGTCAAATATTTAAGACGTACAGTTTTGTGTAATTCTAACACAGTTTACCAAGTGGCCCCTCGAGCTCCAAGACAAAGGAAGCTACGTTGCTTATGGATATTAGGGTCTAAGAAGATACGACCTATTCTTGAAACTTCTCCAAGACTGATCATTCATAAAGTATTTCTCCTGAGCATGGAGTCTTTGGTGTCTCATAAAGGTTGAATTCACAGTGCAGTTTTTCCCACAGTTGGAAGGGAATTGATACCCACCTTTTACCGTCCCACCTACTTTCACAAAATCCTACAGGAACTTAATAATCTGTGTAAACTTTACCCTTCGGTCAAATTTGGTTGGAATCAGGAAACTAATTCAAAAGTTGTTCTGTAGGTGTGGGGGACAAATGGACAGACAGTTTTGATACGTGTATGCAGTTACCTGTAGCCATACAGATAGCATAACCATGTAAGCTTTGTTTTCCTGTGAAACCAGAGTATAAAATAAATGGATATTTGGCCAACTGGGCTTAATAGTTTCTGTACCTGTCAACAAGTGTCTTTCCCTAAGATTGGACAGGTTAGAAATGCAAACTTTGCAGTGTGCAAGGTTAATAAATCTAGACCGTGAAGGGCGAAAGACAATCCAGGAAGGGAATAAATTCCAAGATTCAAGATTCCTTTGCTGACACAAGGGCACCAGTAATGTCTCATTTTTACTGAGGAAACTTCAGCCTAGTTCCCTCAGCTGTACAAAGCTGTGGGAGTGTCAAGCTGGCCAAGGTGTTAGGTCTCAAAACAGTACCTAACTGCTGAAGGTTTTGTAATGTAAAAACAAAACCTGCAGATGCTTGCTGAAACAAATAACCCTGCATTCTCATTTTCAACAGCAGCAACATCAACACCACATTCACCATTTGCAGTATCCAAGGGACCTAGGAAAAGCACTGAATGCTGTGTGAGAAGCCTTGCAAAGATGCCAGCTGGAATAGCATGCTCCGATCTCAGAAGAAAGAGGAAGTAAGACTAACTCTATCAAGAGAAAGATTAAACAAATAGGGAAAAAAAAAGCATGAGCTCTTTAGCTTAATGGGGCAAATACTGAGCAGGGCCATGGCTACAAGACATAACTGTATCAAGATGGACAGCTATTTAACCTGAAGGACAGTATCAACACAAGGACATTCATCCATGAATAAAATTAAACTTCCTGTTTTCCAGCTTTAAGTACACTGAGATTCTCAATGGCCTCCCTATATGGCCAGTGGTTTTTAAAATGTCAGCTTTTACTTGGCAACTGATCTGTTTATGAGCTATTATTACATCCTCGCCTGGAAAGAGACTCAGCGTGAAGATGCAGGTGATGTTCACCAGGCTTACCTTCCTGTGAAAACTTACGGACTCTTGCATTACTGGTATCTAAATGGAGCAGGCCAAAGACATACCTGAAAGACCAAGGGACATTTTCAGAAAGAGAAATTGCCTGATTCTTGCAGTATTGTAGTGAACAAAATATTACTTTCTACTTAGAGCTCCAAAGAGGATGAAAAAAGTCCCCCCCTCACTCTACCTGTGACTCTGGGTTGCAAGCAATTAACACCTCCCCTTAGGAGATGCAATTATGACTCCATCCAACTCTTCAGACCAGTTCTCCATTCCACCATTATAATTTCCCTTTTACCTGGTTTGATCTTTTAGAAAACATCTGCAGCTGTAGTTGTTTTTAATTATTATTCCAAAGAGTGCTGTTAACCACCAACACTTCTGTCTATATGCTCACTTTTGTCACTTTACTAAGCAAGTTTGCTCCAGTTACTGTCCTAAAAGCCTCCATAAATCCATAATACATTCACTGTGAAAATGAAAATCCTACTGCTTGCAAAAGTGTTATGGTTTAGCATTTGAGAGTCTGATCTTTGCAGAGCAGTACAAGGAACTTTGTGAAGTCAAGAAGTCTATTTCCCAGCTCAGAGGCAGAATCAATTATACTCCAGTTTTGCTGCAACTGATGAGCTCTATATCCTCAATTCCCAAATTTTGATCCTATTCAACTACTGAGTTAGCAATCATCAAGTTGACATCAGTGTCTAAGAGTTAAACAAATATTTAAACAAATGATTTAGTTTGTGAGCATTAAAGCTCTTCTGATGATTGCTGAATCAATATTAAAGAAGCTGGAAACATTTAAGCTCTATGCAGCAGAGCTGCAAGTTAAAGTATTCTGTTATAGTACACCAGTAGCCATAGATCTAAATTTATCCATTGTAATCAATAATTTTAAGACATAGTACAAGATTCAGCTCAAGTGTATATTTTTATTATCCTTCCCGACTCCTCAATAGTGCAGAGA
Organism: Vanellus vanellus; assembly: GCF_965231255.1. Taxonomy (NCBI): domain Eukaryota; kingdom Metazoa; phylum Chordata; class Aves; order Charadriiformes; family Charadriidae; genus Vanellus; species Vanellus vanellus. The sequence continues at coordinate 62,951,037 of NC_138907.1, forward strand.
TACACAGCTGCCTATTATTAAAGAAAAGGTTAAACTCCTGGCCTTTTAGCTGTGTGTATCCATGGATGTTTGAAGAAGTGTGAACTGGATAGCCTGCTGAAATACAGCATTTCAAAAGACCAGGAAATGGGCAGAAGTGGTAAGAGGCCTTATTATACATGAACTAGATGAGCACTCCAGCTGCATTCTGCTTTCAATTACTTTTGAATCATCCCTAATCTCTGGAACTAAAATGTGATTTAGGGAGGAAAACACAGTTTGAATTCTGCGTTTAGGTAAGAGAGAGAAAAGTCAACAGATGGAAAAACAATGTCAAAAAGGCATTTTTAGACTAAGTATTACTGTTAGACTGAAGCGGGAGTGTTCTTCGTGTCACGGGCTAAGATTATAAGATGTCTGCCTGAGCTTTTTCTTAATAACAATGTTGTGAACCCAGACTTTCTTAAAAATAGAAGTTTGTTCTTTTTTCAAGAAAACAATGAACTGTTTTGGAACAGATGTACAGAACTCAGTGAGATGACTCATCAGCTGTGCTCAGTTACAGTGGCTTTATCTGTGAACGCTTATAGACAAAAAGCCACTCAAGAGAGTTCGTAAAAGAACAGCCGATCTACTGAGAGCTAATCACACTGGGCTATTCTTGGAGGAACACAGTGTTTGTGCGTAATGCCGACAGTTACCAATTATTGCCTCTGCTTGGAAAAATGAATAGATCTGTGCAGTTATTTAATGGTTCTCTCTGCGAAGACGCTATTTAAAATATCAGAACCCGTAATTGTCTAACACTGACCTGATCCAGCAACTGAGCACTCTGCAGCGTGAAGGCATATCTGCTTAACTGAAGCTCGTTTTCTCCACAGGAGGCATCCAGTGCCCGGCATACTAAGATGCGTGTCATATGTCATTTGCATAAGGTTGCATTAAATTCAGGAAAATGGATTAAAATCTGCATTTTAACATCAACTATTTCATGATATCTGCCTTATGAGGAGATGATAGATACCCCATCAGACTTCTACTGATGTTAATAAATGACATTAACCTTAAACATAAGGGATGGAGGGGTGAATCATACCCTTGTAACCAAAATAAGCATTACAGTCTCATTCCTCTGACGTACAAATTAAGAGCAATTTAGGGTAGCAAGTTTTGTTTCACAAGTGAGTACTGGCAACACAAAAAAGAAAGAACAAAATGGAGCATCTTTACTAGCAAATCCATAACTTCCTTTTCAAAGCCAACAATTCCGTTGTTAGCTAAAAGATCTCCTTTGTGACAATTATTGGAAAGTTGGTGCATCACATTTAAACTCCTTCAAAGTCAACTGTGGTACCTGTACACTATGTGCCTTTTTTAACAAATGTAAAACAAATAATATGGATTTGAAGGAGGACATATGGTAAAAGACAGGCAAAGAAATTTGTATGATTTATTCATATAATTTTGAAGTAGCATATTTAAAATCTCATCCCATTAACATCCATTGCCCACCTAATTGCTATAAGTAATTGACAGCTCTCATTAGGAAGAGACAAAACTAAAGGGAATTAAGGTCTTGATCTTGCAATTGGATTTCCATGAGCCGATGCCTTCATTGTGTGGAGTCTCTTTGGCATATGTGGGCTCGGTCTGGATACAGGAGTCCATCTGTGCAAATGTGATTGCAAGATCAGGGCCTAAGTGATATCACGGGAATTAAGCAGATTCTGCTGTTTGGAACAGATCTGCTCCAAGGTTACATAGCAAGTTAAAAGTTACCAATCATCATGGAATAAATATATGACAGTTCTTTCCACGAATTTGGAAAATACTGCAAATGACCTACTCCCTGTTAGTCCAAATCTGAAAGCAGAGGAGAAGATAATTTTGCAAACTTGTTCTTTACACTTTCTATGCCCTTAGTAGGGCTTTTTTAATTATTATTGTTATTGAGACATATTAAATGCTGTGTGGGGACATAAATACTGAAATCCTGTTAACTATAATAAGATTTACTCATGGAACTCCCCACACATATCTTTGCAAATTTAACCCTCGAGCTTTAATCAAGCATTTGGGGAATAATTTTTATTTTTTTTTTATTCATAGCCAGTTTTAAGATCAAATGTACTGTACCATACTTATACAAAATAAATTCACTCCTAATTTATCCGTGTCCAGCAGGGCAGATGCTGTGGGCCAAATTTACCCATGGACTAAGCAGCTGTAAATACCAGTGCTGTGACTAACTGGTGACTCAGCAATAGTGCATGTTACACATGGCAATAAATTGATCAGGAAATAAATGAAAGTAGTGTGCCAGAGAGAATATATAAGAAAGCAGTCCCAAGAATGTATGCAAGGAGAAGCTATAAAATGATCAAAGATAAAAGCATATTTCATCTAATTCCTGGCAGAATAACTGACCTCACACACCCCTGCAAGCACTCCTGTCTTGACACGTTCCCTGTTAAGATCATCGCCTCCTTGTACTTGCTCACTGACTTTCATTGTATGAACAATCTATACACTAAATAGATGCGAAATCCATTTTGCTACACATTTTTTTCATACCTAAAATACTTACTGATGGACATACCACTGTATTTAACCACAGATTCCAACATCTGGAATAACAGACTTTTGCTAGTTGGATCCGGAAGGCGGCTGAACTCATGAAGTTCATGTTTTTGTACCTTCTGTCCTTTACATATCAATATTAGGCAAGGACAGCCTTCCCTGTCTCCTGCCCCCACAGCTACAATTCTTGCACCCTTCCACAAGGCTTTTACTTGTCCTTCACATACTTCACACACAACGTGAACCTCCCCTTTTGCTCACAGCTTCATCTCATGAGCACTACCTGTTTGACAGCCAGCTGGAGATGTAGTGATTGGCAGGTGTCAATCATCATGATGCACATAACTGGGCAAGTGGTTCCTTTCCCCTGGAGCAGTTGGGTGTTATGTTCAGCTTGTCTTTTCCTTCCATGGGGCTTTATTTCAGGCCTGTCTCCTCTACCCAGCCCTTGTAGTACAGACAGATGACACAACCTCACTGGCATTGTTTCCTTTCCCAAAGGATCAAAATGTTCCCTGAAACATTGCAAAATGGGTGGGGGGCGGGAATATGGTCTCTCAAACTGCTTTGAGAAAAAACTGATAAAGGTCATATTTTACTGCTGTGTAAGTTTCCTAGTCTTGTGTTTGAACAGGAGAAAGGAACTCCCAGAAAATAAATAGTGTGCGGAATTTCTATTGTCTATTCTGCAGTCACTTTGGAGTGGGTGGCTGGCTTAAAAAAAAAAAAAAAAAAAGGAAAAAGCACTTTTCCAACACTATATGTGTAGGGCATGAACAACAATAGCCTGAATCAAAAATATCTTTGCAGCTGGGAGTGGGGAAGAGAGCTTATTGGCTGAGAAGAATGGAGTTTATTATATTGCAAGAAATATGCAAGAAAATCAGATTCTGAAGCAAGATCAGGATACTCACTGCAAGAACTCTATGAATAACTGCTTTGGGAGTTGCTGGCAGAACTGAAAAATAAAATGCTCAACTCAAAAATAAAACATCTTCATTTTCCTCATGAAAAGAGATATTTCGTTCTTGGTGAAATTAATGACCATTTCATATTAATTTTCTATAAATCAAGCACTAAAACTCAATCATAGCATTTAGCTTAAATGATGTCAGGTCCAGATAGTCTTCTCTTTTAATCCTGTGAGTATTAATTATATTGTAGATAGCAATTGAGATAACTGTTATCTACACTGACATACATTAAAAAAACCTCATAGGCAGATAGCAGTGCTATTGAATGTATACTAATAAAAATAATAAATATATATATTACTAAAGGAGTTAGCTTGCTGGGGAAAAGATGGAAAACAAAGCTCTAAATGACAAAAGGGAAAAGAAATCATAAGCAATGCTTTTCAAATCTTGGCTGGTAATTACCACTTATTCCAAGACAAACTGCTAGCAGGTTAAAGAAAAAAAGTCTTGATCCTTTGCTGAATGGCACTGCTATTGTGAATTTGACTGAGAGGGTTACCATTATCTCTTCTAAATCAGAAGCCAGAAGTGCAAAACAAGACTTCTGACCTACCTGGCTTCATTTTAGTATTCAATTTAGCAGGTCAAACATAGCAGTAAGAACTAACAAAAATATTTTGGTCTGGAATCAGATGTTTTCTTTTCTTGTGTTTCCTTACTTATTCTTTTAAATTCTTGATAATAGAGGGAGTCCAGCAAACATGCTCAGAATATGAGAGAAATCCACAGCAACATGAAAACCATAGCTGACAGAAGGTAAGTGCTCTTGGCTGAGCCTCCTCACCCTTCCCAAAGGGGAGAAAGATGCAGCAAAGTAAACAACTGGGACACCTCTTCCAATAAAGCTTTTTTGTATCCTGCACCTTAGAGCCACTGTCTCGTCTCCCCCAGTGCTTAGACTGTGCCTCCTCTCTTTTTTCCGTGGAAGCACCTGGGCCAGCCTGGGACCAGTAGGGCTGCTGGAGAACAAGTGGGGGGCTGCCAAGCTGCACATGGGGGCACGAGTGAAAAGCCTGCTCCACTGTGTTGGCGAGGATCAGCACAGGATGCGGGGATGCAATGTGTAGCCAGATTAATTATGTGCTCCCATCTCTTTTGACACCTCCCTCAGCTGGGAAGTTTGTATCACACCACTTTCCACACAGCACAGAGAGCAGCATCACTGGGACGCGAGGGAGGGGTGGAAGAGTTATTCTGGAACTCCTAACATTTTTTAAGTATAAATATGAATAAATAAATCTTGCTTTTATAACATACTGATTTTGGAAAACACTCTTTTAGCATACACAAAGAAAAGCATAAAGATGAATGCATTGTATGTGTTTCATTATATACAGACATATATGCTTGGGTTAGGAAAGCTAAAGCCCTGATAGAATTAAATCTAGTCAGGGACATCAAGGGCAACAAGAAAAGCTTCTACAGGTATGTCAGTGATAAGAAGAAGACTAGGGAAAATGTGGGCCCTCTCTGGAAGGAAATGGGAGACCTGGTCACCTGGGACATGGAGAAGGCTGAGGTACTCAATGACTTTTTTGCCTCAGTTTTCACTGGCATGTGCTCTAGCCACATCACGCAAGTCACAGAATGGGAAGGCAAAGGCAAAGACTGGGAGAATGAAGAAATGCTCACTATGGGAGATCAGGTTCAAAACCATCTAAGGAACCTGAAGGTGTACAAATCCATGGGACTTCACGAGATGCATCCGTGGTTCCTGAATGAAGTTGCTAAGCCACTGTCTATCCCATTTGAGAACTCGTGGCAGTCTAGTGAAGTTCTTGTCAACTAGAAAAGGGGAAATATAATCCCAATTTTTAAAAAGGGGAAAAAGGAGGACCCAGGGAATGACAGGCCAGTCAGTCTTACCTCTGTGCCTGTCAAGATCACAGGGCAGATCCTCCTGGAAACTACACTAAGACACGTGGTGGTTAGTGATTTGTGACAGCCAACATGGCTTCACTAAAGGCAAATCATTTCTGACAAATTTGATGGCCTTTTACGATGGGGTTACAACATTTGTGGATAAGGGAAGAGTAAATGACATCATCTACCTAGATTTGTGCAAATCATTGGACAATGTCCTGCGCGACATCCTTGTCTCTACATTGGAGAGACATGGATTTGATGGTTGGACCACTTGGTGGATAAGGAACTGGCTGGATGGTTGAACTCAAAGAGTTGCAGTCAATGGCTTGATGTCCAAGTGGCAAGCAATGACAAATAGTTTTCCTCAGGGGTTGGTATTGGGACCAGCGCTGTTTAACATCTTTGTCAGTGATATGAGAGTGGGATTGAGAGCACCCTGAGCAAGTGTGTCAACAGCACCAAGCTGCATGGTGCAGTCAACATACTGCATGGAAAGAATGCCATCCAGAGGGATCTGGACAGACTTGAGAGGTGGGCCCATGTGAACCTCATGAAGTTCAACAAGGCCAAGAACAAGGTCCTACATGTGGGTTGAGGCAATCCCAAACACAAATACAGGCTTGGCAGAAAAGAGATTAGAGAGCAGCCCTGAGGACAAGGTCTTGGGGGTGTTGGTTTAGAAGAAGCTCTACATGAGCACGCAATGTGCGCTCACAGCCCAGAAAGCCAACTGCATCCTGGGCTGCATCAAAAGAATTGTGGCCAGCAGGTCGAGGGAGGTGATTCTGCCCCTCTACTCCACCCTCGTGAGAGCCCACCTGGAGTACTGCATCTAGCTCTGGAGCACTGTGTCCAGTTCTGGAGCCCCCAACAGGGGCATGAAGGACATGGACCTGTTGGAGCAGGTCCAGAGGAAGGCCATGAAGATGATGAGAGGGCTGGAGCACCTCTCTTATGAAGACAGGCTGAGAGAGCTGGAGTTGTTCAGCCTGCAGAAGAGAAGGCTCCAGGGAGTCCTTATAGCAGCCTTCCAGTACCTAAAGAGGGTGTACAGAAAGGGTGGAGAGGAGCTCTTTATCAGGGAGTGTAGTGATAGGACAAGGTGTAATGGTTTTAAACTGAAAGAGGGTAGATTTAGATTAGATATTAGGAAGACATTCTTTACTGTGAGGGTGGGAGGCACTGGAACACGTTGCCCAGAGAAGTTGTGGAAGCCCCATCCCTGGAAGTGTTCAAGGTCAGATTGGACGGGGCTTTGAGCAACCAGATCTAGTGGGAGGTGTCCCTGCCCATGGCAGGGGGGTTGGAACGAGATGATCTTTCACGTCCCTTCCAACCCGAACCATTCTATGATTCTAGGATATGTTTACCTGTGTATAGCATTCTCTCTGTCTATGCATAGCATACAAAGACTAATATATATTTTTTAAAAATTAACACTAGTCAGCTCTGAAATTCCCCATAATCTGCCAATAAGAGCAAGGAAGTAACAGGTTCCAGTCCAGGTCTTAACCCTGTCCTAATGCCTACGTTTCATTTTTCAGTGGGCAATATCACTACTTTAATATGCTTCAGTGATTAGGACAGCCTAGAATGTTAGTGCAGGAATGTTATGTCCCAGGCAGAAGATGAGGAACCTGGCCTACCACAGCATTATAATTACAAAGGGGTTACACCAACATAAATTGAGAGTCATCACTATGTGACTATATATACATATTCCTACAAATTTAGAATGGGTTCTATCTGTAGGCATAAACACATCTGTTAAATGACACGGCAATCCTGTTCTCTGCAAACATACAAAATGAGGGGAAAAAACAGACAGATATGTATAAGAAAACTTGCTGGTTAACTGTATTCTCTCTAGTGTCTACATACATCCGTCTACATTTTCTAATGCATATGGCGTGATATTTACCTTTCACACAGGAATGAGGCAAGACATAACTTTAATAGTGTTTGCAAAGTACTATATAAGTGCAAATGATTGATAAAGCCAGTGAGTGGCAAAAAGCCAAAGAATATTTAGACTGAGAAGCGCTTAATCCAGGGGCCTTTAGGGAAAATGCTTCTCTTCCAGCTTTTTCATAATTCAAAAATCAGGAATTCGTGAGCAAAAGTAGCTTTTTACATATTCTTAGATATTAAGAAAATGGAAGAATTTAACAGCAAAGAGTCGATCCATTTTCCTATCATGTGAGTTATAAAAAGAAGATAGATGCATGATCAGTAACTCTTAGACAGAAAATTCACTGGATTTTTCCCTCTTGCTATTAATTAATGAGCTCTTTTCTTTGACTAGGTTTGTGGCATTTTGTTATGTAATGGCATTTAATAGTATTCCAACAGTTTTATCACTTCTAGAATGTCTCAAAACAAGAAATTCCTCATTAATAAAAGACATTTATCCAGCATAAGATAAGTCAAGAGGCCTATTCTTAAAAGAAGATAAAACATAAAAATTGGTACTGCCATAAATATAACTCTATTTGATCCAATAACGTCTTTAGAATTCAAGGGTGTTAAAAATTGTTTAACGTACTTTATGGTCACAGCAGCAGATTCTCTCAAAGGATTTGTTTTCAGAAAGCTCTAACTGTGTAAACTTTATCACCCACACAAAATCCCGCTGGCTTTCAGGAAGCGGCAGTTTCAGTGTGGAAGATACCTTTTTGCCTTTTGTGTTTCACATCATTTTGTTTACATACAGCTTTCACTCCAAGGATCACGAAATAGGGATTATTTTCAAAGCACGACTGGGACTGGAACAGATTGCCCAGAGAAGCTGTGGATGCCCCATCCCTGGAGGTGTTCAAGGCCAGGCTGGATGGGGCTTTGAGCAACCTGGTCTAGTGGGAAGTGTCCCAGCCCATGGCAGGGGGGTTGGAACTCGATGATCTTCAAGGTCCCTTCCAACCCGAACCGTCTTATGATTCTATGATTCTATGACTTAATCCACCATATAGCATGCCATCTACTTCGCAACTCTGCTGAAAAGGTACTTAAAGAACAGAATGACCTATACCTGATTAAGCAGTTTCCCACCCAAGGAAGTTTTCACAAGGCAAACTTGCAAGCTGAGGCAGGGCAGGAATGGAGAAGAGGGCCTAATTTATTCTTGACAGAGTAGAAAATACACATTAACATGTCCACATTTCCATCTATCATGGTGAAAACACACTCTTTGCTGCCTGCTATTGTGCATATTCTTTACTGCCACAATTGACAGAATAATTTTTACCAGTAGTTAAACCAAGACTAGTCTGCAGTTCTTCCACAGTAAGGATTTTGGTGGGAGGCAAAGGCTCCATGAGATGAGCACTCACCTAGGATGCAGCAGAATCAAAGATTCACTTCCCCATCGGCTCCACTGAAAAATTGAAGAAGGAGGTTTTTCTCCACAGGTAAGTGCTTTGACTACTACTGGAGTGTGGCGCCATGTCTCCTCCCAGGAGAACCTAATGACTAGTCAGTTCCTAAATGAGATGGGACAGTGCCAACTTAACATTTTAGGGGACTGACTTTACAGGCTGGTGCTCACAGTAGAGGGATGTAGGAAATCCAGTTTGACTTACTCATTCCACTGCCTTTAAAAGGTCTGGGATTTGTCCAGTGTGCGACAAACCCAAATCCAGAAATCTTTATATGATTTGGCAAAGATGAATTCTGTTTTCTGATCAGCCTTAAATACCACACGCAGTAGTATCTGATGTTGTAATTAATCTAAATCCCCCATTACGAAAGATCTCTTGTGTCTTATATACAAGTCAACTGTGATAGCTTAATAGCTAATCACTTGCTTATGACAATCACCATGAAAGAACCCTTAAAGCCTAGGAAAATGAGAAGCTTTCTTGCTCTTGGTCTGAGATTTTTTCTAAAAGGTGAAAATCACAACAAAAGTTTTTGTTTTAATAATGAGAAGAAGAGAAGAGAAGAGAAGAGAAGAGAAGAGAAGAGAAGAGAAGAGAAGAGAAGAGAAGAGAAGAGTATGAAACAGTTGAAAACATGAGTAGCATCTTCAGATGAAGAGTCGTTACAAAAGGAGACACTATTAAGATTATATTTGAAGAATAGAGGAGTCTGGAGATTACAGGGGTTAGGTTGCATCTTTGCCAGGAATTATTGTATTCAGATTGTATATGTACAAGGAGCCTGCAAAGATAATAAAAGAAGGAAAGAAGTTTCTACAAAGCTCCAAATGTATGGATCTTTAGCCTTAATGGCTGTTGATCAAATATCTATAGGATGTTAATCGAACTTTTCCATGGCTTCCAAGCTGACAGTTTAGCACAGGCAATGCTCCTGTTCAAACAGAAATTTTGGGGTAGGTTGATCCTATTAGTAATGATTGTCAATCACACCGCCAACTTCTTTCTGTTAAACACATTCCAAGGACTTTAAATACACTTAAGACTCGTGTTACCCCAAGAGCTATTTTAACCTAGCATCTGAATAGGACCTTTACTATTATAGATATAGGTGCCAGCAATGTGTCCTTGTGTTGTGGGCTTAGGAAAGGGCAAGAGCACAGTAACCTACAGCTGTCAAGACCTTTCTGAAGTGTGCAGTGCAAGCATGCCACCGCACACAAATTGGTAGTTACCTTCACCACACAACAGAAACAATTTTAGAAGTAGACAGGGTTGGGGTTTTCCTCTCCCTCAAGAATTCTGAGCTTGCTGGGAATGTCTTTCTGTGCAAAGTGAGTATTATTCATCAAAGTACACGGTGATCAGAACAGCTCAGAAGTGATTGCACAGCATAGTCTATATTTCCAAAGTGGGCATAGGCGCTCCTTATATAAATCACAGTTGCAGCAGTGGCAGGAAAAATATACAGAAGCATAAACTGTATTGTTAAAGGTTTTAGTAAATCATCAGAGCCTTGAAGTTGCTTGGGGATTTTAGCTCAGTACTCTTAATGGCTGCTGGCTCTCCTGTAATCAGATAAAGAGCACAGGGCAAATTCGGTAACTGGATGCTTGTGGGCAGGTTATACTTGGGCCAATTACACGCATATTCGTGCTTTCAAGGGAAAGTTTTGTCTCCAAAGGAGCTGCCAAAATCAGCATGATTCCCCAGCTGGATCACCGGAAATCCAAAGGTCTCCTTGTGTGACTTCAGCAACAGAAATTATAATTGTGGGAAAATAATATAAAATTCAGATTTTTAGAGCAAAACCCTCTAGCTCTGCTTCCAGCTATATGGCACTCAAACACAAACAGAATAATCATTCCTGAACAACAGCTGCAGTCTTACTCTACCAGACTTGGATGGATCAGCTAATAATATAGGGAACATGATGGTGGTTTCCCTATTTTTGCACACACACACACAAAAAAAAAAACCAAACCAAAAAACCAAACCCAACAAACCCAGATCTCAAAAAATCTCAGCAAGCGTCAAAACACTTGCAGAATATGTAGAACAACACACATTTCAAGAATTATAAACTTAAATAACCTGATGATTGGTGAAGAATTTACTTTCTGAGACCCTTATTTCATTTATGTATAAGACATAACACCAAAATGGGATTGTTGCCCAGTCATGGCCCTGTGTCTCACAGCATAAGTAGCAGAAGTCAGTTTTGTTTGCTTTGGAAGTGCTAAGGGTTCTGGATAAGATTTAGCTATTGTTGGCACCTTTGCATATGGTCAAGTTGGACTTATGGGACAATTCCTACAACTTTGTAAGGTGTAATGAAGCAGACCACTCCCCATTTTCTCACAAGAGACACTGTATCTCCAAAACGTATGCTGCCATATGCCATCCATCAATAGCTAGCAGTCTTCGCCTAACCCGTGAGGCAGCTTGACATCCTGGAATGCTTTACGCAAAGGACTAAATTCTTCAAACTTTGTTAATGTTCATTATATACTATACTGCTGGAGTTCACCAATGTCACTATGGGTTGGAGTTTCTATATGAACTGTATTAGACATCAAGATAGAATTGTTTCCTATGTAATCTTCAGGGAGTCCTTCAGAAAAAGTGGAAAAAAATGAATCTGAAGATTCATTTCAGTGCCACCTAGCTGGAATCTTAAAGATTATTGTATGTTACACATATTGCATTGCACAGCTGACTTCAAAGCTGAAAATGTGCCCATGAGTAATGTCCTCAAAGCAGTTTTCTTTATAAAATGTAGAAAAGCATTCCAAATGGGCTGATAAATAGAACAACAAAATATGTGCTGTGTATATTGAAATGAGGAAAACTTATCTACTAAAACCAGACTAATAAGTTTTGATTAGGCTATTTGATAAGTTCATCTTCAGCATGCAGGAACTGTGAACTGCTTTAAGACCCCAAACAGAAAGGAAGTGCACTGCTGCTGTCTAATCATGCAAGTGCTATCTGGTCACAGCCTTAAGAAAAAGTCCTCAAGAATTTATCCAGGCTACTAACAAATAGAATTTTATTCCCAAATACTGTAAGAATTTAATAGAAAATAATTCCTAATATTGGCGATAAAAAACAAACTTTCCTGTAAAAACATGCAAAAGAGTTACAATTCACAAAGCATGGTTTTTCAAAAAGACTACAGAATGATTCTTACTCCGCAGAACGATACTTACTTTGCTACTGAATAGTGAAGTTTTTTCTTCTGGATAAATACCTACTTACTTTCACAGTTTCTTTCACACGTGCTGCCCTATGGACACTGTCTCCACAAAGCTCTAATCACAGGTCACAGCGTTTGCAAGCAACATCCAGCTATGCAACTCATTCATTGCATAAAACAACACAGAACAAAACAAACCTATGGAAAACGAAAAACCTTCACAGGCTGCATCAGTTGCAAGTGATTCTTGGAATCCATATTGTATTTGTGACCTGCACATCTGTGACATTTACAAACTCATTAACTAAACCTCTTTCTCTTGCTCTGCCCGCCCCCCGGCCCCAATCTGCTTTAAATCTCGCTTAGACAATTCCCTGGAGAGTCCCATCATGTACCTCAGGTTTACATTGTAAAGTAACCTCTTCTTCCCAGCGTGCAGCTGCCTACCTGAATGGACTCGGGGCCATTACATTTTGGCCCTCCTGCAGCCACAGATGTACCTTCTGGATTCCATTCTCAGAGTAGCAGCCAAAACAAGAATGGCGCACATTTGATTTTCTGTCTTTCTACGTGTAAAATGGTATATTTCTTTCTTGATGGAGAATTAGGACTCAATTCCAAGACTGCATGTATTTGTGAAGTCAGCTAGGTGTAGATCACGTTCAAGGTTTAATGATAACTTTGAATTATAGATGCATTTCTGTGTTGTGTTGCTCTTGTCAGTTTTACAACTACAAGCTTACCTCAAAGAAGAGAAACGGTGCTTAGCACACACAGTATAATATATTTTCTACAAGAAAAGCATATAATCATTTGGTTTTTCTTCTTTTTCTTCTGTCACGCAAACTTACAATTGCCTTGTATTTCTGGCTGATACCTTGGAATAAAGTTAGATAATGAAGATTTTCTAAAGTGTGTCATCAGTCTCGCTGCCACTGGTACTGTTATGCAGGGCTGTTTGAAAGAGTTTTATGAGGTGAGAGGGGGAATAAAGCCTTTGCAGAAAGTGCATATATATCTGTCCTTCTCCTGTAGGATCTTACCTATTCTGATGAGCTGGGTAGGCTGAATGACTCCTATAAATAGATAGCTTGCCAAAAACTGTGCTTCTATTATTAGCTATTAGATAGATGACAACTAATCAGCATTCATTTTTCTAATTGCACCGCATCTGGGTTCTTCTGAGTCCTCTGTAATTGTGTCTTTTAGGAGAGGAAAAATGGGAAAGGAAAGCTCTGCCAGCCTTATTTGCGCATCTTTGCCAAAATTATGATTTAATAGCAATAAAATTTTCAACAGCGAGGCAATTTCTCCCTGTTTTTATCCCAAAGTCATATCAAGTGAACCTGAATCAATGATAAATGTCTACATTAAAACCATCATTGCTAATAGTATTCTATATCATTCGTCTTTTGTTCAGTGTGACCAAATTACAATCAGCACATGACTATAGCTACTTGTGATTAATGACGGTTTTACTTAGTAACTGACAGTGAAGCTTCGGGGAGGAAAATGGTAATGTATTTCAAAATTTCAAGCTATAAATTTTGGAAAAAAATAGCTGTATTTTCAAAGCTGTAGTTAACATGTCTGCTGCTGCTTTTACTACTGTCAGACTGAAGGGCTTAAAGTGGCTCAAATTTTGAAGGGATTATTCCTCTTCTCTCAGGGTGGAAGTTTTGGCTTAGAAGTTCTTAAATCCTTTAGAGACTATACACAATATTTCAGAAGAACTAGAGAGTATGCAGGGAAGAGTGTTACAATTGCTTGGGAAAAAAAAAATTAATGACCTGGAATAAAGTCTGTCTGAGAGCACGGCAAATTAAAAAATTATAGATAACCTTTATGAGTGAATTAGAGAGTAGACTTTGTGAAACACTGGAGGAAAGCTGTAAAAGCTTTCACTTGGCAAAGGCTGATCTTGATAAGGTCAGAAGTGGCTAAAAACCATTTTTACCATCTGATGGCCATTCAGCAGCTTTAGGCTGGTGTTTCTTAGTTCACATCAAAACAAGCACTCCTGCGGACAATCTCAAGAGTCTGAACAAGCAGAGAGACTTCGCAAGCCTCTTGCTCGCCATTATCCTGATACAGAACAGCTGGGCAATATATGAAAGACTTGTGTTGCCATTGCCAAAATTATTATAAGCCTGAGAAAATTCTGCCTTTGGAAGGATTAGTCTGTCAATTGTGCCAACACTATAGTTTTTCAAAATTGAGAATGATGTAAAAAAAGGTATGTGATTTAGGTGGGACCTTCTACAGCATTTATCAAAGACTGACTCTTACTTTAGAGGGTGGCCGGTAGGTCGAAACAGGTCATTCTCCCCCTCTACTCTTCACTGGTGAGGCTGCAACTGGAATACTGTGTCCAGTTTTGGGCTCCCCAGTTCAAGAGGGACAGGGAACTGCTGGAGCGAGTCCAGCGAAGGGCAACTAAGATGATTAAGGGATTGGAGCATCTCCCTTATGAGGAAAGGCTGAGAGAGCTGGGACTCTTTAGCCTGGAGAAGAGAAGGCTGAGGGGAGACCTTATTATGGCGTACAAGTATCTAAAGGGTGGGTTGAAGGAGGATGGAGCCAGGCTCTTTTCAACGGTTCCCAGTGACAGGACGAAGGGCAACGGGCACAAGTTAGAACATAGGAAGTTCCGTTCAAATACACGGAAACACTTCTTTACGGTGAGGGTGATGGAGCACTGGCACAGGCTGCCCAGGGAGGTTGTGGAGTCCCCTTTTCTGGAGATTTTCAAGACCCGCCTGGAGGCAGTCCTGAGTAATGTGCTCTGGGCAATCCTGCTTTAGCAGGGGAGTTGGACTAGATGATCTCTAGAGGTTCCTTCCAACTCTGAAAACTCCGTGATTCCGTGACTTTCTTCCCCTTGAAGGCAACAGCAAATTTCACCTCTGCCTCACTGGGAGAACAGTTCTTCTGACTCAGAACTTTATGAAAAGCCTTTATGAAGAACTTCATTAAAATTTTGATGGCCAAACCCTGGCACTAAGTGAGGTCACTAGAAAAATTCCAATGGGCTTCAGCGCGTCTAGTGTTGTACCCTAAATCTCCCTATTCGAGAAAAGAAAGATTACCTTTTTTTTTCATCTTATTCACAGGCAAACTTCAGAATACAAGCAGTGTAGGGTGAACTGCATACTAGCTGCCTCTCTGGTCTTTTCCTCAAATAATTTTTCTGTCTCCATTTTCTGATACATTAATTTGGGATAATTACATTTACCCTAATTCATGTAACAGCATTAACCATCTTATGTTCACAACATTAGTATGCGACCTAAATATGTGACTATCCATACTGTTTTTTTTTTTCTTATGCACCAGTTATCTAAATATATGTAAAGGTGTATTCTTATCTCTCCTTATATAAATACACACACATTTTGAATAACGGAACTTGAAAGTATAAATACTTCTTCCATTTCTGAGCAAGTGAAGAAAATATAATTATCCACTGGAATTTCACAGAATTTGGCCTTTCTTTCAAAGTCCTCCTTAAGAGTCAATACAAAAATCAAGAAACGGGCTAAAGTATCACTTTCAATTTGTGGCACTTTGCTTACCTTTAAATTGTACTGGGAGGATAGCTGATATCAGCTTTTACGTGAATGCTGTGAGTAACAGGTAACTAAAGAAATATAGTTTCTAAAAACAATTAATCAGCTGACCTTTTAAAATTAATTCCTATTGTGACTAGAAATTACATCTAGGAGTTCTGGGAGACTGTTGACGCTACAGAAGAAATTTTGGTTCTCTTTTCCTTTGATTTTAACTAATAAGGAGAAATTTAAAATGTTTTTCTAATGGTAAAGTCACTTGGGATCTGTGCACCAATCCAGCAACATTTTGCGTGTGGATGATCACGGCTATTCTACCCCCACTGAGTTTCATTATACAGTATGTATAAGAGAAGTTGGGTAGTCTGTGTTTAATACACTTGAGTCACCACTGATGCTTATGCAGATCACAGCACAGCTTACTTTTTCAGATCTCACAAAGAGTTTAAAGCTGCAGAAATGCAATGCCTACAAATTGATAACACATTTCTTGTAAGCTGAGCAGATTTGATCTTCAGACTATTGAAACACATTTGTATTACAAAACCCTTCAGAGTAAAATTACTTCAGTTAATTCTGCTTCCTTTAAGAATTAAAGGCATCTTTACCCTACGTTGCTCTTTGCTCAAAAACTGTCACACAGTAATACAAATATAAAAACATAGTTAAATATATATATTTATTTTAGTAGCAGACCTACTTACATAACGTTCACTTTATTTTTACTTTATAAATTCATTTAGTCTTTGATGAGATTAAAATCAACAATGTAAGTCAGTACACAAAAGCGTAAAGATGTTGCCTGCAACTATTTGTACGGAGATAACAAATACTTTGTGACATTCAGACCTCATTGCAAATCTGTAGACAGTGACCTTTGCAATGATTTACAGGAATTTAAATCTCCAAATGAAATAAGTGAAGGTTATACTTAATTACTTATTTAGAATCTCCCATTAAAAGTGCTGCATGAAATAGAATAGTCATATATAAAAAAGCACACTCTCTTCTCCTTCTGATGTAGATATTCACAATGATTTTGTTTAACCTTTTGTATCAATGAGGTAGTAGAGCACCTTAAGAGGTAAAGCTTTTTCTCCAGGATTAGTTAAAGAGTAAACTCCATGGTTGTTATGTCAGAAACTGAATTTAGCACATCTGAAAAATTCTACCAGATGCGTTTTAACACCCTCAGACACCTAATATACTTAATTTCTGTGAGCATTATTCTTCTCCCAATTAACCCAGTGGGATCTTAATCGTGTAGTTTGTCAAGCTCAGTCTCACATTTCAATTTGTTGGTATATTTATTCTCTGACTTTTAATACCTTGTATATTAGACTAAAAATAGATGATAATAGTGCAATCTTATTAGGTAATTTGGCAATGATCATTATTAGTTAATATACTATAATGTCAGTTAAACAGTTTATCACAATATAGTGTGCTACATTTTGGTAAGGTTTTACTTCCGGATTAGTGTTAAAGCAAAGTTATCATTGTATAGAGGAGAACAAGTGATAGCAGTGAGATTTTGTTAAAAAAAAAAAAAAAAAAAAAAAGACAAAGCCAAAACAACAAATAATAGTCTAATAAGGAAAAGGAAAGCAATAAAAAGAGCTTGTGTCTTCAACGCTTCAATAGTTAAGTTATGGTGAAGCCTGAAAAATATAAGACGGTAGTAATTATCCAGTGTTTGGGGAGTTTTCCTGCAAAATACTGCCGCCTTCATGTTTTCTTTTGTGTTTTTCTTACCAAAACTGAGGCAGAAACATTACCTTCACAACTACGTAGAATCATAGAATGGTTTAAGTTGGAAGGGACCTTGAAGATCATCTGGTTCCATCCCCCTGCCATAGGCAGGGACACCTCCCACTAGATCTGGTTGCTCAAAGCCCCATCCAACCTTGAACACTTCCAGAGATGGGGCTTCCACAACTTCTCTGGGCAACCTGTTCCAGTGCCTCACCACCCTCACAGTAAAGAATGTCTTCCTAATATCTAATCTAAATCTACCCTCTTTCAGTTTAAAACCATTACACCTTGTCCTATCACTACACTCCCTGAGAAAGAGCTCCTCTCCACCCTTTCTGTACACCCTCTTTAGGTACTGGAAGGCTGCTATAAGGACTCCCTGGAGCCTTCTCTTCTGCAGGCTGAACAACTCCAGCTCTCTCAGCCTGTCTTCATAGGAGAGGTGCTCCAGCCCTCTCATCATCTTTATGGCCTTCCTCTGGACCTGCTCCAACAGGTCCATGTCCTTCATGCCCCTGTTGGGGGCTCCAGAACTGGACACAGTGCTCCAGAGCTAGATGCAGTACTCCAGGTGGGCTCTCACGAGGGTGGAGTAGAGGGGCAGAATCACCTCCCTCGACCTGCTGGCCACAATTCTTTTGATGCAGCCCAGGATGCAGTTGGCTTTCTGGGCTGTGAGCGCACATTGCGTGCTCATGTAGAGCTTCTTCTAAACCAACACCCCCAAGTCCTTGTCCTCAGGGCTGCTCTCTATCCCTTTTCTGCCAAGCCTGTATTTGTGTTTGGGATTGCCTCAACCCACATGCAGGACCTTGTTCTTGGCCTTGTTGAACTTCATGAGGTTCGCATGGGCCCACCTCTCAAGTCTGTCTAGATCCCTCTGGATGGCATTCCTGGAGTTGCTCTGCCAATAAAGATTAAACATTAAAGATCATGAATTGAAATCAATGTTAATGAATTGCTGTCCTTTTATTATGCTATTTTTTTGTTACAATTTTTGTTGTTGTCAGATCTACATCTGTTAGCAGTTCCAGAGCTTTCATACATTATCCTAAAAACTGTCTTCAAAACACCCATTACTTAAAACTGTAGCTGGAATATCAAAATTTTTGATGTGAGATGAGTTATTCGTTTAACCTGGGATCTTAGGCTGTATCAGGACTTTTGGGCTCAGCTTCTCCGATACCACCCCTGAGGCCAGCTGGTTTACTGCTCTCAATTGAAAAAGGATACTTTCTTGTGACTAACTATCAGTACCTTGCATTGAGATAATAAACTACAAAGTGGTGCCACATGTGCACAAATAAATGACAACTGATCTCAATTTACTAGTCCTCATTCATGGAAGAAGATGCACAAAATGTATATCTCCTAAGTGCAAGTCTTGTAACGCATTAAAGAAATTTAATTTTAAGTATGAAAGTATCCCCACTGAAGCCAATGGAGGTTGCTTAAGTCAACAGCACTACTGTGTGTTAAATGGCAGATAAACGAGGATGCCAATTTGGGGAAAGAGAAAAAAAAAAAATTTAAGCACTACGCATCTCAGGCCTACTTAATAAAAATGAGTCACAGAGCAGCTTAACCATCTTCCTCCACTGGGACAGAGGCGGTGAGAGAGACAGAGTACAATGTGAAACATTTACATTTAGAAACTGTCACCTCAGCAGCAACAGGACTCTGCTCCTCTGCAACAGGAAATTCAGGAGATAAAGAGCAGTAGTTTTCACGTCAATCTAAATGATCAAGAACTTTGGGTTTTTTATATTTTTTTTTATGTATAAAGACTGTTTTTATCCCTAAACAACTTTTAAATTCTTCATATTTCCTTTCATAATGTTCCTCTCTTGGCCCCTTAATAATAATAATATTCTTGACAGCGTATGACTGTTTGCTTTCATTAGTATAAAAGCTTTAATTCCAGATAAAAATTTTGGCCTAGGGCTCCTCACTTATCTGATACTGATTTTCCCTTTACTTCATTACGCTTTCTTTCCTGTTCTAACTTCCCGTATTCCCAGAAAGCTGCCCATGGCATTGAAAGTTTACAGTTTGGATTTTGTATAGATTTGTACTTGTTAATATTTTATTCATTGGTTTTCAAGGCTTATGGCAAAAAAAAAAAAAAATAAATTTGCTTTCTCTTAGCGCTTCCGTGTGTAACCTGCTCTAGAGGCTTGGAAGGGACCTTTAAGATCATCGAGTCTAACTATTAACCTAACACCGACAAAACCACCACTAAGCCATGGTCCTAAGCACCACGTCTGCCCCTCTTTTAAATACCTCCAGGGATGGTCACTCCACCGCTTTCCTGGGCAGCCTGTTCCAATATTTGATCACCCTTCAGGTGAAGAAATTTTTCCTATTATCCATCTTAAACCTCCCCTGGTGCAACTTGACGCCATTTCCTCTTATCCCATCACTTGGTACTTTGGAGAACACATCAGCCCCCACCTCTCTACAACCTCCTTTCAGGTAGTTGTAGAAAGTGACATTTCAGACCACAAAGTGATATGGAGCAAGGTGAGTCCCTGAAAGGTTATAAAAGGCTCCAGAAATTTGCAGAGGCATTCTACCTCGCACCTGGAGTGCCCTGTACTTTGGCATAGCATTATTTCAAATTAACAGCTTTCAACACCTTTTTTCCTGGGAATTAAAAAGAATAACAGTGATGATTGAGGTCCAGAAGTTCTTCTTAAACAATTACATTATAAATTTTTTATTTAGTTACAGAAATTTGGACACTATAGACAATTTGACTTCCCAGTGGTACCTCTAGACTGGGACCAGAGTCTCTTTTACCACTGACAACATCCCTCCTAAAGTATCATTATTCCATAAACTAGAAAATGTAAGGAAATTTAAGAAAATACTAAGGAAATCTTAATTTTTCCCTATTGCTTTGTGGTATTTGAATATCATCTTGGGGGGGAAGAGATATCAAAATATACTAAAAAGAGCACAAAATATTGCTATGTATAAAAAAACTGAAAAATCTGAAAATGTTCGCAGATATAGGGAAAGACATGAAGAGACTGTTCCAAAGCTATAATATGTTCTCCTTACTGTGTTTATTACACTTACACCTTGTCTTTACACAAGTGCCAATATTTGCATGGAAAATGTCATCTGTTTGTCATATATCTTTGTCAAATGAATGTAAAATCTAAACAAACCTGAAACTTCAGTGTAGATTTTTACTCATGGGCAACTGAAGTTGGAATTTAATCCTAATAGCTCATTAAAAGTGAAGCCACTAATCAAACGCAATGAAATGGATAACTTAACTGTCCAGTTAGCACTATCACTTCCCAATTCATTTCCAGGTCACCAGGCAATATATTTAACATCTCAGGCACAAATGTGTGCAAGTAAAAGCAGCACAATTATTCTAATGTTTTCTAAATGTCTTATGTTGCTGTTCCATACGTTTTTGCTTTTTTTCCTCCCTATTATTTTAGTTTTACTTTATTTCTGTGTTAGCTGCACACATTTCTTTTTTATGTGGGTTTGGGCTACTTTGGCCTCAGGTGGATGTTGAAAAGTGAAATGTTACTCACACAAAAAAAGTAGTCTGTTTTTGAAGTCCCTTTGGTAGCAACACTTGAGTTTGGTTTTAGAAGATAGCCTGCTCAAATTATTCAAATGGAGAATTGAATGGTTGTTGCACAAACACTCACAGGGTGTACTCAACTTTTCCATGGGGTAATGTTCACACGGGGAGTGAAATCTCTCGTACAGGGTGGCCGATCACTGTTGGGATGTTGACAGGTGTCTCCATTGCAAGGGGACTTGCAAGAGAATCTCCAGTGAGATAGGGAGCTGGAGCCCAGCTCGTCCATGGTCCTGCCTGGTCACTGCAGTGGTCCATTTCTAATCCATATCCAATGATTATCTTAAATCATGTATAAAACATCACCTAGTTGTCTTAACTATATAGAAAATGTTATCCTATGTGACCATTACTGCATCTGCAGGTACAGTTTATACTATTTCAAATTACCTGTGTGCAGTTTGGTCAATCTATAGCAGGGACTGACAGGGGAGGACCTGCCATAGACAGATGACTCACCTAGGGAGTTAATCAACACGACTTAAGCATAGAGCTTGTGCCTATCTGTTGGTTTGGGGGCAGCAGGTACTGCCTGGGGGAATCTCCAGGACTGCCTGAAATTCCCACCTAGAGAGTTCCTGTAACAGTGAGTTAAATGCTTTAAAGTGAAGCTGGCCACCAGTGCAGTCCATCACCTTGTTCCAAGCCAGCCCATTGTCTCAACCAGCAAAGCAGTAACTGAGGAGTTCCTGGACCAACGAGGAATTGCTAAGTGTCCTGGATATGCATGTGCGCACACACATGACCTGCATGCTCATCTACACTACAGTTATAACAAGACAAATTTTAATTTCATCCTTACAGAGCCATAATAACTTATAGTCTCTGTATCTTGGCTGCAAAACTGTATCTTTGCAGTATCACCTAGTTAAAGAAATAGTAGTACCTGTGGTCACCATTGGAAAGCTTCATACATGTGGTCAAGAAACCGGTATCTGGTTTTCAAAAGGTTGCAGAAAAGTTAGTTTACAAAAGGTTGGGAAGTATACAGAAGGTTTTGCCTAGAAAACATCTGCATAACAATCTAGGTAGGACTAAGTGTATATGCAGTCTAGACTGTCAGGTATGAAAACAAATATGTAAACGTCAAAAACAGTGACTAAAGAAGTGAATAAATAAAATTGTTAAGAGTTCACAGTAATCTATTTACTGAAATAAGAAGCTATTTATTTAATAACTTTAACAGCAAGAAGTGAGTGAGTATCTAAGCACACTCAGTATAATTTACAAATGGAAAGTAAGATTTTAAATGTTCAGACCCTGTAATGTAAGCTGCTAATTCTACATATGTCATTTGAAGGTTTTCTCATTCAGACCAGTTGAGGAAGAACGGAATCAAGTGACAAATTCTCAGTCAGTGGTAGAGCCATTTCTAACAAGAATCCTCAGTCTGCGCTTCTTCCCCATCTCGGGAGCAATTGAACAACCCACGCAGCTACTGCAATCAACTCTGTTCCTTCTCTTACTCAATCATTTGCCACCATCCAAGCTAGAAAAGCAATGTTCTTTCACAAGTCTTTTTACTTCAGTTTTCATTCCTAGGCAGATTCCATCTAATGGGCTCAGATTAATGATATTATTTCTGACAATGTTATTTTCTTGAAGCTACTTAAATGTCTGCCACCTCACTCCCCACAGAGTAACTCCTAGTTAGTTTGTGTCGCACCACACCCAGGCTCTCCCCACTACCTGTCTTGCAAGATGTTCTTGCTACTACAGCTCCTCAGCCTTCTGAGAGTATTTTCTGCACTATTTCTTTTTTTCCTATAAGACCAGCTGGAGAAATATCTTTTTTACAGAGATATGTCCTGCCTTTACAAAGTCTTTCAACCAGTAGCATAACAAGCATAACAGCGACAACATAACTAATTTTTCTGGTTATGGTACCATCTTATTTTATTTCTATCAGTACGATGCGTAGTTATGGTAGTATCCTGGTTTGAGGTAAAACAGAACCAATTTTCTGTTCAGTAATTTTACTTTTCAGCTAAGCTTCTTTTAACTACTGAAATTAACAGCACATTGTGCAGAAATTGTGCGCTCTCAGAGTGATAAGAGACCTACGTTTATAGCTGATGCCCAGGCATGGTATGCAGAGAGGTTCTTGCTTATACTTATTGCCATAACACCCAAGGGCAGTGAACTTTGGTATTTGCCCACATGGAGGGTCAGATGCGGAAAAGCATAGAAGGGTCCCACCTGTGGGGAGGGGCGGACAGGACAGGAGACCTAAAACCGAGCAACAGGGTATTCCATCCCATCTGCTTTACGCTCAGTGTAAAAGCTGAGGGATCAAAAGGGTCAGCCTTCTTTCTTCAATGGCCGGTGTGTGAGAAGGACTCTGTCTGTTTGTCTGCCTTTGATCCAGATCTCTGCATTCCTGAATCCGGATCTGGAATCCAGTCCCTGTTCATCACTGAGTCCAGTCTGGAACTTTCCTTGTGCCTGCTGGTGATGCGATCATCATCCTGGGAGCTTGATCTGGTTTTGTATATATTTCATTATTTCCTTTTTATTATTTTATTATTAATATCTCATTCAAGTAATTTAGTTTGTTCTAAACTCATAAGTCTCTTTCTCTCTCTCTCCTCCCTCTCCTTTGAAAGAGAGGTCAGGGAGAGCATCTGTCTTTTTGCCTTAGTGGCCAGTCTGGCTCAAACCATGACAGGTAGAGTAAGGGATTGGGAGAGAGGAGAAAAGTAAATATTCTTACTAAGCTATGTCACGTAGCTCAACCAGGTAAGCCTGACTTCTTCCTAGACAGAAGGTCAGTACCAATATGTAGGACAAGTGAAACTCCCTTCCTCTTTGTCCCAGCTAGGCACCAAAAAGAAAACTACAGTCTTTCAAACCCATCATCACTGGTGCTGCTTTTATGGCAGATCAAATAATATTTTCCTCTTTCAACTCCCCTGGTTTCTTACACATGCAAACATATAACTGTATATGTCATGACCTGAAAAACTCAGCCACGTATTACAGTGGATCTTGAAAATATAAAAATAGCTCATATCTTATGTAATCTGTCCTTTTTGCGGTAAAGATCTTCAAGAGCCTGTTCAAATATTTGTCTGACCTTGTCTAGTTCAAAAGCTAAAGAAATACCGAAAAGCCTCTGCACCAATTGTATGTAGTTGATGTATGTTAATTCTTGATCATTCATGGACAGATAATGAAGAGATAATCATAAGGTAACCCTGCCAGACTACTTTAGAGGTCTCTCCCTGATAATATTGCCTTTTTATCTCACATTTCTGCATCCTGCACTGCATGGTTTGCATCATCAGTCTCTGACTGTTGACTTCAAAGTGACAAATAAAAACTTAGTATTAGTGTATACATCCATCAGGGAAATTTCCTGAATTCTTATTGTTCGATATCTCCAACATCCACTCTTCAAAAAATCCACTTATTTGACAAGGAGGACTTAAACTGTTGATATGAGAACAATTTTCCTTATGATGTTAAAATAACTCTAATCTGCTTTGCTCTTAGCTTCACTTTAAATTATCTAACTTATCTTCTTTGCTTTGCTGCAAAAACTCCAATTGAAATGATCTTGTAACAAAATCCCAGGTTTGAAAATTTTTAAATAAAGATAAATTCAGATCTAGAGACACCCAGTCTCTCAATTATGACATTCCAAGGAACCTTAGTCTTATTTGTCTGGATCTGTTCATGACTAAAAACTACCTTTCTCTCACTATGGATCTGAAGATCATCTGACACCAAAGTCTTTATCTACTGACTGATTTACA
The DNA here is from genome assembly GCF_965231255.1 of Vanellus vanellus. NCBI lineage: Eukaryota > Metazoa > Chordata > Aves > Charadriiformes > Charadriidae > Vanellus > Vanellus vanellus. The sequence continues at coordinate 62,975,707 of NC_138907.1, forward strand.
TACCCTATCATGATGTAGATAAAATTTGTCACCTTGTTGCTTCTGCTGCATATTTATCTCCAATTCTGACAACGTGGAGTCTGATGGCTGCAGATGAAGAGCTAACGCACAAGAGATACAGAGGTTTAAGGCCCCCCCAAAACAGTGAATAAATCAGTTTCCTTTTGTAACACAAGGTTTTGGAGGATTTGAAATTTTGTCCTAGAAAATAAAGAAGCCAAAAATAGAAGTGAATAAATTTGTGCAGTATTACACAATATCACATAACTTGGGAAACTCCTATAGAAATAAAAAAAATGCCATTTGAAAAATGCAGTATCTATATTTCTGTCTTCCAGGGAATCAGTATCAAAGGTGAACCCTGTGTGATGCTGAGGTTAGATTGTATGGTTCTTATTTATTTTGCATTAATCCTATCTGTGAGCATCAGCTTGTCACAAATATCCACACCTACAATTCATTTATTTTTTTTTAACACCATTCAAATGTTTTACCAACCTTAACATGCTTCCAGGTCTGACTTCCTTCTTACATTATATTCATCCCAGGATAACTTCTGGAAGAACTTCAGTCCACAAAAATCACTATTTCCAACCTCCTGTAATTTTACCTTGTAGAAAGATAACTTTTTTGTTTGTTTCTTTCTTTCTTTCTTTTAGTGTTTGCTTTGGTGTTTTTTTTTTTTTTATTCAGAAGATGCCTGGTCTCTCAGCATGAATGACAATATGAGAATTCCTAGCTATACCACATTACCCACAGTGCTTTCCACACCATGAAATTCCACAGAGATTGTTCATGGCAGTATGTGTTATGACAAGAATTTCCTGAATTAAACCTATAAGACAATGTGCTAAAAAGGTTCTATGGATTACTGTTGGTTTTGGTCAATTTTTCTTCTTTTTTTAATTACTAAATATATTGTGACTGTCCAGCAAAAAAAAAAGATTGTTGCAGTTCAGGTAGAATTCATACACTAACCTTTTTCTGTTGTTTGAAAAAAAAAAAAAAAGGTTTTTCACAGAGAAAATGAAATCAAACTTCTTCCTTGGAAATTATACACATAAAATTAATGGGAATCTTTTTCTAAGAAAACTATCAAATTTTTAGAATCTGCATTTTTCTTACAAATTAATTTTATGGAAAATTCTAGAATCAACATTTAAATCTCATTTTTATTGGCATCATTATTCTACAACATTACTTTCTATTTTCTACGCCATCAGCTTCCAGTTAGCACTATTTTCAGTAGAGAGCATTCAGTCTTCCGTTTGGTTATTATTCCCCTTTCACCTAGCTCTTAACTCTTGTCTATTACAAAAACCCTCTTGATAAATAATCTCCCACCTGTGTTCCAATCTTTTCTCTTTGCTGTCCATAAAGTGCCAGGTAGCACTGAAGAAAAGCAATTTTTTTTTTGTGCTAGAACACTTCTTTTACCATTATCCACATCATCTTTGTGATAATGAGTGCTTAGAAAATTCCCAGAAATAGAGGTAATTTATTTTTCTAAACACTTCTCTGGAAAAATAATCTTGATATATCAGTGGTTTTTTTTCTCTTATTGCACCTTTACATGAAAATGTATGACTTATTCATGGCTTTTTTTTTTTCAACTTACTGATGTAAAGTTGACTTTTTATTAAAACATCTTGAGCAGATTAATTCTGGGGTTTTACAGAAAATTCCTACACCAATGTGCTTTTTAATAGCCTATGATTTGTTATACTTTGTAGAATTACTGCTCTGCAGGCAACAGTAGGGATCTTTTCCTTATTTGCTTTCTGATCCACTCCTTGTAATATTTACTCACTGTGACACACAAGGTTCCTGCTAAGACAAAATTTAAAGACAAAGAATTAAAACATCTTTATGGGTCTTCTACAGGAGGAAAATATTTTATCTGAAACACTGAGTACATTAACATTGTCTGCATCACATTTCCCGTCTCCTCACATTCCCTTTATGATTTAGCCTTCAATATTGGGTCATACCAAGTATTTCTCCTCCAGTATGATTCTCATGTTTCATTTTCCTCTTACTGCTACATGGTCCTTCCATAACTTTCAGGAGCTCCGCGGCTTCTCCACTGTACATCCCTCTCGATGTCTTTCCACTTAACAGTTGTGTCTCTTGCTCTGCATTTCTCTCTTGGTACCTCTAAATCTTCTGACTAGCAAACTGCAAGGTTGGCCCAATGTGCAATATCCATTCTTCTCAGCTCAGGCTTATCTTACTAAATGGGATTATTTCATCTCATATGCCTACTTATTTTCCTTGTTAATGTGTTATCTTGAACCAGCACTGTCTTTTTTATAATCTATGTGCAGACTCCAGCTCAACAGGACCTGATTTCTATGGGAGAAAAAATCACAGCAAAAAGGTAAAATACTTTGGGAATATTTTTTTTTGTTGTTTGATTTTCAGTCAAAGGCAGTGTTCTCACCTGAATCTGAATTATTCTTCACCACGCTTACTTCTGTTTTGTGGAAAGATTCTTCTCTTTGGCCCTATTTACTCATTCTTGCTCAGTTGCACGTCAGCCAAGGCAGGTGTTCTGGTTTCATTCAACAAACCCCAGATATTTTAATTTTCTTTTCTGGATATCATTGAAGATAAGAACTTGTTAAACTCCCTATTGAATTTTTACATTTGTTATAACTTCATTCCATTTAACACCCAGTATTTTCCTTAAGCATTTTCTTTCAAAGATATTTAGATGCCTCTCTACATCCCTGCTGGATTTCAAGCTTCCACGTCCGTATATCAAGGTGAAAATAATGTTTGAATGGAAGACTCGTATATAAACACGATACATTCAACAAAATTGGAACAAACGAGACTTCTTTGTATAGTATGAAGATGGCAAAATGTAATATTTAAAACTCTCATTACTAAGAAACGTTACAGAGAGAACAAACCAACATACACAGCACCTAAAAAAAGCAACTGTAGAAATTATTTTATAATGTACACAAAGTCTCTCCTTAAAGGAAAAAAAACAGGTTGGAAAGTAACTTTTTAATAAAAATGGGTGACAAATTTGCCCCTACAATGCACTTAAGTCATCCTTAATATTTTTTTATGAGTTTGTCAGTTCTTTAATAAGTTTTCTTCCCAGTTTTCTCCATAGGAAATTAATTAGTGCAGTTACATAAACCTAAGGAGACCTAAATTCAGTTCCCTTTTCTACAAAAGGGAAATTGCACCAATAGCTTCCCAGAAAATATGCCTTAACTTTCAGCCTACAAGGTATTGAAAGGCAAGTTCCTCCTCACCAATCTCTTCCACTTTTCATTAAATATCTAAATATATCCTTAATCCTTGTTTAATGGATATTTGGTTGGTCAGTTGTTTTTTGAAGTAGAACAGCATCAACAAATAAAAATAGATCATTCTCTCCCAGAGTACCTGGTAATTTGGTGATTTAGCTCTTTTATAGGAAGTATTTATTGGATTTAGGTGCAGTTAGGTTGAGAACATGGAAAAGAAGATCCCTCATCCTTCCACATTTTTTTGATGAGTGTTAATTTTCCCTCCAGGCAAAGATACAAACTGAACAAAAACCCCTGTAACTTTCATGAATGACTCAATTACTGGACTATGGTGAAATACCATGACTTATTTATGAACAAAACCCATCATTTTCATTGCTTTTCTTACAACTTTCCATAAAGGAAGTATTTTGGTTTTAGGTGAAATATTTCTTTAAACAGGAAATAAATGCTTGTTTGACACCATTTCCAATCTTTATTTTTATTTTTTTTCATTTTCAGCAACTATCACTTACTGAAAAATTGACTATTTCTACTGCCATACCCCTAAATATAGCAAAGGAAGATTAAAAATAAATAGATAAATAAATTCTAACAGCTGGAAGCTAAAGTTTGACAGATCCAAATCTAAAAGTGTCACAAATTGTTACTGGTGAACATGATTAACTATGAACATGAACTGCCAAGGGGTTGTTTGTCTGTTGATACCTACCTATTAAGATTGGATGCCACTCTGCAAAACCTAACAATTAAATGTAACTTTGTACGATCTAGATAATACAGCAAATGAGAGTACATGATCTAATGGACTCTTTGGCCTTATAATATGTAATTATATGTAATTGAGAAGATTTATTAGTCAGAATTGAGACCTTTGTTCCTAAAACAGCCATCTAAAATGTTTCCATAGAAAAGAGTTGTGTGCGTATTGGACTTGTTTTCAGTCAGGAACAATCTCACTGTAACTCAGATTGGTCCCAGTATGACTCCTGTCCGTTGAAACCAAAGAGCTCAATTGAAACTTCTCTTTTCTTTAGGCATCTTAAGACCATCCCACCATGTTCTCAACCCAGGCTACTGGAAGCACAGAGGAATTGGTTCCAGTTCAAAGCCTCTCTGTGCCAAAGGCTCCTTCTAAGCAGTCTCAGATTCAGTACATCAGTCTCGGAATATCCAGAAGTCTTCTTCATGTCATCTCAGTGCCTAACAATTTCTGTTTTGCTGCTTTCTAACATGTAAGTATCCAATAATTAAGTGACACAAAAGGACAATGTGATGTGTTTTTCTAATAAATTTTCTTTTCATACTATAATCCAATTATAAGGTTATTTATCCAGCTATTCCCTCTAAACAGAACTTGATGTTCTAAGGGACTTTGATTGCTTAGAAAAATGTCAGAAATTAATTATTTTGAAATTTGAAATATAGAATAGAGTAGAAGCTCTTAAGTATTTCCATCTATAGTGATATGGCTTAGCATTTCCTATATAATACAGGGTAATATAAAAATGCTGCAAGTCTAATGCAGGAATGTTCATATATAGAAAAGAGAAGTCTCATTGTTCACTGTTTTGATTGTTCAGTTTTATTATTTTCAGTTTGCATAATTCTAGGTATTAGATTTTCAGCACAAAAATATTTAAGATTTATGGATATATGTTTACTTCACTAATAGCAAAGTTAACTTTTAGGTTCTCGATTTCAATGTTCTGGTTTCATTTCAAAGTCCTGAATATTTAGTCCTAATCTTAATACTTGTGAGCACCTCCCATATGTTTAATTGTCTACATTAGGGGCAGTCTAACACCAGTACTCACAGGAGGTGAGAATTTCACAGAGTTGTGTTTTTTTACTATTAATACTAGATTTTTGTTAGATTATATTTGTGTTGCATTGATATAGGATATGTCTTTCTTCTCAGTTTTTTGTACTTTGAAATTAGAGGCATAGATGAGCCAAATGTTATAAATCTTTGTGTATTGGCTGCAATAATTACAATCACCTATTTCAATGTATGACAAAAACCTACAAAATTTTGCGAAGAGGAAAATGGCTTCCAAATGGCACAACAGTTTTGTTTTGTGAAGTTAGCATATGCATGCACACACAAAATTCTGTTTAGTTTAATATAAACACAGTTTATCTTCCTAAGAAATTCAGTCAAGCTCAGTTGGTATGATCATAGGAACCATCCCTGAAACTGCAAGGAAAACAACAGGTTTACTTTCTTTTCCAGGTCGTTTTTATGCTGTACAGCCATGCCTTTACTTGTTCTGCTTTTTTTTTCAAAGAGAAGAACTGAATTGGAAGTGGACCTCCGTCTAGACATATAAACTCAGTAATTTCAGCACAGAGTTGACATCCTTTTAAAAACAAAATGTATATCCACAGAAATGGAATAGAATTTACATGTTGACCTGATTGCTACTGCTATAAACTCAAATGCTCAGTTAAGAAAAAGACATTGGGAGTACTAGGTGATCTGCCACGCTACTGTCAGCAAAATGCCAGCACTGTCAGGGTAGGTGATTTTCCAGGTGGGCTGCCCTCTCAATATATTTCTTCCGATGTTCTAAACTAACTTCTTCTCGTCATCCCACCAGTTGTCAGTCATAGGTCTGAATTTTCTCTGGAGATGTTGTTCTCTTCTTTGAAGAACAGGCAGTTCCCAGATCTCTGCCACTCTGTCTAAGTAGTCTCAAGGAAGTGCCAGGCACCACCCACAAGGACTGAAACCTGAAATCTAACTAGCTTGCTGAAGATCATCTACAGCGCTGCCATCTCATCTGGGACAATGGCTTAGTGCTGGGCCAGTCTCCCCTTTGCTCTCCCCCTTCAGCAGAGGTTGGCAGCAGCTGCACAGAGCCAGAAAGGAGAGGCCAAAAGGATTCCCTGTGAGTACCCACCTCTTTTGTTGTGTCCATGCCGAGGACCCTTTCTGTCTCCTGCATGCAGTCACTTGTATGAGGAGCTGAGCAAGGCAGGGGAAAGCATAAGACTACGCAGACAAAGTGACAAACACATGCGTGTTGCCAGCAGAAAAACTCTGTGTGTAATCTTCCAGGTCCCATGGCTACATTCCAATAATCAACAAGACTATCCTTTGATTTAGATTGTTTTATAAGAAACATTCAGTTCTCTTAAATGACCAAGGAATATCTACACCGTAGGTAGCAGTATTGTAATCTGTGCAGAGCAACCCTCACGAAAATCCTTCAGCCCAGGTCTAGAAAAATCACCTAAAAGTATCAGAGGTTGTTTCAACCTTTCTGCAGTCAATCAGTCCTTGGCTTCTTCATCTAATGTCTTCATCTATCTAGCAAAGATATCTGATATTGCCAGTGGGGCAATGGTGTGATGACATTTGTCATGGGGAATCTGGGCAGACCCCAGCCGCTCGCCCAATATAGCTTTCTCCACTGCTACCGAGTACTAACAACTCTCATTCCCCGCTGGCCTTGGCTGGTTTCAAATTACTAATGTAAAAGTGCATTTTACATGTGTTTAACAGTCTTATGCCTAGTTCGGCCTACAATACAGCAACTTCCTTAAATAAACCAATATCTGATTTGCTGGGTTTTAATAAATAACAGGTATAAATGGTTACTATAAATAATAACACTGATTATCCTGTGTAATCAAACTCTTCACCTGCTGTGAGACGCACCACATTTATGCAGATCAGCTGTAGGCTTTTCATCCATGAAATTATAGAATGTATAATGTGATGGGCCATGATATATTTAGTGTACTGTAATTGCTTATTTATAAAAGAGCTATCAACAGCCCACTTTAAATAAATTCAGAAATCACCGTAGGGCATTTCAAAATGAATATTTTATATGACATTTCTAAAAGATTATGAGCATTTCTTTGAACAGTAAAATTAATGGCTGTTTTGCTGTTTAAAGTCATCCTGTGTAGATTCAGGATAATGGCATATAAACTGTAATTACTGTATTTGTGTTTTAATTAGGAATATAATCATCCACCTCTCTCATGCTGCAGTTTTCTGAAATTAATATTGGGGGCGAGGTAGATTTAAAATGGTCTATTTACTAATAGAATGGTTATAAGAAAGCAAATGAATTAAGCAGTAAGATATACACCTGCAGCTCACTTCTAACGAGAGAAATTCTGCAGGGTCATCTTGCCTGTTGCATATGGAGACAAGCTGGTTGATCTCCACCCTTTTCCGCAAATAAGGTCTAATGACAACTGATGCGTCAGCTTTGCCGGCCTCCTTGCATACATCACCAGCCTGCAGCGCGTCTACCCAAACATAACCAAGTTTTGCCCTGTAGGCAGTGACGCTGCTCTTGGAAGAGGAAGGGATGAAAGGGGAAGAAACAGACTCCCTAACAGAAAAATCTAAAACTTGCAAAACTCTTACTGAAGTGAAGGCCAGTTAGGCTTCTATTCACTTTGACAGACTGAGAGATTAATAGATAGATGGAAAAGCAATTTCATACTTTTAGCGACTGTCAACATCTATTCTGTACCTTCCAGACTAGTGCTGTTAATAAACATGTTGATCCATGGAACAATATATCCAAATTGCTCTTCAGGGCCATCATTTTGTTTTCACCTGCCCCTGCGTTTATGTGATTTACAAATAAATCTTGAAGGAAAGAAATGCCCAGAGCCTACAACTGTTGTGCTTTCTTTACCTGCAGTAGAAAATTGAACTGATTATGCGTTCAGCTAACATGTCTTCAGCTGGATCTTAGTGTAATATAAAAATTTATGTTTATGAAACTAACCTTGATATTTCTTGATAAAGAATTCCAAGCCTGGAAAATTAATGAAATCTGATTTCCTATGATGTTCATGGCTTGATCTTCTAGTCACAAATTGGTGCTCCAATTAAGGTTTTCCACAGGTGGGTTATTTATTGAGTCTCTTGCAGTTGTGGATTCTCTGGTATCTAAGAAGGGATTAGTGCATATGGCAACATTTAACTTAGAAGGGACATCAGTACGGCCTCTCATGTCTACTAAGTCACATATTTCAACAAAAGTGAGAGATATCACTGACAGTAAGATCCTACGGCCCATCTGTCAAATTTGGTTGAAACTAGCAGATTTGGCTGAAACTGCAGATACAAAAGTTTCCAGGGGCAGAAAGAGACAGATAGGAATCACAAAAAGGACCTCTTACTTTCTTCAGCTAAAATAAAGTTTTTCATTAAATGTTGGCATTCTGTTTCCCTACTCATCCTGAACCAATTTGTACAAAGCAGGGGAGGAATGGTAAATTATCAGAAACTTTTCAAACAAGCTTCAATTGAGGTTTGGCTCAAGAGCCGAGGAGAAGCATAAAGTGACTTTTACTTTACCAAAAACTGCCTTATGTGTCCAACATACTTTTATTCATGACCTTGTCAGATGTTTTTCCTGCCTGTGTTTACATGTTGTCTGTATGATTTCATTAATGCATGTAAAATGCATTTGTCTCCCTTCTAACACTAAATGGAATTATACCCTTACAGCACAGGCAAGAAACAACAGCTGAGATGTACAGGTGCCAGAAGGAAAACTCTTTATTGGTGTGTCTTGAACCAATTTCCCATTGTTTCTGGCTTTACAGTGCAGGGAAATCTGCAGTCACTAGACCATCATGAATGATGTATATTTTCACAGTGAACTGGATCAAAGCTGTTTTGCACAGATGTTTCTGTAATTGTGATGCATTGGGGAAATTTACTCTTCAGTGTCCCACAAATACAGATTTCCACCTGTGCAGTGGTCTAGTAGGGAAGTTGGGCCTATAGCATAAAACATAGTTAATATGGCTGGCACAAAACCAACTAAAGATAATTTCTTATAATTGTCTGTGTATGTATTTCTGTAACTATATTCCTTTCTTTCTGCAACTGGATTTCCAGCTTTTCTTCCAGGGAGAAAGAAAAACAGTTGGCAGCCTAATAGAAAGTTTTTACTTAGTTATGTAAGAGAAAAGGGGAAAAACACGCGTTTAAACCCATTATTTTGTGGATTTATTTATTTATTATTTATTTTATCTGGAGAATAGGAAGTCAGCATAAACCTCAGTATAGACAACACCCTCATACTGCTGCATATATCCTAAATTTGTTAAAACATCTTAGATAAAATACATGTGTATGGCATAAAGACTGTCTGCATGGATGAGATGAGGTGCCTTTCTAAAAGGCACCTGAAATACTTCTGTAAGGAAAGTGTTTTTAGTCCTGGTTGGCTTCACTAACTCCGAGTCTCCGACTCTTCACAGAACAATCATCTTTCAGAACTTGTCTTAGTCATGACAAAAATCTAGTCAGGTTTTTTTTGCTTCAAAACATGTTTTCCAGTTCAAAATATGTGCACCTTTGAACACTAAAGCAAGGAGAGCTCAGCAACCACAGTACTAAACAAGAGATATTTTTGAGTGGTGTGAAGAAAATAACGTGGAGCAGTCAGGATTTACCCCGCCCTCTTTGATCAACCAGAAGTATACAGTTCCTTGTGCAGTTCTAATTGCAATCGACTTGAGGGCTTATTTGTGGTCTTAAACATAAAGCAGAAAGGCACAAAATAATAAAACCGCCCTTCCAGTCACACTAAACCATAATGTTGCAGTGGGAAGCTGCAAAGGGAAGTTGAAAAGGCACAGAGCTCGAGATATCCTGGCATCCTCAGAGCAGTCATACCTTATGTCTGAAACTATTCATCCTTCTGCCGGCAAACGAAATACAGAGAATCCACACTAAGATTAGAAAAATGAGGTTTTTTAACATATTCATAATTCATAAAATAATTGTTGATTGGTTTTTGTGTTTTATAACTGTCTGCTCAACTCTTTTCTTTTTAAAGGAATTATTCCAATATCACTCTGACTGCCCTAGTGTCTTAATGTTGTAAATCTTATTAACCTCTGAATCAATATTCAAACGCTAAATTTTTATCATAGGTCCATTGTAAATGTTAGGATCTCTGATTCTCCCAACTGAATCTGTTTTACAGTAGTGTCACTCCACTAACTCCAAAGGAATGACTTATGATTTACAGTGTTGTAGGTGCTGAAAAAAAAATCGTGCTTTAATAAAGTGGTGAGCTCTACATAAAGGTTAAATGGAATATGGGGAGATTTATAGTCTAAGAGACCATGGAAACAATTGACTGATGTAGAAGTAAAAAGAGGAAAAGTTAATAAATGTATAATAGTGAGAAGGACAGCATAAAGAACAGAGGAGGAAAAGGAGAAGGAAAGGAAACAGAAATGTTGTTGATTTGTAATTGCTTTAAAAGGATGATAAAGTGCAGGAGGTGAGAAGAAGAATTTGGTTTTAGGAGCTGTCTCTTCATTACTGCCATCTTGGGGATTACTTTTATTCTGCTTTTATGGTCCTTGTAAATCAGCCCTAACATTGCTCAGGCACTACCATGCTGGCTGCCAAGAAGACGTACAATCTACAGCTCCCAAGTTATAGTCCTCAGCAGCAGACAGAGGTATTTTTCTGGGGTGGATTATCCAGGCAAACCCTGCCACCCCACCAGTGCCCTTGGTTGGCATCGCCCAGGTGACTGGCCACTCTCCGCTGTGATGAAAAGGGGCGTGTTGCTGCACAGCTCCTCTCCACTAATGGCACAGCTGAATCCTCACCTCTTGAGCTGCCACTAATCAAGGTCATCCCTCCCAGGTTGCAGCTGAACCATCTACCTTGTGCTTCAGTAAGGCTTTCGACGCTCTCTCCCATAAGATCTTCCTAGAGAGGAAGAGACTGTGAGGTGGATTGAAAACTGGCTGAATGGCTGGGCCCAGAGGGCGGTGATCAGTGGCATGGTCTAGTTGGAGGCCAGTGGTGTACCCCAGAAGTGAATACTGGGTCCAATCTTGTTTTACATCTTCATTAATGATCTGGACGATGGAGAAGAGAGTACCCTCAGCAAGTTTCCTGATTACACAAAACTGTGAGGAGTGGCTGTTACACCAGAGTGTCTTGCCACCATCCAGAGGGACCTTGACAGATTGGAGAAATGGGCTGACAGGAGCCTCATGAAGTTCAACATGAAGTCTGCACCTGAGGAAGAACAACACCATGAACCAGCACATGCTGGGGGACGAACAGCTGGAAAGCAGCTTGGCTGAAAAGTACCTGGGGGTCCCGGTGGACACCAAGTTAAACAAGAGCCAGCAGTGTGCCCTTGCCACAAAGAAGTTTAATGGTGTGCTGGTCTGCATTAGGAGGAGTGCTGCCAGCTGGCTGAGGAGGCCCCTCTAAGCACTGGTAAGGCCACTTTTGGAGTACTGTGTTCAGTTCCGGGCTCCCCAGAACAAAAGGGACATGAATGTCCTGGGAAGACTCCAGTGACAGGCCAAAAAGATGATTAAGAGACTGTAGGCAAACGAGGCAGAGAGATCTGGGACTGTTCAGCCTGGCGAAGGGGGATCTCATCAGTATATATAAATATCTGAAGGGAGGGTGTAAAGAAGATGGAGATAGGCTCTTTTCAGTAGTGCCCAGTGAAAGGACCGTAGGCAATGGGCACAAACTGAAAGACAGGAGGTCCTCTCAGAACATCAGGAAGCACTTTTTTACTCTGAGGGTGACCAAGCACTGGCACAGGTTGCCCAGAGAGGTTGTGGAGTTTCCCTCCTTGGAGATATTCAAAAGCCATCTGAATATAGTCCTGAGCATCCACCTCTAGGTAACCCTATTTGAGCAGGACGGTTGGACCAGATGACTTTCAGAGATCCCTTCCAGCCTCAACTGTTCTGTGATTCTGTGATCCCAGAGGCAATCTCAGTAGTCTCACTAAAATATTTTTGCAACTCGAAAGGGAAACATATGCACTAAGTTCACACATTTAAAAATAATCCTTGAAAGACCCTATCTTTTGGTCTTGATTTCCTAGTCACCTGTCTCAGAAAGAATTAATGTAGCATTTGCTGTGAAACATACATATACATATACATATACATATACATATACATATACATATACATATACATCTATTTTTTTTCTTTAAAAAAATATTCATTTTCCAAGTAATATGGCATTACTAAGTCTGAGAAAATAAATTAATATCTACCCCATACTTAGTTTCTCTTCCCTAAAATTCTCCATTCTGCCAAGGAAATTTAACCCTACACCAAAGAAAGCACAGAAGCCATGTACCATTTTTTTCTACTTACTTCTAATTTCAAGATTGCAAATTAGTTATAATGCTGCACTGCTCTTTGCATAGTTCTCTGCCATACCTCTCTCTATACACATGTCTGCTGTCTGGAGCTGATCAGACACAGGAAGTATACACAATCCCCTTTTTATTGTATTGACAGAAAATCAGTTTGTTGTTGCCAACTTTAGCAACATCTTTGTAACTCTCAGAATGCTTAAAAACTTAAGAAGTGCCTCTGTCACAAACAATAATGTACCCAGTTAATTATGTCACATACATAACAAAGCAGCAATTTTGCTTTCTGGCAATGGCATAATGATTTGAAAATAGAAAAGGGAAATCAAACAAGTGGTTTGTGAAAATTATAATGAATAAAATCAATTGAATACTGTGAGCAGCATTTTTTGAGTGCTATAAGTCTTTTCCCACCTTCTTTTCCTTCTTCGTATACATGCAACCTATTTGTAAGAAAAGCAGGCAGTGTTCTTAGACTGTTAAAGACACCATCAATCATTGTCTTGCTTGGTAATGCTTCAATTACTCTGGAAAAATACTGTCATTTTCATGGGTACAATCTGATGCATGGAAAATCCCACCCACTCCCTCCCCAAACAGTAATGTTTGCATATGAGAAACGTAGGCAGTGTTGGCAGGATGATGAACCATTAATAAACCTTTCTCTCTGCCTCCCAAGTATTTGGAAAGTGTACTGCATGACAGCCAAGATCTTTGTAGGACTAGCTTAATGCTTTGTCACTATATACTTTTCTGTATTGCTTTTTCCTCCTACAGCTTTTGTACACTGAATATTATACTTGACACTACAGTAAGTATCCTTGTAGCTTTTCTACTATAAGTTGCATAAGGCATGAGTAGTGGAGCCGCTTGGTAAGACATGGGACTGATACTGGTCGCCAGCCTATGTGCAAATTATTTCTAGTATGTTACTGTCAAGGATTATCAGAACTCTCAACACTACTGAGGGTTTCATGTAACGCAAAGTCACTGACGTACATGAGAGGAGAAAAGAAATCATTTTGATGTAAAGGAAAAAAAAAAAAAACAACAAAATATTTATTCCAAAGAAAAGTTGAGCCGACAGATCTTCCAGTCTTTTAAGTATATTAAAAAACATAGAATGGAGAAGTGGAAAGGGAAGGGGAATAGCTGCGGGGAAAGGGGAAGGGAGAAGGTGTAGGGGGAGAGGAAAAGAGAGGGAGAGGAAGGGGAAAAAGAAAGACTAAAGTTTAATAATAGGTCACAACTTAGTAAGAAATGTTAGTAGAACAGAGTCAGTTGTGGATAATATTATAGAGCTACATTCTGTGTGTTCCGTCTTTAAATGTTTGGGGTTTATTTACAGGCTGTGTAGTTTCATGTTGTTTTTATCTTCCTTCTGTATGTTCAGTACTTCCCTCCATTAGATCTTGCTTTTAGGTGGGTCTTAAGCCCTTTGCAGCAATTATGGTTGCATATTAGTGCAGTATGTAATTGAACGAAGTCTTGATTGTCCTGAGAACCTTAGATGCCATCTTCCTTCAATAAATAATCATGAAGGTTATTTACACTAGTGAGTTCCTGCACCGTTTCCTGTAAGACATTTCTTCCTTATCAGTCCATGTGTTTATTACTGCAATTGTCAGTTCTTTGACCATTTCTTTGCTCATTCTAGAGACATATGTGCCAGACTGCTAATTGCATTCTTAAGCTGAAGTTCAGAACTTTGGTGTTTTGTTTTTTTTTTTTTAAATAGAGAATAAATTCTTTTTGCTGTCAAGTGTCCAAACTGGCCTATTTATCTGATATTTTCAGACGTTAGTCTGAATCTTCAGTGTTTCTCTGTGCCCCCATGTGACCCTGGAACAGACAAATTGCTATATTTCTTCTTGCCATGACTAACAAACACTGTGTTTGCTATCAGCAGGTCTATACGATTAACTTACTGCAGCCCCTCTTTCTACAGCATCCTGGAACTATAGACTCACTTCTCCCGTTTCTCCACAGCATGTAGAAGGTATCCCTCTACAACAGCGTAGCTCCGTGTCACTATTTTATCTGTGCTACTTTGCAGGCTTTGCGTGGGGCGAAAGGGGACAGTGGGAAATATATCACATATAAGCCAGGTAAAAGTAGTATGTTAAGAACTATACTCTCAAATTATCAGAGAATAAATGACAAGCAGAAAAGCTGAAGATTCAGGCATTATGATGTAATTACTTCAAACATATTTTAGAAGAGCAACCTGGTGGGACAAAATGCTAAAATCAACTGCAAAATCTCTCTCGTCTTCTTCCTTTGCTCTCTTTGTCTTCTTGTAACACGCTTATCTCTATTCCGCCACTTTCACACTGGTGCAGACACACTCTGGATCTGTTTTCTACCTCCCGTTTTAATTCAGGAATAATAACCACCTTGATTGCTTTATGCGTGTTGTTGTTCATCTTCACTGGACTTAAAAAAAAAAAAAAAAAAAAAGACAGAGCATACTTGTTGCTACCTGGAAAGCATAAGGCTTCATCCTTATGATTATTTGAGCTGCCACCTTAGAGTCACGTTATGAACATCTCAACAAAGGCAATAGAAGAGATTATTACTGTAGATGTGATAGACTACTTTATGTAAGAAGATTCCTCGGTTAATTTTACATAGAGATTTTATGTATATTTATATGCATAATTCAGTACTACACCTTTTCTATTTAAGGCACTGTATCATATGCAAATATCATCATGGAAAACAAAAACCTGCGTGCATTTGTTAATAGAAACAATCCATCAGTACATATGGTTTATATGCTACTGAATGCTGTGCAAGTCGTTTTTGACTCATCTGTATCTAAATCAGCCGAAGTAATTTACTAAATCTAAACAGCCTAGGTAAATCTAAATTCAAATTCAATTTATAAGTGAGCTTTTTGACTGAATCATATTTATTTTCTCACTCGACCAGATTCTTGGCATAATTCATTAGCTCGTTGTTTGCTGCATATTCTCTGTTGAAAACAACAGAAATAACCAGGGAGGAGAGTCTTATTCTTTCTTTGCAAGGCTGGCCGATGGTCACCCCATGGAAGAACAGTTTTGTGTCCTGTACTGGTGTGAGCTGCGTTGTGTAACACCATTACTTCCAGGAAGTACCTCCAGTCACATACATGATGCTTGTTCACTACCAACACTGCCAGATGAGCACTGCCATTACTGCTTTGCCTTTCCATTTTTTTCTTCACCAGTAAGACCACTCATCTACCCATGAGGTTTTCCAGGTTTCTAGGGCTTCAGCTATAACAAAGATATTAAAAACAGGCAAAGAGGGAGGGAGCACAGAAGTATTTATGATTTTTTTTTTCTTCTAGAGATGCACATACTGCACAAGACTAAAAAGAGCACAGATAAGGAACTTGACAGATTGTTCATTTCTGCTGATTTATAGCAAGATGAGGCAGTGATGGTGCCAAAATACTGTCATTTTGTTTAAATGCAAGATGGAAATAGAGGGAATTTGTTTCAGTATTTAAATCATTGCAAATCGAGTTAGCCTATGTAAAGGCATTTTACAGAAAAGGTTTCATGGTTGTTATTGTCATTTGGGCATGACAAAACAGTGTAATGATTTCACGTTCAAGTTTTTATAGGCTCCCCTTAGGGTGTTAGACAATATATTTAAAAAGTCACAGCTAGTCTCGCTTACAAAACTCACACGGCTTCTTATCCCAATTTGCATCTCCCACACTGCAGAGGGAGTGACAGGAGTGGAAGCTAAAAGTTAGGTTGCAGTTATTCATTGCACTCTAATAACATTTCAGTTAATTAAATATTTACTAAACATTCTGGTCCCAAATCCCTTTTATACACAAGCTCTAGCAGGATCAGGCAGCTCCAAGGAGCTGACTGCAGCTCATCAGTTTGAACTTTTTTAGCCCAAGCACACAGTCCCTGACATCAGTGGCAAATCTTCGTGCTGGGCAGGTTTCTACCCACCTCGACATGTGCAATTCCTAAAATCCAGACTGTGCCCCGGTGTACCGAAAAGGAGCAGACACCTCCAACACCTCTACCTTCCCCCTCTCCGTGCAGTCTGCGTAAGTAAGCTTCTGAATACTTATATACATATGCCAATTAGAGGTGTCCAGGTTTATATGTTAGAAGTTCAGTAGTAGCATGCAATGTGCTGTGAAAATAATGGCTGCATTAGTCACACACAGGGAGCCACAAATGAGTTATGCAGGACCTCTAACCCAACACAAGGCTGATTAACTTCGGCAGAGTACCATGCTTATGCTGCTGCCCTGCCCGCAGCACTGGGACTAGCCTGACATCTCGTAGCACTGCTTAGCAGGCAGCCAGTTCCGTCATGTGGCATGGGCATGCGTGTAGTGTAGAAGCTGTCTTGTAAAGAAACCGCAGATCGTGCTTCATGTGCAAAAGGCAGACATGCAATTTTACATCCAAACACACAAACCCTCCCTTCAGCTCAGCCAGACACATCTCCTTACAGTGGCACGTGACCACCCTTTGGATAGGGGAATGTACTGAGAACATCCAGTGTTAAACATATAAGAGGCTGTAATAAATGGCCACAAATTTCAGTTGAGTTTTAGCCATATTTCACACAGACTTCACAGCAGAAAATTGCACACTTATTTTCCAGTGAAATACAATGACTTAAAAAACAGATAAAAGAACAGCCCAAATAACAGCTCTTCAAAAGTGACCAGAGGTTTGGACTATTGAAGATATGACTGATGCCTAATAAATTACACTTATTGCATAGTCCACAAGCTTACTAGATAAGGATAGTAATTACCTAGGAGTGCATTTAACGTATAAATGATAGTTACAAACAATAAATGTAACTGAAAACAAGTCATTTCCATAACATTTCTTTCTCTCACCCTTTTTAAGATATTATTTCAACCTTTGCCTATGTTTGAATATTTCCACTGTTCCCATAATAAACTGAGGGGAATACACTCTCTTCCCATTCTAAGTGAAATTTTGGTAATAAAAAATTAACAACAAAACAGATCTCCACCCTTACCTCATTTTTTTTTAATTCTCCTGAAATAGATTCCTTTAAAATTTTCAGAATTCCTACAATCCCGCTTCTATTAAAACTATTAAGAATGAAAATTTTCAAATGCTGGGACCCCCTACCACTTTTCCAGGAACAAATAAAATGTTGTGTATTAGTTTTACAATCCCAGTGGGCAGGCTATACTAGTGGCTGGGTAGCAGCCAACAATATGATGGTCAGTGTGAACTGTGAAATTAATGGGACTTAGTCCAATGCCTATTGAAAAGGCATTTTCTTCAAAACCTTATCATTGTTATTACCAGAGATGGACACTCCTTCTGGTATCATGAGAAGAAATGTCCAGGCTCTAAGTGGGAACAGACAATGTGCTGCCACCTGCGAGAGTGTTCAATGTCATCTTTGGTTTGCTGGTGGGGAGGAGCAGCAAAGAAAATAAAATAGGAGCCTTTTCTGCAAAGAAACAGGATACCAGAGTCCTTGGGTTTAGCCAGCTCACCATTCTTACAGGGGAAAAAAAAAAAAGGTTTTCAAGAAATTTCAGCTAAGTCAAAGCCTTTCAAGCGTCCGGTTGAGTTGTAGGTATGTATAAAATATGGAAGCATTTTGTATATTAAAATACACAGTTTGATTTTAATACACAATATGCACAGTAGTGCATGGAAAACATATACATTCAAATCATAAATTTCTCCAGATTTAAAACCACTTCTTCTCTTAGTTCATTCTTGTATCATGCTGCTCACTCAGACCTCCTACCTACAGCAGCATATAAAGCATGCTGGGACAGCAGCTTTATATTTCCACAGAAAATGTGGATATCACTGACCATAAGCTCCTATAAACCAAACCCAAGGAAAGTACATAGGAAAGCCAAACACCCACCGTTAGCAGCAATTGCCCTCCATTTTCATCTCAAGATGGCTGTATTTTACAGTAGAAAGAAAGAAAAGGTGTTTGAGGTGGCTGTAACCACATAAGATAGGACTTTAAAGATAAAACACCTTTAATACTACCTAAAAATTGGTTAACTGAAAATCCTCCGTTCGTTGACACATCCCACACCTCACCTGTGACCATTGCTGGGGCATACAGCCCCTCTTAGGCTAGGTGAAAAATACTCTTTTCTTTGTTTGTTTAAGGTCATAACACAGTCTAGAGCTTTTTGAGGTAATTCAACCTACAAATGACTTGGACTTCAATAATGCTAAAAGGGAAAGGTCACAGCTTTCTTACCAGGGAAAACTTGTCAGAATTATTGAAGAATACTCCTGCCCAGTCAGCACATCTGGACACTCAGTAAGATTCCCAGACTACCAACAAAGTTGATAAATGGTATGTCTTCTCATTGAATTACAGTTGTATCCCATTATTATCCAAGCTGGGTCTCAAGATGTGTGTTTCTTAATCCAAAGTGTCTTTGCATAAGTCTGAACTGTTTAGAGACAAACAAAAGAAGTCAGATGAGACGCAAATACGGGAATGCAAACTCCAGGATGTATTCCAAAAATACTGTCTGCTGTTCCTATGCATCTCGGCTTCCGGGTGATTGAGAATGGTCTCCTGTGTTGACAGCCAAATGCAGTTGTATCATCTGTCTTCAAGCAGAACAGCAGAATCGACCTCAAAGCTTGGCCACACAGCACACGGTTCTTGCCTCCATAGAAGAGTGTCTTCGAATGTGTCACGAGCCCACACTCATGGCACACGTCATGTAGATTAGTCTGAACTGCAAATCAAATGAGCAGCAAATATACACTTCATCTGGCACGGTCAGCACTGACTACTGTACATCAGCTGGAGGAGACTTTTCAAACTGAGGACCTCTGCCTTACTCTCTTACCTTGCACTGCTCACCCTCCTGTCAGCAGGGGCTGTGTCTTTAAGCATCTTTAATCATTTCTGGCTGGCAGCGCTAAAGAAAAACCTCAGCTGTTTTGCTGTGATCTTGTCAACAATGCTATAGGAATGAGAATCCTGAACTGGGTGCAAACTACTGATTAACCGAGCACTTCACTTTCAGGAAGGGTCGTCCTTTTATGGATGTTATGATGGACATGAAGAGACTCTTCCTTCCATGCTTTAGACCAGCTACAAAATTCACCTACTGCTTTACTCGACTTCACATGAAAATATTATTTTATATATTTTCAAGCTGTTTGAACACTTTGAGTACTCTCCTCTTCTAAGTCCTCTGAACACGTTGGTGGCTTGAAAGAGAAGCTGAAGAAAATGGTCCAGGATAAATGCTAAAAAGACAATACCTTGTAAAATCCTAGAATTGCATATTGGTATGTCAGTGTTTTTCCATATAGCCCACTGTTTGCCAATGGTTTCTGTACGTAACTTTGACACACTTGTCTTTTAATATGGCAGCTGTAAATAGCTACGGCATAGTACAGGGAGACTTTAAATACATGACCAAATATTTATATGTTCAATAAACAATAGAGAAGTCTCACTACTGACTGATGAATCATTTTTTTAAATACACTCCTTAGTAAACCACATTTACAAAAATATAGTTCTTAAAGACAGTTCAGTGAAAAATGCAGCTTATATAATAAGAACTTTAAATAGTAAAAAAAAAGTCATTTAAAATAATCCATTGTGTTATGAAATATGATTTGCTTTAGTATGCAAAAGTCATATTCATTGAATGGAGTTTTAAATAGGCTACAGTCTATTGTATTTTACCTTCAGGGACCCTGGGAGTTTATTCTTTCTAATGAGCTGTGTACTATTCACTTAGAAGCTTCATTTTTATTATTATGCATAAGGTTTTTTTTTCCTTTAGCAAACGCCTTTTTTTAAACAAATTCATTCTTTTCCTAGGCATTTTGTTAACTGCATGGGATAATATCTGAAATGCTTACAGTGTTTCTAACAGCTTGAAAAATATATATAATATTTTCAAGCAGACTATTTACGTTAGTGATATCCCCCACTAGAATAGGATTGTCCCTTCTGGCTCCATTTGTTGTTGTTGTTGTTGCTATCCAAGTAGAATTTATCTAGTGACACTAAAGAAAAAGAAAATCCCATTAACAATAATGAGTCCTTGTTTAGGCAGGTTCAAATGGGACACAAAAAAAGGGGGGGATTCATCTTGGGTATCTTTTCTTCTTATGAAAAGTATTTTCAAAAGGTAGAATGCTGTCATTTAATCCTTGCAAACCACTCTCATAATGAGACTAAGATGCCTTAAACCACATTTCTATACTAAGCTTATTTAGGATTTCAAGGATGGAAAAAGGTTTCGTAAACTTCTGTAGCCTGTAGTTCCCATCTTATCTATACAGAACTATGTGTGGCAATATTTGTCAGGATGCAAGATTAAGGTGTTCTGAAAGACAGGGGTTGGATTTATTTGGAGCCACCTTCAAGGTTATCTTGTAATGGCAAAGTCCATCACAGTTCCGATATATACAGTTCAGATGCACACAGATATACACAGTATATACACAGTTAAGATACATACAAGTAACAAGTTCTTTTCCACCACACAAAACCCTCAGATCATTATCTTTTGCTTACTCTTTGCTATAGAGTTCACCACAGACATGACTTACATCACGACATTTTTGTCTCTTCTGCCACAAAAACTAGGAGGCATCAGATAAATGCCTCCCTGCAGTTAGCAGGCTCAGACAAACACGAGGCACCATTTTGTGCCATAGCGCATAGTGAAGCCTTGGACCTGCTTGCAGCATTGTGGATTCAAACATTTACATGGTTTGGAAATCATCTGGAGAACATCACGGAAGAATGCTCAGTCTGGGGCTAACAAATCGAGAAGCATCACCTCTTTCTTAAAAATGTCCTGGGCCACAGATGGCTTGAGACTAGGAGAGCATACAACAGAATGACCGCTATCTGCTTACCCTGGGCCTACATGAGGCTCTTGTTCTGGATGGGGTTTTATTCAGACTTGGTATTCACAGTATATCCATTCTCACGTTATCATTACTAAACAACAAAAAAAAAAAAAAAAAAAAGCAGCATGAAATTCTGACTGACACTAATGCTTCACTGTTTGAAACTAATGAAGAGCAAATGTGCAGCATTTTGGATCCTCTCAAACAATATTGTTAAGCCAAAAATTAGGAACAGACTCTAATCTGTGGAAGTGTGAATTCCTTGGTACTGCCGCTAAATGCTCATGGCTTTCTCCTGCTGTGTGCAGTGCCCTAAAACTGGGCGTGCACACAGACTGCTCTCAGGCTGGGACTCTTCCCCAGCTATACAGGAGAGAAGGAAGGAAGAGTCCTTCAGATCTGGATAGCAGGAGACAAGGGAGTCCTTCCCACTGCCCTTTCTTGCTCACATCCTATGGAAAGAAAAGAAGTGAGAGCAGAGCTTCTGGTGTGGCCCCTGAAGAGAGAGGCCAGGGAGGAGCGGAGAGGGGGTTGGCTGGATGCAGCAGTGCAGAAGAGGAGTGACAGCCAGGAAGTAAAGACCATAACAAAATCTGGGGGAGGGAGAGCACCTCCCTGCTTCATATGTGGTGGGAGAGCAGAGAATATCTTCCTGGGACTGTTTCTTGAAATCTGGAAAAGAAACAGGATCTCATATGCTCCTGTAGACTACTGCTCCCACCCATCCCTGCTGACATACAAGTACTTCTCTCTTGAAGAGGAGCATTTAAAGCTGTTGGACACTGATTCCTTGCGCATAAGAGATGTCATTTTTGAGGCAGTCATGGCAATAACTAAAGACTGATTTTTCTACGCAAGTTCTTGGTACATCTGATGTCCTTTATAACTGAAGGCAGTTCTCCTTACTGTTGAGGCTTCTTTCTTCCCCTTTTCTTCCACAGCCTGACTGCAGCTACTGCCTCTTGCAGTTCCTGTTGGGATTGTTTGACTTTCACCTTTTTCAGGATTATTTGGAACTATCTGTTAACAGTTTTGAGAAAACCCAAATTTTTATGAACAACAGCCTGTCCTTATTTTGCAAATTCACCTAATTTGATCCACCTGAGATGAGTCCAAACCAAATTTGTAAATCCAAAAATAACAAATCAAAATAAATTACTTCTCTCTTCTCCTCTCTTCTCCTCTCTTCTCTTCTCTTCTCTTCTCTTCTCTTCTCTTCTCTTCTCTTCTCTTCTCTTCTCTTCTCTTTTCTCTCTTTTCTCTTCTCTTGCCATTGTTTTCCCAATGCAATGAGAAGCAATAGGACATAAAACGCAAACTCTCATTCCCAAACCCATAAGATAATCATGTACCTTCTGCTGTTGTTGCTGTTCCTGCTGCCAGCACTGTCAGCAGCTCCAGTGCTTCTATAGCAACAACTACTTCCAACTGTGTAATACTTGCAAGTAATTTAGGTGCATAAGACAACTTTTTAGTGAGAACTGCATGTTATATACCTGAAACATAGCATTTGTCAATAAACCCTGAGCCTGCCTCTGATTATAATTCTTCTGTATCTTTCCCAGCCCTCTCACCACATTTTCCTGGGCAATATCAATTTGCAAGGAAATTTTCATAGCAAAACAAACCCCACCCTAACACCAAATATAAGCAAAACAAAATACACAGGAATTTAGCAGGCAAAAAAACATCCCAGACTGTTACTGACAGGTAAGCATAGATGTCAAGGTAGGGTGACCATTATAAGCAAAACCAAAGCAGCTGGAGTATTTCTCCTTTGTTCAGGAATTGGCCCTTTGTCTTGGATTATGCAGGGGGCAAGTTTCATCTCTTCTGAGTCCTTTCTCAAGCTGCCAGAGCAGTAATCTAAATCCCCAAACTCTCTCGTCCAATACGGGATGTTTGTTTACTGTCTGTCATCCAGAAAAGAAATATAGGCAGGTACAGATAGAAACATACTTGAACCGACTTTTTCCCACTGCTAAAGATTACCTCAAGTCATGAAAGGAACATGGGGCATAATGGGATAACGTAGGTCCATTATGCATTTGGATGTGGTAATGCGATTCATTTATTTACTCACTTCAGTGCCTGGGTTTCCCACCAGTATAACGTATCAAGATTTGAAGAAAAGAGGGTATGTTAAAGGAGAATAAAGCTGAATCAAACAGTAATATTTACTGGAGTTGGAACACATCACGTACACAAACACTTGAGTCTAGCGTTTCTGCTTGCTTAGCAAGGCTCTGTAAACTCCTGTAAATTGTAGCTTCCTCTACAAAGATCAATAAATGTGAAGATTTCACGCAGCACTTCCAGAGGTACCAGCTGCTGCGGTATTCAGTGGGGATGTCACCTAACGCCGTCACCTAAAGTCTGGACTTAGCAGGAAGTTCTGCTCACAAGGAGGTGATTTGAAGCAACAAGTACAGTGAGTTACTGAAATACAGTTCAGACTATGAAAAGGGTCTGGTTCCTGATGTCCCCAGATGTGTTTTGTGCTCAGGTTTACCCTCATACTGTATGTAATCATACCAGCAGAGTTCATACACGTGTATACATTCACTGGCCCAGCACAGTATTCATTCTCCAAGTTTTGCTCATGTTCCTGGATTCCTATGCTCACTGATGAAATTAAAGAGCATGCAATAGAAACTCCTCCTAAATGAAAATTCAAATTCTTGTGTTTCTTTATCGCTCTGGCAATACGGCTGAAAAATCAGAGAAATATTTTAAACAGTGTGAAAGTGGCATCTTCTTGTTTAATCTTTTGCCGGATTTCATACCTCTTCTCAATGTAGGAGCCTATAAAAAGATTCGCATTTGCTTTTTCTGACAAAGAGACAATGTCAGATTCAAACACTTCCCCCCTCGTCTACAGTAAGAAAGGAAAAGGGCCAAATTTCGTTTTCCGACCAATAGAGGGCAGCTTGTTTCCTTCCGAAAACGGACCCATTCTGCGTTTATGGACCCCATTTGGCAAGGCACCTGCGCAAACTCCTTTTCTCACCAGTTTCGATTTCACCATCCCCACCCGTTCTCCTGAATCAGTTTGCAAAAGAATAAGACACAGCCTACCCACCACATCTCGGATCACACGCCTAACAAGAAGCAAGTTGCAACCCCATGGCTAGAAGATTAGAAAAGCACAGGCTGTCTCAGTAAGCAGAAGACAGAGACCTGCCTCTCATCAGTTTGTAAGATGTCTGTGTTGCAGTATGCAGAGTTTCTTGCTGTCAGCATTCCCGTGCTTAGCCCTGGAAAACAGTGGGTAAAATAATAAACGTTCTGTATTACCTGAATAAAATTGAGATGTGAATGAAACATATCTCTGGCTCAGTTGTACCATGGGGACAAAACTTGAAGACTCTCAAATTCTCATTTGCGACCTACAAATCCCGCTGTGCCCAGCATCCAGGCAAGGTGGGGCAAGCAGATCTTATTAACCCAGATATTAAGAAAGACAGGGCTTTAACTGAGGTTGGCATTTGATTGAAGGTATAGATCTTGTAAACAACTGACAAATGCAAGAAAGGATAAGCAAATCTGTGTTCCAGCATCAGTCTTTTGGGAAAGTCTAATGAAGATGATTGTTAACTGGACTTCTCTGCCTTGACACTGTTAACCTCTAGAGAGTGATTAAATATACAGATCCTAGCTTTTGTTGGAGTCACTTGTCACTGCGTGTGAAGGGAGCACAGTTTGTCGGTAGATGGTTCCACCGATATTAAAGTCTGAGGTTTTTGCTCAGCTCTCAATTTTTTACCTTCTGTTCTGGGCACAGCTGAGTGTCTGCTTAAAGTTTGTTTTCCACCACAGCACTTCTAGGCCTTTCTTCCCACTGCTGTGCACAGCCCTTGGATTCTCATCCCTTTACATACTCCTCTTCTTTCTCATTAGAACCCTCTATCAGCTAAATGTTCAGCTTCATCATTCTTCCTACCCTAAAACTGAGGGAAGACATGAAATGTACTTCCCTCCTCTGGGAGGCTCATCACTGCATTGTGTCCTACTAAATCATTCATGTCAGGAGCTGTTTGTCTGTGTGCCCGAGAAAAGCACTTCTGCAGATCAAATGCTGTGTCTTTTTGCACTAGTACCCTCCAAACAGACATGAAAGCAGACAGACATGATCCTCACAATTTGTTCTGTTAGCCTGCTCCCTCACCCATTTCCAGGTATGCAAGTAAAATATTGTTCTACTTCATCAATAAATTCGGCATCATACTTTCTGGAACAAAGTTAAACCATTTCTTACAAAGATCTCTTCACACCACCACCACCCCCCCCTTTTTTTTTTCATTCCCCAAATACCATTCCCTGGCTCCTTGACTGTCAAGGAATATTTTTCTTCAAGAAAAAAATCATATATGTCATGTCTTGGTAGTACTCCTAGTGTATGTACACATACACTAAAGCCTAGTTTGGGAACACAATGCATAGCATCATCATTTTCAATAGCGATTTGAAGACATAAAGGCTCCCCAGACTATTCCGAACTACATGCAGAATATCAACACGATAGACAAAAGAAGAAATCTCAAAATGTCAAGAAAGTATATTTAATAGATTTTTTGGGGAAAAAAAATTAATTACTTTAGTCTCGCAATGAATGATTTGGCCCTGAAAGTATTCCGCACACTATTAGAGAAACACCAAGGAGATTCAAAAGGCTGTAACAAAGAATGAAAACAACAAGTGTCATGCTTCATAAAAGACCAGACATTTGGTTCAAATAGAAATTATTATAGCATCAACTAAGGCAATCCCAAATGTTCAGAAATCATAGGACCAGTTACAAAAGAATAATGATACTTCAACTAGTCATGGAAATCTTTTTTAATGATAATGTATTGTATTTCTTTTTTATTTGTGTGTGGCTTTTGTATCTTTAGGGTACACTCTGCTTACAGACTTATACTTTTCTGCAGATTGAAATGAAAACCAGAAACATTTTACTGATGATGTAGTCACAATGATATACTGACATACATGGAAAAACAGAAGAAAAATTGGAAGAATAAATTTGCTTATTCAATCACAGGATTCCATCATCTGAGACTTTAATCAAGATACCAGAATAAAGCTGTAGAAAGTAGCAAGCACTTACTAGGCTGAGCTGGCTGTCTTATAAATAGAGTACGACAAATGTGCTACCATGTGTCTAATCACAGAATGGCAGAGGTTGGAAGAGACCTAGCCCAACCCCCCTAACAAAGCAGGTTCACCTAGAGCAGGTTGCACAGGATGACATCCAGGTGGGTTTTGAATATCTCCAGAGTGGGAGACTCCACAGCTGCTCTGGGTAGCCTCTTCCAGTGCTCTGCCACCCTCAAGGTAAAGAAGTTTTGCCTCATGTTCAGATGGAATTTCCTGTGTTCTAGTTTGTGCCCACTGCCTCTTGTCCTGTCGCTGGCCACAACTGAAAAGAGGCCGGCCTCATCCTCTTGACACCAAGCCTTTAGATATTTATAAGCATTGATGAGATCCCCTCTCGGTCTTCTCTTCTCCAGGCTGAACAGATCCATGTCCCTCAGACTTTCCTCATAAGAGAGATGCTCCAATCCCTTAACATCTTCATAGCCCTCAGCTGGATTCTCTGCAGTAGTTCCTTGTCTTTCTTGAACTGGGGAGCCCAAATCTGGACACAGTACTCCAAATGTGGCCTCACTAGGGCAGAGTAGAGGGAGAGGATAATCTCCCTTGACATGCTGGCCACGCTTTTTCTAATGCACCCCAGGATACCATTGGCCGTCTTGGCCACAAGGGCACATTGCTGGCCTATGGTCAGCTTGTTGTCCACCAGGACTCCCAGGTCCTTCTCCACAGAGCTGCTTTCCAGCAGGTCATCCCCTAAGCTGGACTAGTGCATGGGGTTATTCCTCCCTGTATGCAGGTCCCTACACTTGCTTATGTTGAATTTCATGAAGTTCCTCTCCACCCAACCTGTCCAGGTTTCACTGAATGGTGGTACAGCCTTCTGGTGTGTCAGCCACTCCTCCCAGTTTTGTGTTATCAGCAAATTTGCTGAGGGTACACTCTGTCCCCTCATCCAGGTCATTGATGAATATATTGAACAAGACTGGACCCAGTACTGACCCCTGGGGAACATCGCTAGTTACAGGCCTCCAGCTGGAGTCTGTGCCACAGATCACAACCCTCTGAGCTCTGCCATTCTGCAGTTCTCAATCCACCTCACTGTCCACTTGTCTAACCCACGCTTCCTAACCTTACCTATGAGGATATTACGGGAGACAGTGTCAAAAGCCTTGATGAAGTCAAGGTAGACAACATCCACTGCTCTCTCTGATTGTCTGCCTGAGAGAGGAATGGATGCAGAGCTGGCCCACTGGGAGAGACTTTGCCCACAGAGAACAGCACCCTCCGAGCACCATACTGGTGCCAGGTCCGGGCACAGCCTGCATCCTGATCTTTAATTCAGAGAGTGAGAAGCTGTCTCAGCATGGACACCCAAAAGCACACACAGGTCACTCTAGCTTATTTGACATAAATGATAGAAATAGCATGATATTTACATCATCTCCAAATGTCTCATTTGAGAGTAAAAATTTATTCTTTATCATTAGTCACCACAATCTAAAGCTCTTTATCGACCCGAATTCTGGTTTGAATTTTATCTTAGCCATAAACCAAGTGCGCTCAGCCTCCTACTACCCCCGTGCAGGGCAGTCAGCCAAAAAACAGGCTAACATCATCACCACCACAGTTTGATACTGTAATCCTGCCCAACATTTTGCTTCACGCCATTGCCACACGCGCACACAGAATAAAGCAGTGTGGAGTGTACCCACACAGATTATATTCTGCAGTAGGTGGAACTGCACTGAAGCAGTCCAGTCATTCAAACATTTCTGCTTTGAATGTATTTCCAATATTAATGGCAACCTTGTCACAAGCAAGCCTGAAATCCTGAACGTGGTGAGGAGCTGACATTCCTAAAAGTAAATGTGAAGACATTTCATTCAAATTCTCTTCTGTCCACTTCTTGCCCTGCTTCAGGTGCTGTCAGGTTTGACAATGCTGGCAATGAAGAGGTTGGTGCTGACAGGTGATGACAATGGACTAGAACAAAAAGAGAAATCTCCAGATAAGAGTCTAGTAACGTTACATGTTTTGGCTATGTGAACCCAAGTGATTACAACGAGGGAATAAATAAGCCGTGGTGTGAATGGTTGTTCCCATATCACAGACTCTGTATGAATATATTCAACTCGGAGGAGAGAACCGAGCAGCACACGTAGGTTCAAGAACTGACTCTCTGTATTTCCATAAGATGTTAATCATGAAGACTTTGCCAGATTGACCATAGGTGGGTTAGTTTCTGCTTTAAGGTAGTCACGAAGCCAAAACTTAGGGATATAATAACTCAGTTTGCTTTCAGTCTGCAAATAGAAATAAATTTGTCTAAGATTTGCTCATGATGAGTGATACCTTAAAGGGTAGTTTTCTAATTATTGTAGAAATAAAATCAGACACAGCACATTGCTGTTGAATCAGTGAAACAAGTATATTTACTCCTGTATAAATACAGCCTTGGATGTTTTGGCACCAAATTTTTTGCAGAGGTGCAGAAACATGAAACACTGAAAAATCTGTCAATCTTAAATATATTCACAGTTAGTCTAGCTTGCAAGGAAACTGAGAGGAGATGATTTCAAAAAGGTACTTGATACCTACAATTTCTACCTATTAATTATGCCATCAGTTTGGTCTTATCAGAAAGCAGCATTAAAAAAATTAAGGAGAAGAGGAAATGCTAGGACAGAAGCAAGCATTTAAATCAAAAAAGTGAATAATGATACCGTAGAGCTTCTAATTCTCATTCTTTTCACTAAATATCCTTCCCTTATACAGCCCACTTTAAAATGAAGAAGTGGCATCCACTGTCTTCATGAGTATATGCATAATTATAGATAACCGGCTTACAGGTATTTCGGTCCACATTATTAAACGCATCAGCTGAGAGTTGTTTGTGTGGCTTACTCACTCGCAAAGAATTGTCCGTTTCTAATGACATTAATTAGTAATCTTTGACCACAACAGGCTTGAATACTTGAGCTAGCAGCAGCACTCTCGACCCTTGCCGTAAGTGACTTAAAGAGCTCAATCTGTGTAGCTTATCAAAAAGATTGAGAGGTGACTTGATTACAGCATGTAAGTACCTTCACGGGGAGAAAATACAAGGGCTCTCTAATCTAACAGAGGCATAACAAAAACTGGGAGCTGAAAACTGAAGTCAGGCAAATTAAGTGAGAAATAAAGCACACCATTTCTTAACTGTAAGGAGGGAAACCACTGGAACAAGCTCCAAAGGAATCAATAGATTCTTGAGCTCCTACGGTCTCAAGAACAACATCAGATGCCTTTCAGGAAGTTACGCTTTAGCCAAACACAGTGTGTTTCAGCTGAAAGACAGGTCGTTGCGCTCAGCTACAGGGTGTCTGGGGGAATTTAATGACCCGTGATACGCAATAGGTCAGACTTCAGCATCTATTACTGTGGGAGAGGTAGTATTTTTTTACTATGCCAGATGACGTTGCTGCAAAACAGACAGACTTTCAAGCACACAAGCCTTCCTCCAGGTCTGATACAGACTGAAGTAGCAATTTACAAGGCTAAAAACAAGTTGAAAACAGTTGCACCACGTTTGACCATTGTTACCCATGTTCCACAACCTGGGTTAAAACAGCAGAACATAAAAGAGAGGGATACTGACGTGGAGCAGGGTGCTTCATCCCATGCCTTTTTAAATGACGGCTAGTGACAAAGGAATGGACTAGAACCCGCTTTTTAACCACAAAACATGAACAGAACAACTGCTGCCTCTTCTGTTGCTGATGCCTGGTGCTTTGTTAGCTTTGTTAGAACCTGTAACAGGAATAGGGAAGTGTCTAAGCCTATTCGGGCCTTTTTTTGTATTTTGAGGGTAGGAAACTCTGAAAGCTTTCTAATGAAAACTGCAGCACAAACTCATCAGCTCTTTTCTACTCTTCAATTAGATTTTGTCATGGCAGAAGGAGGCCATATTTAAAGCAATATCAAAGGCTCCATTACCCATTATTAGTCTCCTGAAGTGTTTAGTTGTCCTCCCGCACAACAGATCGTTGATTATAAACTAGTCGTCAGACAAATCCTCAGCAGGAGGTTCATAAGCATTATTCCATTATGTCAGTGAAACTATGTTAATATATGACAGGTGAAAAAGTCCAGAAGTTTTGCCCTAGTCATCGTCAAACAGGATTTTCCCATGGCCCCATTTGTCGGCTTTCACTTTAAAGATTAAGCTATGCGTGTAGTATGGCAATAATAGGGAAAAAGTATTTCAGTCACTTTTGCTATGACACTAACAATAGATACTACAGTTGACAAAGTAGTTAAGCCACTTGTAGGCAAGTCAAACTTTCAAACCATCTTTATTTAAGCAGAGGAATTGAGAATAACTATGCTGTGGAAAATGCCAGAGTGCTACCTCACCTGCAGATTTCCACCAGCTTTTTTCACTGGCTTCAACATGCCTATGCCATAAATGAGGTACCACGTAGGCCTGTCTCATGATCTTGAGAAATTTACTCAACCATCCTGTTATTTAACCTGGTATTTATTAATTGTCAGGTGAAGTAAACTGTTCGCTGGAGCAACATCAGTGAGTTTGCTGTACTCACCTAATTAACTGGTCTCTTTTAAGCTCTGCAACTCAAGTTACACTCTTAGTAACGGTGTTCCTAGAGCTCCTTAAGTAAAACCCGAATGTTTTTAGCCTGTCTTTTCTAACTAAACCTTCTACAGAGCTCCACTGATAACTAACAAGGAAAATTTGGTAGAAGTACTAAAAACAACAAACACAGAATGACCAACCAGAGTTATGCACTTGCAGTGCTGAACATCAGCATGGTACAGGCAGGCTTTCCCCTGTCTGTCACTCGTTCACATTTTCCTCTTTACTGCTCTCTTGTACCCCAATTTATGGGCAAGAAAAGAGGACAACTTTACAGACTGTTCCTACAAAGCAGAAGCATAGTGAAATTCAGCTCCCCTTGATCCTGACACAGACTGTCCAATTAATATCAGCAGTGCAATTAAAGCGCATTTTATGAATTTCAGAAGTGCACCAATCCATAGCTTTCTTCAGACAATAATCAGTACAGGTACTGATAACTCAGAGCTGAATGGACCAGGGTAACAACATAATAGTAACTGTGGAAAAATAAGTTATTGTGCAAGCAACTGTGACTCATTGTAATAACAGCCCATACAGACGGCGGATTTGATTTAGCAAAGATGTTTAATTAGAACTTAAAACACTTGCTTAACAGAGTGCTACAACATAATGTAGCAGGGATGGTTTATGAAAAAGGCCAGTATTAGATGTATTTTAACCAGTAAATAAAGAAAGGGCAAAACTCCATCAGTTTGCAAAATTCTTCTGCAGTCTCTTCATAACCTCTTTGTATTTAGAGCAGAATTCTGTCAACAGGTAATCTCACCTTGATACTCAGCAATCGTATTCAGCTGCTGAAAGCACATGCTTGTGAATACATACAATTTTACCTTTCTTACTACAGTGTGTATGGCTACTACTTTCTAACAGGGTATATCCCATGCTGATTTAGTGGCTTAAAATAGTTCAGAATATAATTCCACTGAAATCTGTTAGGAAAATGATCCGTGTCCCCAGTGATCACAGTTCCAGATAAACTAAGCCCTCAAATAGAGACTATACATTTTAGTAGCTGCAGTGGCAACTCATTGCAGCAATGGGTTAATAAAACTTATTATCCTCACAGAAGTGGAGAAGAAATCTCAGTGGTCAAATCTAGCCAATAAAAATGATGGACAGATGACTAAAAAGGAGAACTTCCACTGGAATTTATGTCCACCTGTGAGGAAGTGTACTGGGTCCAGTTGGGATGGAGTTAGTTTTCTTCATAGCAGCTTTTATGGTGGATTTGTGACTAAAAAGGTGTTGATAACACACCGGTGTTTTGGCTATTGCTGAACAATGCTTGAACGACATCAAGGCTTTCTCTTTCTCCCACTCTGGCACCTCCAGCAAGTAGGCTGGGGATGCACAAGAGTTTGGCAGGGCACATAGCTGGGACAGCTGACCTCAGCTGTCCAAAGAGATATCCCATATCATAGAATATCGTGGTAGCAATAAAAGCTCAGTGAAAGAAGGAGGAAGGAGAGGGCATTCAAGTTATGGTGTTTGTCTTCTCCAGCATCTGTCAGGTGTGCTGAGGCCCTGCTTTGCTGGAAATGGTTGGAACTTGCCCATTTATGGGAAGTAGTGAATTAATTTCTTCTTTTGGTCCGCTTGTGTATGCAGGGTTTTTTTCACTTATTAAACTGTCCTTATCTTGATTCATGAGGTTTCCACTTCTGCTCTTCTGATGCTCTCCTCCCCTCACGAGAGGAGGGTGAGTGAGAGGCTGGTGGGTACTTAGTTGCTAGCTGGGGTTGACCCACCGCAAGGAAAAAAGCCCAAATACAGAAATCATGGGCATAGAAAAAGAAGATGGTGAGAATGACTGACAGAAGAGACTTACAGAGTATCCAGTCCTTGCATTCTCTGAATTCCATTCTACCTGAGGCAGACAGGGACTGGCTCCAGGGTGGCAGACGAAAAACACCCAGAACATTTCCTTTCAGACGCCAGGAACAGAAGCGGGCAAACAAGCCGTTCAGGTGATGCTAAAAACATTTCAGCTAGTGGATGAAGGCTTAAAATCCAAACTCAAAGCATCATCAAAAGCAGAACAATTTGATTGTTTCTAACCTGAGGAAAGCATAGGGAGTGTGACTAAAGAAGAAAGAAACTAGCTGAGCTGAATGAAGGGGTCAGTTAAGTGTGCGTCTTGTAGACACATTCCCCCACTTATTCCTGCAGGAAGGGAAAGATAGAAGCATACACATTAACTTCATAACGTTTCTTTTTTTTTTTTTCTTAGAGATTAAAGTAAATCTTACTGTATGAAAGGAAGGAATTTAAATCAATTCCTTTGCACATCAAGCTCTTGTGACTTTGCTGAGAAGTCCATACTGCATTCCCAAGGCACCATGTGCCAGACTCACAGGATAGGGCAGAGATGGTTTCCCTTGGCTCTGCACCACTTCTCAGGAGCTGCAAAAGTTTAGGGAGGGCAGAATCACCAGTAAGGACAATTTTTAACAAAAATGCTAATAATTTTTTTGTGACAATATTATTCATCACCTGCCAGGAGCTGTGTTGGATATTGTAGGAGCCATGTTACAAATTCCCAGGTCCTTCAGTACTTTGGGATGCACTAGGTATCGTTACTAGAAGTTGTCCCTCGCCACACACAAAGGAAGGTGGTAATTAGAGATGCACAGCGCCATTCCTGATGTCATCCGTTTATCCCTCCTGGAAAATAAAGGCTCTAGGGTTCTGCAGTACAGTGATATTTTAGAAAGAAAAATGAGCAGCAGATCTTTCTTTGGGACCGCTCAAAACAGAGTTAAGCATAATTTCCATAGCCTAAATCACATCTTTATTCTGGTACCCACTGTTCTCTAGAGAAAATTAGAAACTAGGTTACATAGGAGAAACTGTTTGCTGTTCTGTCTTATCGTCTCTAAAAATAATAAATTTGCTCACCTTCAACTTTGTATTACTTCCTGCACTTAAAATATATTCCATGTCTTAGGACCACATGTGACAGAAAGTAAAAAAGTTTTGCTGAAGGCTTAGTTGTCCTCCTTATGTTTATTCAGAAAAAGAAAATACTGGCATTTTTTCCCTCCTAAAGTACCAAAGACCAAATAGAAATAACCAGTCACAGACTTTCCTTGGTTTTGTTAACCAGTGCTTCACCTTTTCATACTTCAGTGCCCAGCCTAGCTTGTTTTTATAATAACTATATGATCGCTTGAGAAGATCACTCGTGATAAGATGACAGGACCACAGAATAAAGTCTTCAGGAAGTAATATAAAGGTAAAAGTATTTGCAAACCAGCTGTGAGTTCAGAGGCTTTATTCTAAAGAGATGGGGGTTTATAAATGACCAAGTTGATTTCTACTCTGCCTTGGTAAGGCCGCACCTGGAGTACTGTGTCCAGTTCTGGGCTCCCCAGCTCAAGAAGGACACGGAACTGCTGGAGAGGGTGCAGCATAGGGCTACCAAGATGATTAGGGGACGGGAACACCCCTCTTATGAAGAAAGACTGAGGGAATTGGGTCTCTTTAGTCTGGAAAAAAGACGGTTGAGGGTGTACCTGATCAATGCTTATAAATACTTAAAGGGTGGGTGCCAGGAGGATGGGGCCAGGCTCTTTTCGGTGGTGCCCAGTGACAGGACAAGAGGTAACGGGCACAAACTAGAGTATAGGAAGTTCCACCTAAACATGAGGAGGAACTTCTTTACCTTGAGGGTGGTAGAGCACTGGAACGGGCTGCCCAGGGAGGTAGTGGAGTCTCCATCTCTGGAGACATTCAAAACCCACCTGGACGCGTTCCTGTGCAACCTGCTCTAAGGTGTCCCTGCTCTGGCAGGGGGGTTGGACTAGATGATCTCCAGAGGTCCCTTCCAACCCTATGATTCTATGATTCTATGATTCTATGATTCTATGACTCTATGATTAGAAATATATGGAATCCTCTCAAAAATGTCATTAAAAAAAATATGTAGAAATACACATCAGTGAAACTTAGGTCCGGGATTAAATTTCTGCTTAAAATGACATAGCATAGAGCATTCACCTGTGTGTGCGAGCCTTTACTTCAAATCCTGACTGACTTAATGCAGGAATGTAATTCTAGGTTTAACAGTTCCCAAGGAAGTGTCAGGATGATAAGATACAGACCCCATATTTTATAAGCACTACAGCTAAAGGTGTTGCATCTGTATAAAGAAATTATCAGGCTATGGATGAAAAGAGAAGTATACATAGGCACCATTCAAGTAGGAAAACAGGAGCACAGTTCATCCAGCTTTAAATCAGGCATTGAAAAGAGACCAGATTCTTACTTTCCCCCAGTGACTGTAAAGAGAGCCTTAGGTCACTAGTTCAAATACAGTATGCGCTACAGAAAAGTAAATGCAGGTAACGTCTTCCCATTCGTTAGCTTTACAGCCTGTTGCTCAGATCCAGATGAATCTAACCAGATTGTTAGAACCTGAGATGAGTCCTGCACATGGGATTATTTTTTTTTTTTTCCGGGTGGGAGTTTGAAAAATTAATGTCTCAAATTTGCATACCATGGGAACAAAAAGAAATACAAGGTCTTGATAATTTGAGGAGGGAAGAACTCAGCTGTTATATTTCAGCCATCCTTGCTAAAGCTGAGCAAAGAATACTGAAGAAATCTGCAGGATTTGAATTAATATTCATTATGCAACAGCAGTAAGAGTACACAGGTGCCAGAGACTTGATGACTGAGGAGACAAACCGGTGATGCCTAAAGCATATTCAGGTGGCAGAATCCCTCAAAATCAGGTCTAACTGCAGGCAGGAGAGATGAGGAACCCATCCCATTTTTCTCAGCTACAGCAAAGGAAATAGAGCTTTTGCAGCCTCATATATGTGTGTCATCCAGATCCTTAGACAGTCCAGACTACCAGACTGATAATGAACTCCTGGTGAATCCAAGCAGAATATTGTCAGACAAGCTCATAAAAATATTTTAATCTGTTTGCTGCTAACTTTCTTTCAGAAACACAAAAATAGCTTTTATTCTTACCTGCATTGTGTCTTTGGGAAAATGACACAGAAAAGACAATAATTAATTTCTTCATATAAAATTTTCAAATATTTGAAGTGTCTGAAATGGTTTACAACTTGTGTAAGGACCCTCTGAACGTATATTTTGCACTACGTAATTGCAGGTAGGAAGGCGAGGACTTCAAACTGGGCTGGCGCATTGCCTCCACATCACTGGCATCTAAGAGTGCTGTTAGTGCAGGGATGTTTTCTAGAACTCATGCGTCGTACCCAGCAGACAAGGATAAGATTGCAGAGGGTGTATGTTTGTGAACAACCACCTAAAGAATCGTGCATTTTTATTCTTTTGTCTGAAGGGAGAGTATTTTTGACCATTAATTCAACAGTTGCTAAACAAGATTAATAATATATTTCATGTATGATTAATTTCTTTTTTGTAATATTTAACTAGAATTAAAAAAAAAAAGGAATGTCTTTTTGGCTTCTCACACTCACATATTTCCTGGAATAAGTGGAAATTATGAAGATGAAAATGCCACGTTTAACATATTCCAAAGACAGACTGCAGTTGCTTACTATTTTAAGAGATGTATTCCCAAGGTAAACCTTTATTTTTTTGTTGAGCAATAGAAATTTTCAAGTAATTATTATTTTCATGGCCTTTGACTTTTGGGACTCATCTACCCTAGGAGATTAGGACAGTGACCCTGACCTAATTATTTTATAAAATCTGTCATTCATTCAAGATTTAAATCCTCTTTCTCTAGTTAAGAGTTTCAATAAGATTTGTCTACATAATTTGATCCAAAAAAAAAAAAAGTCTTCCACAATATACTATTATAACTACAGAAGTCTTGCAGAAATATTGAAATAGAAAAAAAAAAAAAAAAGCCAAAGGAAAAATAAAGACAATCAAAACAAGATTATAGAGTCTGCCAGGAAGTCCTACACAAGCTTTACAGGTGGTACACAGCTGAAGCAAAAAAGCAAATCTATTACTTTGGCTCAGTTTCATTTCTGTGAGAACATATTTGAGCATGAAAACCAGAAAAGATTGAATCAGGACTAGAATCTTTCCTAGAAACATTCAGTTCTATGATTAGAATAAATCTTTTCTAAATAGCAGACTTTTAATATTAGGCTTTCTCTAATTTTCAAATTTTAATTCCTTGCCTTATGTAAGGAAGCTAATATACTCTCAAGTAGATCTATAATTTCCTAGAATTGATTGACAAAAGGGCTTCCGTTTTTTAAAAAAGAATTAAATATGGAGGCTGGTGGACTTGAAACTGTGCAAAGTAAATTTGTAACCTTGGCATTGCTGTAGATCGTCAATGTCTTACAACTCTGGGAAGTAGTCTGTCATTTTCTGGACATGTGGAAACCTCAGTCGATATTGCACATTTAAAAATCGGTAGTGCTTGTCCCTCTGGGGCATTGGTGGATCTACTTTTTCAGCTTTACAGAGGGTGGAAGACCTGAATGCCATGCCTGCAAGTAAGCCAGTACCAGAAAGAGCCAAACATACAATTTCAGTGTGGTTTTGAGCCTTTATAATTTAAGAGGAAACATCTGTATTGCCTAGCTGCCAATATAGAAGGAAGACACATCACCAGCCTGAGTGCAAGCACAGCTTACGCTTACAAAAGTGTAAGCTTACACACAGCTTATAGAATTTCCTTTCATGTTTGATTCAAATAGAGACAAATACTAGGTATATGACAATATTTAAATTTAAAGCAAAAGTAAGATAAATAGGCACATGTAAGTAATGGTGTGTGTTCCAAGATGGTTACAAGGAGTGGTACCTATCTCCAGTAAACAGAAGAAAGCAGTTTTCACTCCGCTAGTTAGGAAGTTTGAAAAACTTCACAGTTCATCATACGTACATTGCAAGCAATTGCATTTCAGTTATGCTGCATATGTGTGGGTAGTGGTGGATTTGCAACCTTGGTCCTTGAGGAACTGTGAAACCATTGGTGGTGGACTCTTGTAGTGTGGAGAAAATACTCATCTGCAAAAATATAGAAATAAGAAAGAAACTAAAGCAGAAGCATAAAGCCTGGAAACACAAACACACAGGATCTTGGAAAGAAGGGAGGGAGGGAAGATGGTAGAGTGCTTTAATGATCCCAAAGAAACTTGTCATGAAAGGAACAATGCAATACTACTGATAAATGCCGCTGACCTTCATGCAATGGGTTTGCACTTTTTGGCCCTTGCATCGTGATGATTTGCTGAGAATCATTTGCTGTAGTGTAAGTTATGGATGCCATTGTGTTGGTGCTTCACCAGGTGAGATAACACTTGTACTATGCCATAGCTTACTCACATGCCAATTTGAAAAGTCAATAAAATTAACAAAGAAACAGCATATTTTCTGCTGGCCAGGATTAAAATGCTGAGGACTATGCTGAGAGGTAGCTAACGAACAGGAAAAATGTACTTGTGAATTTTATTAGCTCATTTTCTAGAGACAAGGAAACCCCAGAAGACAAGTCAGCCTATCAACAGAATAAACAGACCACAAATGCCAGAAAAGATTGGCACCATACAAACATATATGGCATTATGCATCCTTTCCCCAGCAGGGAAACAGTAAACAGCATCTCTTTTCAGAAGTGGGCCTCTCAGAGCCCACTTCCACTGACATGCAGAGCAGTCTGATCCCAGGAAATTCAGAGTAACTCAAGACGAAAAGGAATGACACACTTTGCCCCTCACCTTTACCACATTAGTTTCTCTCAGCCCTTTTTGATAGCCCAAACTATCAGCAGATAGTTTGAAGTGGAAGTTTTTTAAGTTTATTTGGAGCATACATCTATATTTTTCTCTAAACAATAGAGGATAGGATATTTTCCTGCTTAATAGCCAGATATGACAGTTTCTGTCGCTCCTTTTTCCTTACTGTATTTGTCTGCCGCCTTATCCCTCCACCTCCAGATGTAGCCAAGCTGAAATCAAGCCAGCTTTCATGGTTGTTCCCAAAAGGTTCAGTCTTCTTCATTTTACCCAAATTCGGATTAGTCAAACCTCTCTTTTTTCCCTCCCCAGCACTATATTGCACAGAATGGTTGAAAGAGGATGGAATTTAAGAAACAGGATCTATAACCTGTCCCTTTTCACCACATAATTAGTTATTTTCCTAGTTTGTCAGAATAGTGAGGAAATTTAATTGTCACACAATGGTAGGGATTGGAAGGGACCTCCGGAGATCATCTAGTCAAATACCCCTAACAAAGCAGGTTCACCTAGAGCAGGTTGCACAAGATGACATCCAGGTGGGTTTTTAATACCTCCAGAGACTCCACAACAGGTCTGGATAGCCTCTTCCAGTGCTCTGCCACCCTCAAAGTAATCAAGTTTTTCCTCATGTTCAGATGGAATTTCCTGTGTTCCAGTTTGTGCCCACTGCCTCTCGTCCTGTCACCAGGCACCACTGAAAAGAGTCTGGCCCCATCCTCTTGGCACCCACCCTTTAGATATTTATAAGCATTTATGAGATCCTCTTTCCATCTACAATTCTTATTAAACCAAGTTACGTTAAAACAACAGCTACCCTCTTTGAAAGTTACTAATTTAAACTAGACAACATTAAATTCAAATTCCTGACAAAGTTGATTGTTTTGTGCTGGACCATGCTCTCATAGTCTGTATTTCCTCCATGTCTTCTAATGAGAGACAGCTATTTCTCTCGTGCAAGAAAAAGTGTTTCGATAACAGGTTAAAAATACACTCCTTTAAACAAAGCAGTAAATAAAAACTACACTCCTGTTCTCTGAGGTTTTTATTTTTTCACACATTTTCTGTTGAATAAGAGCAGGGAATGTAAATATTGCCAGCTGTCTTCTTCCTCCAGATATAGATATCCACAAGTTCAGCTACTGGAAGAGAAGTCATGTGGCCATTCCAGCTCATGTCATTATACTATAAATAGATATCCACAGGCATAGGAAGGAACCTTGTTGTGCTGCTGTTCACAACGATGACTGACTGTACTAATGTTTTCCCTTTTGGTAATATAATCTTAGTTAATGACTGCTTCCCTCAGTACTTTATTTTTGGAAAGGATATTTAATTATATTCCTGGTTTATCATTTCTTATATTAATTACATCTATAGGTCATGTGCTAGCACTTTTAATATTTAATGTTTTGAAAATAAATTAAAATACATAATTTCAAGATAATCAATTTCCAGATATTACAAAAGGATTACAGAAACAATTATGCTCTATATTGTAAATCTAGATGACTCAAATGATGGTTAAATGGAGGCTGGGTCTTTCCTCTTTAGGCTACCAGTTCAAATCCATCTGGTTTACTAGAGACAGAAAGCCAGTATCAAATATGGATGGTTGAGTCATTTGCTGGAACAATGGATTTTCAAGGCATCCCAGAAGTACCTAATCTCCTTAGGTAGCTTTGAAAATCATAGTCTCATCTCTTTTGTCACTTCACAAAGTCATCCACAAAGTATAAAATCCTCACTCTATTGAAATCAATGGGAATTCTGCCCTTGACTTCAGCAAGGCCAGAATTCAAACTGTTCAGGCCAAGTCTTACTTTCTTCATGTCTTTTTTACAGCAGTAAGTTTCCAAGGAGGGGACTGAGTGTGTTTGAAATGCTGTTTCCAAACTCTTCAGGAATTTTTTATTGCACCCCAACCTATGTATTATTACTTGCTTTGTGAGTAGGGGGATGGTGGGAAGCAACCTTAGCAAGAAAAGGCTGAAAACAAGAGAATGATCTGAGTATGAATAACACTTTTTGGATACATCCATTTGTTGAAAGACATTCTCCAAACTATTAGTCATGCTGTGATACATTTCAGAAATCCCAGCACTGCACAGGGTCCTAAATTCTGGCAGTACCTGTAATGAAAGTTGCAGCTCAACGGGATTTGTAATTAAGCTAGTTAGAAAAGGTAGGTGAAAACTGATCATCGCTTCTTTGTACAGATGGAGAGCTAAGGCACAAAAATCTGAAATGGCTTTTCAGACATCGTATAAGAAGAAAGCAACCAAGCCAAGAGCTGCCTTAAGTCTTCAAAATCCTCGTTAAGTATAACCGTTTAACCTCTCTATAGTCACATTTTTGTTCAAATACTTGCATGTAAAGTATTAACATTTTCAAACAATACATCTCAGCATAAGAAGCACACCAAAACAAGTCATTCTCAGAGTTTAAATGAATGTTTTTTTGATTCTGTCTCAATTCGCCTCTCCTGAGCACAAAGAACTCGGCAGGATCATGCTGATGACACCAAACTGAGTGGTGAGGTGAACATGTTATAAAAGAGAAACATCTTACAGAGAGATGTGGACAGGCTGGAAGAGTGACTACCAGGAACAGTATGAAGTTTAACAAAGTGCAATATCCTGTACCTGGGTTGGAATAACCAAAAAGCCCAGTACTCTGGGTTCTATGTTGCTGGGGAACAACTTTGCTGAAAGGGACCTAGAGGTCCTGGAGGACAAGCTGAATGTGAGTCAGCAGTGTGTTGCTGCAGCAACAAGGCAAATCAGATCCTGGGTTGCATCTGCATGGGCATTACAAGCTACATCCCACTCTACTTAGCACCTGTCAAGCTGCAAACAGAGTATTGTGCCCATTTCTGGTCCCCAAAATTCAAGAAAGACATGGACAGACTGGAGAGGATCCAAAGGAGGGTGACAAAGATGTTCAAAAGGCTGGAGACCCTGCCCTGTGAGGAAAGACTGAAGGAGTGAGGTCTTTTCTCCCTGGAGAAGAGAAGGCTTGGGGGGGACCTCATCACAGTATTCCAGTACGTTAAAGGCTGGCTTTAAAGAAGACAGAGGCTCTCTGTTCACAAGG
Source organism: Vanellus vanellus (assembly GCF_965231255.1). Classification (NCBI taxonomy): domain Eukaryota; kingdom Metazoa; phylum Chordata; class Aves; order Charadriiformes; family Charadriidae; genus Vanellus; species Vanellus vanellus. The sequence continues at coordinate 63,017,569 of NC_138907.1, forward strand.
AGTCACATGGAGAAGACAAGGCAGTGTATTGGGAGTGGTTTCATCTTGATGTAAGAAATAATTTTTTTACAGTAAGAACAACCATTCACTGGAACAACTTCCCCAGGGATGTGGTAGATTCCCCATTGCTGAAGATTTTCAAGATGCGATGGGACAGGGTGCTAGTTAGTCTCATCTAGACTGACTTTCCCACGTAAGCTTAGACCAGATAATATTTTGAGGTCTCTTCCAACCTGGGCTATTCTATAATTGTACGATAAGTTAGTAAATCACAGTTATCAGGAATTGGTAGTGCTGAGATAATTGTCAAGGATTCTAATATTTATATATCTCAATATAAAGTAATTCAATATTTAAAGATTACAAGACTAAAAGCAACTTCTTCAGTATGTCCAAACTCTTCTGATTTGCACTGAGATAATTTTAAAGTGTTATTTCTCATCCCCTCAGCCTCTTCACACTTACTCAAACATTTGTAATGCTTTTAGGAGGTGCACTGACAAACTGTTACTCTTCCGGCCTTGCAGGAGATGATCATATCCCCAAACCCCCATATTTTGTTCTGTTCTTGGCAATGGCAAGCAATTTCACTCCAGCCACTTGCAACCCACTCACTTCTCTTTAGGGCACGATTATATTTTCTGCTTCTGGAACATGGAAACAAGAAAACAACTGTAAAGACGAAAAAAAAAAAAAAAGGTTATTTGATTCAGTAAGAATGAAACTCCCAAGAAACATCTGGCTGGTGCCCTCCTCCATCCTGGTGTATCTCCATCCAAGGCCATTAGACAAGCAGTATTTTGCAGTCTTTGAACTTTTGGGTTGAGAACCAGATTCGACTCCTTATTCTGTGACAGCAGGCAGTGAATGCCCAACTGTGGAAGCAACAAGCTAGGCAAATGCTTTAAAGCAAAAAAAGATTGTGCGTGAGGGAATAAGAAGAGACAGAGTAAGAGCACAGGTGAGAAGATAATTGCAGCTTCTCCACTGAGACCTCTAAGGGGAAGGTGGAGATTTTTGCAAAGACAAACCCTGTCTTGAGGGAATTTCCAGAGACTTCATTTTGCTTTCTGGGACAGAAAGTGGTTCAGTTACCAGAATAGATGTTAGACACTGGGAACTCTTTTGCTGGAATGATTTGCAACCCAGAAAAGTTACCCAAACCAGACTTTTACATCCATCTCCCACAACAAAGCCAGATGAACTAGTACAGTTGAGAGGCATGACGTTTACTGATGCAAACAAACTAGGACCACAGTATGTGAGGAGAGTTGATCATGCAATTTTTCCTGATAGCCTGACAGCTTCACACACTTCTCAGACTGAAATGCTGAAAACACCTACCTACAGAGAATTGACCACAGCAGTTATTTGTCAGAGGTAGTCAATATAGGATAAGGAGAAATCCATTCTGATTTCTTGTATCGCAGCAATAAGATTGTTAAATTTCCAGTGGGTAGTGAGTCATCCAGTTTCTGGTTGAAATCAAATCTAGTGAATGCAAGCCTTATTTTCGGCAGACTGTGAGGAACTTTGACCTGTTTGCAGTGATTGTTTTTTATTTCACAGTAAAAATGTTCTAGTTCTTTGGAGTCTCTGGGTTTGTTCTGCAGCTCTCTACGATGAAAATCATTTCTTGGAATATTTTTTATACCTTTAGGAGTGTCTTATATAAGGATCCCTGCATGGAAAGAAGGTTCTGAACTCTGTCTACCCACGAATGGTTCATCATGCAGGAGTGAACACCTACTTCGTTTAGCATGCTGTGTTGTCCAAGCCCCTAATGTGACAGTCCCTTGACTATGTTGATCTTTGATGTACTGAGCACCAGATATTTATGTGGCTCATGAACTAATTACTTAACATGTACTGTAGAAATGCAAAGGGAAAAATGAATCCAGGAAAGTGTTACCTGGAAACAGAAGGTTAAATTTGGGCTGAAAACTTTAAGATAATACAGAAATCTGTTTTAATTCTGGATGTAGAGTCAGAGGGAAATACTGCTGACACCATCTGGCCTTCAACACTGAAATTCTGTGAATAAAGCATTGTGTTAAATTCCTACCTCATTAAATCAGCTCTTTAGCTATGTTATGTTCTGCTACTGCAGCTCTGATCTGCATTTACAGTGTTGCCTGTAATACCTTGTAAGGCAAACAGAATGCCTGAACTATGAGGTATAATGTAATGCGAAAGTCGGGCCAGCTACATTCTTGTCTAGTTAAGTACATTTTTACATTCTTTACTGAATACTTGTTGAGCAGTATATTTTTTTAATGTAGTGTTGGGGTTGTAAGGAGCAATCAGCTTTCCCAAAATTTCAGAACAACCGTCAAAATATCTCTGGAGTTTCACAAGAAAAAATTCCTTGTCAGCACCATTCATGAGCCGTTAAGCATAAGAGCACGGAAGAAAGTTTAAAAATAGGGCTATATCTTTAAAACAGAAAGTTGCTGTTGAAAGGCCTTAGATTGGCATCACTGGAGATTTTGATGGATGATTAAGACAAATACCATCTGGACAAGCAACAGCAAAGTGCCCCCAATATGCTATTGTCTATCAGTCCTGGCCCTTAAGTGCCAGCTGTAAGTGACTGTCAAGATAGGATGGGTTCTGTCACAGGCCCATTTATTCCCCTTTAAAAGGACAGGATGCTTGGCAGTGACTAGGTTCTCCAGAAAAAAAAAATGTTAAAAGAACTGTTCTCCTCTCAAACTTTTCCTTTAAATGTGTCTCCTGATCCCTGCAATGAACTTTGCTAACTAAGCAGCTGGGATATTGTGCACACTGCTTATTATACTGATCACTAACATTTCAGCCCTCATTGTGGAGATCCAAGTTTTGTATCTCGTCTTACACTTTGAATTTAAATATAGCAGGGTATTTTTGTTCTCTTCTTGCAGTGCATGGCAAAATAGTGGAACGTCAGTGTGCAGAAAGAAATGAACAAGAGCAGAAGAATAACATCATTTTATACAAACTACCAAAACACTAACTCCATTGCTCTGTTCAACTAAAATACTCTAAAAAGTGGTAAGACAGGAACAGTTCTGTTTTCTCCTAAATATTGATCTTTCTCTGTTTGCAGAATTTTGCCTAAAGCCTTTGGTTTATGATAGAAGGATAGGAGACAAAAGACAGTTTGAAGAGTGTGACACAGAGGGGAAAAAAGGATAAACTTGCTAGTGGGTCCCTCTAAAGCATTCATTATATGTCTGTCTATCGCTGCAGAAAGGAAACCGGATTAAGTGACCTAGCTGATCCCGCCAGTACTTTGTCACTGCTTCCAAAATTTAGAGTCATTACACAGATATGAAGGTCTCTATGCACTCAGGAATGCCCTTTGGACACCAATGTCAAAATTAAAAGGACAACAGAGGTTACTTTTTCCACATTTTTTGTATTTCACTGCCCTTCTAGTTATTCCTAAATCAGAATTGTCAGGCTGGTTTTTATTCATGGAGCTCATATAGATCATCTTCTTGGCTCTGAAATACAGCAGATTTTATCGTTAGCTGTTTCCTAAAATATCTTCAACCTCTTTCTCAATCAAGTGATACAAATAGAATACAATGCAAAATAGAAGCACACTTACTAGGAGTTTTTCAAGAGGCGCTGACTCTTTCTTTGGTTATTAAGGAGCATTTTTGTTTGCTTGCAAAAGCAAAGGAATACATTTGCCAGTCCCTTGACACTCCTCTGCAAGTGTATGTGCCTGATACGCGTTCTGTCACAAGCCAGCGGGAAAAATTTCTGTTGGTGCCCATTGTGAAAAGATTGGCAGCACACCAGTGTTTATATCCCGTTACGGGTCTCCTGAGCTGCTTATCTTTCTCAGTGCTAGCAGTCATCTTAGGCAAATCCTACATTGTGCCGCAAACCTACAGCCTAACTTGGGTCAAGTCACTCGGGGCCAGATCTAAGCATAGTGCGGCAACGCTGAGTACAATGGTCATGCTATGTGGTTGTCCTTAAACCACTGTCCTCTCTCTGACCACTGCTACTAGGAGAGCGAGGTGCAAAATCCTATGGTGTAAGTGGGATTTGCCTTTCTCTGCCCCCTGCCTCCCCCCACCTCCCCGTAGTAAGAATAGTGTCAGAAGAGAAGGATAAAGATAAAGGAAAGTGAGAACAACAGAAAAACAAGTAAATAAATGAACAGATTCTGGAGACACAGAAATCCACCCAAGACATTTCAGTAGAAGTGAGGATGAAGAAAGAAAATGGAACGGAAGGGAAAATTATAGAAGCAAGTAGCAGAGAGGAAGCATTAAAGAATGATAATGCTTACAGCATTCTTTGTTGTAGATATAGACTAAAAATCAACCTGTTTGAATGAAGGTGTCTCAAAAGTGTATAGTCAGATATAGTTAAGGTATCTGTTTACTCTGCATCTGTAATCTCATTCCTCAACCTGGGCTTTGGCCCAACCATATTCTGAACCCACTATTTCACCCAAATTAAGGCATGGGATATATTTCTGCATGGCCAGCTATCATGGGCACTATAAGTATGAAGAGTCTTTATATTTTCACCTGAATACAAACAAATTAAATCCTAGATAATCTTACCTCCTTTGGTTGAACTGAAACAGATCAACACAATTGTTCACTTGGTTGATACCAGTTTTAGAGGTAGGTCAACAACTATAAATTCTATTCTATAAATTTGTCTTTCATAGTCTGTTCACACAGCATGAGGATCTGAGCTCCCTCTCACCTTCTCCCCTTGGCCATTCCGGAAGGTGACTGAGGAGGGGATAATGACAGATCCATAAATACTAGTCAGGTTTTGTATTTGAAGTCGGTGAACGGTGAGCTCAGGAACAGTCATCTGACTTCGTCTCATATCCAGGATAAATACTCAGTAGAGATGCAATTACTGACACCGAGAATCATGTTTTGTGAACCTCTAACAGCAGTTTACAGATCCTCAGCGTAAAAGAAAAAAATGCACAAAGAGATTTAAGGTGGTAATTTAGTATGGATTTCCTCATTGTGAAAGTGTCCTTGCTGTCAGAGAACTACATCAGATCTTGAACATTCCTTCCATTTAGTTCATTTTTATTGTATTAATAAAATTATGACTTTCTAAAGTAAAATCAGATTTGATAACTCCCACACAGAGAAGAATAAACTGAAAGCCAGCATGTTAAAAGTGTTATAATTTGCATTCATATAGTGCCTTTTATCAAAGAATCTCAAAATATTTTTAAAATGGCTATTATTCTGTTTTTCAGAGGAGAAAGCTAAAAAGGGGACACAATCATGAAGATTAACACTTTTCAACTTGGATATAAATATTAGATATGAAAAACATGGCCCAGCATTCAGAATTTCTGAATACCTACAGCTGCTAGTACTTCTGAAAATCAGGCCATAACTGGCTTTCAGGTCAACAAAAGATATTGACTAAAATTAACTACTTTCTATTTAGACTGGTTGTTATTAAAGATTTTAATTGCTTAGGATTACAGATGGTTGAAAGATGAAAATTATTTTCATGCAGCATTTTGAAGTCTCAAGTTCGAGTTCATTCCTAAGGATTTGAAACAAATTGATTTTCATCTCACTGTTACTTATTCAGCAATAGTTTACAAGTCAATGATTAATATTATTTCTCATTTGGCTTTCAGATAAACCAAAAGGATTATTAGAATTATTAGGAGAGTTATTTTTAAAATTATAAACCATTCAGAGCCTTCCCCCTCCCCCATTATCTGCAGTTACATACTGACCAGAGATGAGTCAATCTACTTTCCCACAGTAACTTTTTAGTCAAGACAAAGCACAGCTCATTGGCAGCTTCCAGGCCCTTCTACAAAACGTCATTGGCATCTAAAATTACATACCTGGCTGCGCTCAGAAATTCTGCAGTGGTTCTTGAGCTTTAGGCTCAAGTAGATAATGCCACCCATTCTGCTCGAATCCCCAGGGAAAGGCCAAAGGTTTGCAAGCTGTGCAAGCACCTAACCAGAAAGCAAATGGTTGGTCAGGATGGGAAGGGATGGAGGAAGGAGCCCACTCTCCGATCCAAGAGCAGGTGCTGGAGCAGGAGACTTACTGTCTCCCAGGAGAACGTGGGATGCCCTTTTATCAGGCTGTTACAGCTCTCCAGCTTTCCTTTCTGCTCAAGTTCCAAGGGGGAGGGGGAGAGCATGACTAATTTAGACTTCCAAAATGTCTTGAAGTCTGTGAGGTTTTGAACAATCTAGACACACAGGTTCGAATGGACTTAAGCCTCGGTCTCATTTTCTGAACAAAGTGTCTAAAAAGTGGGAACACTGAGCAAAAAGACACAGAGCACGATTACTGGCATCTTTTTTCAGAAAAGGCCACCCAGCTCTTTTCGGTGTTTTGTCACATGAAAAACCTATGCACATGTGGGCATCTGTCATTTCTGTTAATTCCTCTTGTGGTTTAACCCCAGTAGGCAGCTCAGCCCCACACATCTGCTTGCTGGCTCCCCCCAGTAGGATGGGGGATAGAATTAGAAAGGTGAAAGTGAGAAAACTCATGGGTTGAGGTAAAGACTCACCTTCTAATAGGTAAAGCAAAAGCCGTGCATGCAAGCAAAGCAAAATAGGGAATTCATCCACTGCTTCCCATCAGCAGTCAGGTGTTCTGCCATTTCCAGGAAAGCAGGGCTCTGTCATTTGTAATGGTTACTTGGGAAGATAAATGCCATAACTCTGAGCGTCCCCCCCTTCCTCCTTCTTTCCCCAACTTTTATTGCTGAGCACAATGTCACATGGTCTGGGATATCCTTTTGGTCAGCTGGGGTCAGCTGTCCTGGCTGTGTCCCCTCCCAGCCTCTTGGGTACCCCAGTCCATTCTCTGGGAGAGCAGCATGAGAAACAGAGAAGTCCTTAAGGCTGTGTAAGTACTGCTCTGCAATAGCTAAAATGGGGGATTGTTATCACAAAACATAGCACCATATGAGCTTCTATGAAGAACTCTGTCCCAGTCAAAACCAGTACAATGCCCCACACAAACAGACAGAGGCATGGCTATGCCTCTCAGGTCACCAACCTCTGTATTTGCCTCCATAGGGATTTTTGGTCCGTCCTTTAGGAAGCCCTGTCCTACTTTCTCTCTAGCTGCAGAAAAAAAAACCTTTACTTTTCAAGTACATCTTCACCCAAGTTAATGTGGTTATCTTTCTACTCAAAATCCCAGCTGAACCTTCCATATCTTTTAGCACTTGTTTACTCACCATCAATTTTTGTTGCCATAATTCTTTCTCATAGTCTACTTGGCAAACTACATCTATTAAACTGTCAGTTTGGGGTGAGGCAGTTCAAGGAGGAGGGAAATAGTCTTCAAACTGAGAGCGCAGCCTGAAGTGTAGATGGTGAAGACGTTAAAAAGTAGCCTTGTCATTAAAAGTGGCAGCAAGGTATTGAAAAGAAGTCTATTCAGACTACGTGTTGGTAAAACTCATGTTGATGGAAGAAATGGAAATGTATAGCATCTGTCATCCACCTTGTTTCAAAGGACCATTGCAGTTTGCAGCATTTGAAGAAACTATCAATTTTCAAGAATGCTGCCTTGACTCATCTGTAATTTTACTGCACCTGACCATGAAGTTTTGCATTTGTCCAATGCACAGGGCCCAGGAAAAAAAAAAATATCCCTTCTTGTTTTTATTTTCTTGCTTTAACACTTCATTAACTTATCAGATTGGAAACACAGAGTTTACCACCAGCCAATTCCCATCTGGTTTCTCAACAGGTTTTTTGCAAGCAGTAAGTCCATTATTGCTGCTAGCGTTGTTTGGCTTTTCTTTTTTCCTATTGTCAATCATTTCTACTATTCTTAAGTGAAATGTTCCAGCTGAGAAACAGCTCCCAGTAGGCAATTTTTGCCCAGGCATGACCTCAGAACTGAGTGCTGTCATCATTGAAGAGATGCAAACACTGAAGCTCTCTGGCACCAGTATTTCAGAAGGAAGCATGCCTCGCATATGGGACTGGGGCAAAGATCACATATAAGTCAATGCGGCAACAAGTACTTAAGAAGCTAATAACAGTTTGATTTCTGCCTGAAGGTTCTCAGTCATTCTCAGACGCCAGAAACTTCATCTTCTGCTTCAGTGTAATTACACATGATTCTTCTGGAATGCAAATATTTCAGCTACGGTCAGAGCAAACTCAATGGCAATATGAAGTCATTTTAGTAAAAATTCTAGTATATTTTTAAAGCCAAGGGATGCCTCCTGTTTCAGTTTGATCCTGGCAGAAAAATAAGCAGGGGAACATGATGTTACAGTTCAGCTTTCCCCTTACTGAGCCAAGACTGATAAAGACATTGAGGTGTCACTAGCACTGTCTGTCTGGAAAAATATTCAAAAGCAATGCTAACAAACGCATTTACAAGTCTGCTACCCAGATATTAAATAGTCTGTATAGCATAGGAAAGCCTTGTCATAAAGATCTTTACTTGCTGCTCAGTCAATTCAGCTTCTTCCTCCTCCAGCTGTTCATCCGAAATTGAAACTGTGGCTATCAAATCCAGAAAGATGTCTCAAGGCAAACTGGCCAGGTTTATGATCAAAGGCTAATGAAAAGGTTAGTAATCTATGCTGAGGACAGCTGGGAAGTTCACCCTGGAGACAAAACTGTGACCAGCTTCAGTGCGCAAGCTATCTTTTTGCTAACGTTGAATGTTAAAAACATAGGATGAAGAAATTTACAAAAGTGGAAAGAAATGTTTGTGTCCAGATTTCAATGAAATCTCTTCTCCATCCCATGCAAGTCAGTCCTTGAGTAACAGTAGCACGAGCATTTCTTACCAGCTGAAATCAAGGGTAAGGACAGAATGAGGATTCTGTAACAAGTAGAAAAGCATCTGGTAAGGCACTAATGCATAAAATTAGTTTCAAAGATTTAAACCACGCTTTAACATTTTACTAAAACCTAAAAGCCGCTGTGACCTGTTTACTACCTACATGCTGTACAAACACCAGATAGCTGACGAAGACCCTACTCTCTCTATAGTTAAAAGGCAACTTCTGATGATTTTGTTCTTTGGCACTGGTTTGGCCCAGCTCAATGCTCATTGTTTTCTCCCAGACTTTTTCTTCAACCACAGACACCTCCTTTTTTTGTTAGGCTACTCCCCAACTGCAGAGGAATGACATTCCTCCTCCCTGAGAGCAGTGATGAGGAGACTACACTGGGTGCTGCCTTGGCAGACCGTCTTTCTCGCGGTGCTTTTTTATTTCCCTTTCTCTATGTATTCGTGGCAGTGCCACAATGCCACAGCTATAGGTGAACACCATCTCAGATTCAACTTTCAGATTCTCATAGCAGTCAACACCTTTCTAGAAATCTTACGCGGATTATCATTTGTCAGTTATTGATCATCAAATCCCTTAAAGCAGAAGGCTTGCTCTTAATGCTAATGCCAAAAAGCTGACTTAAAATAAAGTAGAAAAATAAAAATTGTTATCATGCTGAATTTTTTTTTGTTCAATACAAGGACTAAATCCAAGCTATCAATTCTGTTGCTATGCTTAAATAGCCATGATGTTATTTATGGCAAAAAAAAAAGACTCTCTGGAAACAGAAGATTAATGAAAAATCCATAAAATAAATTTTATAAGAGCATTAAAAGTATAAAAAAGTAACTATGAAAAGAGTTCAAAGAGCGTTAAAAGAAAGAAATTTGGGTGTAGAATCAGACACTTGAGGGAACAGGGAAAAAAGTTTAAACTAAACTATGAAAAAAACAAGGGACACAAACAAAGTATATAACCAAATGGTAAAGAGAGAAACATTTATGAAAACTTCCTATCATTTAGTATACTAGAAACAACGAACTTTAGCCAGCTTTGGAGCCCCTTATTTACATCAGAGAGTAAAGGTAACAGTTCTATTGGTTTCAGAGATGTGACTTGATTAATTGCTTGTCTCTTTATATGTGCTTTATCTTTCAGAGTTTTCACTTGATACTTGCTCATTGTTGTAAAGGGTGAAGAAAGATCAATGCTATGAGGTTTATAATATTTAGAATGACGAAACCAACAAATTCCTAATCTACAATATAATTGCTTTACTCTGGTAAACTGTCTTTCCTGTTAAGATATATCTAATTAAAAAAAAAAATTAAAAAAAGTGATAAATTAATTTGGCTGATGCTTTTTAATGTATGAATGCATTACTTCCTTTAATATTTCTAACACAACATCTGGAAAAAAATGTGGTGTGTATCACATGCTTGTAATTCTGGGACAATGGAGTTTTACTTTAATATTGCATGTGTTTCATTTGTATTTTTCTTCATCATCATATAGGTCCCAGCTGTCGGCAGCAAACCTAGACAACCAGCATCCAGTAGATAGATAGGATGAACCAACAGATAGAAGTCCCTTTAGCAGACAAATTGGAAGGTACCATTTCTCTCTGTTGACTGTGTCCTGTGTCCTGACAGATCACCCTGCAATACTTTTTTGTCTGAAACAGACATGAGGACAAGACCACATTTCTGTCAAATCAGTCAAAGAGAACAAAGCATGGACTCAATGTTGTACTGGGCTCAGGAGGATCCACGACACATGTCCCGCATAACCTTCCCTGGAGTTAAACTGGTTTGTATTTTAAATAAATTTGGATCATCAGAGAAAGTTTTTATCACATAAATACTTGCTTGCTGTGGTACTGGTGTTTCTTGTTCACTACTATAAGGTTCAAAGCCAGATTTGTAGTATTGTCAAGCCACAACGAAATTCAAGTGAGGTGGTGTGACATACACTTCCCCAGAATGAAACATCTTCATGTTTACAGGTTTTGTGCTTTTTCACAGTTTGTGGAGTTCTCTATCCCTATTTTACTACAAAATTTTATTAACCTTTGCATGTCCAAACAAGGTATTATAAGTTCAACAATACAGAGTGGCTAACAAGTTCCACTCACCAAATTGTTGGGTAGTGGGACTTTCATTAAACTTTAGAAACCCTTTAGCTTAATATAATTGCTGCAGATTCTGGGGTGGAAAGAAACTTGTATAAACATTTTAACTAGCTTCCAAAAATTGGCTTGCTTCCTCCGTTGGTGTCTTGCACAGCTACATGTGTTATACACTTGTCTGGTGAACAAGCTTCATTAAGTTCCATATCCCATACTTCATCTACTGTATTACATGCGTTAACAGTTCCATAACACTCTGCATATTTTATTTGGCAATGCTTTAAGTCTAGGTTACGTTACACATTAAAAATTTTGCAAGTCAGAATGAGGCTTCATAAAACTCACCCAAGATTTTGTAGTGTCCAAATATCTCTCAAATGCAGGACATCGACTGTTCAAACTATATGGACATCTTTGAAAACTACCCTTTTTTAATACACTTACTTACTGCTCAGAAGGACGTTTATACTGATTTGTGTTTTCAGCACTGTCTGGAATAGGATGTTGCGTTTGTTTAGGAGTGACATCTAAGCATTTGCCACTTCCTACAGATTTGTGAGATCCCAGGGCATAGACTAGGGAGGCGTTTGTTTCATTTATTACGTGGCAGGAAATAGAAAAGGGAGATCAAACTAACACTTTAGTGAAATGCCACTGAATGCCATACAATCTTTCCTGACTCGTTGGAGGAGGACCTCCACATGTAAAAAACAGCCGGTGGCTTACCAGAACGTGTAGCCTGGCCCCTTCCCTATCACCATTCTTCCGAGGAAACCTCCCAGAAGTGAGAAGGTCTGATGAATTGTTCTGAATTGCTCCCTTTCTTTGACACATTTTCACAGCCTCTCGGTAGTAAGGAGATATCTGATGTCACCTGGCAAAATGTAGTCAGTGTCAAGCCAACAGTTGTAAATTTGGTCCTGTCCTGGACCTGTTGCGCGGGTCATCTCCTGATGCATGCTTGCCTCCTCTTCTGCATGACCAGATGTGTGCCCAGTTGTGTGGTGAAAGTATGAGTTCATGTGTTTACATCTGTGTCTCCCTGCATGTGTCGTTCCTGCACAGCACCATGTATCTTTAGCAACTTTACCTTTAGATCAGGTCATGGCTATACCATGAATGCCTCCACCGCGGTAATATAAGCTTCTCAAGATAGCAAGATGTATACCACTGATTAAAGGAATGGTTTGATTTGCTCAGAGATCATGACTGTAACTCTACACATGCAGTGCAGCTTTTCTATCTGGACACACACAGACTACTTTAATCTGCATATAAATCAAATACACAACTACAGTTTTCTACAAATTAAAATGCTGTCTTCTTTAAATCAGAGGGGGTTTTGGTTTTGTCTTTAATGAATATTTGGAATGAAATCTTGGCCCATAGTGCTTTGTTACAGGCTTAAACACATCATTAAGTATTTTGTTGAGTCAAAGCCACACATTAGGTACGCAAAGAATATTTTAAACCACAGTTAATATGGTTTTACCGATCAGCTTATATACAAATAAAATAAAATTAAGTACTATCCATTTTAATCCTTTAATGGCTAAATCTTTATGGAAGGTATAAAGAAATTAACAGAAGAGTTTCACAACAACACGAGGTTTAAATTTTAACAAGTCAGACATTAAACAACAACTGACTTATTCTGTGGACCTGTGCACACACATAATTATCCTGCTTCCTTTTCTAAGAACATTTATGTGTTAAGTTTTAGCTATTAAATATCTAAAGTTATTAAACATTATGAAAATGAACCCTATACCTAAGTTAAATATCAAGGGACAGATCTATGCAGCTTGATTGTGGCACATAATATTACATTATTTCTAAAAGCAACACAGAACAACATATTAAAAAGGTATCTAATTGTTAGTATATTAAGTTCCTTCATAGCTGAAATATAAGTAAAAAAAACAAAAAATGACTCGACATTTAAATGAATGTTAAGGGGACTCACACAGATAACCTCAGGGGAAGAAGGAACACTGTTTAATGCAGGTATTTGGTTTCCAAACAAACTTCAGCTCACTTATAATAGTTTTTCTTCCTGGTATTTGTAAAAAGCAGCAAATCAGAAATACCAGTTCCTAGCCCTAGAAGCTTTGCCTTAGAACTTTTAAAATTGATTAAAATCTTCTGGCAAACTCGTGATGTATTTAACCATTAACTTATCCAGATAGCAGAAACCTGACCTCCCAGTTTGTTAACTAATTAGCAGGTCAAATCATCTGCCAGAATTAAGGATATTTAATACTTGAGACTGCAAATCAGCGTTGTCCATACTAGTGATAATAATCTCCTTATGTAACACCTACCTCGATATTTCACTAGTAATGGTTGAACAGCCTCATTTATGTATCGACTGTTTTAGAAAATGTGCCCTAACATGTCCCAAGGCACATATACAAAATGCAATAACTTGCACAGAAATAATGCCCCACAGTATAATAATATACGTGCATAGGAAAAAATGTATGGTATGTAAAAATAATTTAAACAGTAAAATGGATACCGATGCAGACATTTTTTCAGGTATGGGATTATACACTAGAGATCTACTCGCCTAATGCAACTAAGTATTCAGAATACACCCTTTAGTGAACATCTAAAAACAGCAGATCCTAAATCAGACAGAGAGCTGAAAAAATGTTTTTTCCCGCTCCTGTTTTCCATGCCTGCTTGTCAGGAAGTTATGTGACACGCTGGCAGGGAATAATCCATAGGGCCTAATGTTTTGCCTATGCAGATATGTGATATACACGGAATGATCAGCAGAATAATTTTTCCACACAGAAGTGTCTTGCTGGTTGTTAATTTTTATTTCTTATACCATTCCTTATCTTCATTTTTTTCTCCACTTAATGGCTTAGAAATTTTGTACTGTTCACTTCAGTGATATGCATCTTACTACAATGAGATCCAACAGAATTATTTTGTTTTCATAATAAAAAAGCCCTAAATACTCTGACATCACTCACTACACATACTGCTACAATTTTACATCACAACTCTGTTTTCTTTAATACTTATAATGTAAGGACTGTTTCCCATGTTTTACAGCTACATTTTTCACTAATGTAAAAGGAAAAAAAAAATGCTTAATGCCATAAATATCAGGAAAAATTGAAATATTTGCATTTCTGGAAAAAAAATTAGGATCACTACAAGGGGAAAATTGAAATCACAGCAGTTCATTTTCAATCCACAGTAGCTTTTGAGGGTCAAGCATCCTAGCAATGCTGACCCAGAAGTTAAAATTAAACATGATTTTCAGCTATCATGGGGTTTTTTGCCCCTTTCACAGTGGAAGCATAAGGCACCAAGACAAGTTCCCTACCATCACTGCGAGAGTACAAAGTTACATTTCAGACATATATCAATCATACGATAGTATAAATGGAATTAAAACCACACTCATTCCCAAGCAGAAGCCTTTCTAGGCTTTCTATCTATCATATGATTGCATTTCCATTTTATCGACCAATAGTGAGTTATGGCCCATGACCTCTCCTCTCAACACTGTAAATGTTACGTCAGAAAACTCAGTCCTGTTTCTTGATGTCTCTTTTTTTTCAAACAATTCTCACTAAATTCTGTATACTTTGGAATGTCACGTCAAACTCTTATTTGGACAGATAAATGAGAATATCAGATAAAGATCTGTGTCACACAAGTGACTTCAATTCTATTTCAATTTCCAAAGGCATTTTCACAGAAGCCCTCAAGTTTTCCACCTACGTTTCAGAAAAATTATGCTGTTTCTCTCCTTAGGTTTATCTTTATTGACTTTAACAATAGAGTTTGAAAGCAAAGAAAGAAAGTGTAAGTTAAAAAATATTAAAGTTTAAAAATACAAAATAGCTGTTCCGAGTGGATTAATAGAGATACATGAAAATTGTCTCAATATTATATGCATGCATGGTATTTATGCCATTTAAATTTTATGTGCATGATGCATAAACGTGTTCCTTGGAAGAAAATATGAAGTCAATATTTTTTATTTTTATTTTTCTTAACAAATACAGACAAGTTATTTCTGGGCTGTACTGATAGAGGATTGTATTGATTGTGTAGGACACTGGGGGAAGAAGTTATCTGGTGCAAGTTTTTCAAATTCATCATAGTCCAGCAGCTAATCTTCTACTAAAGAGGTCTTTCATTCTTCCTATACATCTCTAGATCTATTCTTCTGTTTTGGTACTCCAAGTAGCACAGCATTAGATTATTCTAACATTACAGACAGCAATTTCAAGTGACCTGCCTTTGAACTGGTACTTCATTTCACACCTTGGTAGAATTGGGCTCATAGATTCTTAGAATTTTCTGAAGCTACGGGACCCACAGGCATCAGCTGCAAGACTAGAGGGATCAAGAGTGGCCAGAGCATTTTAGTGCAAGTGATAACCCAACAGAAGTAAACTTCTACTGATTTCCAGAGTAAATAGTGCCTTGGGGCAGTATGGAGTGTCTGCAAATACACTGAATTTCAAATGGTCTCCAGATTGTGCTAGTATACCACCCTGAGTGAAGAGTATCGACTCTGACCTTTCCAGGATGATAGTAAAGTTTTTGAGATCCGTCTTACCACAAATGAGAATAAAGTCAGTACTTGGATGACTCCATTTGAGAACTGGTTAGGATGCTAGCCTCAAGAAACCAAGAGATCAGTTCCCTGAAGTCTCAAAACTATTTGAATGAACTGAGCACCCTTGTTTTAGCAATGAGTTTAAGAAGTCAAGTCTTCAGAGTCTCCAGCTACTTAGCCACAGTAGAGGATTTTGGTGGGATTCAAAAAATCTGCGCTTTCATTGGTCTTGTGTTTGGACAGTGCATATAATAAAGGTTGTGGGGCACCCTATAAATTCCATACAAAGTGGTTGACTAACTCAGGGCTCAAAAATTGTGAAAAGGTGAAAGCTGTCATCTATTTTTTTAAAGTCATTAAGTCAACCAACCCATATATTTATTTGAAAACAATCAAACATCACATCGGGGGGGGGGGGAAGAAAAGTAAAATGTTGGGTTCAAAATAATTGTTAGTCTACCGATTCCATATTTTAAGTATTAAGTGAAAACAAATGAACCCAAAGAGCCAGCAACTCCTCACTAGAAATCCCTGCCTCAGTTCCTCAGTTCTCACATTTTTCTGTCTCTAGTTCTCATAATTTTTTTCTCACCACAAACAAGGTCTTACTTCTCAATGTAAAAACAGACATCCACATGGGATAATTGCATCCTTATATTAAAAAATAATTATAATTATCCAATGATTTTTCAGATATGTATTGTGAAAAAGAAGCCTCACAAGAGGCAAGAACAAGCCCAGTTCCTCCCATTTTCTGGTCACCTTTGAAAGGCAGCTTCCTCCATACAGGTGGCTAGATGCCCTCAACATATTGCATCTGTTATCTTTGATATGCTTAGCACAGATTCCTGTGGAGAAATTTTCTTAATTGTGAGTCAGAGAAGCTCTTGGAATCCCGACTGTCTCTTTTGCTTTATCTAATGTGACAGGCTCATTTGTCCTAAATACTTCACTTTGCAACCCTCAGAGTCATCCTCTAGCGGTATCCTATAACATGTGTCACTCTTTCCCTACTAATATCCAATTAGGCAGTCATCCATCTTTTGCTATTACCTTCTTTAATCAGAAAGTCATATGCAGAGATGGAAAAGATCTATTTTACCCATCTCCCTGTCAATGTAGATTTATTCCCTAGAGTATATTTTCTATCGTTATGTTTATTTAACTTAGATTACTACAGATTTTCAAAATAAAGTTTGAGCCAAATAATATGAACAGCTTGGATTACACCATTTGGGAGTTATATGATCAGTAACCAATGCCAAGAGAATCAATAGACAGGAAACGACATTTAAAATGTGAGCAGGGAAATAAATGTGCCTGTTGCTCTACAACCAAATACAATTCATAGGACTAAATATTAGTTAAATAGATTCTAGTGGAACTCTAATAGTTCTTTAGAAAAATTGTATCTATCTACTCTTGGCAACAAAATGGAAGGCAAAAGAGAGATGGCCATCAAAGGCCAGACGTTCTACGTTACCTAAATATTTGTACCACTAAATTTTTTACTCTTTTTTTTTTTTTTTTTAAGAGTTAATGATGGTGTGAAATAACGGAACTTTTCAATAAAAGAGCTCAACCTTGTCCAGGGAAAGTGCATAGGCCCAACCACAACCTGCTCAGTGGGTGTGATCGTACCCAGAAGCCAGTTCAGTGGATGGGCAGCCAGTAGAGACCCCCAGTAATGTCAGCTAGTGCCAACTACAATAATAGTTATTGTGATGTAGTCACTTGCCTGCAAGGATTCAGGATGAGACCACCAAACTTACTTCATGTAAGTCACTGAGCAGTTGTCAGGTGACAACAGCATTAGGTCATCACTGGCTCACAGGGACAGCTCTTCATGCTCTCCTGATGCCACTGAATATGTCTTCCCATGCTATTCCTGCTCTATCTTCTCTCATCTTCTGCGCACAAGGCATATATCACTGCACGCAAGCAAACACAAGCAGGAGAAGAAGCAGCAGGAAACCAGGTCAAATCATCTCATATTGGGGGACACCAACAGCCCTGTCAATGCCACCTCTATTGGTGCAAAGGAGGTCACAGTTCATCAGAAGTGAGAATTGCTGTTCAGAGAAATGAAAAAGAGTAATGGGAGAAACGAATAAACAAATAGAGAGTGATGACACAGACAGGTCTTCAGCTTTCTAAGTACCCTAACACAAAGATGTGGCTATGCCAAAATATAGACATTCACTGGACGAACACTGGACATGACAGAGGTGGATTTAGCATTAATTCGGTCGATAAATTAACATGCAGGTTGATGGCATTTCCACTTAGCCTTGCCTATAGAAATAAAAGCCCTAATTAAGTAATAAAAATTGATATACTAGAAGTTTAATTAAAAAATCATAGTCACTCCAACACTTTCTACTTAGCTTTTTTATAGAAGCAATGAAATAAATATGACATAAACCCCTTAAAGAGAAACATAGTTTTCTGCTGATGAATATCAGCAACTTCACACACTGTCTTCATTTATAATAAGGTCGAGTTGCAACAAACTGCTGAAAAAGATTTCTTACAAAAGGGAATAGTCAAAGCCAGCAACCCATGTGTAAGGAATAGTCACTCTCATAACCACTCTCAATCTCAGTGAGCACATCTACACTAGTAAGTTAAATAACTCAAGGGGCTGTTCCCAAGCACTGGGATACCCTTGGCTGAACTGTTAGCGCTGACACTGATACGATTTTGTCGCAGGCCAACGATCCTCTCTCTTGATCAGTTTTCAGGCACAGCTCAGGCATTATTAGGGACTCAGAACAGGTAGGTATCCTCTTGGGGGGGGGACTAGGAGAGCAAGTTAGTGTGGATATGGGCTGCTCCTTTCAAGTTGGCTTCAGAGAACAGTCCCAGACATATTTAATTTACTGTCACAGATTTGGCATCTGGAAGCACAGTTTGCCCCAGAAAAGGGGGAAGTAAAAGTCTCTACTCTTTGTTTTCCCTGTGTCTGCATTAAGAAGTAATATGGTTAGCAGATATACTGCCATACAGGTACTAGTGTCTCAGTTTTCCCACGCAGACTGACCTTGTAGTGAGTCACTGTGCGAAGAGAATATCCACTGTGTGGAGGATGGGCACCACTGTTCTTACCCCACTGTTTTGCTTGCTGCCACTGGGGACAATTTTTGCTGTGAGCTGTGAGATGCCGTCGTGACTTCCAAGAGATTATGATAATTTGAGGGTGAATGGTTCTTGTTTCAATCAATAATTGTCTTTCTTCACCCTTTCTTCAGGGCTAGCTTCTCCCTCCCTATCAGATTTAAGGCTGCTGGCGTGGTTTATATCTGGAGAAGAGATAGCACATTTAGTTATCAGGAACTTGAATACCGTGAGAGCAGAGAAAAATGACAGAGAGTAAATAGAAAATGATGGGTGCTGAGGGCATTCACTGACCATCTGTATATGGCAGAATGGTCATTCTGGGCTGAGGAAATAACAATTAAATCTGAATTATGAAGCAAAGCTGGGATGACTTACAGACTTCAAACAGGGAAGGCCACACTTTTGGTATTGCGTGATAAGATTGCCACATTCATACAGCAGCGCCACACCAAAATCAGAGCTACTTTGAATCAGAAGAACTCAGAGAGTTTTATCTGTGGAGTCCATAAAAGTAAGAGTTATCCTGGTTAATTTTTAAGCTGCACATGTTATTTCCTCTCTTATGTAAAGGCATTTACTGGGCCCTGCAAAACAGTACCCTTTTAATCCTCTTCTGAATAGGAGAATTGTTTAACAGGATGCCTATATTCTAATACTGTTAATTAGTCCTCAGATTTTGCCTCTTAGTATCTTCATCGTCAAGGAAGTCTCACAGAAATTAACGTAGGTGGTCAAAAGGCGGTGATGGTGTCTGCAGTGGAAGGAATGCAAACAGGGTGGGAGTACAGTTACAATGCCACAGGTGAATATCAGTATCCTGTGAGCTACACAAAACCCTCTGAGCCCACAAAGCTGTAAAAGAGGCTCTTGAACTGCACTATGAAGAAAGCCTGCAAACTGGGCGCCAACACAGCCTGCTTTCAAAAACACAGTTTGGTAGACTGAAGGCATTCAGGACATACACCGCAAGAAGGCTCAATCTCAGCATTTCAAGTGCCCCTTTATTGCTGAAGTTTGGGACCACCTAAGAAAAAAGAGGGGAAGAAATATATTAGAAGTGAATGAGACACAGAAGGCATGCGTGTTAATTTTGAGCAGTTAGCTACAAAGGCAGTTGCAAAATCACATGATGGTATGAGTTCATTGAGGACAGCCTTAAGAGTATATTGACTGTCTTGTTTTGTGGGCTTTTGGCTTTGACTTTAAGTAATTGATAAGATATCGTATGACTTCATGAAAGAAACGTCCTTCTGGTAAAAATGAATAAGTATTCTGTGAAGCAAAGCAAAGTATTAATTTCTGAAAAGTTAATACATAGGGCATTGCAAAACAAGCAACAAAAATGCCTCAAAAGAAAACCGCATAAATCGGTATGTCCCAATACCTCCTGCTCATTGGCACATCTGTAAGTATTATACCTGTGGTTCTTTTTTTCCCTCTGAGGCTGAATGGAAGAGCTTTATTGTTGAGTTACACCCGAAACTAAGGTGGGGACAGCAAAGGAGCCATGCACTGTTATTCATATTGCATATTGGCTTCTGGGATACAAATCTTTGCATCGTTTTTCCTAGATGATCCTTTTTGCCATCTGCTTTTTCTGGCACAGAAGCTACATGCTGTCTTGATGCAATTTCTTACATTTCTTTTGGTCCCTTTCATTCATTCCCTCCCATGTATGAAGGGTCACAGGCTTATAACACATTTGGGCATTTGATAGACACCTCCCTTCTTCTTTTCTTCTTCTTATGACATAAAATTGGTCTTTCAGTCATTATGGAGAGGATGAGAGGATGCCTCTTACTGATATCCCAAATGAGCCCAATGGTGAAAATAGGTTATGAAAGAAATCTTTAGGGATTTATCAAATAGAAAAAGATTGGTGGGAAAACTTCTTAAAATTTTCTGTAAAAATCTTCCCAGAAATAACGAACTGAAACGAGTGTCATGGTGGCTTTTCTAATAACAATTTAGAGTCATCAGGGTGAATGCAGGGGTAATTTTCTCGGCTTCAGATGATGATGGGAGACTGTGGGGTATGCCAAGCATTAAGTGTAAAGTAAATAGAATGCAAATAAGATTGAATATTGCCAAGACTGTTCTGGTAAAGACTGATCCTAGCTGGTGTGGTTTTCATGAAGATGTTAAAGGCTCAAAGAAAGCTGCCGACTGACATTGCTAAAGACCTGGAAATGCTTCTCTCTGAGCTGACTGGAGCGGGTCACAGAAAGCTGTCCTGACAATCGACAGAAAAAGGATAGCCTACAGAGAGCACATCCGCATGGATGCAGACGGTCCAGGGAAGCCTCTGCCCACATTCCCAGACAGCCAGGCACACTCCACTTCTATTTCAAAAGCTGTACGTCCCAAGTAGATGTGACCCCAGGAATATATAAGCATGGTTTAAATTGCTTGGAAATATTTTCAAGGTTATGCTGGGAAACAAAGGATTCCCGTGCCAAGAAAAATCCAAAGCTCTGCAAACAGGGAAGGATGGCCAGGCTGCTCTCGTTTCGTGAGCCAATTCAGAGCTTCACCCTCTGATCCAGCAGCAAAGTAGCTCGCTGTCCACCTCAGAATTCAGACACAGCATGCAAATAATTTGTTTTGGACTCTGTGGCTGGAAAGCTAAGGCATTTTGGATTGGATATTTACATTGTAGGTTTGCTCTACAATTTTATTCATAAAAACCCTGCAGTCCAAATAACTGGTTACTGGAGAGCTTGCAAGGACAATTTTAAATTGTCCGTGTATTTTATTTGAATGCTTAGGCATGATTTTCAGTAATGTATTGGTTTATGTTGCTAGAAATTCCAACTGCTTGCATGGCCAAAAGCATGCATTTGGGAATAATTGGGGGTTGCTAATAATATTATCTTCCTTTTTTTCTTCTTTTTTGCTTTTGATTGCCTATGCAAGTTGTACTTGTAAATTGGCAAGATCCAAAGGAGCTATTATTTGCTCCCTGCTGTCAAGCACTGGGAAGGGGAAGCAGGGAGGATACAGTCATGCAAATAACAACTTTATTTCAAGAAGCACCATGCTTTAATCTGAAATCTTCGGTGAGTTATTGCTTTATCCAGGCCCATTTTATCTGAATCTTTAAGAGCACCTGGGATGTGCAGTATCTTTGATCCTTGTCCAACACTGTAGTATAGGTACACTGCAGACCCTCTTTGCCTCGGGCCATGCAAGATGGCCATTGTCACAAGGTTCTCATGCACATCCTAGCACAGATGGCACACAATCCTCCACAACTCCAACAAATATGAGGCAATCTCAGATATTTCATTGGTTTCCTTTGCAGTCTGCTGGTACTGTCCCTCTCTGACCTTGTTCCGTGTTCTGTCATTTCCCAAGTCCTGCACTTTTTTTTCAGTACTCCAAGCTGCTTATGTTCCCAAAGATTAAAATGCACTTGTCTTGTCCCTTTTGTCCTCTGGCTGAAGTGCATAGTTCTCACAGCCTCAAGAGCAGTAAAAATGGAGCTCACACATGCAAAACTGAACTTGAGATATCTCCTAATCACATCAAAGATAAGGCCGAGGGCAGTGAGATGAGACAAGAACAGAGTTTTTTATGCAAAACAATTCCCTTCTGAAAAAGTTTAAAACTTTGCCTAAAATAATTGCTGTCATTGGTGAAAAAACAATGGACTACTTGTAA
The DNA here is from genome assembly GCF_965231255.1 of Vanellus vanellus. Lineage (NCBI taxonomy): Eukaryota > Metazoa > Chordata > Aves > Charadriiformes > Charadriidae > Vanellus > Vanellus vanellus. Next base: position 63,039,855 of record NC_138907.1, read on the forward strand.
TGGAACATGCTGTGTACCTCCCCATGAACTCAGTAGCTATAGTTACTGGGATGGGCTATAAAACACAGGTAAAATATTCCTCTGTGCCCAGGAAGAGCTGGACTATTGAGGGAATTCACCTTTCAAGCAAGCAACAATTCCCCGTTACAGAGCTCACCCCACCCCTCTAAGTTTGAGTCTTCTTCAGTTTTCTTTGAGATACCGCTGCCCCCACGTGCTTATGATTTCCATGCTGAGTTATCGGTCAGTGAGCGTAGGGGCAGCCTGCAGCTAACGAGAAATTGCTGGAACATGAAGGATGTTTTTTTTATCCACAGGCCCATAATGGCTTTTAGCCGTCACTAGCACTATGAGGTTTGGAGAGCTGGTTCAGCCTGGCAATGGCTTTCACGAACAAATCTCAAAGCTGGGTATGAAAGCAAATGAGATGTCAAAATTTAGTGGTAGATCAGGTTGTAACCTGTCAGTTGGTCAGATTTTGACAGGAGCTGAAGGCTTAGATGACTAGGCTTCTTCTGTGAGAGAACAAACTAGTTTCAGAAACAATCGACCCAAAGTAATAAAAATTAAACCAGAGTAAGTAACTTGGTGGGGTGTCTCCCACTGTTTCAGCAGGTGATACAGAACTCAGCTGTACTCTGTTTAAACGGGCCACTGTTATAATGATGTCTATAGTGATAGAGAAAAGATTTAACCAACATTAAACTATGTTTTTAAAGAGTTTTGAGGATTGACCCTGGCTGGATGCTGGGTGCTCACCAAAGCCACTCTATCACTCCCCCTCCTTAATGGGACAGGAGAGAGGAAAGGCTCGTGGGTCTAGATAAGGCCAAGAAAAGACCATTCAGCAATTACCATCACAGGCAAAACAGCTTCAAACTGGGGAAAATTAATTTAATTTATTACAAATCAAATAACAGTAAGAGAATACGAAAATGAAAACTAAATCTTAATACATCTTCTCCCCACCCCTACCTTCTTCCCGGGCTTAACTTTACTCCCAAATTCTCTCCCTAATTCTCTCCCTCCTCCCACCAGACAGCTCAGGGGGATGGGGAATGGGGGTTGTGGTCAGTTCATCACACATTATCTCTGCATCTGCATCCTCCTCAGGGGACGACTTCTCACACTCTTCCCCTCCTCCACCATGGGGTTCCTCCCACGGGAGACAGTCCTCCATGAAGTTCTCCAATGTGAGTCCTTCCCACAGGCTGCAGTTCTTCACGAACTGCTTCAGTGTGGGTCCCTCCCATGGGGTGCAGCCCTTCAGGAACAGACTGCTCCAGCGTGGGTCCCCCACGATATCACAGTTCCTGCCAACAAAGCTGCTCCAACATGTGCTCCTCTCTCCACAGGTCCTGCCAGGGGCCTGCTCCAGTGCAGGCTTCCCTCAAGGTTACAGCCCCTTTCAGGCATCCACCTAGTATGGTGTGGGGTCCTCCAAAGGCTGCAGGTGGGTATCTGCTCCACCATAGACCGCCACGGGCTGCAGGGCAACAGCCTGCTTCACCACGGTCTTCAGCATGGGCTGCAGGGGAACCTCTGCTCTGGTGCCTGGACCACCTCCTCCCCCTCCTTCTTCACTCACCTTGGTGTCTGCTGGGTTGTTCCTCTCACGTATTCTCACTCCACTCTCCAACTGCAGTGGCTGTTGTGCAGCAACTTTTTCCCCTTCTTAAATATGTTATCACAGAGGTGCTACCACTGTCACTGATGGGCTCAGCCTTGGCCGGTGGCAGGTGCATCTTGGAGCCAGCTGGCATTGGCTCTATCGGACAAAGAAGGAATTTCTAGCACATTCTCACAGAAACCACCCCCTGCTACTAAAACCTTGGCACACAAACTCACTACAAAGAGAAATAGAAAACTAGATTCAAACTAGGAATTCAGGCAGATTTGTTTAAAAAAACACAATTTATGGCTTGGGGAATGAGGAAGGGTTTCTAGGTATTTCAGCTTTGCAACAGTATAAGCAGGTACATATCTCTGCATACCTGAATTGCTGGCAATAGGCTAGTTGATACACTCATAAACACTTATATTTATACATTACTTTGATTTTATAGCTATCAGGGTTTTATGTGTCTATTTGTGTTATGTTAGTGACCAGTACTCCTCCAGGGCATATAACCTATCCTACAGGGTTTTCTTCATAATAGGTCAATAAAAGAAACCTCATAGATTTTATGGTAATGCTGTAATTCAAATATTAGATGGTTTAGTAAAGATTTTCTAAAAGAAAGAAATTGCTCAGCGAGTTTATCTACAGAGTAGAATCATTATCTCTGGATTCACAGTGGCATTTTTTAAACCTTGGGAGGGAATTCATCTTACAGACTATTAGCAGCGTTTGTCCTGTAGCACATACAGCTACCTCTTTGTAGGATGCATGGTTGTCTAGTCATTTCCTTTGGAGTGCCACAAAACTGTAGTAAACATTTTACAGACATAGAAACTTACAGATCTCTGTTCTGCTGAATTTATCAGATGTTTTTTCATGCACATCTAGGATCTCTGTGAACTTCATGGGCTTGCTTAGAAGTGTAGAAAGAAGCACAGATGCTTTCATGGCTGTGCTACTAGCCACAAATCCTGCAATTACATCTGATCCAGCTGATGCCAGATACCACAGGGAATGCTGCGACGTCCAGGACTAAAGTCTTAATACCTGTAAACCATGTATTTTGATATATTTGATATTTTGACATATGATATATGTCTGATTCAGTCTCAAATACTTCCCTTCCTTGATTCAAACCAAAGGCTATTCACTGTTTTCAAACATAACCCATACCTCAGATAACACTGTGCCTGTTTGGGAAGACAGATGCTTCAAAATGAACCCTCAATAATCTCATGAAGTCAGAAGCAAAGGGAAATCAGAGCCTGGGACAGGGGGTTGGGCAGGAAAGGAAACACGTTCCTGGGAGTGAGAAAGATGCTAAAGGAAAAGAGAGTTTTATCAGACAAATATTGTGGTATTACCCCTCATCCATCCGTCAACAACACAACTAATAAAACATCTGGGAGCTTCCTTTAATGACCTGTGGGTTTTATGCACACAAAAATATGAGCTTTCTTTTTTATTATTACACTGAAAATTAAATACCTTTTTTCTATATTTCGTGGTGTTGCTCTTTGAATGAATAATTTACCCCTCCCCTTCTCTTGTCCATTCCCTGGCCTTGCAAGCAGACATTCCTCTGCAGTGATTGTGGCTCCACTGAAATGGATGCAGCTCTGCTTGGTTAAGTGGGAAGACCTGCATAGACAGATCTTCTTATTACAGGTCTGAGGCCTATATGCTTTGTCTGCGACAGCAGAATAAAAGAAGAGGATGTAGTTGTGCAAGAAATACACCCACATGGCACTCTGAAGATCGAGATTCAACCCCGACCTTTTAGTTGGAAGATACAAAGCCTTTTGCAGTTCTTTTGCCATGCAGCAATAAGCTCATTCCCTCAATTCTTAGCATGAAAATGGAATCATCAGCTCCTTTATAATTCTCTCTTTTATCCATCTTTTTTGGGGGGTACTAACATATCTGGGTCAGCAAGGATGGCATGCTACTTTTGAGCTAGTTATCTTAGCTCTTTTTAGTCAGGAGGAAGAAATAGACCTTCTTACAGGCAATTCATCTTATCTCAAAAGAGATACCTCAACCAGGTTATACCATTAGTACCCAAAAGCACCCATTTTTCTGTATTACTATTAAGGTAATCTAAGGTGATTAACATGACAGTAGACAACTGTACAGTATATATCTGTTTGATCACATTAATCTCAGTCCCCTTGTATTTTTCTGTGGCTATGGTGAATGAACTAGAAAATAGAACTTAAAACTTGATATCAGTTTGTTCCCAAATGGAAACAGAAATTTAAAAAAAAGGAGTAAACAATCTCTCCTGAGCTTCAAATGTCTGACTATATTTTCTAGGCTTGATAACAATGAAGTTACATGGAGTCTTGGGCTTTTGTTCAGTCAATGTTGTCTCCCAAGAGGTCTACGGACTGTTCTGCGTCTACAGAAATGCGGAATCACAGGATCACAGCACAATTCAGGTCTCTAGTCAAACCTCCTTCTCAAAACAAAGTCAACTATGAGGTCAGACCATGTGGCTGAATCATAAATCATAGAGACCAAGGTTCTTTAATAGAATCCCCACATCCTTCTTCCCACTTCATAGAAAATAGTCCATTGTCTTAAAAACAGATAGTTACACGTCTGGAGTTGATTATTTCATTTTATTAATCTTGAAAAATTTGAGATCAAGTTTTTCTTCTATGGTCTTGAAAAATAGATTTATTTATTTTTTCATTTTAGATCTTCTTGGAGTCATAGGACTCCAATAGCTGAGATTTTCAGAGAATCCCCTTTCAGTGTGAGACTAAGGTAACAGCACTGGAATTGCTACTTCATTAAGTACACCCCTACTGCCAATTTCAGTTATGTCTGACCAGGTAGATCCATTTCAAGAAAATTATTTTTAATTGTTAAAGTTTTTCCTCAGGCATTTTTATGCATCTTATCTGCACTTTGTACATTCTCTCACAAAAGCTCTGGTGACACAGCCAGCACTATTAACCACAGATATAAAATTATAATGGAAAAATACCAAGTAATTTATCCACAGGCATGGACAGGAAAAATACTCGGAGCAAATCCTCAATGCATTTCCATTAACAGCCTCAAACAGAAACTCCAGTCCTTCCTTTGTGCCCACAGTTTGGACCTCTCTGAAAGGCATAACCAGGAACCAACACTGTAGGAGGACCCCGTGTAATCTTTCTAGGGCCTAATTGTTCCCAAGTGTTGCTAGTGATTGGACAGTGCTGTCGCATTGGTCACTAAAAGCTATAAAGGACAAAGAAATGATACCCGACTTCAAGTTCCTGAGTCACCAACTACGTGTCACTTTTCTACCTCTCACTCCCTGCAAACACTTCAGATCCATCTTAACATCCTTCCTCCTGCACGGGGTTTTTTGGAAGCCTGGCTTCATGGTGCGTAGTGAGAGAAGAATCCTACTAAATTCTCCTTCCACTTTTGCACTGCTGCTCCATGTCCGGTTCCCAGTGACCCACAGTGGGAGGCAATGTGTGGCAAAAATACCCTCTGGGAATCCAGGTGGAGTTTAATACCTTGTCTTAAAACAAAAGACTTTAACCTGAGTGTTACAGATCATCCTCTTCACAGCTCCCCTTTGCAGAGAGGTTACAGTTTAATAGCTATGAGACAGCTATATATAGTGTCACTGTCTTTAAGAAAAAACCTGTCATCTACTGTTCCATTCTGCAACTCTTCACATCAAAAGATACAGCCCGATGTTTCTTATGAGTCACGAGTCAATGAATTATGTAGCTTGCTTTCTCTTAAGCATGTAATTTGATCTCCAAGCATGAGCAACAGTTTTTGTATTTCAATCAGTAAACAATTGCTCTTTAAAAACATTCCAACTGATGTTTATTTGTACAATCTGTCCTTCAGCAGAGCCTTAGTTTGATGAAGTAAAAGATGTAACTCTAATAGCAAAGTGTCTAAAAACTGACAAAACATTACATTTGATCATGTGTGATGAGTGCACTGAGGAAATATGTAGTTTGGAAAGCTGATACAGCATCTCATTGAAATGACTGTGTCTTAAACATTGCTTCTTTCTGAACTAACCAGTTGCTATCACTGCAGTGAGAATTTTCTTTTTTAAATTACAGGGATCAGGTTTCCAACAAAAAACATGAGTAATGCATAGACCAAATGAAAGAAAAATAAAACATTTTTCTTCAGTCTTAAGTTAAAAATGGTTACTGTGGATACTTCTTTCCCTTGGGAAAAAAATGCAATGGGGTCCTTTATTTCATTAGAGATGTCAAACATGGAATCGATATCAGTGCTGAGACCTTGACTGGTGGGCAGCCTGGGTGGGCACTTCTAGAGTAAGCAAACAAGATGTTCTTTCTTGATTAGAACAACTTTGTTGCAATTAGGTAAGCTACCAAATAAACCAAAAAATAGCTCGGAATATCAAGCTGTAAACGAAAACTTGACTGCGGTTGTGTAACCCTAAAGGTAACAACTGTAGTGTCAGACATCTATTTTTCAGACAAGAAAAAATGAGAGGTTCGCAGTCACCCTTCCAGTGGACTAACACTGTCCATTATACAACACTCAGGAATATCATTATAACACAGGTATTTGAATACAAAAATAAAAATTTCTTATAATTTGTGTGCTAAGTAATTTTCTGAGCTGTCTTCACAGAGCTGCACGTCACTTTGCAGAATTCATCCAAACCAAAGGAATATGCTGTCACGGTGCAGCTTTTTAGACGCTCTCTGCAGGAAACAGCACCTGAGGGTTGCGTTGGTCAGCCAGGTATCTCAAAGCAAACTATTTCAAAGCACCGTGTCCTTCTGCAGATTTAGTTCCTTACGTATAAATCACGGTAAATCCCTGGCTTTTGGTAAAGGTTAAAACAAACAAACAAACAAACAAAGTGTCCCCATCTCTGTCTTCCATAATGAGAAAATATGGTTTTGCCAACACTGCTATTTTTTCTCCCAGTTCATGTTCATTTCCTTTTACTGACTAAAACTGGAAGGAGTACGCCTGGTTTTGTGCAAATATGGCAGGAATGCTTATTTTGGTAGTTTTTTTAATTTTATCTCCTTGCTTATGGCTTTGTATATTATTATGATAGCTATTCCTAGTGACAGAACAGTGGTAGATTTAGTACATCTATATCTCAGTCTGGATGTCCACAGTACAGTACATTACCAACACCCTTATATATCATAGTTCCTTTAGTGCCACAGTCTTACAGACAAATCACCGCTATGACCATAGACCTTATGGATACAGCTGTGCAATTTTGACAAGTCCCTAAATCACCAACTAGATTCTGATACACAGTGACAAATATTTCATCCCCTAAGAAGTTCCTTTATAGTCAGTTGGACAACTCATGAAAAAAAAGTTATCCCGACTCCATACTTATTCGCCAGCTACCTGTTCATTTTGTTTTCATGTTCTAGCCCATCTTTATGTTTATTCTTATATCCAATACTGATCTCTCTTGCTTTTCATGTGATTTTTCTCCCACAGTCATGATACCACAATAAAAGAATAATGTTTTCTCACTGATTACTAAGGATGGGTTTTCAGGGCTTTTTAATTCCTTGTGTCAGGCTGTGCTTTGAGACCAGTATGGTGCAGGAGACCCTTAAGCCAGCCAAAGGCCTCAGAGGCAAATTTCTTCTGTCAGCTGAGGAAGACAAACCAAGGTTTGTACAGCCTGTAGCAAAAGGGGTCCCAACTTGCCTCAGACCTTTAATGATTCTTTAAAAAATAATAATAATAATTAAGCAGGGAGAGTATACAATAGTCAGAGACTAGTCAAGTGGATATGGATGTAGCTCAAATACACAGTAACTCCATAAATAAGTAATCGAGGAAGAAGAGATACATTGCCTTTCATCTCTAAATTGCTGTTTCAAATCCAGACCCGGTGTCTAAAATGTTAATTTGAGCCTGTGACATCTACTCTGTGGCCAATGTGAAGTGAATTTCTGGTCCCTGGCCAGTTTCTAATGGACAGGTGGCAACTACCCAAGAAAAGACAACAACCACAATTGGCACCTCAGTGGGGAGTCATAGCAGTGGGACAAAGACTGAATGGGTCAAAAGAAAAAGTGATCTCCTCGCCCCCTCTAGACAGTTCAGCTAAAGCAGGCCTGAAACAAATGGGCAGAGCACTGTGGGAGAAGATTGTATTATGATTGTCCTGCCTTCCTTTTTCTTTGTGAATAAAACTGGAGACTTGTTTTTCCAAGGCTGTCAATCTCACACCTTTCACAATTTGAGAAATAAAGAGAGAAATGTTGCTCTGTCCCCCCTTACCAGGTCTCCCTGCTGTGACAGTGAGTGTTGCCAGTCACACGCTTGAGCTCTAGATCAAAACCAGGTGGCACAGCAAACTGTATTTAAACTTTGACCCTCAGTTCCATTCTGTTGCACAACTTTTGCTTGGAAAAAAGAAAAAGGAAAAAAAGAAAAGGTTTTGCTAGCAACAAATGCTTTTCACTTGCCAAAGGACTCATTAAGTAGATATTCCACCCCAACCTCAAATATTTCTGTAGCGTGACCCCCCTCCCAAAGCACCAATAGTAAAAGGAATTTGACAATGAATTTGTCTTCCAGATTCCAATATTGCATTTTCTTTCCCCTTTCTTTTTAGAACAACAACAGAAAAAAAATCATAAAGAACAAGGAAAAAGAAATTGATAAATCTGTCTAGCTACTATGAGGAAACAAAATGACTGCTGTGCAATGTCACAGCTAGTAATGCCTCAGATTCAACTGAAACAGCATTGAAAAATAGCCAAACAGGACCCTTTCATGTCTGACTTCATAGGTCACCCACCCCATGCTATGTGTTCTTTCTGTGAATCTCTCAGCTAAGTACTTCCAGCTAAAGTAGTTCAAATACACAGAATGAGAAAAATCAACAAAGAACAAGACACAATGAGCAGTCTGGAAATACCACTTAGCTAGTGCATTGTAACAGGCGGCACTGGATTAGTAGCAACATGGCAAACAACTCATTGCAATTTGAGAGTTTGTCTTACGGCTGGAGTACATTTCAGATTTATCATTCTCGTTTCAAATGTGCTATCAGTTACGTACATGATCAGAGCACAGTTGATGTTCATTTGAGTTAAGAAGATCCCCGGACTCTGCACTTGCAGCAAAATGCTACTCTGAAGTAGCTTAATAGCAACTGGAGACCATGAATAAGCACAAGACATTGGAAAATATATTCAATGAAAGGAACTGTCTCAAGAATTTATTCTAAAATACAGAAAACAGAAGCATGGAAACTGGAAAGGCTGCCTATCTTCCGCCACTAAAATAGCAGCAACTGCTCAACTGGACACTGTTTCCATTAAATACATATATATACATATATATATTAAGACCATCTACCACACCTAGAATTACTGCTGATGAAATGGAGCACGGAAGAATATTTTCCTGGATTCTGTATATGTGTGCATGCTTGTATACAGTTACACCTCCAAAACCGCAAAAGCTGCACAGCAAGAATAACCAACCCTACAAAAGCTTTGCAGTAGTTGGGACTTTAAAGGTTTTCTGCATTAACTGAGGATTACTTCTTTTTAAAACGTGTGACAACAGAAAATTACTTCAAGTTGACTAAGAGATTCAGAAAAAAAAGCAAAGGCTCTCTTTTCATATCATTTTGCACCTCTTAATCAGTTACATTGTTGGTAGACTTCTGATGTTTTATATTTACCTGACTTCTGTCATCATTCAGATTTAGGAAGAAAGCACAGTAAAATGCCAGCCTATAGGTTCACAACAAGGATCGAGCAGAGACACTGGTGTAAGAAGTCCCCAGCCTGGATCCTTGTTTACACTGCAAATCCAAATAACTCCATGACTTCAGGGAACTAACTTACCCATGACAATATTGTAAAAACTAACAGAATCTAGGCAACAAATTCTATTTGTTACAGTTGAAAGGCTGACCCAAGCACATGGGATTTCAAAAATGGTATCACTTCAGTAAAGCACTGAAAGCTCAGAACAATCCCTTCAGATCAGCGGCTTTATTGCTTTTTTTTTTTTTTTATATTTAGTTGCACTACATCTGGTCATGTCTTTCTCATATTACCTTTGCACACAAAAGTTAGTCGATGTTGGTTTACTTTGGCCTTGTTTACCCTACTTGTTTTTCCATGTTCAATTATATGCCATTCAGTCTCCGGCTCATTTGTACATGACCAGAACTACATTCTTAGGTAACAACATGTCTTAATCATTTTTTGCTCAGTAGTGTATATAGAAATCAATCATTCTCTGCTTTACCTCTCAGTGGTTATATTTTCATTTTTTAGCCTGGTTTTCTAAGGAAATAAGGCTTGTTTGATCATGCTTGTTGGTCTGTCGACCCCCTTCTGATAACTTTGCGATCGATCAGATCTGAAAGAGAGGCTGGGATTTGAAAGATAAGTTATTATGAGAATTGTGAGGGAAAGTCAGAAATCAGGTGGAGGAAAATCCAGAGCTATTGCCCCTGCCAAAGGGCGGGCAGACAGACCCCCGCAGCAGCAGGGAGGGAGCTGGCCCGGGAGCACATCTGCAGCATCAGGTCACCCACCACAACTACTGTTGCTTGCTCAGAGGAGGGTACCGCAGGGAAAAGAAGAGTGATTGTGAAGTTGGCAGCATGTATTTAACAGAATTAGGGCACAAATCCATAGGAAACCAGGTTTCATTAGTTCCTCTCTTCAGGAACTACACGTTTTACAGTTTCAAATCTTTATAAACATATGTTGCCCAGAACCATGCCATTCTGTCCCACTTGAGAAATCAAACCCCTGTTCTCCCTGCTTTTATGAGCGATCTTCTTTTTACAACACAAGCACTGCAATGCACTCCTGTACAGTTTCTGTAAATAACCTAATCATAAAAGAACTTTTCTTTATTAAAAAGCGAATATTTCAGATTTTTCTTGTTCATGCTGTTGGCCTATTTTACAAACACAGCTCGAGTAATCCTACTTTTCAGTTTCCACATCAACACTGATTTGCAACTGAGAACATTATTTTTCAAAAGGGAGGATCAGATATTCGGAGACATTGCAGACTGTAAGTCCCTATCTCCAAAGATCTGAGTGAAGCTGAGCTGCATTACAAAGTATTTGTAGTACAAAGAGAAAGATAGCAGGCCTTCCTTTTTATTGAGACATCTCCAGAGTTCATTTTTTTCTCTTTTAAGTATCTGGTGATACACAGGAAGGCACAGGACTGGTTGTGTACCACCGCTCCAGGTATGAGTCTCTTTGCTTCCTCTCACAGCTGTTGCTTGCTTTTAAAAAATTTGAAGCAGTTTTCCAGTTCTTCTCAGCCCTGAGCCTTGGATACTGGAATAACCCCCGGATAGAAATTGATTATCTTTGGTGAGGTTACTGCTCTGTGGTTAAACAGTCCCCTAAAAACCTCCTTCGTCTCTTCTTGCTGACTTTATTCCTGTTGAGGTTGCCCCTATACTTGGCCTATATAAGTTTCTAGATGAAGAATTAAAATTTGCATATCTCAACCACTCTAAGTTAATGTAAATATAGATTATAAAACTCTCAAGCAGTAACTACATATAGTTAGCAAACATTTTGATTTTATTAAAGCATATCAGAAGTGTCAAGATGTGCCGTTTGACAACATTGAAAAACTTTACTGTAACTCAAATGTGGTTGTCAACTATGCAATTTCTGATATTTGAAGTGGCCTCGCATTAACTGAATAAATCCATTTTACCCACCCTTCTCTCAGAAATGGCACATAGAAGCAAAACAATTTTTATGGCTCAATTTAGTTATTTGCCCCACCACCCTGTCCTACTAAAAAGCCAGACATGGGCTTGGAAGGGGCAATGTTAGTTTTCTTGTGCAGAAATGTGAGAATTTTGCCACTTGAACGAAGTTTACATTTCAGAATATAGAAGATGTAGGAATTAGTAATATCCTTATGGTTGACCATATGTGAGTTTTCCGTTATATCTATATCTAAATATATCTTATCAGCAATATATTGTTTTTGTTTTGAGTTACAACTACACACGAGAACATCTGTCATATTGATGATGTTGTTACAAAGTCTTTAAAGACTCTAAGGATCCAGACCGAAACAGAATTATTTTGAGGATAACTAGAGAGAGGGAATATGAAGAAACATGACATTAATTAGAGAGATTAGTATGCTCCATGTTTTTCTCATTTTCTTTTGGGAAAAAGATCAGGAAGCTGACATCAGTATCATACTATTCCGGATGGCACAATATAACTGTGACAGGTGGGCCGTGCCATTTTTGAGACTCTTTGAACTTTGTAATAAACCACTAGTGAAAGACCTTCCTGTTCACTAGAGAATAGATAATAACTCACTAGTTTGGAAATCAAGCTGGGACTGGAAGGATTCTGTCCGCTGTGTCCATAAGTGTTTCTACATCACCTACACGAGTATTACCCTGACCAGCAGAGGTGCCTAATCAAGAGGATCCCTAATAAGCTCTCTTTGAAAGAACACAGGTGATCTAGCAACCCCCAAACATGGATCTCCGGCTTAGATTTCAATCTGTAGGGATAAGTTTGTATTACTCCCTGAAATATTCGCCAGCCCAGAGGAAAGTAGTTTGCATGATAGTTTTAAAGTAGCATTTGGGACACTGTTTATTACCATAAGCATTTATCTATTTTGTTATGTATGTAAACTAGTGCTTTTGACAAATGAGTAAATTTGACACACGCTTGCAGGAAAAAATATCAAATCAACCTTTAAATTGTCTCATTTAGGAAAGTATTTATACTCTGGGAAATACTCCCTAATTTCCCTTAGTAGAGACTTTCCATCATATCTTTTAGCAATTTTGTCATTAATATGCTCACTAATACATTAATAGAAGTCTATTGTTCACTGTGTTTCATCTTTTCATATTAATTCCATATTGTATCATTTGTATTCACTTTGGTGAACACTCCTTTTGATCTGCATCTTATCACACTAATGATTTTGCTACAAACAACATTGTATTATGAGACTTCAATATTCTGTTAGCATATTTAAATGCTAATAATTCAAAGTTGAACAAACCACATGGCAAAAAGAAGGTCAATAAATGAGCAGTCATAATACAGGGTTGGTGAAGCTATTAGAAAAATATGGAACTCATTAATGACCATCGTATCAGATACTTTTAAAGATGAATAATGACAAGAGAATCTAGAAGTAGATAGTTAATTAACTATTCGTGCATAATTTGTGACTAAATGTATTTCCAACAACAAATTATTAAATAGACCGGGAAACTGACACTGCTTTTTTGCCCTCATATTTTTTATTTTCATCTATATCTCTTTCACAATCTCTGTTCTTTTAATTCACAGTGTGCCTGTATTAGGTTTGCTCTCTGAGGATATGTTGTCCATATTTTTCAGGCTATTCTTCACATTCAGACGTTTCCCCTCTTCCACATCTTTTTGTTTCAAACACAGACTCAATTCTGTGGGTGTCTGTGTAAATGCGTAAAATCCAGAAAGCTGAAATGAATTTGAAACTAGGCAAAAAGAACTTTCTTTCATCCCTACTCTATATAGTACTGGGGTAATTTTTTTTTAGAAATTAGATTATATTGGTCACTTTATAATATCTCTACAATAATACACCTTTTTTTTTTCTTGTAGCGTCAGGTAAATGCAAGACAAGAAATCATGCTCCAGTTGGGACCATTTAAATGTGGGCAGGTAAGAATTCTGAAAGTCTGCTTTATCCTGACAATGAGCTTTTAAAACCTACTTTATTTTATTTCTTTAAATGCAGTCTATATGCAGATTTTGAGGTAAAGGTTTTGTAGGGAATTGAACAGTGCAGTATTCATCGTTGTTCAAATTACACAGCACACAAACACGCTCTGGAGTTTTGGTAAGTAAATAAGCAGAGAAACAGAAATAATGTTATTTCTTAAGAGAGTTAAAAGAGAGCTACAATATTTCCAGGATCCAAAGACAAATAAATGTTTCTGTTGGGAAAACAAAGTGGGCTTTTTGATTGTTAAATTCACATCTGCTTTGTTCAGAATTGTCCTCTCAGAGGGATGGGGCAGTGTTTAGCCATAAAGCAAACACAGAGTGATCCTTTCAGCTTTAGAGCTGCTCTTGCTAATGTCAGAGGCCAGAATTTTATGAAGTTAGAGCTACTCTGACTAATGGCTGCTCAAGCCTCGAGCTAGCTGATGTTAGACTGCCCCATACTGAACTTTTACCAGCTTTTGCTGGGTCTCATTTTAAATGCCTCTTGCACACACAGGGCGATTCGGGCTTGTTCTAAGGTAAGAGTGTTTGCAGCCAGGCCTCTGAACCTGCAAGCTATTTTGTGCAGCTTGACCTTTCCATCTGCACGCAGCCCTTCTGACTCCAGCAGCAGCTGTCTCTGGTGTCAGAGGCTGCCTACACGCAGCAGCTTGCGAGATCAGAACCATTGGCGTGCAGGAGATCCAAAAGTACATACAAAGCACAAAAAATCCGCAGATGTGAAATCACCACTGGTTAGATGGATCCTCAGAAGCGGAGGCACTTTCTGCTCTGGTGTGTACTTTCCTGTAGCTCCAGCTAAGGTTTCAACCTTGGAACTTGGTGCTGACTATAAATGCTCACAGGAGTATCTCTTCTGCAAGGGAAGAAATTGCCTTTGCTCAAAAAACATAAAACTTTTCTGGAAGCATTTTTGAACATGTTAAAAATGCTGCAGAGCTTTCCATACTTTGTTTAACACATTTCATGATACAAAAGAAAACTTAACTATTCTTCCTAAGCTGGTTCCCGAACTATTGCCCTCGATCCAACACAGTATTATGAACCATTACATCTAATTGATATGCAGAAACTAGTCTTCCACTTTGCAGCCACTGTCTCTATTCGAGTCAATGGACTTGAAATACAAGTGTACTGGAAGACAGTATTTTGAAGTTCCGTAATTTCACCCTTGTCACCCTTATATCCGCATCTGTCCAAAGGTATACATGAGATATAAGTTTGCCGACTTCACTGTCAAGTGCACTCATCATGAGCCTCCATCTCTCTTTCATCACTCATTTGATCGCAGGGGGTCAATTTAACATCTGTCCACCCCACAGTATTATGTAATCATTGTATTTTCCCACAAGTATATTTGTATTTTGCTTAGTGCTAGCTCACCTGTTTTGGAGAGAATTCCGTCACCGTCACCCGTGAAGCATCTCATCAGTCTTTAAGTCATTGCTTAACATTCTTTCTGCCACAATGGCTTAAAACAAAAACAAAAACAAAAACAAAAACAAAAACAAAAACAAAAACAAAAACAAAAACAAAAACAAACACGCACACAAGCACCCTTTGGCAGCAGGTATGCAGGTATTCCTCACTCCTAGGGTGTCCTAGTTCCGGCAAGGATGGGGAGCCGGCAAGGGGGAGCCTTTCCCCAAGGAGCCGGCAGGGGAGGCAGATATTCCATCCCACGTGACTCATGCCCAGCTATAAGAGGCGCTAGCCGGGGCGAGGGAGTCAGTCGCCACTTGGGGGTGGGCTGTGCCTGTGCGGGTCTGGTCGGCGCGCTGCGCGGTGGTACCGTAATCGTGTCCTTATACTCCTTTACCGGTGTTATTGTTTTTCTTTCTTCTTCCCTTTGGTTGTTCTGTTAAATTGCACTATTTCAACCCACGAGTTTTGCTTTTATTCTGCCGATTTTTCCCACGGCTGTTGGAGTTGAGTGAGCGGCTGCGTGGTTCTCTGTTGCTGGCTGGGGCCAAACCACGACATAGGGTGACCAATTTTGCCTCACCAGGTATGTCCAAAAGGGCGATTTGAGCCTGTGCAAATGTATTAAAGTTTGCTTTAAATTGTCTTTAGCATACCATTGAATTCTTGGAAACCAGTCCTGTTGTATCCTGGTTTTATTCTTTCTCATCCTTATTAGAAGTGCTTGAGGAACATAAACTACGTTTTGGGTTATGCAGTTGTACAGCAGGTCCTACACACTGGGAACACAGTGGAGTCCTCAATCCTGCCAGGTCTCCAGGTAGTGTTATCATTTAAATTGGGGGGGTGGGGAAGAAAAACCAAAACTCAATGGATCAATCCTAAAATCTTCCCTCAAGTGCCAGGAATCCAAATCAATCCAACCCATTGAGACTGATGAGTTGTTGCATACAAGCAGGACCTGCCAATCTAGTCTGCTGCTCTCACTCCAAATAGTCCTGCAGGTGTAATGGCCTTCTGGTGAAATGAATACATCAGCTAACCTCATTACAATCTTGTAACTACTGTTAAGAAAAGTTTGGGTTTGTTTTTTTTTTTCTACCCATGGAAGAATGATGCCCAAAAGTTTTCTAATAATTATCCTGAGTTGTATAGCTCTTCCTCAGCAGTGTCAGGAAATAAATTGCTTCTAATAACGTGACAAACTACAGTAGGACATGCAAACGCAACTTTGCATCCTGCTTTCCAGTAAATTTTATGGAGAGCCTGGAGGCTGAATCATCAGCACATTTTCTTTTCTTTCCCGGCCCTACCTTTTTGTCAAAAGTCATAATGCTTTTCCTGCTGGGAACAAATGTACAAACATGCAAGAAAATTAAATCAAGGATTAAAATTTCACTCAGGCTTTTTCCAAATATGTTTTATTTTGACAATTCACTTCCTTTATTCCTATTGCTTATTCAGTCACCTCAGTTCTCATTTTAGTTTGAATGAATTTTCAACATAGCAGGATACTAAATGTTCTGCTTGCATGTTTTTTGTGCCTTTCTAAAGATTTAATTGAAGTTCCATTTTTGGTACCACACATTTGCCAGGTTTCTTGCATGGCACAAACATTTTAAAACTGTCCAATCGGGTTTACTTTTGACTTGTATCTAATTACTACTGTTGGACCTGGCCTTGCTGTGGTCCTTATTCACCCTGTGAAGTTATTTCAGGGCATTTAAAATTCATACAATTAACTTGTTCATGGAACTTAGATGCTTGGTTATTATTAGGCTTTTTGCTTTTTTTCTTCAGCAAACCCATGCAAGTAATCCAGCCCCATCTATTTGTGTAATCTATTGAGCTGGGCGATCTATTTATGACATAATGGAAAAGCAGGCAAGAGTGATGGGAGCTGTGTGCTTGGCAGTAGCTGTTGCAATCAATATTCCAGTCACGAACAAACTGTCAAAAATTAAGGATGCACAGAACTGTATTATTTTATCATGGGCTGGGTTATTTTCAAAGGAATCTGGGGGACTTACAGGCCCAGCTCTCATTAAAATCTAATGGGAACTGGGAGTCAAACTCTATTGAGCTGCCTTCAAAAAAATCTCAGCAGTGGTGAATAATTTTATGAGGTCATCCAATCAAAATGAATTCCTTCATGATCTCTATGCACAGTTAAACAACTTCTTGGGCTTAATTCTTCTCTTTTAAAAGGATTACGAAAACCAAAATAAACTGTATTTACATTTTTGTAGGATTTCAAGTTATGTTTTCCTAACAATAGCCTGTCTTCTTTTTTTCCTTTTAGAGGCAAATTATTTTTCATGTCATACTTTGTCTTCACTGAGCCATAATCTCATGAGAAAATGATGAAAAGTGCAACTGCTGATACAGGGGCCAACACTTGCAGGGGGTAAGAAGACGTGCAGTACCTATTTTGAGACTTTCGCATTCTACAGGTAATCCTGGTAAAACAAAGAAGTGTGATCAAATTTAGCGTTAGATTAAACAGGAGACATCTCTTTGTATCAACCACCAAGTTTTTCTTCAATAATGTGTTCATATATTTAATTTTGTGCAAATTTTTACCAGACCCCTGACTACAGGCTGGGCTTCTGTATAATTTAAATGGTGAAATAAGGAAACCTGGAGCAGCAAATTTTCATGAAATGGAGCGTTTCCCTCGCTCTTGCATTTGTCCCACAAGTGATTGTCATCAAGGTGGCCTACCATCTTCCTGTGGGATTGGCATTAATGTTTTTCCTCACATAGGCAGGAGCACTTCTTGCCAGCTTCTTCCTCTTACCTCATGACTCTACAGGAAAATATTACATTAATTCAAATCTTCACTCTTGCCAAAAGGTCACTTTTATAGTGACCATGAGCAAATTTATAAATTACATACATGGGGGAAGTGGAGAGGGGGTTCTGTCTTTCTGGGTCAATTTTTTTATAAAGTAGGAAAACTGCTCATTCAGCCTAACCTGAAGGACCCTGTTCTTGTAAATCCTTGCAAATAGAGAGTTCGGTGAATCCATGGGAGGACACTGCAAATCCAAGTTCACCGATGAATTCTGTGGCGCTGCCCTTGCTGAAAGCAGGTATCACTTGAGTTGATCCACCTTGTATTACCATACAACCCTTTTGGGAAAAACTGGGTGTGTTTGCAGGTCCACAGTTCTGCATCATCTTTCATGAAATGTCATAAAATATTCAAATTTTTAAAATAAGTGACTTGATTGTGGACCAGACCACACAGCTGAGATTTTTCGCCTGTCATTTGCTTTATCTGATGTCAAGGTATGTAAAACTGAAAAAAAGAAAATCAATGAGAAGCTGAGGACCTTAATTACCAGTAAGGGTTGATTAATAACAGTCTCTATTTCCTTTCTCTTTTCCCCTTCTCCAAACTTTCAACGGTGGTACCAGATACAGTAATTAGAAAACTCAGTGCAAGTGAGGCAATTTTCTTTTACAATGAAACCTTTACTTTTACTGCTCCATGAAAGCAAGACAAGGTCTATTAAGATGACATTAAAAGATGAGCTGCCGGACTGAATTAGAAAATAGGATTTAGACAATCCAAAGAGGAAAGTAGGGAATGAGATATAATGAAAATGTTGATATGATGCATAAGGAGACAGAAATATCGAATGAGCAGCTTTTCATTCAAACTAAGTTTTCCTCCACTCCTTTCAATTTTCTTCTGGTTCAAAAGTTTTCAGTAAATATATGAATATATTTATAGACATATAGGTGTGCATGGATGCATATATGCGCAGGCGCGCACACACACACATATGTCCTCAGCTGATGTGAAACAGCCTTTTATCTAATATCTTTATCCCGTGATAAGATAATGACTACTGTTTAGCTAAAAACTTGCATACAACCCTTCACTCAGAACCCAGATTTCTCAGAAAATGGTTTTATGTGATGTTAATACAGCCAGCAGTTCCAAGAAAATATATCTGGCAACCCCTGCATGACTACTTTATGGTCTTGTTAGATTTCACTTTTATTATCAATAATCATTCCACAATTTTCTTATTTTGTATTTGTTTTCTTATGAGTCAATGTGCAGTTTATGATCTCATTACAATTAATATTAATAAGTTGCAGCAATAAAAGTAACTGAGTTCCAGAAAAAATACACAGGAAAAAAATAGGTATTTTTAACCACTTAAAAATTTCCTTTTGTTCTTTTTTCCCCCTCCACTCAGAACATTTTTAAAGGTTACTGGAGCTACTGTTTTTCACACAGTCTTTGAAACTCCAGAGTACCTTCCATCAGCACCTACGAGGAGAGCCATACATTTTCAATCTGTTGAAAATAATTGTGTGGAAAAACCCATTCTGTTGCTTCCAGACACAATCCAATCAGTGTAATGGTTTTTGAGAAAGAAGGAACTATATTCACATTTCATTCATGTAAAGAATGAGATAATAGAAGACTTTCATGGTAGATGAGCACCCTGCAGGTACTGCAGTTTGCTGCAGCATACATAAGGCCTTGTTGGGTTCATTGCATAAGGAAAAATCTCTCTTAAATTGTACTCTTACCCCAGGCTTCAAATACATATTTTTTTAAATGGACTGAAGCGGGAACTGGAGGGATTTTGCACCCCGGTACAACTGTCGCTTTTGAATGGCAGCTCTGATGTTCTGGGAGAACTTGCCATAATTCTTGCCTGTCTTTAATGAGGTAAAATTGACCCAAACAGCAGATACCCGGGCCCTCACCATCAAACTGACAGCATTATTTCCCGATCACACAAAGAAACGCCCTAAAACAAAAACAACCAAGGAAATGAACATCTTGTTTCTTTTTGGTATTCTCTGGTCCTGCTACCTTTGTGTGGCTTTCAGTTTTAATTGAAATTCAGTAACAGCAGAGTTCAAACGCAGAGTGGATGTCAGCCAGTGTACTGCAGCAGCAGCACTGCCAGAGAGGTGCGGTTGTTTGACAAAGAAGAATGTTCCTTTGCTTTTTATAGCACACCATTGTTATCAGTTTCCTTTTTATTGTAGTGGGAAAGATAGCCGCCACTTTCGTGTTCAAACGCTGTGCCCACGACAGTCTCTGCTCAGCTGCTCGTGCCTCCCCAAATCACATTCCTCCTGAGCTGAGACTGCTCACCTTCACTCCACCCACAGATGCAACCGATTTGAGAAAGAACGCCTTAACAAAGACATATCATTAAATTAAAAACCGGGGAAAAGATGCAGAGCTGTAGACATTCAAACACGTTAGAGAAGTGAGTTTTGAACAGCGGTGACTAGAATTTGCTCTAACTTGACTTGTTTGACCTTATATGTGTTAACTGATTGATTTTAATTCAAGAGATGCTGATGCTTAACTGATATATATAATCTATATACATATATACATGAGCAATAGAAAAAGTATGCAGGAGAAAATGAATTCTTGAGGAAAAGCTGTGCCTGGTTCAACATTACTAAGAAGCATGAAAGACTTTTCAGTAAGAAGCTAACATGCAGTTCTTGTACTTCATTTTAAACTGTCAAGTCTCATACTTTGGATCAGTTCTAAACAGCACTCAAGATAGATTATATGTTGTATCTGCAAAACATCACCTTTATTACAGAAATTAAGATTTGTATAACTTATTGGCTTTATTAATGTAATGTTATCACTGGCAGAGTGTATATTAGTCTTCATCAAACCTTTCTAGGAAAATAAAATTCGTGGTACAACTGCATGTGTAATATGGGATTTTTAGGTCTACGATTAGCAGTCAGCAATCATACCTGTTCACATACCTGTGTGATATGGTCCAGATCAACGTGTATTTGCACTTTCATATGGCCCAAGTGAGTTCACTTAGCGTCTCCTTACAAAGAGGAAAATTCCTGCATGATTTAGCAGAGCTCACGAGCTCACTCACCCCTCCTCAAACCTAAAATATACTGAAAGAAACCAGAGAAATATTAATGTTGTATGTAACTCTCGTACATATGTATGACATGTTGCTAGTTCATGAAAGCTCTTTAATTTATAGAAGGCTTATGATTTTTGGTAATGCTAGTTTTACAGAGGTAATTTGAACTAAGTTTGTTTTATTTCACTGTTTTTTTGGAGGCTAGGTGCTAACTATGCAGTTGAATTTAGAACGGTAAACACAAAATTTCACACTGAGGATGAATAATTCAGTTTTTAAGTTGCTAGCAAGATAAGAATAAGTGGATTGCTGTCAAATGATCTTTATCTTATTTGTCAAGATAAAGCACAGTCCCAAAGCCATAAACAGATTGTAAAGGAGACATTTCCTTCTTACCCTTTCTTTCACACTTTCAAAGATCTTTGCAAATCTGTCCAACTAAATTACAGCACTTCTTTTTCTTTATAAGCTGGTACTTTTTAAACAAGAAAGCCCATAGTTTATGCATCAATTGTAGAAAGGCTTTACATGTGCTTCCTCTTAAAATTGCATATAATTAGTGCATGCATACATCTACATGCCCCAACATCAATTTTACAACATTTTAAAGTAATGTTACAACAACAAAACAACTGCACATTTTCAGATTTCTCACATACAAAGCTCCAGCCAATATATCCTATCCTTTGGCTTTATCATCTATTTAAGGTTAAAGAACTTTATCTCTGGCCATAGCTACTACACTATTGTTCTCATTAATGACAATAAGAAATTAAAAATCTTCACTCTTTTCAGTCTCCCTTTACTTCCCAAAAGTTCCTCTTCCAGGAGTGAATGAAAATGACTCCTGTTGAAATATGGGGCTATCAGCCTCTTCCTTTCTAAATATCTTTTGAGCAGTGCCCCAAGGGAAGAAAAAAAAAAAAGGTATTCTGACCAAATTGGGAACACATTTCCAAGCTGAATAGTGGTTCCCACCAGCAACAACTTTGGACTCAGACCAGGACCTCAGCTCACATAAATCAGCATAAAATGTCTTTGAAACTGCAATAATTTGCACTTGCAGAAGATTTGGCCCTCAGACCAGAAGCTCAGCACGAAAGAATTTATATCTCCCTTCTTAATTATGCCAGACAAATGGTGTGGTGCTTTAATAAGGAGAGAAAAGCAGCTTACAGAAGTGACCTGCATTTGGTGAGATGAAGTTCTACATACACGCTGCCAAGATCATCTGACTGACTTTTTCTTTTCTTTTTCTTTTTTTTTTTTTTTTATTTTTGAGCTACTTCTTCTTAATCATGTATTTAAATCTAACTGTAAAGACTTAGCAGGTTCTAGTTGCTGTTTTCTGCTAAAGCTGTACTGGGACGATATGATCCTTCAGGGGAAAAATAAAGCTGAAATCAAGCACAAATACCCTGTACAGTAATTAGACTTAAGACACCTCACTCCTTTTTTTCACTTTGCCTTAAATAGTTCTTTTAATCATTCACTTAAATTTATTTGTATTTTAAGGAATACCCTTCAAGCTCTCCCTTTCAAGTTTCCTTAAAAAATCAAATTGGGATCTTCTCCAATTACAACATTTCTCCTGGAAAGTCTCATACTGATATAGGCAAAATATGTTAGAATAAGCCATTATTTTCTGAATGAAAAAATTATTTGAGTCCATTACTAAATTTACACAGGGACTAGCTACAATTTTAGGCAATGTTGTCTGACACTGAATTATCAGACACAGAGATGCAATGTCCTGAACAGCAGTATCTGTCTATGAAGTTGCATAGGCACCTCATTTTTCACTGATGTTGATGTGTTTCTTCTGGGCTTTTATCAGACTCCCAGGTACTCCTCAGGGTACCTCCAGCAGGATGTTGAGCCACCCTTCGTTGATATTCCTTGGGGTCCAGTGCAGTCTGGTGTTCACAAAGCACATCTGCCTGGACAGGATCTCCCAAAGCAAGACCCAGGGATGAGGCTGCCAGGTGACTGGATGAGGAAGGAGCAAGAGGGAACTTAAGCCTTGTCCCCACAGGGTGCGTCAGAGGGTGAGGAGCCTGAGGAGTGTGATGGCACTTACCCACTGCCCATGCCAGGGACAGCCTTTCCAGTCTCTGATTTTTCATCTGAAGGTCTCACCTTGTCCATGATACTGAGGGGCCTCTACCCCCTCTTAGGAATTTCTTACCCTCCGAGGTAACTGCTGGCCAAAGTCAATGGCTCCTGTGAATGCCACCTTTAGGCACCCAGTGTTTGCGTTTTACAGGGAACTTGGATCTGACAAACTTCATAATTAAGAGGCCCCGGCATGACTCAGAAGGAGCCAGGAGAAGTTTGTTTCACTATGGTGCCTTGAGATAACCCTTCAGATATCTTGCCTCTGAGGGACTACTGAACCTCTCTCTCAACCTTCAACCAAACAGTCACCAGGCAAAGATAATAACTAAAAATTCCCATTCCTTACTTGGCCCTCAGAATCTATCTTTGGGGGTTTTTTTTAGAAAAAAAAAATGTGCAGCATTATCCAAATACAAGGTAGGGTTTGTACATTTCCCAGCGAAAAATGTCCCATTCTCACAGTCCAGCTCTTCTCATGGAAGTAATACTTGGAGCAAAACAACTATGACTGAGAAGCAAAACAACTATGACTGAGAAGCAAAATCAAAATGCCTCATTGTTTTTCAATATTTTCCATGTTTCTATTTAAATAAGAATCAGTACATCTTTCAGTGAATTTAAAGAATTGTTGTGTGCATAAAAGAGTGGCACATATCTCTGTACTTACTGTTTCTGAGAGATAATCACTTATCATTGGATCACAAGTTCCTTTGGGGTTTGTGAGAGGGAGGGAAATGAATTTCCTTGGTATTCAGCAACTTAAACAGCATATAAAATTACATCTGTCTTTCCCATTGCTGTCTAGTATCAGAAGAGAGGTTATGTTTAGGAAGAAGTCACCCTGAATTCGTTGCCTCACCCACCTGATAGACCCTAGACGTACTGAATTTCCAAGTATTGTCTGCTTACATATTGTGAAACATGTCCCTGTCCCAGCAGGATGCATATGGTAAGCACCAGTGAGTGACTGGGGCCAGAAACAAGTCTCTGTGCAGACAGCTGTGCGAGCCCTGGCAGCCTGCTCTACGGACCACACAGGAGCCGAGACAAGCAGCACAAACTCCTAACTTAGACGTTAGAATGTTCTAAACGTTAGAATGACCAAATGCACTTGCTGCTGACATGACACTGACTTGTGTTTCTGCAAGGGTGACATTCAAGTGCTGGGTTGTCTGGAAGAGTTCTGAACTTCGTGTCAATTAATGCCTAGGAGAGTTTATTGTGCCTAATTAATGCATTAATTAATATTTTGCTTGTGCTTAGAAACAGGTACCTAGAGTGGAAAACAGGAAAACTTCTTAAGAGATGAGGGAAGCATTCTACTGGAAGATGTGAGGTTCTGAAATGTACAGGTTTCAAAGAACTATTGTTGCCTAAAAGAGAACAGTGAAAAACACTGCATTTGGACGCGTTCCACTTACTCATTTCTTCCCCTTACTTTGTACTAGTTGGGCTATTTACATGAAAACATCATCTTTGTTCCTTAAGAGTTCATCTGCTGCTTGTTCCCTGCCTGAAGTCAAAATAATGCTATGTTTGTGAGATTTTAATCACCTCTACTGCAAACAATTATGAAATTATAAACAGAAGATTATGACTTCAAGTGGGAACTAAGTGGCAGGAGCTGATGAACTCTTAAAAGCAAAGATCCTGTTATCATGCAAATGCTTCCAGTAATGAAGAAAACGAAGCAAAAATCATGTAAAAAATCTGAATATAAGCATCTGAATCATAGACAGCAGTGGGTCTTTCAGACAGGATAATGGTAGTTGAAATGATTTCATAATAAACTTGTAAAGCCATGTTAGCAATTATTATTTCATTATATATCCATTTTTGCATCTCTAATATTTCTTTTTCATTAGCAGGATTTTGTTTGGAAAAAAAAAAAGAGTTCTACCAGAGCCTACTGTTTTTCAGGCAGAATCTCATCATTTTCTGTAGATAGCACTTGCTTTCCACACCTCTTATTTGTTCACGGCAGTTACATCCAACAAAAGCAAGGTGCGCATGGTTTATACCACAGCTTCCTTCTCCTTCCAGTTCAGCAGCGCTGAGGAGGTCAGGAATAAGCCTGCAATATTTGGCTTCAGGGATACCAGCAGAAGAAGCCAGCCAGCCTACATGTGTGCCATTGCCTGCGCAGCAGCAGCACGGCTTCTCTCCAAGCAACACCGTTGCCTCAGCTGTGTACATTGCCAGCAGAGGGAAGGGCTCTGCCCCAGGTTTGCTCTTTTATCTCCAAGGCAGGATATACGGAGAAAAGCACTTGACACGAGCCTAGCTTCTCAAAGGTTTGCAGTGATGCACCACCAAATGCACAACCGCTCCCGGATATTTCACCGCTTTTCCTCGCGGGGCATGATCGCAAGTGTTCCGCTTAGCGTATCTGGGCAGGTTTCGTTGATACCACTCTCTCTTGATTGACATCGGCTTAGCAACGCTGGTCAGCTGAGCAGCGGCACTGTTCAGAGAGACCTGCTGTTCTCATGCGGGTTGTGGATTTGGATTGCCCTGAGAATCCCTGGCAAATCCTGACACAGCCACTTAAAAAGCTCTTTGTTCCCAGTATGCTCTTTGAACTGCACTCAGCCTCTGTAATAAGTAGCTGAATTATATGTACTGTTTAGGGGCCTCTGCACAAGATTCCTCTAAACTCACTTTATATATTTTTGGAGTGTGTTTTATTTCTAGCAGCCAGGCAGGTGGCCTGAAAGACCATTTCAGAGATTGCAGTCACTGCTGGCACAAGAATGGGAGGACGCTCACAGCTGGAGACACCTCCAAGGCCACCGAGCCTTGTAGAAGTGATCTGGTCCAGCAGAGGTGATTCACCAACTGAGGACTGAGGTGTAGCCCAGTTCCCAGGCGGCAGAACTGCTCGTAGCAAAGGTGAAGTCACTGAGAGAAACCTAAGTTAATATCAACTCTTTATGTAAGCAGATGGCGTTTTGACCGCTGAAGTCCTGGTATACGTATAACTGCCTGAAAGTTAAAGTGCCTGTAAAGCAGGATGGAAGTGAGATTAAGGATATGACAGACGTGACTCACATCACAGTTTTTTATGATGGCATGGTAATCAGATGAAAATGGAGGTTTCTCCAGAATTGCTCTTTGAGAAAATGGCTGATATTTGTTAGATGACAGGGTTTCAGTATATTTGCTTTGCCAACTGAAGCTTCAGTTACTCTAAACACATAATTGCATGCCATGTGATGAGAGCAACACAGTCTACAAAAACAGCTTCCAAATGCTAAAAACAGACATTGAGTGAAATTTGTCACCTCAAAGGACTAGCACAAGATTCAATAAGACTTGCTTTGGTAATGTTTGCTACCTTGCTTGAAGTCTCATCCTCCAGGAAGAATAAATGCATAAAAATTTCAGGGCTTATTTTTTACGTAAATTTCTAGCTTGGTGTTGCAGAGAAAATCTTGAATATATTACTCAGGTGCACTTTGAAAGTGCCTAAATCAGAAGTCTAATAAAATAAAATTACTTTTCAAAATCTTATGAAAAGGAAGGAAGACATTTATCTCCAAAGTTTGTTCCACTGCTTAGTTGCTGAGACTGAAAACTGTGGATCTTTGGTCACGTTTATACGATAATTTGAAGATTTTTGTGGAATTTCACCCTATTCTTTGCTACATAAAGCTTTCCTTCAATTTGATACATTTAATAGATCTTAACTAATCCAAACCAAGATCTTCAAAGGGCATGTATTTGAAAGCACACGCAGTTGTTTCATGTACAGCCTTAGTTCAGCTATAGAAGCATTTAGATGTCTGTGTCTTATTGTGCTTTCTCTGAAGACTATAAGCCAACAAGAAATTTCATGCTGTCATATACATCTTATATATTCTTTCTGTAAAGCTTGTCTGCAATACTCACAGAGCTGAATGAAGAAACTATTCCAGTTTTGGTCATGGTCAAGACAATGTTTTTTATATTCTTGTTGCTCAACCTTGTAATGTAATGGTAGGTCTCGCAGATTTGGATTGTTTAAGTCAATAGATCATATTAGAAAACCAGCTTTAAAAGAAAAAAAATCTCCTGACCACCATTGCTCAATACAAAAAATTGTACTCTGAGGGCACAGAAATCAGAAATTTAAATAAAATGTGTTATTCTTTAATAGCCTAACCATTTCTAAGTTAGCAACATAAATTTAGGGACCTAACTCAATGAGAAACTTTAATTTTACACTCAACAATACTGTTTAGATAAATGATTTTTTCTGTTTAAATATAATGTTAGAGTTTTATTAAAGATCAGCAAAATTCCTCTTATTCTTCCTGAGATATGAAACTGTAAAACACACGCACATATTTTACCTGCTGTCAAATTTTCTCTTCCTAGTGCTCTCTATAGAAGTAATTGAAGGTGGAATCTATATACCCTTTATATAGAAAGACATTAAAGCTTTCAATCAGTTTTCTATTTAAGATTCTAAGAGATAACAAATAGACAACTACTTCTAAATGCAGTGATTGTGGCACCTTTGGGATACTGGCATTTCCTAACCATTCCCAGCCTTTTTTACCATCTCTGCCTCATTTTCTCTTCTAAGGCCATACAGTGTGCAAGCTGTGTTTTTAAAAATTTCACTAGGTGTGTAATACCAGTGTGATGTTGTAATGAAGACTCAAGAAGTAAAGAGGCAGTAGGCCAACCGTTTTCACTGAGACACTTAGCAAAGTGAGATATACAACCATGGAAATTTTCTTTTTTTCTTCTCAGTCTTTGTTGGATGCTATTGCAACCTGCAAATGCTACACTGTAATTGTACAGCAATAGACTTCTATCATTTTCTGCTGCAGGAAACAACCAGTGCACTGTAACAGACATACTTCTCTATTATCCCTGTTTAGTGTCTCCAGCCGAAAAGCAACAACAGCAGTTCATCCTTGGTCAGGTCCCAGTTGGGACTACGTAATTACCATTGTGGTGGATCAGAGGCAATTAATTTTATTCCTCTTGCTTTAAAAAGCAGCAATCAAAAGAGGGGGATGGTGAGGCTTTTAATGCCAGAACACAGTCCAACACAGAGGTTACACAATTAAAATAAGAAAATGTCAAGCAACAGAAAAGTTAAAATAGCACTACCTCCACTGGCTTACAGTGGTAGAGTGCTATGGGGAACAATGCCAGTTTATATTCTCTAAAGATCTATTGCAGGTTTCCAGCAGTTCAGACATTGCTATTACTAAACCATATTTTTTATTAAAGTCATCACAAAGTGCAGTCTTCTCTACTGCAACCAGCTTTGTTGCCTCATTGTTCTTATTCAAATCGCAGACTAGGAGATGACAACGTAGCCTTCTTGGATGAGTGCGAGTCACCATGGCTATCATTCCTCAAGGTGCTTATTAAAGCAGATCCCCAATAACAATGGTTTTACCCTAAGAAAAAAGACTTCTGGGTAGCAAGGTCAATCTGCGAGAGGTTTGTCCAACTTGTCTCCAGGCTCATACTGCATTTCATTTTCAAAATAAGGAATCGACCACAGTAATAAATCCTGTCTGTCACCACACCCCTCTTTTGCCACATGTTTTCGTTTCAAAATAATTTGAACAATATGTAAGTTAAATCCTTTCAAACGTCCACTGAACTTCACACAGTGAAAACATACTGTCCATGAAGAGGAAGTAATACACATAGAGGGCATCAGTTGCTCGTGATGTACGTTAAGATGGTTGAGTAAGCTGTCAGTAGTAACCATCACATTTTTGTCTGTCCTCAATGAATTCCCAGCAGAGAAATAAAGCTTCCTTGAAAGCCAGTCTACAGGTTGCCTTGTCCTCTTTCAAAAACAACGTCCAGAAAAGAATGTTCTGTATGGGTAAGAGAATGGTACATTTGTTAGACATGTTTCAAAGGAAGAGACATTCTAAAATATGTGACAGAAACTATCTTAGATCTAGTAAACTATGTTCTAATATCCTTTGAAACAGTGAACTCCTTAATCTGACAGCAAAAGTATATGCTAGTTCTGACCCACTATGGTGCTCTTGAAAAAGAGACTGCAATAAAAATGATGTACATGCTTTGCTAAATGATCCATTTCTATTCAGATAACAAACCTCTCTTAACATCTAAAAATGTTATCTCATCTCTTTTGAAACCGAATGGGCTTGTCAATAGACTCTTGCACGGGTGAATTGACTCAGGCTATTTCAGAGAAGGTTTATGGGGGGGATCCAGATAAATATACAGAAAATATGAGACAGGGTTAGATTTCATTCCATCTGCTATATCACAAAGTTAATCCATATATTTATTTTTTCCTAATTTTTATTTTAAGGTTTGGGGGTTTGTTTTTATTGGATGTGTTTTTTAATATTATCTGAAAGCCCACCAGATGAAAACTTGGATAATTATACTCTAATATTTCTGGCTTCAGGGTTTTTTAACCTCTAGTGTTGGGAGTCATGCACTTGCCTTACTACCTGACATCACCCAGACAAGGCAAATAACTAAATGCATGCTGGTCAGCTATCTTGCAGTGAATTATTTGAAGGCTCTTACTTCATGTCCTCCCCTGTTATGGAGGCCACAACAAACCATGTTAGTAGGGGTAGCACAGAATTGTCATTGTCTTTCACTTTGGGAAGCCAAATGCCACACTGGCAGCAGGTGGCTGGAATAAGAGAAGGGTTACACCCCCCTGTTGTGGCTGGGGAATGTGTTCCCCAGCCAGGACCAGCATGAGGAACAAGACGCCCTCCACACTCATAACCTTGTACCTGTCTGCTGCACAGTCTACCACTCACATGTCGCAGAGTCCAGGACCTGGGCTATCCCCAGTAGACGACACTGCACGCATGAAAGTCCTTTTCTTAAACGCCAGCACGCAGTGCATCAACTCACAGACATCAAGACCTCAGAATATCAGGAGCACTGTAAGAACAATTGTGCTCGCAATCTTAGGTTTAAGTTACGAGGTGTAGTATTACACATGCAATATAAGTGGAAAGGTTAAGTTGGCCTGAAAATCAAGGCCTTAAATTCATTAGCGGTACTCCACTCACTACATCTGTTTTACATTGGCATAACACCGCTAGACTTTTTCATTAGAGCATTTTCCTATACATCAGAGCAGAGAGGAACATATTCTAAGTCCACATTCAGACACAGGGCCAAAGGCAGGGAGGGGGTTTGGGAGCCACTCAGCGTACAGGAACAACCATCACGAAGTTCTCCCTGGTTTGAATGCTAACTTTTCAATGCTTTTGTCAGAAAAAGCTAATACGTGTTTAAAAAAAACGTACTGGTTTACAGAAAACAGAGGTTATGCACATAGCTGTTACACACACACACACACACACACACACAAATCCATTATAAAATCACACCTGAGCACACAAGCGCTCACACAAGTGAGCAATCACACTTGCTCAATAAGCAGGAGTGATACAGAGGTGGATTGAGGTAGACTGTTTTGCCTTATATTACTCATGCATCTCTGGGTAAACAACTTGATGTCTTATGAATAGCCTCACTTTAAATTCTGTTTTACATGGTGCACCGAGAGTTTGCACTCCAACCTGTTTGTGTGTCATTTGTGCAGTATACCTCTAAGGATCTTGGTGGAAATGGTGAGGAACCAAAGGCACAAATGCATTTGTAATAACATGCAATCTCAATTCCTAGCTATTTGTTTTATTTTTTTCTCAAGAAGATGCTTCAGGTGTTCTGTCTACCGCAGTCTGCCTTTCTGTTCCTAGAGCAGCATATTCAGTACTGACAGTCTGGTTAAATACCAGCCTACCAGGAGGGGAACCTGCTTAATTGCCTGGATTCTGGCCTCATAAAACAGCTTTCACACCTTAAGCTGGACTAGTTTGCATCTGTGGCTGTCAGGTTTCTGGCTTGCAAATGAAGAAATCAGCTGCTCCTATTCCTTAAAGAATACCCAAGGGTACCAAACCTCATGCATAAAGTCAAAACATACAAGCTGATTTCCATACAGAATAAGAATAACATATTTTGTTAATAAGAACTTATCTAAATTACTGTACCTACCCTTTTTCTATTTTTTTTTATATACATAGAAGATACCATAACATGGTACTGAGGGTATTAAATCAGACTTCTAGTTTAAATTTAGATCATACTACTTTTGTAGCCAATCTGACTGTGATCTTAATTATGTCATCTGGGTCCATTCAGACTTTTTGCTAACTCCATTTTCAGTGACACGTTTGAGTAATTTAATTTTTTTTTTACAAACAAAAGGTATTATGAAAAGCCTGCCTCGTGGCCACATATACTCCAAAAACCACCAACAAACTAAAATCCTGCCTTTCAAACATAAGCATCAGCTCAGTTGAGAGGAGTGGAAAAGGGCAATCTTGTTGCTGTATAAGGAACAGATTATTTTACCCCCATACAACTTCACTCTCTAGGCTTGAGTTAAGGTAAACCAATTTCTTTACGGTACATGAATGTTAAATAACTACAAAGCTCCAGTTTTCTGCAAGGAAAGTGAATGCTCTTATAAATCATAAAAGAGGTTTGCTGGCATCAGATGTTCTATTAAAAAAAAATCCTGCATGGCCTACTTTACCTTTCCCCATACAAATTATTTTTCAAATAAAAGACTGTGTACACTCTTCCGCATTTAAAAGATACTACTATATTCAAAGAACATTAAGGATGGCAAGTTAATCCCTTAAATAATAAAAAATGCTGGAAATCAGGTTTTTTCTACTTCAGATTTTAAATCAAAGTCCATCACTGTGGGAGTCGAATATATTCCATACAAAATCAATATCAATAGCAAATCTTCACAGATTTTATAGCATTTTCATACTTATCTGCTTTGACATTAGAATTTTGTCTGTACGTTATTAATTCAGCTGTGCTGTTTATGTGTATTGGTATTACAATCTTTAATTAGGTAATTACCCAGTATTTTTCAATGTGATGCATAAGATGACTGGCTCTCTCTTCATGAACAGCTAATCAATGGTTCTTCTTATCCTCCCATTTATTGTGTAGTTCTCACCTTATTTATTCCAGAGTCTCTTCACCCGGCAGAATAATATTTATTTCTCAATAGACTTCTTTGTGATATTTCTGTCACTACAATAGGGCTCAAAGGCAAATAATTCATCTTTTCAATATCCTCAGTAGGTAAAACCTTTGGATAATTAAGACCTAGGCAACAATTGCTCTCTGGTAGGATCTGAAAGTCATTTTCTCCTCACCATCCTTCTGGCTCACGTTTTTGGACTTCTATCACAACCGCAGAATGGGAAAGAAGACGTGGAGGAGCGGGACATGACTAGGTCCCATTCAATGTGGAAGCCATGTCTCTGGACCTGGCAGCTCTAAAGTTTTTTCACGTTCCACACCTTAAACTTGACCAGAGACAAAAGATCTGACATTTGACCAGGTTTTATGTGTACAAATGTAGGAACAGATTTCTGTGGCTTTTCCTAATCTTTTAGCGTTTCACCAAAGCAGGTGAGCTGGACAATAGCTCAGATTCAAAGGGAAAGATAAAAAGTGTAAAGGGGTTCACTCTGTTGGAAGATGGAAATGTGACTTGGGCATGCCCAGATCTTCCTCTTGTAGACATAGCTCGAACCCCTAGATTATCACATAAAAGTATGGCATAACCCTCATCACTGTTTGAAGAGAAAAATTCTGTCCTCTAAAACCAAAGGCAATTAAAGGCAGCCACAGTAAAATAAATAGTAGATAAGTACATTCCAACTGAGTTCCAGAATATCAAAAGTGGAAGGAAAACTGTGGTGCCATACAACCTTAAATTGTTATGTTTTAAAATGTTCGATAGTTTATGAAATTTTAGGGCAGAAAACAAGAAAAGGATTAAACCACATTTTAAGTAGTTTTCTATTCAGCAAAGCCCACTGTGAAACAGATGAGACAGAAATATGTATGTAAGTCCTTCTTTCTACTGTTGACATGAGGAGCAGAATGCCTTGACATAAAAGCAACACATAATGAGAACACACACTTTCTCATTTGTCTCTACAAAGTTCCAGACGACCTTCACATCCTCTTGCACAGCTTTGGGAAGATAGAGTTTTTGGGCTCATGTCTTGAATACTAGGAATTTCTTTGCCATTGAGTGTAACTGAGAAAAAAAAAACGTATTAAATAGACCTTTCAATACCTTCTTGACATTCGGTTTCAAAATTTGAAATGTACATGGAAAGAAGTTTGAAATGTTTTCTAAAATTTGTACTGTCTCCTACTAACCACGTTTCATGTTGCTTTTTTAATTTGGAAGTTTAAGCATGGAAATTTCAGAAGGTGAAGATCAGTTTATAATGTGTCTCGTTTAATTTGCAGTGCTAGTTCTAAATGGTCAGCAACAATTTTTATCCAATGGCCAACAGCTGAAAACCTGGGGGAAGTAAAATGTCCACTAAAGTTCACAGAGGGATTTAGACCTTACTTTAGCAGCTATAGCCACTGTGACATTCTTCTAGTATGAAATACTTGCTTTCCCACTTAGACACCCAGAAGTACATCTTATTGATTTTCCACAGCCGAAGTAGAAGGAAATGAAGGTCTAGAAGGAAAATAAGTTTTTATATGACCATGTACGCTGCACGTGGTACTTCCAAATTTTCAGACAATTGGCTTATATGGATCACCATCTCCACAGCATGTTAAACATGCAGCTTTCAGCTATAGGGATAAATAGAGGGGGTAGAAGCAATGAAGCTACAGTTTATGCACAGGTTATCTTTAGTTTAGCAAGAAATCAACAAACTGTACATTTGAATTCTTCTGCCCTGAATCTACTTTGGTCTGAAAACAGACCATTAGAAGTCAGTTTTCTTTCTCTTTATTCTCACAATTTGACAGACAAGAAAATGAAAGACAGAATATGTCTGGTTTTTTTCCCTTCCTCTTTTTCTTTTTCAATTTTTCTGTAAAAGGTAAAATGAAAGCCCAATAAATATAGCTGAGGGAATGATGCCTGAGTTGTTGCTACACTGCACATATTCTTATAGCCTTCTAAATCGTAAAATGTTAACAGCAAAACTAAATCTTGACATGTTGATAGCTAAAACCATACTGCAATATGGCACATCAATTGCCTGTTATGTTTTTGAGGACCAAAAAATATTCTCTTCTGTACCATTAACATAAATCAAACTGGTTAAATCACTTTAATACTCCAGGTGCCTTTTTTTTTTCCCTCAGATGGCACAATGGTTGATGTCAGTGCTAGTGGCAGAGAGGAGAGCAAAGAAGAGGGGGAGGGGAAATCAGATAGACTGTAGATTTGCAGAAGGGTTCCGTACACAAATCAAGCTCAATAAGCTTGTCAGATGAACATTTCACATTAAACAAAATAATAACCTGTCATATGATTTTAAACAGCTTCTTTCTTTCCCCCCCCCTCCCCCCCAGGTTTCAGAAGAGCAACGCAGGGCTGTAAGTACAGTACCACAGCTGCATTTCTCAAACTCAGAGCAAACATTTAAAAGCCTCGATATCCTTGGTTCTTGCCAGGTGTTGATTCTGACGGGAGAAAAAATACCATTTTTTTCCAAAACCTCAGCATGGGTCAATTATGGCTAGTGCAAAACAAATAAATAAAATCTCTAGTTCTGCAGCTCTGGACAATTACTGTGCACAAGTAACATTTCCTGACCCGGCAGAAAGATATCAGTTAAAATAAAATAAATAGAAAAAATATGACATGCCCAATTGATATTTGACTGCTTTGGATGTTTGGAGGGCTAAATCTCGTGCCTTAAGTAACCAAGTTAGGACCTCAGCGTCATCTCTACTAACCGCCAGTAACTGATTTATCTCAAAGCAGCTCTATCCAATCTCTAATAAACATTTAAGTCTCCGATGGTGGCAAAAGCTCCTGCTGGAATTCCTCTACTCAGAGAAGGAATGGAGCTCATAAAATCTCAGGGTTCATTTGGGGTAATCTGCCTATGAACTTATTTTTTCATAAGAAGTTCTGTTTCATGAGCTGCCTCAATTTCAGACCACTAAAATTGTAATTAATGGTAATGGAATGACTAGACCTCATTTGCCTGATGAGTGCACAGTCCACCTGATGCCCATTCTTATACTAGGGTTTGCTGCTGTGTTCAAACATGATTATACGGGTTAGCAGTCGAGAGATCTGCGTTCGTTTCTGCCATTGTTTATATATAATATTGTCTTGTCCTTTAGCATCTGTGCCTCAGTTACTCCTTACTGTAAAGAAAAGGAAAAAAGCAAACTATGCAAATCACTTCAAGGTTTGTGCGTAGGGCAGTCCTAGCTGTATGTACAGAGCATTAGCCGATTCATTCTCCAGTATAATTAGGTTGCTTGTAGCCAATTCTCTTTGTATCATGATGTATTACAAAACTGTTATTAAAGACCACATTTCTGAATGCCTTTAAGAAATTAAGTTCTGGTTCTGTTCATACTGAATTTGATGGCAAATTTCCCATTAAATTCATTGGTTCAGGATCACAGCTTAATGAGCAGAATTCTTTGAGTCTGCTCGTGGTATAACAAAGAGTTTTCATTATACTGTAGTCTTTGTTCATTGCAATATTCAGGATATAGTCAATATATCATTAAAGGAAACTCAGTAAATGTGTAACTACATTCAGAGTGACTCAGATTAAGATTTTAGTATGAGAGATACTGTCACAGAAAACGTGTACTTTTGTACATGAAGGAGAACTCAGATACAGAACTATTTGTTGAAAGAGTACCTCAAGTCCTCAGTCTCTCTTGTCTATAAATTGCATTCATAATCAACAGCTCATTAACAACTCATTACGGATACTGAATATTGCACAAACAGACACAGTGCAGCAAAGGAGACAAAAACTGAATTCATGAAAGGGAAAACAGGGAGATATCTTTCAGTTGAAGAGTATGACTTCATTAATGGCATTTAGGTTCTTTTTTCTGCATTTGAATTGCCACAAACAGATCTAGTGATGACTACCACTTCTCAGTACCTGAGGAAAAATGTGTAGGCTATATGTAGATAATAGACCAGCTGTATAACCGTGCAGTGCCTGCTTTCCACAGACTACAAGATTTAGGAAATACCAATTAGTAAAATTCTATTAAAGTGATTATAAAGCATGTAGGAATTCAGTAACTCTTTCTGCATCACCTGTGGAATGAGCTCAGTAGCCTTCATAGTGCAGCCTAGGAAATACTACTGCTTCCTTACACCGACAGTCCTCAGAAAGTTGCAGTGACGCTCTACCCATTGCCATTTGACCTGCATCTTTATTCAACCACCTATCAAATGCATTTTAATTACACTATTTCATGGGAAAGTCAGTACCAAAGGAAAATTGTCATTTTTCGAGTCCGTGAGCTCACACATGTGCTGATAGCTCCAGGGAAGAAGGCTGACACATCTTTCCCATGTTCTCGTATCATTTCAAAGGAGGTGCTGGTGCTGCAGGTACACTGCCAGCCTCGGATTACGCAGCTCCACAATCATTTATCAGTACAAGAGGATCAGTGATTCCTGCCAGACAGTAACATCGATACTTCAGATTATTCAAGTTAGGAAATACATCATTCTTCTGCGGTAATATAAATAACAGGTAAGCATGAAGCAGTCAAAGCAGACTTCTTTAAAAAATCCAGGAGTTAGCACAGAAAATACTGTGAAGGCAAAAGGTTATATTCCTATCTACAAGCAAAGGAATTAGAAATGTATAAGAAATATGTACGTGTGTGTTTTAGTGATTATTTTTAATTTCATTACACTCTATGAGAAGATATATTTTGTACAAGGAAAATTAAGAGCCAATACGTTTCTTTTTTCTTTTCTTCAAGGGAAAACCTAGAGCTCGACTGTGTTATAGTCTGTATGTGGAGCTCCTGTCCACACAGAGCTCTGCCAGAAGTATTACTGTTTGAAGACATTTGGGCATGCAGCGATTAAAATCTTGAGTATGTGCCAGTTTTCCTCTGTGAATTTCTGAATGGATGTATCCTCCTTGAAAGAAGTTTCTCCTAGGTTTGAAGAACCTCTTTGATTTTCCCTCTGACAGATCTAGCTCTGTGCTGACCGCACCGAAGAGCAAAAAGTCATAACTGAGCACCGTCATGCCAAAGCTGCAAAAATTAATACCTGTTCACAAGCTTCTAAAAGGCTTTTTTGCGGCCAAAGTAAAAGATGTAATGTGCATTCTCTAAGGCATGTGCCAAGACAGCTAAAAGAGGACCCTAAGAAAACTAGACAAATCTAAATTCATCAGGAAAGCATTGAAATCATTACTTTCAGCATTGCTACGTAGAAAGACAAGCGAAGCCTCCGCGTGGCTATCTGTTGAAATCCTCTTGATTTCAAAATGAAATGTTTGTGTAAACATATAAATACTGTTTCTCACAGAGACTTTGAGATCTTTCAGACAAGAAGGAAGATTTCACTTTGTACTTCTACAAGTCTTATGTCCATGAATTGTGCACGTACTGACAAAATTAACTTAAAGATTAAGATAGTGAAAGACAGAAAGACTCAGAAATACAAGACCGGAAGATGAACTAAAGGTGATGGCATCTATATTTCATTTATTTAAAATAGTGTAATAACATTACTTCTACTGTCAGTTTTCAAATGCGTGACTGG
The DNA here is from genome assembly GCF_965231255.1 of Vanellus vanellus. Lineage (NCBI taxonomy): Eukaryota > Metazoa > Chordata > Aves > Charadriiformes > Charadriidae > Vanellus > Vanellus vanellus. Next base: position 63,077,285 of record NC_138907.1, read on the forward strand.
AACTCAGACAATGGGCGTCAGACAGCCAGCATCACTGAAAATGGCCTCTGGTGATGACTCAAGTACCTTTATGAAAGCTCCAAAACAATTAATGGTTGTATGTGTACGTGTGCCTATTACAACAAAACTCACATTACATTGCAGTCTCATGTCACAGCATTAACAGATAATGAATCACAGGTGGAAAACTGTGGAAGACCATACACAGTATGATTTTGTTGACGACAGGATGCACATGAACAAAAAAAAAATTTTAAAATACAGGAAAGAAAAAAAAAACAAGCAGCTTTTTGTACTATGCTTAAACTTAATTTATTTTAATGAACCCTGGGTGAAACATTCTAATTGGTGTGAAAATGGAGAATGACAGTCAGTGGGAACTAAAGCTTTGATGAATGTCTCAGTCTGGCCATACAGTGAATGGGAAATTTTTGATTTTTCCCTGCCAAGGTTCTCAACAGTAGATATTTATGAAAAATGTGGATATGGATTTGGAACTATCAACTGAACATCATTTAAAGCTTTGGATCACCCCAAAAGGCCATGAGAATGTGTGAACTTGTTGCTGGAAATGTCCATTGGTGAAATCCACTGAAAAGTGCAACAGCAAAAAGTGGTGTTGATAATTTTTAATAAAATGAGAGCGTTCATTTCCTTCACCTTAACACCCCAAAATTCCTGTGCTCACTCTAAAAACTCTTTGCAAGCAGATAGCTGTGCAGACATTCATATTTTTTTCCAGCTAAGATTAGGTCAGCATTTCTGTTCTAAATTGCTATCTTCGGTGATAACCAAAGCTAATAAGTCATTCCTATATATGTATTCCAGGCTGAAGTTTAGAAAACCAATTTCAGTCTAAAATTAACACGGGTCTTTTATCAAGTTTGTTTAAGTATTTTATATTTTCAGTGGGTAATTGTTTTGCTGATACCTGCTGCAGTGTACATGAAATCAACAGGGGAAGAAAAGGAAACCCAGGTACTTTGTATTCTGAATAACAATTACACATTTTTCTCCACCTTTCCAAAGCTTTGTCAGTCAGGAATATCCAAAGACAATCCTTTTTGATCAGTGTAAAATAAGTATCTCTTCAAAGTCTTTACACCTACTGTATTGTCTTTTTCTGGAAGACAGGTTATTGAAAATCATGTAGTCATTACCAGGTGACATTAAATGCCCTTGTTATAGACAAGGTCAGATTAATTATTCCTTCTGGCTTTAAAAATCTAATCAACATAGGAATGAGGGGCAAAAGTTAAACATGTATCATGGTTTATGATTTTTATGTTTATAGACTGCTGATCATCCTATATTACTGTAGAAACTGAAATTCCTTCATATTTTGTGGAAGTTGTGGACCTTGAGAAACTAAATTTTCAGAAGTTCTACCTCTACCTGTCATGCTGTTTTGTAGTGGCTAATTTGTAATAATATAAAAAAGCACACTATTTTATGGGGACAACAGGCAAATATTATCCAGATGCTTGTTCTAGGTTTTGGGTTAAATACTGGCTAATTTTTTTTTTTTTTTTTTTTTCCGAAAAGTCAACTTCTGATTCAGTTACATTCAGTTCAGTAACTGTGTCTTTAGGTTTAAGACTGTTCGAAACTCTTATATCAGTGGAACCCTTTTGTGTCAGTGATTTAAAAAAAAAAAAATGTTCAGGTTTTACCTGGTGTATCAAAAAAGCAAAATGTGACACATTATTTCATGGGACACTTTTTGTAACAGAGGGAGAGCGTCCAAGCAGAGGGAGTGTCTCCAAAACACCCTGTGTCCAACCAGCGATCTTGTAAATTTGTAGAATAAAGCTCAGCCATCAAAACTGCATCAAGATACACAGATATTATCACACTATAGCTTATAATATGTCAGAAGAAAATTTTTAAAAGATGAACTGCTTCATCACAAGAAATACTCAACTAGTTTATAAACCGCAGAAATGAGATATAAAACTAAGTCAATGATGTATCAAAACCTATAAGGAAATGTGACACTATGTGTCAAAATGTGAAGCTGTGATTACTTTCTGCAGCTATGCTCTTTGACAAAACTGTAGGTAAGTAATTCACTGTTGACTGTTAAAATACCCTATCATATTTACTAGCACAGCTGGGCAGATATATGTAGTAGGCACGTGGGAATGGATAAGAAGGAGAAAAGAATACTGCTCAGAATATTTTAAATGCTCATTAATTGAAAAAATAATGGTTTCAGAATTCAGAAAAAAATACCTTCTCTTCCCCCACCCCTGAAGGAGGAAGAGACTTGGACTCTCTCACTTTTGTATCATTGCAGAAGTGACATGTCCATTCAACTGAGTTTAAGCCACAAGCCCTACATTCTGACAATATCTGTCCTCATAGGCAGATTTTCCTGCTCTGAACAAGCTGTCACTTTGAAGTCCACCTCTCCCACAAGCCCCTGTCAACAAACATATCCTTTACCAGCCTACGGAAAGACGTATTTTTTTAATTAACCACCCTGCAAGTACCAGAAAACTCCATTCCTTCAAGGACTGAATTGGTCTAGTGGATCACCCCATCTATACCTTGTGGTATCACAAATAGACAAATGAGTGAAATTGCCAAAGATATCCAATTGAAAATACAACTGAAACAGACAGGGAGAAAAAAGGTAAAAAACTCAACATTCACCCTTTCTGATCTCATCAGTGGAAGTAAATCCACAGAAAACAGTTCATATTTTATTTACCTCGTACATCTCTCCATTCCCATTGCCCTCACACAAACACACCACAAACAGATGTGATGATTTTAAAAAGATCCTGATTCATTTAGTTTTTTAAACAAATAATTTCTTTATTTGGTAAGGAAGAATCAGAATTTTCCTTGGCGGTAATTATTTGACAGGATGCTGTTGTACTGGCAAACAAAAATGGAGAATGATATTCTCTCCAAAACACAGAATCTCTACTAGATGCTTTTAAAGAAATCAGTTTTGATCGTCAGCCTCATTTGCGATAACTGCAAAGCTTTCTACAATTATTTTTATAAATTTATGGAGGCCTCTATTCTCAAATAACATAACTGTTCCAATTTTATTACTATATTGCAATGACAGAGTTAGTGATCTTTGTAGCAATACATTAACAGAAGAGCAGTTGATGACTGCATTTTTTAAAAATGCACTTCAAATGGTTAGAGGATTTCCTCCGCATCAGTTTTGATTACCTTGAGGAAACCAACTCTTCAGGATACAAATAAGTTCCTGTATTAGGAGTCTTGCAGATAACTGTATTCAGGGAGTTAGGGATATTGAGCAAGTTATATCTGCTATATTGGGCCTTCTACTTCTACTATTGGGCTTGAGAAACCTGTGCGCTAGCATGAGTGACCACAGTATAACCCCATGCATAGAGCAAGGTAAGGGAATGTTCTAGAATACCCTGGGTGCATGCTGTTTCCAGATACAGTTCCAAGCCACATGTAGCTACATATGCTCTGGTGGGCATTAGGAAAGAGATAACATTCCTGTCAAGGCAACACATAGAGTTTTGTTACAACAGATACAAGGAGCCACCATATAGGGGAAGTTGCACCTCTCCACAAATGGGAATCCTGCACAGCATGCCATGGCTACCCGTCTAAGGTCTACCTGATGCTGCATAAAAGTGGGGTTCCCACCATCTGATGGAACATAAGATTGGCTTGCTATCTATACATCTCTTCCTACTTTCTACCTTATTCTACTTACTGTTGTGACTTTCTTACTGAGACCTGGAAAGAACTCTGCTTCTCCTCATCCCAGTGCAGAACAGTACCCCCAGAGTTTCAAAATAAGACTATACAGCCCAAAACTAGTAAATTAACAGCTGGTTCTCAAACCATTCTGATAAGCCTCCAAGTTTGGAAGAAGACATCTTTGATGACCTCTCTAGGCAGTCTAGAAAACACATGAGCTGACTACAGGATGCCAACTGGTCACTTGGGAAAGAATGTGATTAAAAGTTGAGTGAGAAAGGGAAGGAGAAAGGGTTGTCTTGGATTCTTATTTCAACTCATGACATAGGCAAAATGAGGGGGAGCAGGCAGGTGATTTCCCAGACAATACTTTCTAGCACTGCAGTTAAGGGACAAAAAAAAATAAAAAATAAAAAAAAATAATCTCAGAGGAGCACTGGAGAGAAAATGTCCTCTTTCAACATTTTATTTCATCAGTGTTATGTCATGACTGAGATGGACCACAACAAGGAAGAGTTGACTGTGAGGTGCGCAAAGAAGATCCTTTCTTTGCTATTCTATAGTAGTTTTAGAATGGAAATAGGCAAGGATAGCATAATACATCATCAGTAGAGTCTGATAATAAAAGAAAAAGGAGGAGGGAAGAGAAACTGTACTTTTCCAACTATCTTTTTGCCTTTGATTTTTTTTTAAATTGTCCTAATTCAGGTTAACTGCAAAATTAGGGGGAAAAAAAAGCTACTACACAGATTTTTTTCTAGTCCAGAAACAGAAAAAGGCAAGTTCAGACAAAATCTTGGACTGATTAGATTATCTTTGTATGAGGAAAAATGAAACAAGTGATGCCCTGCATTGTAGCAAATGTGTAGACTAGTGATACAGGAAGAGAGTAGAAACACATTGTGACCCAAGACTGCAAAGCCTTAAGTTCAAAGGTATTAAGATGCCTAACTCCTATTTAAAGCAAGGTTAAGTGATTAAACACTTCAGGGGTCTTAGCTTGAAAGTCCAAGAGGAAGGCTATACCTATTTGAGGGGATAACAGATACTTCTGAAAGCAGTCCTAGTTATTTTGACTCAGTCAAGTCCCAGACACATGGGTCTAAATAACGATTCAGCTTCTCAAATCAGGACTAAACCAGCAATTTTCATGCTGCAGGAGTGTTAGTTGCTTGATAGCTGCAGACAGATATACTAGATGTTCATCAGGTCTTACACCTTCCTTTGAGATGAACACGGCCCAAATCTTTTGCAGTAAGTTGAAGCCTAACTTTCCTAATCTGCTTTTTTTTCTAACATGTATTATTAGATGCTTTAAAAAAATAACTATAGCGTCAGATTTTTGATTTAGTTGCAAATTTTCCAAACTTTCAGAGTATGAAAGTTCAAGACCCTTGTTCTAAAAATCATAAGTTGAGGAAAAATGTCTTTTGCTCCTTTACAGAGAGCTATGAGTCTCAGGAAGTCAGAGACTGATGATGGACAGTACTTCTCCACAGTCTTCAGGAAAGAATATTCAAGCAGCTGGCTTGGTTTGGAGTCTGCCATCAGATCGGAACTTGGACCTGCCCCAGGTGCCACAAATGGTTTCCAGAGAAATCTCCAGGTGTTCTTTTGTCTGAGGAAACACTGAACATCAGTGAGATGTCTGGAAGACAGTCTTCAAGTCCTATTCCCATAGCCAGGTGCATAATACAAGACACCTTTATAGCTCTTTTAATTTAGTAAAGGCCAAGGGATCACCCTAGAAATACCTGCGTGCACATGCATATGAGTTTGTCTTGAATTCCCTCCATCTCTGGTGACTTTTGGATTTAGTAATTGATGATTCAGCCAAACTTGATAGAGGAGTGGAGAAAGATATATATTCCAATAAATTAAGTGGGTCTGAAGGATGCATTGCATTATCAAGTCATGCCATAGCAGAGATCTGATAATATATATACACAAATAGGAGAAAACTCTTCACCAAGCTTCAACACCAAGAAACCCCTCTATTACAGCTCCCACCATTTGGCACTTAAAACCAAAGGAAAGAGCACAAACCATACCTGCGGAAATGAGTCTTACAGATTTGTTACTCCAAGAACTACTTGCTTCTTTTGCTATTCCATGGCATTGTTTGTGTTTCAAGGTCTGTGGCCCTTCCTCTCTGTTAAGGCAGTAGGACATTAATTCTAGACAGACCGTACATCATTTTCCTTCTGAAGCTATTTAATATTTTTTCATATTAAACATTAATCATGAACTCTAAAACTTATTTCAAGGGAAAAATATTTTTCCTGTTCTTTACACCCCACTTACTTCCTTCAAATGAAAGACAAATCTGCTGTCTGGCATATCAGTCCTGGAATAAGAGATACCCAGATGAGTCTGCAACAACATTAAATATGAATTTCTATCCCTGTGTGTTTCAGTTTAAACATTTACTTATAGTGCATTTATCAAGAAAAGGATAACAATCCATTTCTAGATTCAGTGAAACAAACTGTATAACTCAAAGTTAACAAAATAAGATCAAATTTTCATTCTATAATAGTAAAAAATAGAGGTTCCTTTGAATTACAAATACAAAAGTAAGAGTAGGGTAAAGTAGTTTGCCTTTTCTTTTCCATAATCCCTGGTTTGTGGCCTTCCAGCAGACAACTAATAACTGAAACAATTTGGCTACTAGATTTTCTAATGCCCCATACACGGTAATGGGGACTTAACATACCTTCTTGTTCTTCCTGTTTATTGACACAAAAAAGATTCCCCGACTTGTCATTTCAAATGATGGCGTCGATCTGTTAAAAAAGGTGATTTGAAACCTTTCTGGGCCACACACCCACCCCAGCCTGCAGGGCTGGTGTCTGATCTCAGGAGCGTTCCGTTAATTGGGAACATGTAATCGATACAGGCTACTAGGTGTTTACAGGTCACGCTTCAAAGAAAATTTCAAGGAAGCTAATATCCTTAAATAAATAAAAAAGTTTCAGCTTTTAAGGCCATTGCAAATTACATTTCTTCAAGTATTTTTAAACCATGCGAGCAGCAATCCGGCTATTCAGAACAAATCTTAACTCCATATAGTAACATATCTCCCAAATATTCCTTTTTAAGCACTGAACGGAGATGTGCTAGTTCTGGATCATTTGTTGCTCACATCAACCGTTGGCAGGAAGCCAAACATGCTAGCATTTTACACATTTTTAAATAAATGTTTGTTCTTTTTCAGATTGCTTAAATTAGAGGAAAGGATTTCCAGTAGAGAATGATTCTGCTTTCTTAAACTGAAAAAATTGTAAGATTAGTTGCAACTACAGTTAAGTTATACTGAAGTACCTTTTCGTACCTCTCAAGCACACTTTCCTGAGAAAAGGTTTCTTACCTTCAACTTTCTTTCTGTGGATATAGCCATATGGTCCCACCACTCTCAGACTGAAAATCCTGGCGGCAATGTCTCATTTACTACTCATGTTCAAATGACAGACCCAACTGTGTTTGTCATCAATATGCCTTTTCTTCCAAGAGCCTGAGAGCAGATGAATTGAAGTGACCCCAAGCCAGCTTCTCCAAAACAAAGCATTATTCACTCAAACACAGAGAAAACGGCTTAAACAAACAAAAGACCCTTACCTTAGCTTTCATCTTTCCATCTGAGCCTCAGTAAATTCAGCTTTATCCTGCTACTTCCATCTCTAGGCTAGGTGGGGGTAGGTGAGACTGTTTGTTTTGTTTCAGTTTGCTTATGAGCCCCTCAGAGTCTGTCATCATCTCCCCCCTGTGCAGCTGCTGACAGCCCACTTAACCTCCCTTCTTCCCTCGAATCAGCATCTGAAAAGTTTTAGGGCCCTGCTCGGGCCTGGAAAGGGTAAACTTGCCCGCCAATTTGGTATCTGGCAGAGGTGGTTTCCAATTCAGAGCTTTCCTATTAGTTCCCACAAGGACCTTGGACATTTTCCTCAGACTCTGTCATTATTTTCTTTCATGTGGGTTTCCGTTTGCAGTCAGGCAAGACAGTAACAATTAGGGAAAGTGAGGTACATATGGTATTTGTTAAAAATATGCATAGCTCCCACATCGTCCAGAGCAGTAGAAAGCAGTGTTTAGTGGAGGTGACAGCGTCATTCCCTGTCACAATTTCAGGGTTTAATTGGTCACAAGAAAATTTTATTTCTTGTTCTTCAATGTCTTAAAATAGGTCCGTTTAGTAGAATGTTTGCTATACCGTCACTTTTGATTCACCCCACACCATAGGTATGTTTTCTGTGATTTCAGTAGTAATAGCTGTAACTAGTAGATTTTAAGTAAGCAACTTTTCCATAGAATAAACAGCAAAATGCTTCTAAAAGTAAGTGGAGTTGGACTAGTTTTAAGATGCACAGTACCTTAACTCTCCCTGGGGCAGACAGAGGTGGAACTCATCCCTACTTACCCACACCTCTGAGCTTCAGCTGCTCAGAGCACTTCTTCACTCTCCTTCATACTGTATTACACACAACAGGCTTCACCTGATGAACCTGCAGTTGTTTCCCAAGAGAAGTACCGAGACCCTCATGTGAGCACTGTTTTCCAATGTGCTGGAGAAGGCACCTGGAAATACAATATGGAGAATGAAGTCTCTTAAGTGGATGATGGATAAGACTATCAATTATAGTATGATCCATTTTACACCCAGCATTTCTTACTCTGTTCAGAGAAATAAGGGTAGGTGGCTTAACACAGTGAGCTTTGGTGTTACTTGCATTACAGATTTTCGCTATTCAGACAGGAAGAGGGGACCCTGTTATCTTCCCAAATCTAAAATACCATCCCTTTCTGTACAATTGCTGGCCTGTGAGTCAGTGCTAAATTGAAGTGGGTCACAGCCAGCAAAGGAGTAGCACTGTCCGGTTGTGCAAGCTTTCCATTCCCTCGCTTTTGTGCAGTTATATCAGATACTTGGTGAGTTTGGCTGCTATAAAGCCGCGCTGAGCATGTAATAAACTGCTTAGAAAATCATAGAATGGTTTAGGTTGGAAAGGACCTTGAAGGTCATCAAGTTCCAACCCCCCTGCCATAGGCAGGGACACCTCCCACTAGACCAGGTTGCTCAAAGCCCCATCCAGCCTGGTCTTGAACACCTCCAGGGATGGAGCTTCTACAACTTCCCTGGGCAACCTGTTCCAGTGCCTTACCACCCTCAAAGTGAAAAACTTCTTCCTAATGTTTAATCTAAACCTGCCCTCTTCCAGTTTAAAGCCATTCCCCCTCATCCTATTGCTACATGCCCGAGTAAAAAGTCCTTCCCCAGCTCTCCTGTAGGCCCCCTTTAGGTACTGGAAGGCCGCAATAAGATCTCCCCGGAGCCTTCTCTTCTCCAGGCTGAACAGCCCCAACTCTTTTGAAGAATTTGAAAAGCAACTAATTGCTTAATGCACAGCAAGCTGCAGTTATTTTTGTCATATATACATAGTTACTAAATTCAGTTGTGAAATGTGTTTAAAGGCTAATTTGAAGGAAACCATTCTCACTGCACTGCAGCGTTAGATTACCATGTGCCACTCACAAGCTTTCTACCATCCTCGAATCGCTTTCAGAGACAAACGATACCACAGCTCTTGGGAGCACACTCTTCCAGTAGGCTTCCCAAGAGGAGACCTATTGACTCATTAAGATCCCCTCCACATGTCCTGCGAGAGAAGGGGGCAGAGCAGCAGAAACCACCATTGCAAGCACTGGAGCAGGCTGAAAAGGAATTTTGTGTGCAGGTATTTAAAGAGGAATGTGGCTGCCTTAAAGAGATATATTCTGTCCAAAACTCCCATCAGGGATTGATGCACTGAAAGCTGCTCAGGATTTCAATAACAAGTACATTATAGCTGCCCTCCTTTGTAATACTTCAGTACAATCTGCAGATGTGGCTGGTGCCGACAGGCAGTGCAGCACCCTCGTCTGAGCAGCCTGCTCTGTTGAAGACGAAGTACTGCATGATAACATCAGTCTCCGCTGATAATGCTTCTGAATGAAAGCAACCACAGGGAATATTGTTACATTATTGGGGTAGCTTTGGTGTTGTGCTTTGGTAATTTTGTCCTATCTCCAATTATTAAACAGAATGGTCCCTGATGTTTGATGTTGAGTGAGAGGAAGGAAAAGCATTCCACAAGCTTGCATTTGTTAATCCTAAATTATATTGGATAAAACTTAGCTGTATGATTGTAGAATTAGGTCAATTCCAGATATTTGACTCCCAAAAAATTATTCTTAGCACTGTAGTTTAACATCCAGGCGCTTGCACTGGGACAGTAGGCTAACGTAATTTGTGCCATTCGATGTAAGGTTTTTCAAAACCCCTATGTAGTATTCATTTACTTTTCCAACCAAACAGTCTGCCAGGAGAAATAGACAATCTGGTAACTGGAAGCAGATCTGACAGGAGAAATAGACAATCTGGTAACTGGAAGCAGATCTGACAGTGACTCAAAGCCTACCCTGTGAAGGCAAAAATACTTCCTATGGTTAAACAAAATATTACTGCTGTTTCTATACAATGCACATCAATTACTAACAGGTGCTATCCCAATGCAGTAAGAACTGCCATGGCTATTGCACCCATGTTAAAACCTGATTGCTAGAGATTGAATAAAAATAAAAATCAAAGCCCACTAAATTTCTATTAGAATTTGGATGTCTACTTTTAAAGTATTTGGAAATAGTATGGTGTTATAAACATTGTAAGTATGAAGAAGCTGAGGTGGAATAGACCTGTTAGAAACTGAGGAGTAACCAAGTCCATTCAATTGAGAATCAGAGCAAGACTTCCTATAGTTTGCAAATGGTTGCTACCCCTTCCTTTTAAGGCCAAACATTCCCAGCAAGCTATTCAGATGTATTTTTCTGCATAAATTCTGGGAGAAAAAAATGATAAAATACCACAAAAAAAAAAACAACCAAACAAAAACCCCAACTATTTATACTGTATTTTCATCTTGCCAAACCTGAAGACTGGGAAAGTTCACAACAGTCTGTTCAAACATGTCCATGAGATAATGTTTATTTTCTAAACGTACTTGTGTTTCCTTAAGTATCTTGACTTATAAATTGTTACCCTGAGGCTATATCTACACTATTAAATCAAACAGTTCCAGGGCCCATTCCCTGGCATTGAGGTCAATGGCATAGTCTGGCCCCTTCCATTCTGTAGCTTCCTACCGGGAAGGGTCCATGGTCTCTGCCAATTCCCAACACTGTCCCCAGAAGTTACTTGAGAGAGTACAAATTGGCTGAATTCAGAATCCAAGGTGGTTTTTTCTAGCAATGTCTCTATGTAGAATGCTTTCTTCCACTGCCAGGACCCAAGTCCTATTACCTTTTAGCGTAATGCAATAAGCCTAGCCGGAAAGTCTGGGGTTTGTTTTGTTTTGCTGGTGGTTGCACATTTAACCCAATGTCTTGTTCTTTAAATAGGGAAAAGTCTCATTAACCCTGTTAGCTATTTTCCTTTATGAAGACTATGAGTTTGGTGTAACAGCTGGGTCTGAGCTGATCTGTAAGAGGACACTTTGGTGCATCACGAGTATTAAATTCCCGAGCTATGCGTATTGATTAGCTTGAAGGGACACTGATCCCTTCCCTAAAGAGCCAGTGGAAAAAAAATTAAAATACAGTCCCTTTCTTGGAAAACTTGCCAGTGATTCAGCTGTGCATAAAGCATATACCACACCACCATCATCACAACCATGCTACAGGACAGCAGCAGTAGTTATCTAAGATGCTGTTCAGAAATCCCCAGCCACATGTTACCCCATCTCCTGGGCTGCCCTGCTGCCATGATAAGACCCGCACACATTGCAGAAGAGATGCTGATCATAGCGAAGAGGAACCCCTCAGTAATGAAGTGTTCCCCCATGAGCGCACTCACAGTCTTCAGTAGAGATCAGCCCTGACAGGTCAGCATAACTGCCTAATCCATCTCCCACTTTTAGGGATGGGTTGTTGGGTCCCAGCTCTGTTACTGTTAGGAGAACATGATCAAAGTCTGCTTGGGCCTGAGATGACAGCAAACAATGACAGAACATTTCTGACCAGGTGTACCTGCCCATCTGTCTTGGCTGTAACCAGCTTTTGTCAGCCCAGCCTGTTCTGCCTCACCTTTCACAATTATGGGACCGATAAGTCTCCGGCTCAGGTTCACATAGTCACCACTTCAACTCCACTAGTCTGCAGAAGCAGCTGAAAGACAGTGTTGGTGACAATACAGAACAGCTCCTGTGTAGCCTGAAACAGACTGTTCTCACACTTCTATATCGTCCTGCTTCCATTCAGCCATTATCCTCTACAAAATCCCAGGCCAACTTAAACCAACTCGACTCGCTTCTACAAGCCTTCCCAAGCTTCTTCATAGCTTCTGTCAAGTATTGCACTTAAAGTCTGCTTCCCAGAAAGGACCAGCAGCAAAACTCAGGTACCAGGCTCTTGGACATCTTAGAGACTTGAGTTAGAGGCAGGTGGAGGAAAATATCTGGCACAGGCCACAGGGCAAGATTGTCTCTCTTTGTACATAATCACCTTTGCATGTTGAGATTTGGTGAAGCCCTTGCTTCCAGCTTCCTGAAAAGCCCGTTAAGCGTCACAGTCCTACCAGAGTGCTTATTGCTTTCTGGGCAGGTATATCAAAGAGCTCATAAAGTGGTCTCAATCACCTGACACCGACACTTCATCACGCCATGTCCAGCTTCATCAGAGATGGACTTGCCTGGGGGCGACACCTTCTAAAGAAATGTGACATCTTTGCATTGCTAGTTGACTGCAGAGAATGAGCAGGTCAAACTGCCAGTGGTGAACCAGGATGGGTGAAAAGCAGTAAAAAAAAAAAAATTGACGTGGATTTGCATTTAAGTTTTTCTGCCCACCAAGTAACCAATATAATGAAAGGGAAATGAAATGAATTATGTAATCATACTCATAAATTGGAATGTCAGTCTTAAGATCTCAGGCATAAGATATGACGGTAGAACGCAGGCGGTAACCCAAATTTTAGCAGTGCTACTGGGAGCTTAAGTAGACGACACAACAGTGTCTTCTGGATTTAAAATCTATCATTATTAATGAAAACAAACATATTTGCTGTTTCATTATCTATCTTCCAAACTATATAAACAGCATGTTAGGAACTAACGGCCAAGTTCATTCTGGAAAGAGTTTATGCAGCCCACATGAAAACAGAAAGAAGGCCATCCATTCAAAAGAAGAGATATCAATAATGCATTTGTAATATATAGCATTTCTTAGTATGTAATAACCATGTATTTGCTGTGAAAAAAAATAAAAAGTGAAAGAAGCTTAAAAGTGATAAAATAATCATAAGGCATTTCCTTAGTAAGCAAGGAAAGAAGCACAGCTAAGAAAGGATTGTCAGGGAGAGCCAAAGGCAGGTGGCTCCCCAAGGGAAGGGAGGACAGGAGCAGCCCCCGCGCAGGCAGGGACAAACCCTCGCCGACGGGACACAGTCCCATGGCAGCAGAGCAGGGCGAGCAGGGCAGGGTGAGGGCAGCAGCAAGTCCTACCGACTGTCCAGTGATCTGCTGGAAAAAGCCAGGTATCACCTTGAGTCCAAGGTCAATCCACGAAATGCAAACAACAGGGCTGAGGACAAGCAGAGCCACATCAGCCCTACAAGTGCTCTCAGGACCCTGTCAGGGAGAGATTTTGTGTTAAAATATTCTAGTTTTAATCTAATGCAATCTGAAAGGGGAAAGGCTTTGGCTTCCCTAAGTGTTTGTGCTAAAGGTTTCAGTCTGGTTTCATGGTAATTTATTAGGATTAAGGAACTGTAATTTCCACACTGGTTGTTCCTCACATGGACCAGCGGCCTCAGTGACTGTGTTTTGCAGCTGAGTAACGGCTGACTGACACCAAGATATTGTACAGTTTTCCCAAGACAGCACCGAGTCCAGTCTGCCGTCTCTTTTGCGTATACTCCCAGTGTTACTGCCAATGTCAAACAAGATACTTTGAAACACACACGATAAAGTATGTTGCGACGCATTTACTTGTTGTCACTGTTGAAATGCTCCCTGTGTCACCCGATATGGCCCCTACATGGCTTATTCAATAGCTTATGCAGGATACAAGCAAGGTGGAATTGTAACTATTTGCCAAATGAAATGTGAAGAAGAGAGCTTCAGTGGTTTTCAAGGTGCACAAATATCTCAGTATCAACGACAATAATACTTTTACAAAAAGACTATGCATGGTGAATAAAAGAGAGAGGACATATTTATTGCTGAGCTGAACAGTCACCTGAGAATTGTAAACTTTCATCATAACTGGCCTAAATATGGTACCTTTTTGAAATGTATCACAAGCCTGGTTTGAGATATTTTGACTCTGTTTCTAGTTTATTTCCTTTTTAACTGTCAGTCTGCAGCAAAAGCTGAAAGAACGATCGCCTAAAGTCTCTTCCTTTTATTGCCAGACACATAAAGGACAAGTAGCCTGAGGCTTAATATTTTTCAAGCTTTTAAATATTTTTTTCTCAATTTAGAATGAGTGTGTGTCATTTGTGTAGCAATTCAGAAGCAAATGGTCCCGAGTTCAAACTGTGGCTTTTCAGATTAGATCTGTCGGCTAAAAATTTGTTGGGATGAAATGGAATTCATTTGCAGTAGACAACAACCCAAATTGACAGTAATTGAAGTAAGGATTCATTGACAAAAGAAAAGCAAATTCCAGGGATCCAAAAATCCCAAACATGGCAATGTGTCAAATGAAATGTCTTTATTCACAGCCCATACACCTGACTGTTTTGTTCAATGACAAAGTTTCAAAGGGATTATCCAAAAAGCAATCAGACAGCTGGGCTGTTCCATTTCTAAATGCTAGTTTCTCTTTTTAAAAAAACACCATCAGTCAGCAGACAGAGAACAGAAAAACGGTGCCAAGAACCAAACAATCAGTAAGGGCCAGCTATAATACATGGGCAGTTCCTTCTCAAATTCATGGCTTTATTTCTGTGGTCAGTGTTTCGAGCAGCAGTCATGAATTAATAAACATCGATGGCTCCAGCTTCCTCACAATACAGATCTTCCTGCAGTATTCAACTGAATGAGGAGACGTGGTAGAGAACACGTAAAGGTTTCCTATAACTGGATGTGAGCAAGGACAACTGCGCTCATCTGTTAATTAAATGTTGGAGCACAGTGGATAATTCAAAGTGAAGTATTTGTTTGACAGGTCTATTCTTTTACTCGTTGCCTTCTTGAGAACAGTTATGCCCTCCTCAAATTCATTTTGTTTCAAAGGGTGGAATGACCATGAATAATTCAGCCTATTCATTCATTATTTTACTACTGAAATATGGATTTTGTCTTTTTTTTATTTGTTGGCTTAAGGCAAATGGAATAAGTATGCAAACTCTTCCCATATAAAGGTTCTTATGCATGAAAATTTTAGACATGTCATGAGACATATTAAGCATAGGAATTTAAGATCATCTCTGCCATTAAATGCATCACTTTGGAAGTGAAAACTTGGAAAGTAGGGAGGCTACTAAAATTTACCTTCGACTTAGAAAAATCACCCATCTATCACAAAAATTATATCTTACAGTGTATAAAATTCTGAAAATTGCCAAGTTTATTGAGTATTTTCTCATTTTTTATAGCCTATGTGCCTGCTTTTTTGATACTCCCTGCTGGATATCCAGTTTTCCCTTGCGGTTTTGATGGAATTGACACCAAGCAGGTGCAGTGGGAGGAAAATAAATAGCATGTTTTAAAAATGAGTTTTTGTGAATGTAATACTAAAAAAATCAGTAAGGACAGGTCAAGTACTTCTTAATTTGCTAAGTTAACTGTATCGCTGTGAGGATAGCTATTCTAATAATATCATAGCTACTGTTGTAACCTAGGCCACTTCAGGTTAAATTACATGGCTGAACCTCAGAAAAGCATCATAAAGCTGAAAGGTGTCAGTGGTTTACCATGCTGATCCTACCAGTATACCAAGATATGTGTTTGTGAAATCTTAAAGCAAAAAGTATTATTTATATTTCCATATTGACTAGTGTGATGCTCACTGATATACACTAAATGCAATGCTGAAGGTTAAAAATTACATATAAGTACCCAAGCTGCTTCTGCCAGCACTTATCTTAAACTCTAAGGTTCATAAACGTCTAAATCATTAAATCCAATGTGGGATAATGAAGGAGGGGACCATAGCCTATTCTGCAGTGACAAATCAAGAGACAATATTTGAATAAGAGTGCAGTGCCTCCAATGGCTTCAAGAAAAGGTATAATTAGAAGTGGTGAGGTGAACGTAAATATTGTATACAATCGCCTGGCTGACAACAGCAGGAGCCAGCAGGAAGCATCTTAATGTAACAGACCCCTACCCTCTCTGCTTGAAAAGCAGATGGAGGCTAATACAAAAGATTTCACAAAACTTCAACATGAACTGCTATTACCCGTTTCAAGGTATTTATTACAGCAGCACCTGCTAGTGCCACCGGAGTTAGGGGGAACGTCAGCCTTCCCTAGCTTAAGTCCCTGCTCACAGGTCTTTTATAATGACCATAAAAAAAAGGTCGAAGGCTCAAACATGGCAAGCAAGGATCTCAGAGGGACATTTTGTAAAGCGCAAAAGGCATTTGGACACTGGTAGATTTTGGTAAGAGTTACACACATAACTGCCCTTTTTTATATTTACAAACCTCTGTCTCGGTTGCTTTTCCCTCATGTATTTTTAGGACACTTCGGTACTGAGAGCAGGAAAAAAGAAAAAACCTAAAAAACAACAAAAAAAAAACAGGCAAGCAAGAAAGCAAGAAGAAAGAATTTTAATTTTTTGGTCTTCTTTTTTCTTTCATAAACTCACATTGTTTGTAAATTTGATAGTCTCAGTGTTCTCTTCACCTTCCTGTTTCTAGAAAGAGAATTGAAGAAAGATGTGAACAAAGGTCAGTTTGAAATATGGGAAAAAGATGTTAGCTAAAAAGTACTCTAGCGACATAGAAATCAGTCAGTAGATGAGCAGTAACTTATAGTGAGTAAATTGTACTTGCATTAATTGCACAGCACACATAGCAAAACAATGAAAGTACTGTAAAAGCTGATGTTTAAAGTAGAACCAAAAATCTGTGAGGAAGGAAGCATGGCATCTGTGAAGGTAGAAACTAGGAATTGGTACAAACAAGTGCTCTGTGGCTCTCTTTGGTCTTTATTTCCTTTGCATGGAGATGTGCAGAGGAACATGGATGCACACACAAACCTGGGAACTGGAAAACACTCTCCTGTCCCACAACACAGTCTTAATTTTCTGTTGATATATATGAGCAAAAACTGTTCTAATTTTTAAATATAATACTGAAAGCATCTCACTTTCTTTGCTGATGTGGATTTACAGCCTCAAACAGAGTGAAATTCAATACAAAGGAATTACTTTGGGGGTCTTTTATATGTAAAAGTACTTCTCGGCGCATGTTCTTCATTTTAAGAGACGGTTTTAGTCTCTCCATTTGTGAAATACTAATATTTACATTTATCAATGATATTTTTCATGCAGGACCTGTCACCAGCTTTTCCAGAGCCCAGGTACAATTTGGAAGCTTTATTGGGGACCGGTTTGTGGCCAACACCTACTCTTGTCTTCCACAAAAGAGTTTAGAGAAAAGAGAGGGATATGGTTAGAGTTCAGTCCTTTGGAGCACTATGCCAGGTGCTTGCGTGCAATATATATAGCATTAAAGAGTTCAGTAACAACAAAGACTACTCTGAAATTTCTTTCTCGATATAAGAACCATAATCATATATTTACTACTCGTAAGATATGAATGTTTAGAGGCCGCTATGTGACACTGGGCTTAGTGGTGTGGGGACCGAGACACACAGCAGTGTAAGATTTTATTATCTAAATGAAGTAGACAGGTAACGGGTGAAAAAGACTAGCGAAGGACAGAAAGGTGTCTCCAGTCAGAGGGATTTTGAATTTACAGCTCATGACAAGCAGGTCTGTAGCTTCCCCCAGGTACTTGACTGACTGTCACAGGCTAGAGCAGCTGCTCAGTGCACGGCCTGATGTCTCGAAGTGCCTAGGCAGGAGCCTCCCTGCTTCTTCTGTGTGATCCAGAAGAGGGACACCGGGGAGAAAGCTTTGACAGGCAGCAGCCTTCCTGCTAAATTACACAAGGGGATGACAGTAGAGACAGACCATTCAGCTGAACTGTCTCCTGTCCTCCTGTCTAAAAGCAACTAGAAGAAAAGAGCATCTTGCAACTTGCAACTGAAGAAGACCCAAGTATAATAGATATTTCTGAAATAGAGCTGCCTGTCCCAAGTCAGAAGAAATAAAAAAAAAAAGTCTACTATGTGCAAATGAGAAATTACATTTGAAACAGGCTCTGAGAATGGGATTGGATGTGGATATAAAAGCCTGGGAACAGGAGTGAGGAGTAGACTGTGCTTGAACAGATAAGGATTGGAATGATGGGACAGAATAAGTCATGTTTAGAAAGCACTGACAAGCTAGTCCGTTCTTCCTGGAGCCGCTCTCATCTCAGTCTGTCTGCAGCAGAAGGGGCCTAAGTCTCCTCCTTCCTCCACTGTCAGACAACATGACAGTAGAAACCCACCAGGGAAAAAAAAAAAACTTAACTTTTAGTTCTGGGGATGAACTGGAGCTATGTATTGGACAGACCCGCTCTTCGTTCATAGACAATGTCAAAGACAAAGATGTCAAATGCCAGTACAAAAGCTAATAGGATTATAAAACCTTTCTTCTATATCAGGAGAAAAGAAACAGCAATTGAGATAAAAGAGAATAAACCCTTTAAAACTGTAACAATGGGTGACCATAACTACTTTTATATAAACTGTCTATATGCCATGTCAAAAATGAGGTGTGGAAAAGCAATTTTTCGGTCTTATATGAGTTGAATAGTTCTGGCAGCTTTAGCAAATGCAAGAAGAAAACCTCATCCTAAGTAACACCTAAGGAATTTGATTAAAATTTGGATTGAACATTAAGTAGAGTGACCGAGCTGTAACTCTTGCAACACTGTAGTACAGAGTGCATGCTACCAAATCAGGAAACATGCATATACTTTCCCCCTTTTCCGTCTTCATTAAATATGTTTTCTTAGTCCTGAAGTCAATTTCTGAGACTGTCTTTCTAAATAACTCAGTCTATTTGTATGCTCGTGTTTCTCCTTCACAAGAGGGATTTCATTTGGTAGGCCCCATGCCAATTAATCACGAGGAGAGATTTGAAGAAGTTTCCGGTTAAGGTTACCAAATGTTTTCCAAGCATGGTAGCATGAAAGAGACTTTGAAAACAATCTCGCTTAACAAAACAGACTAACAGATGACCCCTGAATGGCAGCAGGGCAAACTTGAGGGACATTTAAGAGGCAAGAGTGAGCAAGAGGCAAGAGCAGGCAACAGGCTGAAAGAGTTGAGGTTATTCAGCCTGGAAAAGAGAAGGTTCCAGGGACACCTCATTGCAGCCTTTCAGTACTTAAAGGGGGCTTATAAGAAAGATGGGGGCAAACTTTTTAGCAGGGCCTGTTGCGATAGGATAAGGAGTAATGGTTTTAAAATAAAAGAGGGTAGATTTATACTATATACAAGGAAGAAAGTTTTTACAATGAGGGTGATGAAACAGTGGAACAGGTTGCCCAGAGAGGTGGTAGATGCCCCATCCCTGGAAACATTCAAGGTCAGGTTGGACGGGGCTCTGAGCAGCCTGATCTAGTTGAAGATGTCCCTGCTTATTGCAAGAGTGGTGGACTAGATGAACTTTAAAGGTCCCTTCTGACCCATACTGTTTTATGATTCTAAGTAGAGGGAATTGGTTTCTGATGGGGATGGTGGACAAGATTTTACAATCATATATTTTTTTGAGAAAATGAAAATCCATAGTCAGAACCAGTGCTGGACATCTTCAGAGACCTGAGAAGTAAATTCTATGACTACAAAAGGCTGTTTCTTTTGCCTGCACTGCCAATTTGTTTTTCTCCAACTGTATGTCTTCAACCAAGGACAATTCCTGCAGGAGACGAGACCTTTGATAACTTGCGTCTGTTCTAATTCAGGTGGGAGGACGTAACTGTGGTGTCCTGGTAGATCAGAGACCTGCACAAAAATCTTTGCCCTTCATGGCTGCATCCTGCTTAAGCTCTTGAAGGCTATTAAGAGTACTTGGAAACAATGATTTATGTGAGTCACACAGATATGACCACCTAGCAGAGTGAAGTTCAAAAAACTCCCTCCCAGCTCAGAAACTAAAATTGGCTTAGTCTGTTTTGTCATCTTCTTTTTTTTTAAAAAAAAAAAAGAACTTGCACAGGAATGTCATATCATGTCACAATTGTTAAGAGGAAAACAAAATCTTCAAAGCCAATGAGGCTAAAATTGATATCCAAATTAGATTTAATATAGTGGGGCTCAAAACAAAAGAAGAATGCCTTCAGCCCTGAACAAAGGGCAGTAGAAAATGAAAATCACCCAGTGAAAGAACAGAGTTATCCATTCTTAATGCAGCAAAAGTTGGTGATTCAACTGCTGGAATAACACGGAGCAAAATAGAAAGCATTTGTAGGGAAGAGAACAGAACCTAATGGATATTTTCAGTAAGCCTAAAAGCTGTATTACCACTATAGTGCAAAGATAATGGTTTTTTACCTCTACAATTCCTTGCAATGATTGTTTTGCCAATATATAGTATAAAAGAAACAAAGACTAATAATTGCTTGTCAGCACTGACGAAGCATGACAGACATCAACTATGGGAAGGGGGAATGCCACTTCACTGATCCAATAGTAACAGACTGCATACAGTTTATGTTGTTCACCTATGAAATTGGCTCAGAACTGTAAAGGAAAGGACATCTGAAGGTCAGCTTAAACAAGCTGTTTATGTCTCTCTAGTTAAAATACATTCGGGGCTCTCAATCACTGAGATCACTTAAAATTGCACAGAATGGAGTTGCAAATCACAATAGATAGATGTAGGCTCTGCTCACAGATCAGGTCCAAATGAAGTTCAGAAAAACTGCAACAGAAATATTTTTTCCAGGAAAAAGCATATGTCTCAGAACCTTCCATCACAGAGAGGTATCTAAATATAGGCTAATTACATAAAATGATATGCAGCACACAGATTCAAATTGTGGAGTGGAGGCATAGAAGGAAGGAGTCGTCAGATGAAACCTCATTATAAAAAAGCATGCACAGTGAAAGATAAATCATAGTTTATGAAGATCCTTTGTTAACTAAATGAAATCATAGCAAAGTGGAAAAAGAAATGCTGATAATGTTGTTATTACCCATTTTCCTAGATATCATTTGAATCAAGCCTCTCAAGTACAGTTTCTTAAGGACTGATTTCTTTTGGAATTCACAGAGGCCTATTTTTGGAGGTTATTTTAGGATGTTTGTATATCCATAACCTCATAACCTTTTCAAATCTGTTTGAATAAAACTTCCAAAAGGCACCAGTGGTCTTAGGAACCCCGCCTGGAGTACCTTACAAAAGTCAGACTGTCACAGCCTGGGGCTCTTTGCATTCCAAAATTCAGGAGCTGATTATTACCCTAGTCCTCAGGATCCTCTCACTCTTTAAGTAGTGGTCTGCCCTAAGAAGGGGCAAAGCAACCTCTCATACATTAAACTGTGTAGGAGACCAGTAATCGAAGTCCTACCGAGGTGCTTAGGCCATAATATTAATTGCTAATTTATTTACATATGGGGGGAAAAAAATTACATAGCAAATAAAAAGCTGGTTTAAAAAACTACAAACACATTATTAATTCTGTAAGAATTAAAAACATCCTTGTTGTTTGTCACAATTCTTTTAAGGCTGTTTTTCTTCTCACTCATTTGGCTCTGCAGACTAACTTTATTGTAAAAAATCTGGGTATTTTTCCTGTAATAAGAGCAAATATTTCCCTGAGGAAATATGACAAAAGTTCAATAAGTTTATCAGAGGCAGGACTCTTGAATTTTTATTGCGAAAATGCATTTACCAATGGAAATATTAGAATGTACTACTAAATAAAATTCATTAGAAGGTTACAGAACACAAACCAAGGTTTTACACAACAGTGTTTCTGGGAAGAAAGAAAAAAAGCCGCACAATTTTATATTTAAATTCCACAGCAAGGAAGTCTGCAGCTAATCAGCTTTATTCCCCCGGTAAGTATTTTGCTACAGACCATGGAATTGCTCTAGAGAGGTTCACAGATGCAGAGACTAGATGACTCAGGGGAACAATACGAGGCTACGAAGCCTTCCACCTCTAAATCGACAGCTGAATGCAAGGAAGAACTAGATGATATTCTGAAAGCAGAGTAATGTTTTCTTTAATTCATCACTAAACTCTATAAAAATATTTTGAAAGGAATCTTTTAATCTGATGGATGTTCAGGGTCAGTGTTAGTGATGCTTGAATACTTTTTTTAGTTACCAGAAATCCAGTCATCATGGGTACTTTATGAGAGCTCCAGACTCACAGATGTAAGGGACATAGAAGATGAAATATCACTCCAGAAATTTTCCCTCCCAGGAAGATTTGAGACAAATTAATGGATTAGCGTGGGGAAATTTACATCAGGTTTTCTTAAACAACAGAGCATCAATAGATGTCTTCAGTCCCCAAGGCTATCAAAGTCAACAGCTTTCATCATTTTAATACCTTCCAAAAAAACTCCTAAGGCAGAGTACATTCTCAGGAAATCTAGATTCACACAAATCAATGCAAGATAAATCAATGAGCCAACTAACATCATAAGCTACCAAGAGAATAGCACTATCTGAACACATGAAATAATAAACCTTCAATACTTTATGCCATACAAACCTTTCGGCTAGTAGAGCTTTTTAACCACTATCTAACTAGCAAGGTTTCTTTTAAGATGTACATATATTTGTTTTCTGACACCAAGTAGTCTATTTATAATCAATGTTTAACTTTTCTGGGGTTTTCCTTTTAGCATACTACTTTGAAAATATGTGTCCTTCACTATAAGGTCCTATATCCAACAAGCAACAGTTTGGATTTATTTAATTAGGTGATTCTGCCAAACAGAGAGGTAGGTATGCCTTTCTTTTTTTTCTTACTTATTCATGTATATTACCTCATTTTGTTGATAAGGATGAGTGGATGTTAACATTAAAGGAAAAGAAAATAGCAACACTATATTCCCATTCTTACTGCCGGTCACAACGTCCTTCTAAAATGCAGATT
Source organism: Vanellus vanellus (assembly GCF_965231255.1). Taxonomy (NCBI): domain Eukaryota; kingdom Metazoa; phylum Chordata; class Aves; order Charadriiformes; family Charadriidae; genus Vanellus; species Vanellus vanellus. Next base: position 63,100,201 of record NC_138907.1, read on the forward strand.
TTTTTTCTTTGTTGCCATAATCTCCATAACAGATATAATGCGGACAGAATAATTACAGTGTAAGACGAGGAAAGTCTGTCCTTTTTGGTTAACATCTTGAGGGGGCGCATTTTCTTCCTCTTATTTTTGAGCAGTATATGTAGCTCTATCACATTCACTGCAGACAGTTCCCAGAGGATTTTCAGGAGAACTCCTCCTTCTGTAAATAGGCCAATTCTCTTGCAAGTATGTATTCCAGAAAAGAATGAATATATAAAACTTGAAGGTGGCTGTTACCATGCTCTGGCTGCACCTTGCACTTCACACCTTGTCTACAGTAAGGATGTTTTAGGGGAAATTTCACACCTAGACTAGAAAACCTATTTTGACTTCTGTCAGCATTTTAGCACCATATTGATTAGACCTGCACACACAGTTCTTGAAACACTGACAGAATATGGTGGTACAGATACCTTCTAAGTCCAAACAGTAAAATCAAATTAACATTAAGAAGAAGAAATTCCTGTTTCTAAAAATTCCTAACTGGAAAAAAGATTACAACAGCTCTTGCAGAATTGTGGACTATATACCTATATACCGATTTGTGCAGTTCAACATTTGTGAAGGATGTAACCTTTTGCTTTGCTTCTAATGTAAATGTAGTGCACTATAAAGCAGTTCAGTGAGCACTGACCCTGGGTTTTCTTCCTGAAGGTAGGATCAGTTTGGGGTACTGTGCAGTACAATGAGAAAGGAGACTCCAGGGGAAAGAAAAAAATGACAATGGATAACATTTTTAGCAGAATATTTTAGCTGATAATTCGCAACTTCTTACCATTACTGCATGCATTTATTTATATGATTCCATGTCATTATGTTTGTATCACCACCCTCAAAATTACTACCAGGATGAAAAATTTCAGTGAGATGCCGCAATCATATGGATTTGACTTAGTCCCTTCATTTTTCAGGAGGTTCAGATGTGGTCCACAGGCTTCACTATCTTCTTTGGTCATGGCTCAAATTATCCACTGATTCCACAGGTCTCTGTCAGGGTGGATGGACACTGTTATCAGGAAAGATTCTTTCTCTCCATGAGTCTTGAAATGCTTAGTCTGGTTATATCAAACATTAATACCATTAAAGCTATTGCAGCACAAACTCTAAGGCAGGCTTGTCCAGTACTGTGGGAAACTACTGAAGCAGAGAGAAACTCTGTGCTGCTATGATAAAATTCCTATCAATCGGGTATACCTACATATAGTTTAGTCATACCTTGACGTTGAGGCCTACAATCCACTTTCAAAGTTACTTGTTAGGAGAACTTGGAAAGCATCTTCTCCGATGGTTTTGGCCCTTTGAGCCACCCTTCCTGACACCTTCTCACAAATATGGAGAAAGAAAGCATTAGCAATATGAAATGTACTTGCTAAATCTGCCCATGAGAGGATAGTGACCGGTTCTTCAAGCTGCTTCAGAAGATGCTGCAGTAGATTTGAACTCTAGAAGGTGAACTTCCCCCCATCCCAGGCATTCTCAGCAGTGGCAGCAGAAAGGGTATCCTGGAGGGAAAAGCAGACTTGCAAGGGTAACTTTTCTGAACAGCACATAACGGGCCCAGAGGCAGCCACAGCAACTCCCTCCTACCCGTGGGAGTCCACAGTAGATGGCTTTGCATGCTCTTCTTTTTGAGGTTTTATATCTGCATAATGCAAGATGGTTTTGAACAGCTTTGAACATGGATGATCCCAAAGACTGACTCCAGCCAGTATGTAAAAGGACACTTTAACTGAGCTTCTACAGCAAGGCACAAATCAAGCCCTGTGATACTGAAAATTTGTGGGATATTGTTGTCAGCAATACAACTGATAGGCTTTAGGAGAACACACTAAGGGTTCAAGGTCAGATTTCCATCAAGCAAAGTCATCACCAATATAAATCGCATTCAGGTCAGATTTTGTAGTTACCAGCATTAATACCTGACATTCCTTATCTAAAAAAAACACTCACTAGCTGTATGTTTACACCACATGCTGCACATCAATGGGAGCTTGCTGTGGGCACAAGTGGACGGAGTCTGCCTGCGTTCAGAACTGAGGAGAAAAAAAAAAAAAGAAAAACAAAGAAAAAAACCCCAACAGTTACGTGACCCATGTCAGTGCGTTACCCATCATGTGCTAATAACCTCAGGCTCTCAACAGCTTGAATTAACTCAGCACTGTATTAATGCCCTCATGTATCCTTTTTCCTTTTAACTCAGGGCAGACATAGGCCAAGGTTGCACCGAGCCACAGCGTCTAGTGGAAGCAGTGTGTAGGAAGACTCTATAGCAAGGATTATTTGCCATCCCCCACATGGAGCAGATTGCACTCATGGAAAAACAAAGGGCCTAAGGATGTGAGCATCCCCTAACTCAAGTGGTGGAAGAGAAATAAGAATGTGCTGGGAGGGATGGAGGGCAGCAGCTGTAAAGTCACTGATTGATTGGTGTGGGAGTGGCTCCCATACAAAACTGACATTGATCTATCTTTTAATCTAACAGCACAACAACAAATCTTAAGGCAATCAATTTTAATGGTATTAATAGTCCCATTCAAATTATTCACTTTCTACCTTAATTTAGGAGGCTGGCTTCATATTTCCTCGGCAGATTTGTCAAATAAAGATTGCTGTTTCTTTGAGAGAAGCTTTCCTTACTGCTCCATTTCTTTAGCATGCCTGCTTCTTTAAAGACTGTTATAATTTCCTCCCAGGACTGAATAATTAATAATTTATTCATTTGCTGCTCGTTGTGATAATCTTTCTTCCTTGTATAAATCATTTCCATGTTGGCTTGTTTTTCCTTTTGGCAAACCACAGGCAGCTTCAACATATCTTGATCCAACACAAGCTCTGATCAGTTTAGATAATCTTTGTCGCTCCCGAGTCAAGGCTGGGCACAGGTCAGGACTCTTCATTCTAGTAATTGCCCTCACTTCATCTATAATTTGCTCTCTTGAATAAACCATCAGCTCAGCATATTTGGGGGGTTTTTTTCATTCACTTCAGGCCTCATCCGGTGGCCATGGGAATCAATGGGAGATTTTACTCTGGGAACAACAGGCAGTGAGCAAAATTTTTATCACTTTCTAGTGTATTGAACTGGGTGAGAGGAGCAAATGGAGCAGGGCTAGGATGAACCGCTTCGAGACAGAAAGCAATAACTTGAGCAGCAAGCTCACAGAGCTCATAGCCCTGCAAGCATATGATCATCTTCCACGGCTGCTTAAGTCTCTGGAATAAGTAAATAAATAATAAATACATGAACACAAGCCAAATTGCTGTATTCCTGTAACCAATAGCCACGGAGTGATGCAGTAATATTATTTTCCATTTTAATTTGTTTCTAAGTAAAATATGAACATAAATACATGTAAACACCATATGTAAAAGCCATACATGCCTACTATTAAGGGACTACGTTTTCATTTAAGGGAATACAGTTAAGGGAATGCAATTAAGTAAGTACATCTTCAGTTTCAAAGAACTTCGTAATTTCAGAAAATTCACTTTGAGAATAGGCATCTCTGCTGGAAGTTGGAAGACTGAGGGTTTTTTCTCTCTCTTTATTCATATAATCTTCCATAAGGATTTGCTATTAGCCACTACCAGAGGAAGGTTTGGTGCATTTTTCATCTGACACAGTAAGACAGTCCTTACACCCTTACACCCTGATACCCTCACAGTGTGGGTCCCTGCACTACAGGTCATGCTAGACTTATGCATCTAAGTGGCTGGTTGTCAGGTAGATTTGGGGATATTAACTGTATATCTGTCTGTCAGACATCCATATCTGATCTGTAAGTTTAGGATTTATCACACCTAACTTAAAACTTCTACAAAAGCCGAATAGAAGGTCTCCACCCTAAAATAGCTGAATCACTTTCCAGAAAGGCCTGTCATCTCTGTCTACTGCAGAGAGACAATCTAGTCATTTAAGACTCAACTTTACCCAGCCGGTAAAGGGTGTGACCAGCTCTGTGAAGCTCTGCTGTGTGGCTATGTCCCAGCCAACTTTGAGCTGTAGCTGTCAACATTAATCTGTGAGCAAGAGAATTTGTTGACTATGGAATTGTACAGATTAAGAGAGCACAAAGTGGAGGAGTGAGGCTGTTCTCATAAGACACGACGAACTCAGTTTCAGATGGGAAAATTGCCATGAAAAGCTATAAAACTTTGAGGAAAAAAATGGAGAGTAAAAAGAAAATGATTTGGCAAGACCGAGGATGAACCCATTTCACAGAGCAATGGAGGCCAATGCTTTCCCCTGACTGCCTCACCAACAGAGACTTCTCAAATATCTGCACCAGGGTGGCAAAAATAAAAATGCTTAACTTAGTAGTATCTTTGTTTCAGCCTTTGATAGCCAGATTCACCAATAAACAATCACTGTGTATGCAGAAATTGCGCATATGATCCTCATTGCACGTTTTTGCGCAGAGGTCTATAAACTCCCTAAAGGAAGAGCTACAGATCACTAACATAGGTACCTAGTACCATTTTAGGTGTTTAAATGCTCAGACGAACACATAAATGTAAGTTTGGGATTTATCTGGCAGAAAATGATGCAAGACCTTCTGGAATATGCTGCCGAAGTCAGGTGTGGTAGCCTAGGATATACCCTTAAGTGCTCATGTAGTGTCCTGAATCACATCCTTAAAAGCAGATTGAACTCATCCTACCCTTACAGACTACACCTGTATACTGGACAATGAACTGCAGTAGTCATTTCCCTAAAAGCAGTAGAAGATACCTGCCCTGTGTCTCCTTCAGGTTTTTAAAAGAGCTCCCTTACCTATGTTGATAAGTAGATTTCAACCACAGATCTCATATGCACATCCCATCATTTCTCATGTGTAAGGAAGATCTCATCATGACCCTGGACTCTTGTGTTAAGACTAGTAAAACACACAAGTCAAAGGGAGCATTCCCCAAAGACCTTGAAATGTAAACACAAGTTTGTCCCAGCAGTCTGTTGGACCAGCAGCCTTGTTGTTTTATCACTTTTTGTTAAGAAAAGACAGGGAGAAAGAGCTGAGAGAGCTCAGATTACGCTGGGAGAGAAACAGAAGATGGAAGAGGCAAAAAAAAATCAAGGAGAAGAGGGATAGAAGAGAAAATATTAGGAGGAGATGAAAAGGATAATTGACAAGAAAAGAGAAATATAGACACTTATCTCCCAATAGGAAAGAACAGAAGAAATCATTTTATAATGAAGCCATCCCCAAGGAAAACAGAAGAGAATATTTTCCTTGAGAATGCCAGGAAAGACAAAAAATCTTTCTCTCTTTAAGATGTTGTAGAGAAATTCCTCTACCATAATTTAGTTAATGTATGAGAATGGAGATAACCGTATCAGAAAATCATCAGTAGCACAGAGATCTTATGGAAAATCATTGCAGAACTTACTCTGAAAGATGTACTTCACGGTAGAGCGTAATTATGCAACAGTTTCACTGCAAATTATATGACAGTTGCCATTAATAAAAATCAAACACAACATAGACTATTTTATCATTTATTCCACAGTCTGATACTTTTAATGTTTTCTTTTGAAATTCAGGTGTAGTATATCTGACTGCACACTTAATAATGCCATGCTAAAAAATCCTGTAACAAAAGTTTACTATACCAGTGATGAATTAGCCATGCATAATCACAGTGCTGAGTAATTAATGCATTTTTTAGAGCCCAGATTACAGTGTACCACTATATATCACACAAATGTGAGATACAAAGACAAATTACAGTGTAATTTCAGTGTACCTATAGGATATTGAATGTGATAATAAGTATCGGCCGGCCAAAAGGATGTACGTGTTGTGACTCCTCAACGCTGTGTTGGACAGTGCAGTGTTAAAAGTCACCTCATTAGTCCCAAGAAGTTGAGAAACAGATGCATAAAGAGCTTATCTGGAAGAATAAATGAGGATATTTAGAGGGACAAAACTCAATCCATCCAGTCTTGGGAAAACAGTCAAAGATGTCAAGACCGTAAAATATTGAATATTGACTATGAACCTCCTATGCAATACCTTGAAGGCAGCATGTGCCCTTGGAGATGGTGAGGAAGAAGACAAGAATTGGTTGTCTTGCTAATGGTTTGTGGAGGAATGTTATAGGAAAGTGTCGAGTAATACAAAAGGAGTCAACCCAAAAGAGTAGACCCACATCTGGCTGTGGTCTGCACCTCTGTGTCTGGAAAGAGACCTCAGCTGTGTGTGAAAGGGAACGGGCGGTAGTGCCACCCATTTTTGTGAGGCATTGTGCTCTCACCATCCCTATCTTTTTCCCTATTCTTTCTCTCTTTTAGTGTTTGTAAGCCAAATTGATTGGGATATTAATGTATTAATCTTTCCTCCATAGGTATCTCTTTAGTGTCTAACATCATTGCCGAATCTTCAGAAGTGTTAAAAAATCAACAAATGCCAAAAATTTTAGCAGAAATCCTCATAAACCCCAACTATATGCCCTTCAGCTTCATAATATTCAAATTCTCATAGCCATTTAGTCAGACAAAATACAGAACACAGCTTCACATCCTCTCCATGTTGTTAGTCCCATCTGGCCAGAGACTGAGACCACTTAGAGTCAGGAATGCTAACAAAGCAAATATATGTAGTGGCGACAACCCTTCACCCTGTTCAGTAGTTATATTATGTCAGTCGTTGTTGCCCAGCTTAAGGATTTCTCATTGATTTGGCTTGAAAATTAAAGCCTGTGCTGTCATTGTATGACTTTCCTGACTAGATCAGAAAACAAATCTGAGCAGCAAAAAGGCCATGTGATAAGAGCTCTACAATGACAGAACAAGGAGAGAGAGAGAGAGAGAGAGTTTGTCATCAAGTGGAAAGGCTGTACTTTCTTGGATGTCTATAAATAGGTTGTGTGAACCATGTTAAAATTCATAACCTTTCAATCTCACCCTCTTTCTCTTCCCTTTCTCATCCCGCTAAAAAACACATGGTAAATGTCTCTCCCATTCATTTCAATCAATATCTGATAATTATGCCGCCTTCTTCATGTGTTATAAATACCTGTGAGTCCTGGCCATGGACTAAGAACTTGTCACAGGCAGTGCGCCCATAGATCAGAAAGGTATTCCTACTCTGCCTTTTATTCTACCCAACTTTGGCAAGCAATTTACTAGACAATAAACTAAAGTCACTTTTCTGTGAGTGCAGAGATTGGTATATTTTGACTGAGGAACTGGAATTGTTGTAGGCTGAGTCTGAAAATCATTTCTATAATATTGATTCAAGTGGGCAGTTAAGTCCATCAGGGCAAGACAGAAGAATGCTTTATGACCCTTTTCTTAATAGGGAGAAAAAGCTGCAAATTTTCAAAGTACTTCATCTGCCATCTACGTTTCCATTCCCATACCCCTCCCACAGCTGCCTTGTGCTAAGGATGCTGTCCTGGAAACAAGGAGCTGTTAACAAGAGCCGTCCTTTCCCATGAGAGCAAACAAATGGCTCCAGGAACAGGCGATGGACTGTAAGGACTATGTGAGTGTCAGGGTCTGCAGCCTAAATTACATCCTGCCAGCAGAGGTCCAGATTTTTCAGACGCGAGACAAAAATTCCGAATTTTCGTGCAGAACAGATTCTAATCCTTTGAAATTCAGTATGAGTTAAGAAGCGGGGCATTATATAAGAAAACGATTGTTAATTTATTCCCCTAGAAGTCTGGTAACGCTGGGAAAACACACCCTCTTAACAAAGCCTGGGGAGCTGTGGGCAGCTATAGTGACCATGAACAGTCTGAAATAAGATAGGGCCTTACCCCTCCTCACCCTCTGCCTGCACCATCGCTCTCGGACCACTCTGCTTCTGCATTTCTCTTGCAGCCTTTGACATTTTATTTGGACGCCGAGATAAGGCTGTAAGAGGAGAACAATGGAAGCAGCGGCACCACAGAGCGATTTCCCTCCCTCCACCTCCAGTTTCTCATCCTCCCCCAGCAGTGCACAAACAAATAACGCGGCTGCAGACTTTTAACAGCTTGGGATCAGGTTCGCACTTTCATTCAGGACACTGCACTAGGATGATTTGTGTTTATCTGAGCCACTGAAGCAGTCAAATCTGAGACCAATGTTTTCTTGGTATAACAGAAGTTAATTGGAGCATTTCAGGCTTTTTCTGGGACTATCTTTAAGCTGATCTTCCATAGGATGGAGTCCAGTGAAAAATATAAATGTTAAAATAAAACAAGCAAGACTTATGCCCATCCAATGCTGCAAACTCTCCACTAGTGGTATTTAAGATGTAGCCAGCCTTAGAGTTCAGAAGGTGAAATCATCTTCAGAAGGATGAAAGCTGCAATTTTCTGAGGGTAGAAGAAAAAATTTTAAACCACAGTGGAAAGATATGGAAAAGTAGAGGTATCTCCTTTTGTAAGTTTACCATACTTGAGACGTTTCCTAACAACAGGTATTCTGAGTTCCTTCATTATTTGAAAATGGGGTATTTGGTGATTTTCTTTTTAAAAAAAAAAAAAGATTGTATCAAAATGCCAAACACCTCCTTCCTTTTACCTGGAACCCAGGTTTCCTTTTATTTCAAGCATTCAACAAATCATTAATGCAGACAGCATTTTGATATTATTTTAAACATTAATTTTTCTTTTTTGCTATTTGACTTTTGGTTTCCGAGACTTTGAGATATACCAAGTCACTTTTGTAATTTCCTCTCTAGTCAAAAGGCTGGAAGCTTGTGGTTTTTTGAAGGTTTTCTTCTGAAGCTGGGTTTCTGACATAATTTCATAACGCCAGGAGGCCATCTTCTATACTACTAAATAAAATACATAATGTAGTTGCAGTATTGTGTATCTTTCCTTAATCTGAATATAACAGCTGGTGAAAGAGAATCTAAACAACTGTAAACAAAACAAAATTTCACAGATGAAAGGTTTTGCTTTCATCAAAAATCACACATATGTTTCCAGACAAAGATTTTCTTTTGAAAATTTGTTTTTCATTTCATCTGAAAATGTTATGGAAATCTTTAATTGATGGGAAAGTTGAGAATTCTTCTGATATGTTTTCCCCCACTGCTTAATCACCTTCTCTGTGTAAAGATGCTTACTTTATTTCTCATTTGCAATTGTCTGACTTCAGCTTCCAGCTATTATACTTTGTAACGCCTTTGTCTTCTAGATTAAAGAACATCTCAGTAGCCAGTGTTTTCTCCCTCTGAAGTTACTATGCTATAATCAAGTCACCTCTCAATCTTCTTTTACTTTAAAGGACTGTGAGGGATGAAAGGCCTAACAGACTACGGACTCTGGAGGAGTGCTAGAATGGGAAACCCAGTGTTCATTATGGGACCTGTCATTCACCCTCAGGCAAACCAGCTTATCTACCCCCATGTTTTCCTTCTTACGGTTTTTTCTCAGTTGTTTAAATTGCAAAGTCTTTGGGTGTGTCTGTAACTAGCAACCTTTTTCAGGTCTTTATTAGTGCAATAAAAACCGGCTAAAGCATAGTACAAAGGGGTCTGTCCATTGTAGCCCCTCTACATTTATTTGGTTGGTAACTGTTCTTACACTGTTCTTTAAAGTTTTTCTTTGTTTGCTTGTTTGTTTTCTAGTTGAAACTTTGATTGACTTAGAATATATGAGGATCCCTCTTCAGTTCACTGCTGACCTGATTTCAGAAAATTTAGGATCTAGTTAACACAAGAATATGAAGTTTTTCCAACCTATCAATTCCAAATCCCAAGAGAAAATCAATGGAAAAACATTTTCAAATATATCTTCGTGGAGATTTTGTGAACAGCTAATGGAGGAAATTCTGTTCTTTTGGAATATTAGTTGCTCCATTTTAATTAAACATAGACAAGAGGTCCCTACCCTATAGAAAAAAAAACGTAATTAATAATATTAGCAAAAATGTGTACTTTATATACTTCTCTTGTACATATTTCTGCAGTAACTAAAGGCATTAAATGACTGAGGCAAAAGTAAGAGGCATAATTTAATGATATCTGAACTCCACTCCATAATGCTTATTGGTTTTGATGTAGGTTGAGTGAGTTAAACTTGTAGTAAAAGGTAAAGAGTTAATCAAATCCAGGGCAAAATCAAAAATTTTTGAAGGCAAGTGTGTCCAGAGGCATAACTGCAGTCAAGACAGAACAATTCTGAGAATACTTCAGAAAAACAAAATAGCATGGTAGGCTGCAATAGGTAACTCGTGGTAGATAATTTGTGGTAGATAACATCTCCCTCTGGCCACACAATTCTTCCTGCATACTGTGGACATCATCAATGCTAGCTAAACTATACACAGTGCTTTAGTAAAGAGACAAAACCAATGGAATAAGAACATAGTATACTACTTTCCTCAAGGTATTTACTTCTTATTGGGTTCTGCTAGCATGACTGAAAGGAATATTTAAAAGGTCCCTGCTTGTGCACACCAAAGAAAGATTGATGAGTCACGATAAATAATTCATTCATTTTGTTATTTTCTTGACTGACTTTTCACATGGAAAAGTTGGAGGAAAAAACCTGAGATTTTGAACATTTATTCAGGGACCTTTGAAACACCACAGAGGTTCTTTATCTGCATGCTAGACCACCTTGGATATGACAGCAATTAATTTTAGTATAAGCTATAATGTTAAAATATATCTTTTTAAAGCAGAGGCCTTTTATGCAAATTGTGGAATCAGGATGAAATCAATATTTAGAGGGTTATATGAATATACCAACCTCTATACTTTCAGGAGATTCAGTAAACTGCTTTTCACCCATCCCAAGAAAAAATAGGACCAGGGATTATTCTATGTTCCACTCCACTCAGAGGCTCCTACGAAATTAATGAAGCCGAATATTAAGCCTTATTCCAGGGAAAGAGCATGCTAAAGTGCTGTAGAAGGGAGAAACAAACTCATCATGACACTTCTGAGGAATTTTGCTTTCAGTAGTTGTGTAAGCTGAGTTTACTTCATACCTTTGTATAGTAAATTCCACCCCAACCTAATAAATATAAAGACAAGGAAAACAGATCTGAGATCAAGGTGGTGACATGTTCATTAAAGTGACACTCCATCTCATTTTAAAATAAGTGTTAAGGTTGTCATGGGTCACCTTAATGTTAGCAACTTACGTACACTGTCTGTCTGACCCCTCTGGGCAGAAGCCTACTGGTGGGCTGAGATTTCCTCACTAAATCCATCCCAAGGTTGAATTCCTATAACTATGCAAGAAATTAACTGATTCTTTAATGCAGATCAAAGACTACCAGGTCTTATGATAAAACTGAAAAATGGCCCACGCTGGTACCTGCCCAAGCCTGTTGACCCTGTTGTACACAGGGATAACTCCCGGTGGCAGAAACCCAACATGTTAGTCCCCGGGCTAAACCTAGCTCTTTGCCCTTATATTTTATGATGGCTCTTTCCAATTCTAACATTTACTCTTTGGTTCTCATGGCCTGAACCTTAAATTTAGGTGTGACCCAAATACTAACCCAGAAGAGATCCAAATAGCCAGACAGCAGCAGTTCTCATGTCAGCACAGTGCCTTTTGGACCCCCCTGCCTGCACAAGCCTCAGCCTTCAGTGGCTTCAATTTTAACTTGGCGGCCATTTCCATGGCCAGAGATCATAAAGTGGCCACAGGTCATGCTTGCTGATCCTACTGGTTGGTCCTGCTCTAGCCCTAGTCCCAATTTGGCCCAGCATCCTCTTGCACCATCTGTTGTGCCTGTGTATGTCATATAGATAGGTGTAGTAATAAGTATATAAATTCACACCCACTCTATATATTTCTGTATAGGTGTATACACATTGCAGACGTATACAAATACACACCAGTATACACAAAAAATATATAACTATATACATATAGAAATATACATATATGTTTAGTTAGGCCAGTAGCAAATACCATTCTTAAACTATGATCTATAAAAAATCAAGTGATATCTGCCTGGGCCAATGCTAATTTCTGCTATATGCATGGCTTAAACACATAAACCCCTCCTAGCCCCACCACCCAAAATAGTCTCATAGTAGTCCTTCTTAGTATGGTAATCTGTGCGGGTTTCTCCTGCACACTAGAATTCTGAACAAGAGGAAAAAAATTTAAATGTTAGTTTGAGTTTTGTTTTTACGATCAGCAAATATGATGTGATTTTGAAAGTAACTAAAATGTTCATTATGTATCAAGGACATAGAAAGGCTCTTTAACTGGTGCCCTGAATGGCTTAAAATTGTACTGGCGCCTTCCTGCCTGCTTCAATATCTTAAACTAGGCATGAATCACAAGTAAATTGCCCAGTCTAATCAAATTCTAACTGAATATATGTTACATAGAGTTGCAGAAGATGTGCTATATCTTGAAAAATGGAAATATTTCAAGGTCTAATCAGATCACTTTAAGTGGAAAAGCAGTGATCACTAACGCCAAATGAAATTAGATTGTGGAAAGTACAGAACGGGTTACTAGATAAGGGCCGAGCGATCACTAGTATAAATTATTGCTCACTACTTCCAAATTCCACTGTATGACTGACATCTCCTCCAGTCTTTCTAAGCATGGGTCAATTGTTATGTGACTAACATCTCCTAACCTTATACTTTCAAAGTATATACCAAGTTTTCTAAGAAAGAATCACTGTGATAAATAAAGCCCGGTTCATCACTCTTTGATTCCAGTCTTGGTAATGTATGGAATGTTATTGAGCTTAACCGTGAATAAGTAGGGTTAGTGCATAAAGACATAATCACAGAATCATAGAATGGTTTAGGTTGGAGAGGACCTTGAAGATCATTGAGTTCCAACCCCCCTACCACAGGCAGGGACACCTCTCACTAGACCAAGTTGCCCAAGGCCATGTCCAGCCTGGCCTTGAACACCCCCAGGGATGGGGCCTCAACAACATAATGACCATTAATATAAACAACAGGTAACTATCTTAAATTCCAGTATGAATGTTCTAGAGTAGCAGGATTGAACTGAGGGAGATGACTGCAGAAGCAGCAGATAGAGAAACAGCCAAGTGTTTTCAAAGAGCATCAGTCAGGAATTAAATCTTCTTTCACTGTCACAGGTATCCAAAGAGCTAAAACGGGAGAGTAAAGGGTGTGCATGTCTGGTTTGGTGTATAGGGAAGACAGGAATAAGAAACAAGGATATTAGCAACAGTGGGCTGAGAAATCCCCTTATTATGAAGGGTAACATCCTTCCTGTTTCTTGGAAGGCTTTCAGAGACAACTGTCCTGGTTTGAGGTAAAACAGGACCAATTTTGTGCAGTAACTTTACCTTTTAGCTAGGCCTCTTCTAACTACTGAAATGAACAGCATGTTGTGCAGACACTGTTTGCTCTCAGAGTGATAAGACCTGTGTTTATAGCTGATGCCCAGGCATGGCATGCAGAGAGGCTCTTGCCTATACTTATTGCTATAACACCCAAGGGCAGCTCACTTGGTTACTTGCCCCGTTGGAGGGTCAGAAGCGGAAAAGCGTAGAGGGGTCCCACCTGAGGGGAGGAGCAGACAGGACAGGTGACCCAAATCTGACCAACGGGGTATTCCATCCCATCTGCCTCATGCTCAGTATAAAAACTGAGGGATCAAAGGGTCAGCCTTCTCTCTCTCTTTTTTCAATGGGCAGCGTCTGAGGAGGACTCTGTCTGTTCATCTGCCTTTGATCCTGATCCTGATCCTGAATCCAGATCCAGAATCCAGTTCCTATCCATCACTGAGTCCGGTCTGACACTTCCCCAGTGCCAGCCAGTGACGTGATTGTCATCCTGAGAGCTTGATACAGTTTTGTATATATTTCATTATTTTCTTTTTATTTATTATTAGTATTTCATTAAAGTAGTTGAGTTCTTTCTATACTCATAAGTGTCTCTCTCTCCTGCCTCCCTCTTTGAAGAGAGGTAGGGGGGAACATCCATTGGTCGCCCAGAGGCTGGTTCAGTCCAAATCACAACAACAACCAAGATACAGTTTACTCAGAGCAGAGAAAGCCCCAAAGCACCCAATTCCCAGATATTTCTAAATACAAGAATCCAAGTCCATCTCCTGGTGGAGGTTTACCAGTGCCACAGAGATAAGTACTGACAGCACTGAGCAGATACGTAAAAGGAAGAGAAAAACCACAGACTGACTCACAAAATATGGATCACTGGACTGATTTGCCTTCAGAGAATCACTGGAAATCTCTATCTTTCACTTACACTGTAATTTATACTTCATGCTGCCTAGTCTTCTGTGCCAGGTGCATGCACCAGGTTTTTGGCTCTCTTAAACTTTATTTTCCTCTGATTTTGAAAAGTCTCCTCCTGACTAATCTATCATATTTCCGTGAAACATTAAAAACAGTAAATGCAGATTTCTTATGCAGCAACTTTGGTGTCTCTCTGGAATGTAAGGGCTTGGCCATTTTTGGATGGAAACAAGAAAGGGAGTAGAAAGGAACACGGGCAAAAGGAGAGGAGCGGCCAATTGCTCTGAACAGCTTAGTTGCAGTCAAAACTATGAAGTTCAAGTACCATGAACAGTACAAAGGATGTCTTTTGGTTTGCATACCGAACTGTACTGCTCAAAGATTTCCAGCTCTATTTTCAAATAAAAGAGCTTTCAATAGTACTGTAATATTTGGAGTTTGTTTTCTGCTGAATATTATGGAGTGTATGTCATACATATTATTTAGGTCAAAAGTATAATTTTCATTTGAGCCCTTAGTCTGAATGTTCATATCTGTTATATGTTTTTTGGAGTGAAACAGAAATTGACATTGAAACAGGAGTTATTTCACAGTAACAGCGCACATTTTTCACAATATTTTTGCCCAATCAAGTTGTTGGAGCAATTGAAACCAACAGCATTGGTCTGGGAACTTGCTATCAATTCAGATTTGATAAGAAGGAAATCAATAGAGCTGTTGAAATTAATAGTGCCATTCTGAAGAATATGACCTGTTAACTAACCAACATTTAAATAATCACTCCTGGGTTCAATATAAAATTTCCATGGTTTTAAACAGTAGTTTGAGCAAATCCTTATTCATTAGCAGGTCAGATTTGTTAGATATGGTTTATTGACTTCCAAATCAATGAAAGATGGTTTTGAACATGCAGCAGGGACTATTTATTAAAAGCTCTAGTTTAAACTCACAGAAGAGCTAACCAAGATAGCTAAAGATAAAACCTCTAGTATATAACACATTCAGATCGATAAGGAAGGGCAACGTTTTTGCAAGTACATTAAGCTTCTCCCCACCCAGAGGATCTTCCTACAGCATCCTGCTCTGTAACAGGAAGTCAGAAGGAACATATGAGAACATATCTACAAATGCATCCAAGAATGCTTTTAAAACTCTTTAAAATCAACAACAAAGAATAAAACCTGTAGAAATCTAATTGATCCCACGAAAAGAAATAATAAGGTCAAGAAAAATGTGCTGTGAAGCATATACTTCAGAACAGTCCATCATCCTTCAAAAGTAAACAGATTTATATTTATTTTTCTTCCCTTAAAATTCTTTTTGGAATGTCAGTTCTAGATCAAGGCAAAGAGCTTCACTCCATTTTTAAACGAATTTCCCATTGTGTTCATCCTCTCAGCAATCCAATTTTTCTGGCACAAATGTGGAAGTGAATTTCAAGTAAGTATACACAGAAATGGGATTTTCAATTCACCCATGCAAATATTCACCCTGGCAGAGTACGCGTGGTCATTCAATCCAGAAATAGAAATTATATCATGTGAGTTTCTGACCAGCTACAACTAAGCAACACAGTATAAACTTTGGCTGTTTGGCATATCAACTACTCACAGAAAATGGTTTATGATTTACGCCTTCGGGCAATAAATATTGAAACATGGCAAACAGAGTCCACTCAAAGAAATAAAGAATCCTGACATGAACACAGCTATTCCAGAGAACACAAAAAAAGATGCAGTTATATAAATGATTGACTTCAAATTATTTCTGTGAGGGAGACTATTTGTTTCCATTTCAGATATGGTGATTCCAAGTGAAAAATTAATTCTTTCCAGTTATCCAAATAATAAAACCAAGTTAACTTTGTCATCACTGACTGTTCATTTACTTATTAAGCTATACATGGGAATGTTTTTCAGTACTTAGCCACAGCATAATAAACTATAGAGAAGCAACAGAGCATAATTTTCCAGAAATATATATATTCTAAGTGCTATACTGTCTTTAAGGTATATATTGTCTGTTCTTTTGCATTTGATTTTCATTTCAAAATATTTTTTTCATGTATATATACTCTACTGTAACACAACAATATCATGCAATTTTTTCATGTGTTTCTTTAAATTTTACAGTAAGAAGAAAACTACAGTCCATATAGATGTGTTATCAGCAGGTTATTTTCTGCTGTTTGACAGTAGCAGCCACATTGTGGAATCTTTTTTTTTTCTCTTTTTATTCAGACATTTGGAATTGTTTGTTTCTGTTGGTAATGAGTCAGTGTTCCTAACTCATAAGTGCTTGAAATTTTCTTATTTCAGAAAAATGACAGAATAACATGAAAGATACTGTCACTTACTGTATTTTTCTGCAACCTCTGTGACATATCTCAAATAAAGTAAAGAAACAGAACATTTATTTTTTTCCCCCATCACTGGGAAGAGAGACTGTGGTGGATTCAAACAGTTTTAACTCTTTAATATCTGAGAGCAGTAGCGAAGCAAACAGCTGAGTGCTAATAAAAGTACGGGAGGATGTCTCAGGCAGGCAGGAAGAACAAAACAGCGACCCATGACCCTTTCTACGACTAAGGGAGAGGGACCAACCACTTCAGGGACTTGATAAAGATGGCCAAAGTGCTTGGGGAGGAAGGACTGCTGGACCCAGCCCAAACCATCGTGCTCTGTGTGAACACAGCAGGACAGCTTTCTAAACTGATTAAACTGGATTTTCTTTTTAACAAATGAACTCCAGGAAAAAATGGCCCCTCTCCCAGCACTAAGCTAAAGAGATGTGTTTTAGTTCCTCTATAAGCCCTAGCTACAGGATCACAGAGCTTCAGCTTAGTTCCTTATTACCACAAGCGCTCCTTCAATGAATATAAAACCGGCTTAACAAGCTTCAAGTCAACAAAACTGGGACTGCGATGGCTAATACCTACTGTCTCCTCTCAGGAGTGAGTGGCACAATAGCAGTGATCTTTTGTGACTGACTGAGCATGAATGTTATTTTCCCCAATGTGGCCTAATCTACCCTGTCAGACTCGCAGGGGGTAAACTAACATCAGTGGGAACCCTTCAGTTAAATCCCTGTGAACCATTCTTTAAATATCCCCCCACATGTCACCTTTTAGAAAGGCAATTGTGCCGCATAACAACACCCTCTGAAGCTCTGGCATCTCATTGCCAGAGGAGGAACACAGTTTCAAGATATCAGGGCACGTAGTAGTAACATAGCCCACGCCTGTTAAGGAACTCCCTTCTAAGTGGAATGAGGTGCAGATAGGAATTTCTAATGACAAATGGGACACGGTACCAGCATGATCCTACCTTATCACTGGCATCTTAGCCACTGCTGAAGCTACTAATACTGGCCTCTAGATGAAGAAAAAGTTTCCGGAATCATCCAGTGTCTAGATTTGGCCAACAGACTGAGGAAGACAATATTTGAGGATTGCAGGAACAGGTCTATACAATCAGACAGGCCTAGTGGACTACTCTACTTTCATTTTTGGGATTTCTATTAGGAAAGCAAAGGAAGCCTCAGCTGGCAAAAATTAAGATACTTGTGGGCTGAGGTGTGCTAAAACCTGATTTACCTTTCAATTTTTTAAAAATTTACCTTTGAATTGTTATGCCTTTTTTCCTTGCAAACTCACTGCACGACCCTACATGTGTCGTGCCTACTGCTCTAATTAGAGATACAGCAATCATAATCACTCCTGGCTCTCATCCTTTCCCACAAATCACCTTGTGATATGAATTAATGAACTGAAGGCTAAGAAATCTTAATCCAGATTTCATTTCTCTTCTTTGCCTGTAGCATGTGTGGCCAGCTAGCTGCTTGCAGCGACATAGTGCGTTATTTTCTGTCCACTGTTGTATCTCTGCCCTCCAAAGGGAGTCCAGGCACTGTAAACCTGGACGTAGATCTCTTCAGCTTCCTATGTTTGTCGCTTCTTGGAGGATTTTTTTGCAAATCGGTATTACTCTCTTACAACTCTTTTGCCATTGAGAAAACTTTAAGTTCAAGAAGCTGGTAAGTAATTTCTTCTTTCCAAAGCCTGATTCTTCCCACAAGAACAATTCATTTCTACTTTCCTGTAAGTAGATTTGTATTCAAGGATACTTAATACCTCATGCATAGCAATCAATACTTCTTTCCCCATTACAACTGTTCTTTCCACACTCTAATTCTCCTTCTCTCTTTCTACAAAGTAAGGAAAAGAATTTGTTTAAAAAAAAACCAAACAAACTGATTTTTCAAGAAGGATTAAGAATATATGCAGTAAATTATGATTAGACAACTTTGCCTTTTTTCTCTACCTATTTGTGGCAATATTTTCATCAGGTTTTCCGGAAATTGCCATTAGCTTCTCCTGTTCCAAGCGCTACACGCTTCTTTTCTTTGTAAACATCCTGTGAATACAGACTTTAATTAGTAGACAGTATTCCCTAAGGGTGGATTTTATCAAGGGCCCTCCCAGGCCCTCTGGAGCTCTTCAGCTTTAAGTGAAGCTGAGTAATACTGATGGAATGAAAACTGGGAGAGCAAATTTCTTGAAGTGTCTCTAATCCCGTTATATACTGCAGAGGAGTATACTGGGGTTAGTATCAAGTAGAGTGGCACGGAGATCATCTCCCCTCTTTTATGGCACTGAGTCACTGGTACAGGGTTCACCAGTTCAGCCTTTCTGGACAGCTTAGGTGTGGAAGGGGTAAAAATATTTTCGCTCAAATATGTGAAACATATTATGTCGAAATTTGGATACATACATGCCCACTGTCATGAATAGAAAACACGCAAAAAGCAAAAGGCTTAAGAGTCCTGTAGGGGACCATTCACTGGCCTGAAACTTTAGATCACCATGCAATGTTTAGTCATGTTATAAACAAGTATTGCCTAATAAGCAACTTGGGGTTTTACTTCATTTGCTTTAGTATTCGCACTGTTTTTTTTACTTTGTGTTTCACATATTATCTGTGCACTGCATAGACCAAACCCAATCCTCTTCAGACTGAAAGAAAAAACATGACACCAGTAAGTAAAGGGCTGAAAAGATTCTCAGTGAAAGACAGCTTCTGTGGTGCTCTGCTCTGAGCACAACAGAGCCTGGAAGGACGGCACGTTGAAATACCGCTTCTGTTTCCCTCCCTCAACTGAGAAGCCCATCTTTGAAGACTGACAACTGTGTAACCTTTTTCCGCGCCGCCTTGCAATGCTTATTGCCTGGATGCCATCTGAAGAGCAGGGAAGTGCAGCTGAGTAATGAGGCAAAGCGCTCTCCAGAAATAACACAGGTAGTTGAACTGTTGTACTTCCCATTCACCAGCACTGCAAACATTTATCCTTTTTAATTCTACTTCTGTAACACTGCAAATTTTCAGAGGGGAAACATTACTTTTAGGTGGGGTTAGCCCACCTTCTTCATACATCCAAGGAAGTGTAATTTTTTCATTCATCTTCCAGGTTGAGAGCCACTGTTTCTTTTATTACCCCCAACACTTTCTGAGATCCCAAATAAGATATTTCTTCAGTGCAAACAACCTCTGCCCTCCAGGCCAGCACAGGATTTCTTAGATAAACAGCTCCATGTATGCTAATGAAGATGCCTGCCTGGAAGTAGGGTTATAAAACTGAGAAGCCCTAGCTGCTTTTTTCCACCATAAAAAAAAAAAAAAAAGCAGGTCAAAACATGCCCCTGGGGCTTCAAGAGCAGCTTATGTTACCAAAGAAAAACTCCATGGCTCCATGGCAGCACAAAAACCCTGCACGTTATTGTGCAGGGAAAGTTGTGTTAAACGTGATGGATGCAAAGTAAAGCCTAAAAGAGTGCAGAATCCATTTGGGCATTTGCAGATGCAGGTTGCTCTCAGGTGCAGCACAATGTAATTCTTCTTACTAATTGACTAATTTATGCGTGACAGAAAATAATTGATTACACCTTACAGGAACTTTTGGCAAGCCCTGCTCCTGCTTTCCTCTCTCACACCATCAGGTAAGATCTGTAAGGGTGCCTGGACCCTTGTCAAAAAAGGAAGAAGGATGTCACAGTGATGGCTCAGACAGGTGGGTTTAGTGCTGAGAATGCTTCTAGGATTCTAGAGCATCTAAGTTACACTTGTGCATTTTGGGGTCCTACCTCAATGTTCATCCTAATTGCCACCATCAGAAAGGCAAGACACAGCTGTAACACCCAAGATTTTTCCCCTTATCTGAAGTAACCTTCTCTTTTTGTAACTGTCTTTTTTTCTCCTGAAGCAGCACAAAATAGTAGCTGTGGGGAGGGATACAAGAATCTAAGCCCCATCCCTTTTTAAGGACACTCTATTAAAGCGACTGGTTTGGAAATCTATTTATAAGTGCCTATACATTAAGGTTGTCAACACCCTGTCCAGTGTTTCTTTAAAGCAAACAAGTGCATCTTTCCCCTGCTGCTACTCACAACTGAATTGTGGCAAACTAAAAAACAGATCTTCCAGTACTACAGTCTTAACTACAGTGATTCTCAGCTGAGAAGTCAACCGTCAGCTGAGAGAGCAGACACTCCCACTGAAAAGATGTAATGGCAAAGTATATCAGGAAACAGGGAGGAAGGTGGGGGTGGGGTTGTTTATGAGACATATGTGAACCAAATGCCCAGACAAGCCTACCCCACACAAAAAAACCCCAACTGTTCGGGTTTTCTGCTATCGCTTAAGACACGAAGCTAACCAGGAAATAGTCTCATCATCAGATTTTTGTCAGGACAGATGGATATAACACCATTCAAAATAAAAGAAAAATAAATAAAAAAAAATAGGAATAGCTGGCTCATTATATGCCAGTTGGGATGTCTGGTTATATTACCCCACACTTAGTCTGTGACATAGTTTTACAGTTTTTCCCAGGAAAATGAAACCACTGGGTTTGGGCTTTTTTTCTTTTCAGCATTTAAGAATGACACTGTAAAGGCATGAAAGAAATCTCGTTACAAACACAAACCCTCTGAAACTTGCCTAGTTTGATGGTTCTTTGCAAACTTCCCCTTGAGAGGAATAGATGCTCCATAACCAGATCAGAAACCCTCCCACCCAGTCAGCTTGGCATTTGTTCCTATTTGGGAGTGCGAGCAGAGCACCCATGGAGTCTGGCTGGCAGGACGGCCTGGAGAGATGGTACTGCTCAGCACCGAGGTTTTAAAAGTAGCTTTGTGGACAGAAGATGAATCAGATAGATAGAAACGTTGTGACAGAACAGCAGGAGAGTAACGTAAGGAAAGTCCTTGCATTGCAAGCATTTAGCCCACAAAGGACAGCTAAGCAAAGTACAAAAGAAGAGCTTATGTTCTCAAACATTTCTGCTTTTTCGACAGTATGAGTTGTTCTCACAGAAAGTAGTGCCTCTTTCCACAAACCTGGCTGATGAACAGAAGTCTGCTCCAACTGAATCAGCAAAAAGAAGGCGGCAAAAGGAAGGAAAAAAAAAAAAACCTGAATGAAACCTCAGCAACCAAACTGCAAAGGCTTTTGTTAGTTTAGTAGATTGCCTATTCTAGTTTTGGTTTTCATGTGCACAGATAATCTTCTGGTTCATATTAAGAAGTAGGAAACAAGTTTCATTGTCAACAAACAGCCACCTCCAACCAGGATGTGACAGCATCTTGAAATTAGACTCACTCTTGGTCCAAACTAAGTTTAGCAGGAGGAAGCAATTTTCTTGCATTTTTATCATTATGGAGGGGCTTTTTTGCAGTATATTGGCAACAAAGTGATTATTTAAACTTATTCTACTGGTCTGGAATTTAGATGATGCTTAAATGGTTATTTTTGCTTACATAAGCTCTTGAAATATTGTCTTTGGTGTTTATGGGTCTGATTATCAAAAGAGCCGAGCAGATTTTAAAAATCTGGTCACCACATTTTACTTGGAGGCAGAAAGAGATTGATTGTGTGACTGAAAATATTTGCCTTTTTTTTTGTTTTTAATTGATACCAAACATTCATCATCACTACGCGGTGTACCTCGGACCTTTGGCATCAAACCACTGACCTCTCTACCTTTTGAAATTAGGAATGAATCTGTTTGCGTCTATCTTTATGTCAACAGTCTTTAGAAGGGGAACAGTTTGTATGTCATTGTTCACCTATATCATAGAATCATAGAATGGTTTAGGTTGGAAAGGCATTTATGTCAACTGAAACTGCTAAAATTCTGATATATGCCCTTTGGACCATCAAAATTCAGAAATATGTGCACAGACAAGTGGGTCACAGCCAATCCCCATTTGAAAATACCCCTGGATACCAAAATCCCATTGAGTCCTCAGGTAGGACTGCCTATGTTGGTAGCTGCACATACTCTGGAAAATACTGGCCTCAGTGAGTATAGAATGCTCTTTAGCCACTCCGCTTTTCTTCAGCTTTCATGCACAAGTCTGAGGGTATGAGCCTCACCAGAGTCCTACACGTTTTCATTTTGCAACACAACATACTCTCTCTCCACTTCACCAGAACAGTTCTTTCACATTGCATCTTTGCTCCCCAGTACAGGATAGAAGAAATCTGTTTTAACATCAACAACAAACTTTCCCACTCCAGGAGTGAGCTACTCTCAGGTACTGGGGAGGTCACTGGGTTGCATCATCAGGAAATAGCTGCCTCATAAGAGGACTCCTGAACGGTCTGGATTGACCTTGGAGTGGACCTGGAGGTAGCAGTGATATGAAGAAACAGAGAGGACAATGGTACCTGGAGACTATCGCATCATGTTGCGGTAACAAACCGTTCTTGCAAGCAATCAGCTTCCAACTGAGACTGTGAGATGATAACTGAAATAGAGAATAAATATACTTTACTTACATGTGCCCATGTGGTGGGAAGAAGAAACCAGTTTTCCCAAGAGCACAGAATATCGTTCAGCTTTACCCTCCAATGGCTCCTGAGAGTTCAAACTTCATCTGTTATGAAACATTTGTGATTAAAAGCGGGATGAACTGAGCTCATCTTCAGGTACAAAGACTGCTAAGCTAGGAAACATGGTTATACAGGGAGGCTATCCTTTATTGATTATACAAGGAAGCCTCGGGGAGGAATCTGGGTAAAATAAAATGGGATTAAGACCTCACAAACATTGCCCAAATCACAAAAATATATATATACTGTAAACAAAGAGTGCTTTTACAGTGGAACATCTTTATTGCAATAAATTAATATATTAGAGTGGACTCGTGCTGAGATGCCTGTTGGGCATCACAGAAATGAGTAGGTAAGGGCAATATTGAGTACAGAGCAGGTGAGTCTGTGCATAGCTTAGGTCCTTATGGCCTAAAACTAAAGTAGATTGACAGTAGACCTTGTCTCCTCTTTCACAGACTTCACTACAATTGCAGCAGGAGACAGACACAGGTTGGCCTACCAGAGCACCAAAATTTGCCCCTGTTTTGTAACAAAACATGCCACCATCCAGCTTCACAAAGATGAACTTCATTTGCTGCACCTTTGCATAGGACAGGGTCCACAGGGTTTACCAGTCACAGAGAAATGGTTGGACAGTAACTGTTATCATGCTGATGTGCCACTCGTTTGCCCCTGCAATGCCAAAATTATTTTCACCATGAAGGTTGCTAGTTATACTAGCGGTGTCAACTGCTGGGATCCCTGGGAGTCTCATCCTGATATAAAAGCCACTAACAAGCAGTTCTTCTTGAGAAAGGTTTGCTGCTTAAGAACTATTTTTATTGAAAAAACATGGCAAATGACACACACATTCATGGGAATACAATACATCCCCCTCCCCACCATAATTCATCAGGGTCAATTACCATTCTTGACATAAAACATGCATGTTATCATCACTACAATCTTGAAATGTATGCTAACCCATGGGAACACACTAAATCATTTCTTAAGGAAATAATACAGCATATTGTTTGTATGGTACAAACCTTTTAATAGAATTATAACCTAGTCTGTCTGTATTTTAGCACAGTGTTTGTGTTACTCCATAATCCTGGAGTGTGACATTCCATGTCACGTATTAAATATTTACTTTTGACTTATTGGGCTTTCAATCTAATATAAAACACCTTTTGGGTCCACTTATCCTCTAATATAAAACAATATTATTTGCTAGGGGAAAGCATTCCATATTCCCAGGAGGATCTTAACAGCTGTCTGGCTTAAATCCAAAATCAAAATGAGCAACAAATAAAAATATTTTTCTTTTTCAGTGACCATTTTATTTCTGAGGGGACTAGTATCATAGGGGGCATTATCTACTATAGCAGATAATCTTCTTGTATTGACTTACACACAAAATCTCAGCTGCATGACTTACTGTTCTTTACATTATGAGAGAGTGTGACTACATCCTTCATTTGACACCTAAATTACTAATTTCCCCAAACCATCTGAGCATCAAGAAACTTTAATACCAAACTGTTTCAAAGTTGTCAAGGAATAATCCAACTCAAAAAGAGTATTTGAAAAACATTTCAACAAATAATGGAGAAATCTCTCTTAATTAAGACAAACTTTTCCTAATATTTTTTTCCCACTTCTCATGCATCACAAATAGGCTTGGACGGCATCTGCAGACATATGCGAAGTGGAGCATGTTTCTATGAATATTAGAGTGCTTTTTTTAATATGACCATGGAACCAGCTGAGCACACTTACATACACATTAGTGAATGACTAGCAGAATTGATTACTGAGTCCTGCCAAGCACTTAAAAAAACATGACTAATGATTTTTAACCTAGCATTTGAATTAACCTGCAACTTCAACAAACCCTGAAGAGATGACAAAGGAAAGTTGTGGTGGGCTGTCTTTTCCAGACTTTTTCATCCATATCTTGCTCTGCTTATTCGGCACAATGTAACAGTCAAATAAAATTTATGAAAAGCACAAGAAGTAATTCTGACTTACAAGACCACAGTCATCAGAGGCTTTTTTTTAATCTCTTGGCCACAAGGAGGATAACCCCTTCTATAATTCATAAGAATAGAAGATCAGTCTGTTAAGTGAAAGGTCCATCCAGCTCAGTGTCTTGTGTTTGTGAACGGCCAAGTGATACATCTGCTTGCTCGAACTTCCCATTCCTCCCCGATACCCTTAAAAACCCACTCAAGTTATCTCCTTTCCCCCATAAAGAATCCTCAACCATTTTATAGGAGCTGTTTCATGCCTTTGATCACCTTAGCCTGAAACCTTCATATTTCTTTTATTATTATATCTTTATTGAGATGATGGGACCAGAACTATGCAGCCTATGTGAGATGCTGTCACATCTTAAATTTTAACATAGGAGTGTCTTTGGTTAGGTTTTCCATTCTTTCCTTTATAATTTTTAATTTTTTTTTTCTGCTACTGAGTAATGAGCTGAAGTCTCTGATGAGCTAATACCCAATGTTTTTTTGCAGTCGTACAGACTATTTTGCTGCCTATAATTTCCATTCACATAATATTTATTTAGATATATGTTTATTTGGGGTTTTTTTCATTTTTCAATTTTATTTGTTGTTTTGTACACTTTGTTTCTTCTTTTGTCTTTCTGAAGGCCTTCTGCCACACCTTTGCAGAAGTATTGGATATCATCAAATGTCTCTCATCACAGTGCATGACAGTCTTTCTAGATCTTTCATTACTCTTTATCTGTGCATAACTCATCACACAGATCCCTGTGGCACACACTGGTGACCTGCAATGAGAAAACTGATTGGTATTTTGTGGTACTTTTTTTCGCCCCGGTCTTTAACCAGAAATTGATCTTTTTGAAAACCCTTCCTCTTACGCCACATCAGCTTGCTTCTTTAAGAACCATTGGTGAGAAGGTTTCATCTTTTGGAAACCCAGCTAAGTTATATCAACTGGATATTCCTTCACCTCCATGCTTGGTGATTCCTAGGATATCAGCTAGGAAATATTTTGTTCTCATGATTTTAATTCTTTCAAAGAACTCCACTGGCTTTGTGAGGAATGGTCTCCATTCACACTAGCAATGTCAACCGTCCCTTGATAAAACCACATTTATCTATTTGTCTAGCAATTCAGTTCTTTAGTATAGTTTTATCAGTCTGTCTAGTATAAACATCAGGCTTAAGACATTCTTAAGCAACACGTTAGACTGCGAATTAATTGTTCACACATTTCATTGTTTTAGAACCCTTGGTAATGTACCACATGGTCCTGATGATGTCTGACAGTTTATTTTGTACAGCTTGTTCTATGATGTCTTCTGCTGACCTTTCATTTTGAGACAGATAGCCCAGTGCTTCTCCCATAAAGATTATGGAATGGAAACCTTCCTAAGTTTAACCATAGTGCATACAGAGACAAAAAAATAATTTAGTTTTGTTGATATAGTCTCATCTTCTCTGAGTGTTTCCTTATTCCAATAAATGAGGCCCTACAGATTCCCTGGCAGGTGTCCTGCTGCTGATGTGTTTGAAAAAGGATTTATTGTTAGCTTGTGTGCATTTTTTAAGTGTTTTCTTAAAATGTTATCTATTTCGAACTGCCTCAGTGTTTTTATATTTTATGTACCAGAGTGTGTGTTTTTTTTTCTTTCTCTGTTTTGGTTTTTTTTTTGTTGTTGTTGTTTTTTTCATTTGAACACAGCCTGACCCTCTCAAGGGCATTCTCTTACTTCTGGTAGCCTGCCACCCCCTGCTATATAGCTTTCTTTAGCTTCTATCTAAAGTCTTTTAAGAGGTGAGCCACCAGTGTTATATCTTCAAAACTTCCCCATCATCTGCAAATATTTTCTCCTTATCACTGCTCCTTTTAGTTTACTTCCAGTAAGATTCCTCATTCGCAAGCTTTTTTCCTTAACTAAGCATTACAGTATTACATTTCTTGGCCTCGTGTGTCTTGTATCTATGGACACACCGTGCTATGTCATATCTCTGACGTGTCATGTAACATGTAGTCATTACGTAGCCCTTTAGCCTTTATTTTATCACGTCCTATCGGGTTTACTGTTTAGTGGAAAAAAGAATTCCCTAAAAACAACCCATAGAAATAAAATCATGTCTAAAAGAAAACTGAAATCAGTATATTACTTTCCTATGATAACAAGGAACACGAGCAGGTATGACCAGATCCTGATAAAAAATAATCTTCCTCAAGGATCAGGTTGTCTCTACATAGGATCTCAATTGCATAGTTATTAGGAGAAGAGATTTTGGAAGGTTGTGGATGGAAGGAGGCTCTGAGCTCCCTTGCCATCATAACTGAGAAATGAGATCTGGGAAACAACAGTTTTCTGAAAAGAGAAGGCAGGGAGGTGCAGAGCAAGTGCAGCTCCCTGAAATATGAAAAAGAGAAAGGGTAATGTAGAGAAAGATCCATCAACGAACTCTGAAAAGAATATCCTGTAAATCAAATTAATGAAACAAATTTCTGGTAAAAAATAGGATTCATATCAGCATGGAACAAGGAGGGCAACATAGTGGCAAACCTGAGAAGTGGGTACACATGTCAATGGGAAATGCCTGGCGCTTGGAAGACTGAGGAGGAAAAGCAAAAGTAATACTGACTCTGCTTTGAGAGATCAGGATAGCTCCAGGAGCTGCCCATGTGGAAAAGACATGAGTGCTTCACACACACAGATATGCTGACATATGTTTTTTATATATACCATATGGTATGTGTGCGGACTGTAATTAAAGGGAACCACTCTTATGAGTCAATATATGATCTCACATAAGTTCAATATGTAAAACGTATGCTATTTAGGTATACATAGCACTTGCATGTAGCTTACATATATTTATGTGATGCATCATGGGCAAGCATAATAGGAGACATTTGGGTGACTGTGGATGCAGGGGGAGGAGATTTTTCAAGCCAGGAGAAGGCAGAGTCCTGACAAAGTATACACCAGTGGGAATGACGGAAAAGGTAGAAAGAAAAATCAGTGAAATGGCTTAGAGAGAGTAAAACCACAGGGTGAGAGGAGGCAGAGGAAAGGGGGTACTCCTGCCTCCTAACTTGGAGTACAAAAAGCCTACAGTGAGAAAAAGGCAGCTTATAGAAGAATTTGCTGTGACAGATGGAAGAGAAGAAGCATAAAGCAAATACAAAAAATACAGGCACAGGAAAATAAATTAAAAAAATGTAGCAGAAAATTAAAAAAAAAAAAAACACGAAAATACAGTGGGAATGAAAAAAATGTTAAAACAGGGAAGTAAAAAAATGAAATACTAAAAAAAAAACACAATAAGAAAGAAACAAGGAGTACAGAAAAGGAAATAAAAAGCACTTGATTATTTTATTGATAGCAATTAAATACATTAATACAGCTTGAAAAATAAAGTATCATTTTCTGTGTATTAACAAAGTAATATTAGACATTTTTTCTCAGGCTTTGTCACATCATGCCTCCTCCGGATGTTGAGATTATACATCATTAGGATCCATTCGGATGAAAGGCACTATGTAAATTTAAACTTATTAGCATAGTAATTGTGACATTTTCACAAATGCATCATGATTCACTCTAATTTATTTGTTATTTGAAATGATTTGCCAACTAATTTCTATAATTCTTGGTCTGCAGCTCATTCATAGTTCATTGTGAAGAACAGAAATTCATAATGCAAGCTATTTTGGTTGAAGAAATAATCACATGTGATTTTTTTGTTTGCTGATTGGAGGGCTGTGACTCTTAGAATATGCATTTTTGTGCATATGTCTTCTTGATTACCAATTTAAAATTGGTTTGTAGCTAACAGTCTATATTTTTCATATAAAACCTTGTGCTCTAGAAAACACTCTTGCCAGGAAACTTGTTTGTAAGGGAGGATATTGATGGAAAGTGAATAAAATAGTTATATCTACAAAGTCAGTGAAATTCATTTAAAATTGCAAATGAATGTTCACAGTATGTTTCTTCTAGCATTTGCCAGCTCTGGAAATAATCATGGCCTAGGTTACACCCAGAAACATGTGTGTACACCATATTTAAGCCAGATTTAAAATTCTCACTAATTTATGTGTGAAAAATGGAGTTGCTAACACTTCTAATGAGCGTGTTTTACAAAAGAGCAACATACTATTGTTCTTCTAAAGAGGACAAATTGATGGGCCCTAGAACATCAGAACATCAGCATCAAATGTAGTTGGATCTGTGATTGTGAGTCTTTTTCTAAAATGTTGATTTGTTTGGGTAAATTCAAGGTTTGATACAAGAGATGACTCATTAAACCTGAATTCTCAGTATCCCCCAAGCAATTTCTTTATTCTTACAGAAAGATTGTGTCAAATGCTGGGATGAAAACGTTGCTTTTGATTTTATCTTACTGTAAGAAATATAGTGTGCATTTAAATTTGTATTGAAGAACTGTCTTTCCATCATACAGGTCTTAAATTTGAACCTATAATCAATCTCTAGTTCCTATAATGGCTAATCTCTAGTTCACATGGCACTCTGCCACATCAGCTTATGTTTCACCTAGAGGGAGATGAATCACCGCACGGATACAGTAAAATGCATCCAGATGCAGACTTAGCTGGGATTTCTTAATTACTTTCCTGTAATGAATTATTGGTACTGTACATCACATGTCAACTCTTTGGTCCCCATAGCCATGGTCTCACGTTCATTTGAAGATGAAGGTTCTTTTACTACACTGTTACTACTTCTTTTACTACTCTGTTAATGAGTGCAGTTTCTGTTAGGCAGGGAGTTTTTGTATAGTCTAAGATCTGAGATACCCAGATTTTGCTGAGAATTTGAAATTAAACTGAAGCCATCAGCAACCATTAACAATTATTTATTTAAGCAAAATATTGACACCGCTCATATATTTGCTGTCCATCTCTGTCTGCCCCAAAATTATAGGATAAAGTGGCAGGCTTTCTTACAAGGAGAATCCTGTGCTTTCCAAAGGTGAGGCATGATAGGTTAAAGTTTGCTCCAAGAATAACGAAGACAGGATAATTTCGGTTATCCCTTATTTCATTTCATGTTAACTTGATGCATGTAAAAAGTGATAGAATAATTGTCTATGGGAATTTGTTATTGCCTTCATCAGCTGTAAAGTTAGAGCAGCATCAAGAGGAGTTTCTAACGCTTTCCTTGAGAAATTTCATTTCTCATTTTGAAGATCAACAAGAAAAATCATCTGTCCACTCTTCTGTTTCCCTGCTAGATTCGTAACAAGTGGTAACTGTCATGATTTTATGTAGGTAACACACTGCGGGTTTGGATACATGGCCAGTCAATCCAGATGTGTAAGACAATGTTTAGATTAGTGAGCAGATGTTCTAGACAGCCACACTATAGAAGTGCAGGCTATTTCTGTATTGCCTCACTATTCTGTAGCACATATAAACATTTTTCTAGTGTTCCTTACACATTAGGGAATTACATTCCACTGGAATGATAATCAACTAACTAAGCAAATAAAGTTATGCAAAATACACTTTATAGTAGATGTTCAATAACAAAATGATTAAAATAAGGAAGGGTTAAAGCTGTGAATGTAATTATATTCTGTCTAAATCAGTGTTATTAATTTTCACAGAAAATGGAAGTTATAATGAGATATCTTAAACAACAACTATTTAATTTGTGATGAGAGTAGGATTGGACTCTGAGGTATATGAAAAAAACATTTTTTTCTGTTAAAAATATTTGCAGTTTTTATCTCTAATTATAGTCTCCTACGAGCATAAATTGAGCAGTTTGAAATAGTTAGAGGTTCTCCATAGAACATCAATAAACTTCAATAAACTTCAGCTAGTTTTCAAGAAAATCAAGCTGTGTTTTGAGCAAACTTGATTCAAGTTATGGAAACCATTAAAATTGTATAGTTTAAATTTATTCTAGTCACTAAACATTACAAAAATACTGTTGCCAGTGCCATTTTAAGAACCTGGTACTCTTCAATTTTACATTGAAGCAAAACTCTGTGGGTGAAACAAAACCAGAAACAAAATTATTGACATGAAGGCAATCTGTTGAGTCTCATAGAGTCCTATCAGCATCTCTGAAATCAAACATGATATTCAGAGAGAAAAGGAAAAAGAAACAGCACAGTTTTAGTTTACTACTATAAAAGCTTTTCTTATAGTTTTCCTTTCAAAGATATCACTTATTCTAAGATTTAATTAACTAGATATAAAAAACATTGAACATCTATTATAGAACTCAACATGGTACTTAAGCTTGTATATTTAGACCTTCACATCTGTTTCTAAGTCCCCACGCACACTTAGATGCAAAGAAAATTTAAAATCCAGTGGAAAACCTTGAGTGTCAGCTCATGTGACTAATTCAAAACACATTCAAAATAGATAGAGAGTGGGTAGAGCTAAGAATCTAAATACAACCAAAAAAGTCCAAAGAAAATATGTGGGCAACTTCCACTTGTGGTGAACGATGCTATTTTCAAAGACTACGCTTACTATACAGTAAATTACTTATTAAATTACAAATTAAACTAACTGGGTTTTACGTAGAAGAAGCTATCAAATACAACATTAAGAAGGCACCAGCTTACAAAGGGGACACTGAAGTACAGAACAGGGTTATCATTCCTGTTTAAACCAGGAGTATTCTTCCTTGTGTGCAATGTGCATTTTATTAAATGGCAGTGTAAAACATTATAATGTATTTATTAAAGAAATAGATTACAATGATTCAACATCAGAAAGTGACATCACATCACTGACTATCTGGTTGAACTGAGGGAAAAAATTATCTTTGCAACTTGCATAATTGTCTGTACAAATGAGTAGCGAATCTTCTTTTTTTTTTTTTCCCCCCTACTCTATAACCTGAAATACCTTTCTTTGCCACTAGGGCAAGGAACAGACTTTCAAAAGCTCAATTTCACAGCATGTCTCTGTCCTTTTTTCAATCACAGTGTTCCTTAGACTCTCTGACTATATATGTTTAGGGGTCAAACGGGATAGTCTGTATTGTGAGATTTGGTAGCAATCCAGGTGAGTATCATCTCATTCACACAATAATGGGCAGTCCAACAAATAGTTCCGCATTTGTGCAAGGCACTCTAGGCACCAAATTACAGGATTGAGAGTATTAGCCACTTGAATGAGCCGATTGGCTGAACATTGCTAAGTGCTCTTTAATAAGTACTCTCTTTATTCTTCTGGTGTGAAAAGCTGGGCTACAAAGCTGATGGGCTTTGTAGGTGGGAGCAGGCAATTAAAGTCGTTTTCACAAATGCAAACCCCTGTAAACTGAACATACTCTTCAGTGGGGCATTTTGTTTATTGAATTTTATTTTAGTTGCTTTGAACTTTAACTTTGGTGTTAAATTGTTTTCTTCTGTTTTTATTGGCGTGATTTGTATGCAGACCTCCCACATACATCTAGTACAATATACTTCGTGTTGCACTGTGCTTTTCTGTTCTTTTAGGCAAAATTTTCATTTAGGCTGTGGCTTTTTCTAGGCTCCATGCAATTCCAGTGCTCCTGAAAGGCCAGCTAACTGCACCAAGGGAAAGCATGCTTCCACTTGGAGGCAGTCAGTAGGTGTGTTCCATCCTCTCATGGGTTCACCCCTGCAGCTCCCACACTAGCCTGCAACATTTCCCAGTGGGACCTATTTCTTTGCAGAGCTTCCCAAACACAGAGAATTTGGTCACTACCTTTGACCCTGGCAAATATCTACTAGGACTGAGAAACATTTGCAGACATATTTCAGCTGATCAACACTCAGCCCAGGTGCAAAATTCTCCTATTCAAATTTAGGTAGTTGCCATAAAGACACCTGCATCTGAGCTAGTCATCCTGGGTTCTCTTTATAATTAATAGACAGGGTAAAGTAACTTTGAGATGCATGAGATCTACCTGAAGTATTCACGTAAGATAAGTTAAACCTTATTCTGGAAATGCTTAAGAGGCATAAAAGAGAAAGAAGTTTAAGCAGGATGGAAGAACTATTGGGAAAGTTTTTTCTGGCAGACGAAGACTTTTCAACTGCCAGCATGTAAGAAAGTGGGAAGCTGGCAACAGAGGAGGGAAATGTAAAAGGGAAGGAGAAAATCTACTATTCAAAGGAGGCTAGTCAAAATACATGAAGGTATGTACTACGCTGAAACTCCTTGACTCCTGAATGGCCCAAAATATTAAAATATGTTAAGAAAACTGATATATTCCTTTGTTTTGTCTAGTTCTTTTTCTCTCGGGATTTTTCTTTTCACTAACTAATATGCAGGTGGCTCTGCAAAGCTAGTAGCTCTGACTATTTTCACCATCAAATGTCACAGAAGCAATGGGCTGTAAGCCAGACCTGTGACAGGGTGAATCTTCAGGGAAGTTTTGCTGGGAACTTCTAGATACCAGCTAGTCTTGAAGAGCCAAAGCTCTGAATTCCCATTTCTATAAGCTGGGAAAACTGTCTTTGCCTAGTAAGTGCGCAAAAGAAGCCATGAAAAGCACTGTTCCTGGAATGTCCTTGGAATCTAAAGGCGTATGAACCCAGAAAAGAATGTTCGAACCCAGTGCCTAAAACTACCAAGTATTTAGCTGAAGTGGTTGGCCAAAATGTACTTTGCAGAGTGTTTGATCTTGTGCCAAAGTAACACTTATTCTCCTACATACGTTCCTTCACAAATTTAAGTTTGTAGAAGAGGATTTGGATTATGGCAGTAGAACATTTGAAAAATAAAGGGCAAGTCATGCCTGACAAATTTGGTGGCCTTCTACGAAGGGGTTCCAGTGGCAGTGGGTAAGGGAAGATCAACTGATGTCATCTACCTGGACTTGTGCAGTGTTTGACTGTCCCACACGATATCCTGGTCTCTAAATTGAAGAGACATGGATTCGACAAATGGACCACTCAGTGGATAAAGAACTGGCTGGACGGTCGCACTCAAAGAGTTGCAGTCAACGGCTCGATGTCCAAGTGGAGAGCAGTGACAAGTGGCATTCCTCAGGGGTCGGGACTGGGACCTGTACTCTTCAACATCTTTGTCAGCGACATGGGCAGTGGGGCCGAGTGCACCCTCAGCAAGTTTGCCGATGACACCAAGCTGTTTGGCGAGGTAGACATGCTGGAGGGGAGGGATGCCATCCAGAGGGATGTGGACAGGCTGGAGAGGTGGGCCCAAGCCAACCTCATGCAGTTCAACAAGGCCAAGTGCAAGGTCCTACATCTGGGTATATGGCAGGGGGATTGGAACTCGATGATCTTCAAGGTCCTTTCCAACCTAAACCATTCTACGATTCTATGATCTGATAAGAAAAAATTGCCATTTCGCTAATGGTACCATTGGATTGCTCTGTCTTGAAACATTTGTTCTAATTTTAATAGGCCAGAGCTCAAACATAGCAACCTGCCCAGCCAAAGAGAGAGAATTTTGCTGAGTGGAACAATGTATTTAGCTGTCTATAGCAAAGAAATAAAAAAGCGCTAACACAAAGGAAACTAAGAAATGTTTTTGCACATCAAGGAAATAGTCTGCAATTGTGAGCATAATTGAAGTCTGGAATTAATGGGTTTCCATAGGAATTAAAAGAAGTCTCATTATTTTAATAATCTGAATTGGGCAATATGCTGTAGATAATAATCTCAACATGGCAGAAAAATGGACAAAATGACCTTATGCTGGTTTTAATATCTAATTTACACCACACAAAGAGCCAGATGCTTGGTCAATGTGAATTTCCATTGCTCCATTGAACTGAATGGACCCTTGAAGATCTACAGGCGAAGAAGTGCCCTCATACATACAGCAATTTGAGATTTATTCATTATGGAACAAATGTTTCCATCCCCACTTGAATGCAATACTACCATACTACTTCTGCAGCTTTTGAGCTCTTCAGTGTAAAGATATTTGAAGTTGGACTTAATTCAATTCTGAAGTTCCAACAATTTTTTTTTTCATAAACTCTAATCCAGCTCTTGAATTCTCAATCTATAATGAATCAGAATGTATGTTCTTGACACACCGTAACTACATGATTACATATGTAAGTAAGTACTCATGATCTTAACTTTTGTGTCAAAATATACAAAATGCAAGTGCTAGATTAAGAGCATGTGTGAATACCATCACAGAAGCTGATCACACATTTTCCTTTCAACACCTCTTTTTATCTGTATTTAGCATTTAGCAATAGTAACATACATTAAATGATTCTGAGCCTTTGCAGGTGCAATTAAGTGAATAAACACAAAAAGAATGGAGAACATTTACCTCTCTAGCAACAACATAATTATTTACCTTTCAGATATTGAGCAAATGTATATTTGTGTTGATCAGTACACTTTATTTTTTTTTAATGTTGCAAGGTTAGCAAGTAACGACAAAAACAATCTTAGTCAAAATCTGCGCTAATGTGTAATTTTCACAAACTGAGCCAAAACCTGCATTTAATAGAAAAACAGCTTCAGAGGAATTTAGCAAAGGATATCTTTAAAAAATCATTAAATTTTAGGGGAAAAGACAGAAAATATGTGTGTGAAGGGAGATTGTTGTTCCAGGCAGATTCCTATATAAAGTTTAGGGGTTTGAATTAACCGTGATACTATAGAAAGAGAAGGAGAGAGGTGGAATGAAGCTGTCCAGAGCTGCATTTAGTACCAAATCAGAAGAATTGCTTAAAAGGCAAGGAAGTAATCCTCATCTAATTGAACAAACCTTAATATTCAGTTAAAAAAAACCCAAAACTATTATTTTTTCGCACTCCCTTATCTGAAAATATTAATTGCAAGTGTAGACAGTTATCAGTTGATCATTAAGGCTGATACAGTTTGTCAATGATTTCTCCAAAGAATCAAAGTTTAGTCACATTCCTCTTACTTCTGGCACCACTGTCCTTTACTGGGGAAGAGCCTTTGGCTAGCAGCAGCTAGTCCTAAGCCCGCGGCTTCAGCAAGTTCCCTGGCTCTGAGCTCTCCGATATTCCAAAGCTTGTCCTGCTGAAAAGCCGTGGTACCCTCCAAACCTTTAAAACGAGCGCACAGCAGCTCAGTGCAAAGGCTGAGTTGATTAATGCTTGTAAGGGCTTGCAAACATTAAATGTTTACATTCAGTAAAATGCATACAGAGCTATCAAGGGCCTGGAAGCTAAAAGACCCTCCAACCCCCAGCTTGCTTGGATGGTTGTTATAACGTACCTCCAAGGCCCAATTTTGCAAGGCTGCCCAGGCAAAGTGGTGACACTTGTGAGCAGAGTTCGCATGGACAAGTGTTGCTCATCTGGGAAACAAGTAATTTATGGTTCCAGGAGAAGGGATGAGAAAAAGAGATGCAATTTTTAAGTTGCTGATTGACATAATCACTTTTTTTTTTTTTGTGGCTTTGTCTAGAATTCCACCACCATTACGGGAAATGGACTATGACTTTCTGTAGCTAAATCCATCTCCATATGATCATGACTTGTGTCAAAAGCCTCTTAAAATGAAAAGCATTATAATTTGCTTTAATTTGACACTGAAAAAGTCTCACCAGCTTTCTTTCTAAAGAAAAGATATATTTCTTGGCCCTGTTTTCAGAAAAAAAGGCTTAAAACCACAGACATAAAATAATTATAAACACATATATTTCAAATCTTACATTGATTTTCCACAGCAGGAAAACTGTTGAGTACGTCTCCGTAAGATAGATGTCAGTCATGTTGCTCAAAGTACATTTAGAAAGTGCTTGCATAATATGATGGTGGCAGCAGAACTTGGTTAAGGCAACAGCTATGGGTGCTATTAGTTAGACCCAGGTGTCAAATTGATTCCACAATGATTGCCTGCCCATGTGGCATTTACCACATGGCTAGTACGGGAAATGGGGAGCTTTTTACCAGGGCTGGAACAGCACATGACACAGATGCTAATAGTCCAGAAACTAGTTCCCCCTTTTTATCCCTTTGCTCAAGTCAACCACAACTAGAAGGCAGTTCTGACAATACATACAGTTAAATGGGGGACCCAGGGACTGACAGATCCTGACTTCAGTGATTGAACATCATTGCTGCTTGCACAATTTACATTTTAGTGCATCCATGTTGAGGTAACAGGGGGAACCAGAATTTTAGCACTACATAGAATACCTATCTCACAATGTAAGCACACCTGACCTGTGACTTTGCAAATGAATGAAACTAATCTACTAAACAGAATAAAGGAGTCTTAAAGGAAGAGAGTGTGGAACCAGTATTGTGCTCTAAAAGTTAAAATCCTACTTTTCAAAGTTGTTCCCTTGTGCGCATACTTGCACTCTTCATCCATTAAAACAGCTTCACTGGTCATACTGAACAGCAGTTCATGCATGGATGTTCGTGCAGCTCAAGTTGTACTGAAACGGACTGCTTGTGGTTGATCAAGGTGAGAAAAGTGGGCTATCTTTGCACATAACTTCTTGCTCAAACACATTAAAAAACCTGAAAGCTGACACTCTGAGCAAAGCATCCATGCTTTCCTATTTTAAACTTCAGTGGAATATCATGACTCAAAATAGGAGATGACCTGAAAAGTTCAGAATATTTCTCAGTCCTTCAACGTTAAAACATCACATTTCAAGAACTCGATACAATTCCCTTAAAAAGCAGAAGTCAGAAAACTTGAAAGGACTTCCCCCACCCTAAGTGCCTACTTCCCAAATGAAGAAGTCTTTTTCTAGGAGATTCTTTAAGTTGGAGGTCTGTTTCTGAACTATATATAGACATCACATCCCACTGCAATATTGGGAATCACATGTGGAAACCAGCTGAAACAGCTGTCTCATATCTTAAAGCCAGGCTATTAATATTTGTTAAGTGCCCATCAGCATGTAGGCATTCATCCCTTTCACAAATCTCTATCTTCAGAACTTTATAATACAACCAAAAATAAATATTCTCTGAAACATCTTGGCATGAAGCATTATTTCCAAAGACTGTATTCTGCACAACCTTAAGCATGTCTGCACAGGGAAATTGCCCATTACAACTACAGTAGAATAAGTTCTCCCTATAAGCTCTACCAGAAAAGCTATTCAGTGAATACTGCACTCCAAAATAAAAGTGATTTAATATCAAAATAATTATTCCACTGGGATTTATTTTGCCGTTGGTAAGCTGGACAATTACCTTTTCCAGTTTTTCTGTTTCAACAGGAATACCTACTTGGTGGTTTTAATCACATACTAAATACAGGAAAAAAAGTCAAATATTGTCTGTGTTGTCATTACACTTCTGTTAAAATGTATGTTATTTGTTGGTTCAAAGATGGGCCAATTCATTATTTCTACAGTGACAGAGATCTTGCAATTTAGCAATCAGTTACTGTACATCTGTAGCAAATATTGCAGATTAATTTGTTGGAAGGATTTGGTTTGCAACATTGCTCCACTTTCTAAGAAAGTGGAGCTACCTTTTAGTCTCTGGCTTCAATAAAATGGCTTCCTATGCATATATAAATAAGAGATTTTTTCAGAAAACTGGAAAGTCTGTAGGTTGCTCCAGTCAGACATGATGTTTGTTTTGCTTTAAAGGCTTTATTTGCTGAGGAGATCACATATTGGAACTCACTAGATAACATTCTTACATTTAAAAAACCTTTTTGTGTGAAATATTTTTGAAGACCAAACAAATGCGACTAAATATTTCTTTCGCACATTTATGCTAGAAGTGCTAAAATTTGAAGGGAGCTCAAGATTTGGGTCATATCATACTTTTGCTCTTACTTTTCCCTTTCCCCATCCTGGCTTTCTCACCCTGCTGTATGATAACACAAGTTAAATGAGAACTGTCGACTTTCCATTGTATTTCCTGCCTTTTTTTAACTTCATATCAGACGCTTATCGTAAGTCAAACATTTAGTATGGAACTTAATCGTTCGAGTCATGTAAATATCTATGATTGAGGCTTTTCATATACCTAGAATCTAAAGTGGTTTATGCAGCATAAGTTTAAACAACTGAAGAGCTTCCACCACTTCCTTTATGGCATCTATCAGACATGCTTACACAATGGGGATCAGAGCCATGCTAAGCTAATATTGGCCTTAAGTGGTGACTTGAGCTCAAATTGACAAAAGGAGAGGGAGAAGAGGAAGAAAAATTTCTCAGGAAATTCCAGTCTCCATAAAGTTCATTTCTGGGCTCCTTGTTTGAAAAGTAAACTAAAGAGAGAGAGTTTGATTAGATGATGTATGTACAGATCCTTCATATGTAATATTGAAATGATTTCAACAAGCATTGTCATATCCTTATACCTGAACACCCTCAAAAAAGTCTGTTGCATTTAATCAGCCTGAAGACTTTTTAATTCCCAATGGAAAGCTTTGAGGGGAAAGACCCAACCCCAGAAAAGGGGCAGAGGGTTCAATAAGAAAGACATTGAGCAATCGCAGCTTTATTTCAGAGAAAGGATATCAAAAGGTAGTATAAATGACATATTTGATCTAAAGAAATGTTTCTATATTTGGATATGTTTCTATATTTGGAAATGTTTCTATATTTGGATGCTGCTCAAGCAGGATCCAAAAAGAGATACAGAAGATCGGTCCTGAGCTACTGTGAAGTCCCAATCTCCTCTTGCAGGCCATTGCCATTAACCCTCCTTTAAACCTGAGAACTTGAGACTTCTCTTCAATAACTGAGGAAGTCAAGTCATTCCCAAACACAGCTGCCAGAGGATTGTTGCTTACCCTGGAGGACAGACATGAGGTCCCAGCCTTCTTGTTTCTAGTGGAGCTTGAACCACATCGAAAATGTTCTAGTAGGGATCTAATCACCGAGCTACCAGCCAGCCCCCCCTGCAAACCGAGCAGAGCTACCAAGCTCAGGGTTAAAACTCGGAAAAGTGATTAGAACTGTGTTATCATCGTGAGTCAAAATCATCATATAGTCATAGGGAATATTTTTGGTATTGATGTTATAGATATTCTAGCAAACTGTAATTAATTTCTCTTCTTGATGCTCAGTTTATGTGTGTGCGTCTGTGTAGGATCTAAATATTTATCAGACCACTGACATTGGAGACTGACTCTGCACATTGTGTTAGCACTCCGGTAGGAGTACAGAAATTCAACTTCCAGGCTTTAAGCTAATGCTACAATATTTTAGTGAAACAGTGTCAGAGTGTAACTTTTGTAAGATGAAAAATCAGATACCAGAAGCGTGATAAGAGAGCACATTAAGTGTGTGAACTTTGTCATGCAAAAGCAATGAAACAGGTATCTCCTAGCTCCTTGCTTCTAGAATTTTGGAAGTTATTCTGATGCCTTTCAACAGAAACTTGACTGTGTATGCATTTTAAGCACCTATGAAAAGGCGAGGGGGAGGAGGGTGGGTGTTGAATACCACTAGCATTTAAATGTCAACCCTAGCTGCTTGAAGAGGTATTTATGTGCCTAAACTCTCCTTGTGAATCTAGGTCTTTAATGTTTAATGTGGATGTTACTGATTGCTAGAGTGAGATGAATAATTCACAATTAGCAATGTATTCATCCAGCCTAGCTTTTTCTGCCTGCAGAATGTGGAAGAGTAAATCTAGATTTCCATGAATTTATTTGCTTTATTCCTTTAGATGGATTGCAAACAGCTTCTGTCAGAGATTTGTCCATCACAATAGAATTCTGAGCTTCATGAATTAAAGTGTAAGAGTTCAGATTATTCAGCGTATTTTTCTGATCTCTGATCGTGGTTTCGAATAGTTTTGAACCTCTTGGGGAGCAGCAGTAGATAAAGAAGATTAAGGAATTTTAGAACACTTTAATTCTCGTCCTCTTTAGCCACATAGCTTTTCAAGGATTCATAGCCCCCAAAATTAGCTTGCTATTGAATATATTTCCTGAAAACTGAGCTGAAGTTAATTTTTCTTTCACTGTGTTGTAGATCCTTTGCATATGAGACCTCTATGAACTTGAGGAGGGGAAAAAAAAAAAAAAACACACACCACACAGAAGCCTGGTATATCACTTTCAGTTGCCCATGTTTTGTTACATAGCACATCTTCATCTTCTTGGACTACAAATTTTCCTCCTATCCGCGGCCACTGCGACTCTGAAAAAATATGTGAAGCCACTGTTAATCATCAATGCATGCCATTGCTCTCTCCTCGTCTGGAGAATTCACTTATTTTCAGTGGGAAGGTTGGATGCAGCTGTTGCCCATCTCTAGGAATGATGTGAACCTCTGAAGCTGCTCTTGTTTGATGTTGAGACATCAAACCTGCACCATAGCAGGCAGTGTTAATCCAGTTGGAGAAGCAACTGCAGTCTCTCAAGTGCTTACAGTAAATCCCTACTAATGCAAAAGCTATTTTTGTATCAGTTTTGCACTCAGGTGTGCTGTTTCTGTGCTTCCTCTGTACAGGAATAAATGTCACCTATTGTGTAAAATGGTGCAAATAAAGCCGGTTTGCTCAAGCCTCTGTGGAAAGCAAGTGCAAAAGGAATAGGAAACTGATGTAGAACTCAATCAAAAATGCACAAAAGATATTTTACAGTATTTGTCTAGCCCTTAATGATTAAACAACCAAAATGTCAAGCAGTTGCCATGCAGAATGCATTCACTGTTTGTTTGGCAGTTTAAGTCACCTAATGTACTTCAGTGCAAAATGTTGATGTTTTATTAACATATCAAGCTTTTTTAATGTGTCGTTAATTAAACATTAAAAAAATTCTCCAGGATAAATGTTTTGATAAAACTCCAGTACTTGTCGCTGCTTTCCAACCATGTGCTCTATCCACTAAATCTCTGCAGCACCAACTGAACTGTAGCAGTGGGAATACTCTAAATGTCCATCTTGGTTTTATAATAATAATTATTTTGTTTTAATTTCTTCTTTGGACAGCCTCATTACGTTAATACCTTTTTCCTGTGAAAGTGCAGAGATTCGTACTGCCTGGGGTTTCAAACAGGAAACCTATTTGCAATCAGAAATCAGGTGATTGCTTTTTTTAACACATCTTGTTGGCCTGACCTTCCGGGTTGATTTGATGTGGACATGTCAGGACCAAAAGAGCAGAGTCTCCTCTATAAATGTCTGTGCAAGGACCCTCTTCACTCCACGAAGTTTACAGAAACCCTGAAAAGATTAGAGAATGTTTCTTATACGTATATTTTGCATTTATTATAGCAGTATATTTTGATGGTAAGCCACTGAGAAATAAGATAGAGGTCAGTATCCTGTAATAAGTGATTCAAAAAATATAGTGACTAAATTGCTGCCACAACAAGCTGGAACTGAATGAATGTTAAAAACCCATTTGATGTTCGGTTTTTAATAGCACTTAATTTCACATATTATTCATCTTGCATAATAATAATATCAGACCTAAATTTCTGTTTCCTGTTAGATTTAATTTCTTAAGTTTTCAAGTTTTCATGTAATTCCTTATGTTCTAACATAGTACTTTAATATTTATCTTTTCTCCAACCTGAAAGAACATTTAAAAGCTTCTAAAATACTTTCCTGTATTCTAAAAAAAAAAAAAAATAAATCCTGTTTATAGCTATTTCTGCAAAATTGAGTTGATGGATAAAGAAAAATTTAATTAATAGAGTCCTTTAACTTGGATCCTCTCATAACTTGAGCATAAGAATAGTACTCATAAGACACAGGTGATACATAAACTTTCTGTGTAGATTTTGATCCAGGAGGAGATCCTAACTTACATTCTTGCTGGCAACATCATTGCACTGACATTGTATCTCAAGAAGGTACACTCAAGGGAACCCCAAAGTCAATCGGAATTCTTTTCATTTCTGTTTATAGAAATACTCTCATGTGGTGATTATACAAAGTTGCTATGTTTTTAATCCACTTCAGAGGCTAATATAAATAAAAGATATTCATGCCTTTGAGCACATAACATTTGGAATACCATGGTTGCTACAACAGGTAACTAAACAAACACTAGAAAAAAAAAAAAACTCTCCACAAAAATCTCAGAAGAATTAAGTTTTCCCACAGCTTGTGGCAAAACAATACAAAAAGAGAACGTTTAAAGAAATGTTCTTGCCACAAAAACCCATATTCATAAAATGTACAGTGGTCCAATAGAGTATTAAAGCGACAGTAACTCCCCCTCTTGAAAAACAGAATCTGGTAACAAACCCAACTGGCCTTTCTTTCATTGGCAAAAGCTTCTTGAAATCCATGTTCTTGAAAGTTTTTGAAAATTTTTTCACTAAAGATCTACTGTAGCTCCAGAAAACATAACATCAGAAACTATCTTATTCCTGTAAGACTCAGAACCTTATCTTCCTCATGTCTTCTTAAACGTCAAGCTCCCATTTGTAATGTTCATTGCTGATGAACTGTGCCAACAGTTTTAGACTTCCTGCCAATAATACATCAAGTGACAGATCCTGGTTGTATATCTCTTAATTTTGAAAAAACATGAGAAATCTAGTAAATCAAGATGAAATTTCTACCCAGTTCAGTTTACTCAACATCTCATGAGTGAATCTGGTGACCTTGGGATTTTTTCCTCTTTGGATGTTTGAGGTCAGGTGTGTTGCTATAATGATGAGCATTTTTCTGAGGAAAAAGGGAAAAGAATCACTCTTTCTCAGCATCCTTCTCTCGTCTTGGCCTGGAGATGTCATTAATGAGAATCAGAAGAGTGTGCATCCCACTCTGCTTGCTTTCCCATCAGCTTTCCTGATTTACTTAAGTCTCTCCTGATTGTAGTCTGTCATGAAACTTGAAGTCAATAAACATTCTAGATATCTGAATGTGTACTTGTTTGTTTGCTTTTAATGCAGGAGTTTAGGGGCAGGGGTAGCCCTGTATTCCAGGATTGGTTAGGCAGGACCTTTCTGCATGGCCTCAGCACTATGTGTCTACACTGCAGATTTACATTCCTGTGCTCAGCACCAGAAAATAATGAAGTAGACCCACCTATCTTACTACTTAGATATTTCCCATCTAGCTATGCTCATTTTAATGGTGTTTATGTACAGCTGGCACTGGTGAAGGAACCTCAGAGGGAACTCTGGACGACCACTGAATTGAAAATTTAAGTTTCTAAGGGGCTGATCTGCCTAGGATCTGGGTCTCCAAGGTACTATCTGAGGAAAACAAAAAGGATAGAGATTAAGATCGCTAGATATCCAAGGCTGCTTTCTGAAATTGTACACCTCCAAAGGAAGGTCATGTGGGCACTTGAAAGTCTTCACCGTGCTGATTACATTTCATATCTTTGCCTTGCAACTGAGCATCCCAGAGCCAGTCCTGTGAATATGTACTCTGACAAAAATAATTTCATTCCAGCATACCCACCGGCTTTAGTGACATCGCTTGTTTGATTAAGCATTCAGCCCAAGAGCAGGAAATTGCCAGATCAGTCCAAAATGGTGGCAGGAATAAAAGATGCTTGTAACAAATATAGATAATTAGAACAGGGGGTAGGGAACAGAATCTCCTCTTATTGCTTCATAAGTAGCAACTTATGCTTTGAGGCCATTTGAATATTTTCTAGGAAGATTGACATATAAATTCTGAACATTTTCTGCTCTTTTTTGCATAAGAAAAGTATGCAGTTTCAAGCATCATTTAGATTTTCTCAGCTATTTTTAAGGCTGTGTACATC
Organism: Vanellus vanellus; assembly: GCF_965231255.1. Lineage (NCBI taxonomy): Eukaryota > Metazoa > Chordata > Aves > Charadriiformes > Charadriidae > Vanellus > Vanellus vanellus. The sequence goes on from NC_138907.1 coordinate 63,144,885, forward strand.
TGCAAAATAATTTGTTTGTGCTATAAAATGAGAATAGTACATATATACATGTTAATTGCAATTCACATAGTCTATATATTATGATTCCTAAATGTATTTCTTTTATCATAAACAAAAAAAGACAGCTCAAGACAAAATCAGGATAATCTAAATAATCATCTCTTAACGTCAGTATTAATGTTAAGGGACTGAAAATAGATATGTATGGTCAATTTACCAAGAGGTTTCCAGGACTAGCTAAACTTGTCATAAGACCAGGAAATCACTGCAGAAGGGGCTTTTTCCCAGGGGCTGCTGAAGATAAGGAAGATCAGGTTTAATTACTGTGTAAATAGGATAGCATCACGTATTTCACAGAATATGTTTTCACAGAAGATAAAGGTTACTTTTCTGTTAATTTCCAAAGTTGTTTTATACATAAATGATCATTGGATGGAATTAATTTGTCATTGTCTTTCAGAAGAAAACGTCTTCAAAGTACCGTGTAGAGCAGGTAGAGTTTATTTAGGCTAAAATGTAGAATTACTGCAGCGTTCTTCCTAGGAAATTACTCTGTGACCAGACCAGAATGCAGAAACATGAGGAGGACCCTGGGGAAGGTGGAGATGGTGAATGAAGGGTAGGCAGGTGCTGAGTTAATGTGCAGAAAGGGGGTTTGTTCTTTCTTTTTTTCCCCCCTTGGGAAAAAAAAATAAACACAAAAAGAAAAAAAAAACACAAACGCAACTTACAGGTTATGTGGCAGTAATGGAAGAAAATTAATATCAACAGCCTCTCTGTGGAATGCACTGGAGGCTCACAGGCATGATGGAGAGAATGCTTTGAAGAGACAGCTCCTCAGCAGTTGGGCCTTTTGAAAGGCATTTGCAGGATTACGCCCAAAAGGCTTTGTATACCTGAAAAAAAAATGCCATGGATAAAGTGTATCAAGTGGGGTATAAACTTTTCTCACATTCATTTGAGGTTCCTATTGCCACCATGTGCTGGCAGGCTACCAAGGGTAATTGTTTAGACATACGAAAGACACCAAGTTATTGCACATGTTGAGCAATTGCCGATAAGGATCAGGTTAGCTTTAGAGGGAAAAATCCCAGTAGCCTAGCACAGTATCTCCATAACACAAGACTAATTTTAACCTTGCAAGTTAAACATTTCCAGAGAAGACAAACAGTACAGAATCACGGAATGGGGTCAGGAGATTAAAATAACAATGCCAAACACAAGTGCATGAAAGCCAGGACTTCAATGAACGGCTTGCTTCTGATTTTTTTATAGTACAAGCTTCAGAGCGCCTACAAGTACCTTTCAGTTCAGTTTATCCTTTGGGCTACTATATCCTGTTTACACTTATGATCAGCTGAAATACAAGCAGTAATACCCACCTCTCACAGTATTTGTGGGGAGACTCACTGCTGTGAGCACAAACAGCTACGCTCTGGTGTTCACCCTACTTGTCTCCCAGAGCGATAGGGTGAGCAGGCAGGCAGACACGCTTTCCTCATCTCTGGTACATCTCTGGTACCCCGTGTCTGCTGAGGAAAAGCAGGGACATCGTGTAGAATGGCAGTGCGAGCAGAGAGCCAGCCTACTCGCTTGCCTGCGTTGCTTTAGGTCAGGAATCATGTGTTGTTCTGGCTTAGTCAGGTGGAAAAGGTTAATAAGGAAGGGCCCCGTGCTGCCCAAAAACACAGGAGGAAAAACAGAGGGACAGAGAGAAATGAGGCATCAACTCAGTACCAATACTTAAGCATATACAGGGTAGAGAAAGGTGTCCAGTTGTGGATAGAAGATGTTGCTGGAGGGGCTGCGAGTAATTAATAATGGGAATAGGAAGGTAAATCTGAAGTTTTATTCAGCCAAGAAACGTGATTTCTGATATTCTGCTTCACACATCTTCAGTCTGTCCTGCACAGAAGGGAAAGAGCTGCAAGGGGATCCCTGTAATATTTTCTAAAGGCGCTGACAGACGGCAGTTTTCTCTGCATTCTTCGAAAATATAGAAACCATTATTAGTGTTGGGCTTTTATGTACTAACACATCAAGGACTGTTAATACTCACAGACACCCAGAAAGAGATCATCGTTGCTCAGAGGGGCTTACAACCTAGCAATATAATCTCTACAGTGTGTTTACATAAACCTGGACACTATTTGTTCAGCCCGACACTTTCAATTTCCTTCCCTCAAATATCCATTTGTCCAAATCTACTTCCAAAATAGCTGGTTGTTATGCAGTTGCCAATTCATTGTCACATTGCTACCAATTGTAACCATGCAATTAGTCAGGTCCAAATGAGAACGTCGTCGTATCGCTTGCAGCAAGGTTGAAGAATAGGCTCCTGCCTTTAATGAACAAACAATGATTCCACCTAGTCTGCTTTTTCCTCAAATCAAGATCTGTTTTACTGAAATTTATTTTAACTGTATTTCATTACTGAATATCATAAAAAGAAGTAATAAAAAGATACAACATGTTATTTTTCCCTGAAGTGATGTGAAAACACATCTTATTGTATTTATAAGCTTTTTAGGCTATAACTTTATGATCAAACAGCTGCTGCAACAATGAATTTTATCTTCATAATCTCAGCTGGTGATTTCTCTTAAAAAATCGATATTATCTTTTGTAATACTAAATAATTTAATCTACAAATAGCTAGACAATATAGATGTACTATTAAAACAAAAGGACAGTGCTGGCACAAGAACAAATGAATATAAACTGATTATGAATAAATTTAGGCTGGAAATCAGAAGAAGGTTTCTAACCATCTGGGGACTGTGGTTCAAAAATAGCCTTCCAAGAAAAAAAATCAAACCTGTAGTGGGGGCAAAGGAGCATTTAATTGCTGGAAGAATTTGATTCCTGCTGTCTCAGCAAATGTTGCTTTTGAGGGCATATGCTCTTCAGTGTTCTTGCTCAGTTTGGGAAGGTCTTTGAATCAACTTTTTTTTTTTCATTTTCCTCCTCAGTTACTCTGTCCTTGACTCTGCAAATCTACAAATAAGCACAGCCTCCTTTAATGTCTATTTTAACACTGTCAGAAGACTTGAGTTTTGAACATTTTGCCATGAAGAACTGGGGATCTCTTCCAAAACCCCATGGCATGTTTTTGAGAACTCCATATGAGGGAAGCAACATGTTCACACCTGAGATGATAGGTTTGTTCTCAGAGCTCTTGCTCTTCACTACCTGTTCTAGATCATTCCCAGCGCTTTATGTCTTTTCCTCTCAGTGAAAGCTCCTATACTTATGAAAGGGGATTTTGTTCCTGACTAGAAGAATTAATTCATGTCTTAGACTTTTCTCATTCTCTCCTCTGCGTGGACTACTCTAGCCAGAGACAAAAATGCTGAAATAGAACACTGTAGATTATTTCCACATAATTTTGTTAGCTACTCTTTTAAATAAGCAACTTCTTTCTCCGTGTAAGCAAGTCTTGCCTTCAGCCCATTGTTTCCGCATGTCAGCCTATACTTGCAAAGCATCTGCATTTCTTACACCACCTTTCTGCTTACCCTAATAACAGAAAAAGCCTATACTCATGCTACCTGTCACATCATTGACATTCCTCCTCATTTTGCTTCTTTTTTAAATTTTACTTTTTCTTTTCTGTATTTTTCCTTGTTTAGTTGTGCTCTGTGTCTCCTTCAAGGACCACAGCATGTTTTCCGGGTTGTTATTCAGCATACGTGTCAGGTCTCTGAATGCATTTCCTATTTACTTTCTATTGCTGCACCAAAAGATATTTAATTTTTAATGAGAAAGTCTTTGAACAAGACTTTTTATCATTTTGAAAAATGACTGTACTGTTTTCTCTTCTTACTCAGTCTGTACCTTTTGGAATAGATATTCCTAGAAAATTTATTAAGCTTTTCTGATGGTAGGTCTGTCTGCCTGTTGCCCCTGCTGCAGAGTCAGAAAATGAAACAGCTCACACAGTCGCAAGACATCTGATTGATAGGGGCTACAGTTTCCATTTTTAGGAGGCTACAGACCTACTGAAGATGCACTATGGCTCTGGCTGGCTAAGTGCTATGTTAAAATTCCTTTGAAGCCACTCAGTTCAGTCTTCTCTGGGAAGAGTTGAAAATATTTTAAGCATATAGAATTTGCACTTTCCCTTCACCTCTCCCTTTATGCAAGACTTACCACAACCTCCTCCTGTACAGGCACACATGCGTCCACATACAGGTTCTTGTGCAAACTCTACAGGCTTATATCGGTTACTGTAGTTTTGTCACCTTGCTCACTTTGAGCACATTAATTCAGGAATAATGAGATACCGTGAACAAGAGCTTCATACATAGAATTGCAGATTTCTGGTGATGACATTAAAATATCAGCAAAGCCCACTTCTTCTCCCTGTTCTGCCACAGACTTTATTGTGACCCTGGTCAAGCCAGCAGTTCAGTTCACCCATTAAAAGGTCCTTTACAAAGGTATGAGAAGAATAAATTCATCACTGATTGGTTGATGCTTGGATGTTTTGCAGACGGGGAAGCACAAACCTACTAATATAGAGTCTTCCTCTGAAACACAAGTTCTGCTGATCATTTTCCTTGGTAGGATCTTTCCCAGAACGTGGTTAGACAATCAAGCAGAGTTTTTTGGATGCTGACTTCAAATTATTTGAACTTTTACTTTTTCCTGTCTCAATTATAATTATACTCTGACTAATATTATGGGGAAAACAGCATTGTTGGTTTTTTTTTTTTTTTCAATTTGAAAATCGAACTTTTGGAAGATACAAAAAGCACATTGGAAGTTGTCCCTAACTCTGTAGACATTCTGAATGCAAACTTCCTGTAATCCAAGGCATCCAACACCAGTTATCTGATTATATGTGTTTGAAGATATTTGGCTATTGTTTACAGAAACAGCGGCAGGTTTTGCTCTTCCTTCAAACAAAACCAACTTCATTTGTAAATAGAAACATTTGCAGATCCTTAGGACAATAAAGATACTGGGGAGAACATCTCTGGGGTTTTCTGAAACAGCAAAAAGTTAAAGTTATTACTTTTACCAAAAAAATTGCTCTTCACACACACTAAAGAAGATATTCTACCTCTGCTTCAGAATAATACTGGTGCATTCATTAGAAAGGCATTACAGCATCAATATTCAAAGGCTTTCTAGACTCTATGATAGTGTACCTAGTTCAGCATTATCAGAGCACCACCAGATGTAATGCATAGTAATCTTATTACGCATTGACAGCTTACATCCTAATGGCTCTGATGGAGCTGTTATGATGTATTGTGTCATATCCTAATAGGGATATAGTGCTAAAAACAGCTGTATCTTGACAAGCTCCACACAAACTAGGTCTGAAGGATCTATGACTCTGCATGCTGACATTGTATATACGCTAAAAAAGTTTATTTAAAATGAAAAATTAAGTGCTCAGGAGAGGTCCACTTTAGTAATAATAATATTTTGCTCTTATCTAGACTCTTCTGTGTGAAGATCTTGAAAGACTTTGATTAATTGAACCTTACCAATACCTCTTTGAGCTAGGAAATGTTTTAATATCCACCATCTCACACTGAGGCACAGATATGTTCTGTGACTTGTCAAGGTCACCCTGCAAGTCTGTGACAGGGAATTCGGTGCTCCTTTCTTCAGCCCTAAGCCTTAGGCAGAGAGTTCATCTTCTGCTATTGTTTAGAAATATTAACAAACTTGAATTGCACCCAGTTATCATGTCATTCAAAGATCATTTAGTAATGCAAATTCATACTAATTCTAGTGCTAATTCTTCAGCGCTGGTAGAGGATAAAACAGATGCCTTTGCCCTTGTCTTTTCTTGATTCCATTCATTAAACTTAGACTGGTGATACTATTTGCATATATTTTTTTGAATTTAATTTTGAGTCAGGGTGAGAGCAAAAGAGAGATTTTGTATTCTCTTGCAGGTTGGTTCAGAGGTGTCACAAGACTGTGCTTTTACATAATTTAATGCAGTCAGTGTGACTGTAGAAAGAACTGCAGGACCATAAAATATAAAAATAGAGAGACAGTTCAGGTGCAGAGTAAAATGAGATTCTTGTACTGGTACAATCTTTGCTTTTCCCATGGGGACCTGAAGTTTTGAGCCTTTAAGCTTGAAAAAAAGCAATATTTTAGTACAAATGAATATTAAACCTGGGTGGAAGATTCTGGCTGAAGACATTTAAGCCAAACCGGAAAGTGAATAGGAGATACACTGTACTTGCTGCTCTGCTGGTGCTGTTAGGCAGAATCAAGGAACAAACATGCAAAATAATTTGAGTATAATATGTGGAGAATGCAACTGAGATATCTGTGCAATAAGCTTAATTTCCTTCTCACCATGCTACCTTTTATGCTATCTTGCAGCAAACAATTTGATACGCTAACTCAAATAATCAACGTGCCAACGTTCTTCAGCAGTTTGCCTGGACATGAAGTAAGCTCATTATTTTCCCACTCAAAGCACAAGCCACCAAATATTGCCTTCCATCAAGACAAGTCAGCCAGAGGAAAAAGATTCCCTGTGGCTTACTCCAAGAGTCCAGGTAGGCAGTCTTATTTTGTCCTTAATCATACATAGTTACTACAGAAAGAAGAGTGAAAGACAGATACCCCAGAGATGGCTGATAATATTTTAAAAGACACTGGCACACATTTAGAAGAAAGAACCAATAGCCTGTCGTTTCATGTCATTATACTAAAACATAATTGATACTGTAACTTATATGAAGCTTACGAAGTCATGTAATAAGAAAACCCAATGAGCAGTTTAATACATGTGATCTAGAAGGTATAAATACAACCATTTCCAGATCACATCCACAAGAGCTGCTTAATGGTCAGTACAGTAGTAAGAAAAAAGCTACGGCCTAAGGGGATGAGAGGCTTAATGTCAGTTAATAACATTTCATGCAGCATATACATGTACACTTCCCCAAGAGAATTGCAAGAGGATAAAAGGATGAAGAGATAATAGATATCCCAGTGGCTGTTTTATACTGGGTTCTCAATTTAATCTAGTCTGCTTATTAGAGAGGAGGAAATAATTCAGAAAATATAATTTATTCAGCAAATTTCTTCTCTAATCCAAAGGAAAATTGTCTCTAATTTGTTTAGTATTCAAAATGATTTACGAAATGTTTTCTGCACACAATGCGGGGTCTGAAATTACTTCTGAGATTTGCTGTGTAAGTATTCAAACCATATTGATTACACAGAGAGAGAGAGAGAGAGATCTGTGCTTCAGTGAATGTCAATTGAAAAATCAGGTACCTGATTTAAATTTAGCAATCCATTCAGTCATACTGAAGTTTAATATTACTACCTACTGATTATTCAAGAGTGTGAAATAACAAAGTAAATTCACCTGCATATTACTATTAATACAGTGAGTGCTTTGTCTCTATAAGCCTAATTATTGCTATGTGTTTTATGTAAGCATGATTTTCTATCAAATCTAAATAAATATATAATAGGTTTCATAAAACTGTTAATTTATTTTCTAGGAACGTTTTCCAGTGTTCCTTTAGGAGAATGCAGGACAGCACTTTAACATGTTCCTCATTTTTTTTTCTATTCGAAACAGCACAGCAGCACTCGCTCATCTTCAAGAACGTATATAAGATCCATTGGTTTCATTGAATTATGTAAGTATCCTAAACAAAAATTATTTTCTCAGGAAAGAGAAAATTCTATTTAGTCATTTTTCCACATAAATGCACAGTAAATCAGAATATTTGACTATTTTTAAATCTTCATGTAGAATCCTTTTCACAGGTTACCCAGCTGAGCATAGCCTTAGCCACTGAGTAATTTAGAAGTTACCATTATCAAAGGTATTTATTAAAGGTATTATTGGAATAATGCAACAGTCTCTAATAAACAACCTGATCACATATCCACACCTAAATAACCCAAATTACCTGTAAGGTCTTTTCTGAATGGAAAACCTTTGCTTGGATTTCTCCAACCAAGGCCTATTGGAAACCACTACTGATATGTAATTCTTGAATGGCTCAAAATCAATTTAGTCTTACTTTATCAGTTGATGCAACGTTTAGTTGATAAGATTTGTATTCTCCACTCACAGCAGCATCCACCTTAAAGATTTTAATCTTTCCCCCGTACAGCACAGGTTTCTTGTGCCTGGATATCTAAAAACTTCACATGGTGCTTGATACTTTGAAACCGTCCAAAATGAAGAAGAGATTACTATGCTTAGCAGGTAGAAGAAATTCAAACATACTCCTGCTACTCAACAGCTGTTTGTTGTTTTTCCACATAATCTCTTTGAAATAAGGAGTTTAAAGTTTGCTGTGCCCTGGTATTTGTTCTCTAACCCACTTATATACGTGTTCCTTACCCTGGAATGAAGCACTAACGTATTTTGAAATATGTAACCCAGTGCCAAGACACATAATCCGGTGGCTGTTGCTTTCAGAGGCCTGTGGCAACGTAACTTGCCAGCTAGGTAAATGACATAAAATGTGACATTGGACTCCATTTATTCCACTTCTATTTGCCTATGATGTTGATTCTTGTACACTCAGAAACCTATTGACATGTTACTTTCTCCTTAATTTGCTATACATGACTGTGATGTTAGTCCATATTTGCTGTTTATTTCACTGGCTGGGGAAACCAAATGGCATAAACTTCTTCTTTTTCCTTTCAGTCAAGAAATCGCTGGGTTTGCCATTTGTGTGTATTCAATTCTTAGTATTGCCTAACCTTTTCGGGACTTATCATTTACTTGTTGATTTACCAGATTAAGCATAGAAATGCATAGAAATCCTTATCTAATAGCAATCCCTCCACAGTGGCTGAGACAACCTGGGTGCTGCAGAGGTATATGTGGTCCTCTTCTCTCAGGGCATAAAAATGTCAGTCTTGTTTAAAGAGCAGGTTGGGCATTCACTGAAAGACATCATATACAAAAGTCTTTGGTCAAAAGCAAGGGTTAGTCAATAATGCCCTTCAGGGCCAGGTCAGTGCTTATCCAGCCCAGTACGCTGCCTCCAGTAACAGAGGCACAAGGAGAGCACATGAACTTGGACACTTTCTACGGTCCTTTCCCCTCATACATGTCCTCTGTGTCCAGAATGGTGTTATTAATATCGTCTGTGGGTACAAGCCTGCCTGCTATTAAAATGACTATAGGGCACCTTTGTGAAAGTGTTCTCCATGACTTTGTTTAACCCCTTTCTGAATCTGCCACTAATGGCTTCCTCCACCCTCTCCAGCAACCCTCGGTTCCAGAAGTTCACTATGTTAAGAAGTACGTTCAACAGCTTTAAACAAAACCCCTACTGGTTTCACATTCCCATAGGTCTAATATTGTGGGGGTTTGTGAGCAACCGTTTTGTATTCAGTTTATCTATTGCCTACATGATTTCATGAATCATATAATACAATCATAGAATTGTTATGGCTGGAAAAGACCTGTTAGATCATGAAGTCCGACTGTTATCTAACCCTACCAGGCCCACTTCTAAAGAAAGTCCCTGAGCACCATATCTAGGCAGCTTTTAAATACCTCCAAGGATGGCAATTCAATCACTTCCCTAGGCAGCCTGTTCCAGTATTTGATAACCCTTTCAGTGTAGATGTTTTTCCTAATGTGTAACCTAAACCTCCCCTGGTGCAGCTCGATGCCATTTCCTCTTGTCCTATCTGTGAGAAGAGACCACACCCACCTCTCTACAACCTCCTTTGTAGAGAGCGATAAGGTCTACCCTCAGCCTCCTTTTCTTCAGACTAAACAACCCCAGGTCCCTCAGCCGCTCCTCATAAGAATTATTCTAAAGACCCTTCATCAGCTTCACTGTCCTTCTCTGGACCCTTTCCAGCGCCTCAATGTCCTTCTTGTACTGTGGCACCCAAAACTGAACACAGTACTCAAGGTGCGGCCTCACCAGTGCCGAGTACAGTTGGACAATCACTTCTCTGGTCCTGCTGGCTACACTATTCCTGATGCAGGCCAGGATGCTGTTGGCCTTCTTGGCCACCTGGACACACTGCTGGGTCATGTTCAGCTGCTGTCAATCAACACCCCCAGGTACTTTTCTACCAGGCAGCTTTCCAGCCACCTCAGTCATATGCTCCCTCAGCCTTCTCTGCTCCAAAGCAGAGTCCAAGCCTTTTAGTCTCTCTGCACAAGGCAGCTCCTCCATCATCTTGAACATTTTACTTGTTTTTCTCTATACTTCTTCTGTTTCTGCTACACCCTTCCTGAGATGTGGAGACCAAACTGCACATGATGCTCAGGGTATGGGCACACCAATTTTTAGAGTGACACCCTGTTGTTGTCTCATCTCAGGTGCTCTCTGTTCCTAAGGATAATCTCACTAACTTTTCTAAACATGACAAACTTTTTGGTGGCTTTTTGTCTGCCACTCGACACTGAGCCATTGACTTCAGAATAGCGTCAGAGGTCCTTTTCCGAGTTTTAAGTTTTAAGGCTTTAATAAGCCTTTGGTGTAGAATGTGATCAAAGACATTTTAAAAAACAAAGTGTATTATGTCCATTTGATCCCATTTATCCATTTTATTACTGAAAACACCAAACTCCAGAAGCCATGAGACTTCTTCCAAACAGGTTGTGTTTATTCATACACATATACACCATCATAACAGAAATGGAAATCAGGCTCACTAGTCTGTCATCCCCGAGTTCATCTCTAAAGCCCATCTGACAGATGGCAAACACAACAGCTGTCCTAGTCCTCTAGCTCAGCGTCCATTTGTAATGACACTTTACATCCCTTAGCCAGAAGTTTGAAAATTTCATATTCAGAACTCTTGGTTTTATGCCATCTGGTCCTGGTGACCTTCCTAACCTACTTGGCTGGTCTAATACTTCCTGTGTATTTCCTTCCAACTGACCTATATTGTCTAGACAATCTGCTACAGAAATGCATCAGGTGTGGGAGTCACAGCACTAAACACCAATGCAAAGATTTCACTGAGTTTCTCTGCTATGTCTTCATCAACCCTGCATGTCCCTTCTACCTCCTTGCCATGAAGCAGTAGAGGTAAAGTCATTGACAATCCTCACTTCATGAATTATCCATCTTTTTCAAGCCCAGGTATGGAAATTTTTTGTTCGTAAAGTTAAGTGAACCGGGTAAGTATTAGATTTTGTGAACATAACTCTAATATATAAGCATGATGTGATCACAGTCCTAAACACAAGTGTAATGTTCTAGGTTATGTCCACAGCTTGCTTGCAAGTACTATTTTCACAATCGGCATAACTTGCAAGTATTCAAAGACTCTGATAACCTTCAGAAAAGCATGGGGCACAGACTGAGTTTACACACCACGAAACATGCAAAATTCACCTACATAAAAGGTTTATCCAAGAGAATCAAAGGACAAAGGTGTAATGGAATAATGTCGTACCACTTCAATCAAGACTACAGCAGCTTCATCCCTTTCTTTAGGGCTTTGGAAAAATTAAGTCCTTACTTTTGGAACATAAGCTTTCCAAAAAGATTAACAACTGTCACACTAACATCAAAGTTTGTGTGCCGCTACCTGTGTGCTGTTCCTGCAAAGCAAAGATTTTTCAGTTTCTACACTTTATGCAGGCTAACTTTTAGGAAAACAACAGGATATACAGAATGTAAATCAAAAGCACTCACTACCAAAAGGAGAGAGAGATTATCAATTGCCTTTGGTAATTAAAGTGATAAGAGAAAATCTATATTATCGTACTAGAACTACGTAAGCTATAAAAAGAAGATTTAGGTCTTACACAATGCTTTTCAGTTTTAAAACATTTACAAACACAAAGCTACAATAACTCTGAATGATATCTAACCTTGTACAGGGAGTAGTATAAGGTTTATATGCCTCTTATTCTCTGCTTCAGAGTATATTTTGGAGACATAAGAGTGTTTTGGGAGTGGGGAGAAAGTCAGAAATTCTTTACCTCGAAGGGTGTTTGAATTAGAATTTGGGAGCCCTAACTCCCACAGCTGTGCTCTGATCATAACAACCTTTTATAAGTTTGGCTCAAAACTCTGCAGGTTTGAGTTACTTTGTTCAGGAAAGAAAATATTTCTCTCCAAGAATGACCACGTTTTTGTATACCAAAAAGAAGTTATTATTGACTTATGTATTACAAAGGCACATCAGTCCTACTGAACATTAACCCAGCTTATTTTTAAAACAGAATTACCAGTTAAGTGTTCAAACTTGGAACACATATCCAGGAAGAAACATCCGTGGTCTCATGACATCCAGGGAGAGTGAGATCAACTCTTAGAATTATGTCATAGAAAGAAAACAGATGACTAGTGGCAGTCAGAAATCTATTTTTCTGCAAAATATTTCAATATAACTTCAAGTAGAGCAGTATGCACTAGAAAGGGCTTATAAGCAAACAATTAGATTTTTCTGTCTTGATGTATGGTAACACTTCTAGTAACCTCAATATTTCCAGCCATTGGTCTTTCTAACAGACCCAGATGATGTCTGAGGAAGACCAAGGGCAGCTCTGCTTCTCAAAGGGCATAAAGTTCCACCCTTCCTAATATTTCCTAAGAAGTTTGTTCTTAAAAGATATGCAGAGATATTTTATTAGTACACTGGTATTACTTAATAGTGGCACACTAAAATAAACCTTGGCCATCATCACTCCTTAACTGCAAAGACAGAAATCACACTACCTTTATAACAGTCCATTAATTCACATCTGCACAAATAACTGGCTGGGATGGAATACTGAGGTAATATTTTGTATAGCTCTATTAAACTCCCTTCTCAAAGTTCGGGTTAACTCTTTGCTGGAGCAGAGAGCACTCTTGTCTTTTCAGAGACATTAAACATAATTAAGCTTTGTGCAGCAACTTAAACCCTGAAATTAGGTACTAACTGCATTTCACACACCAGAGTGTACTTTCTATACTAAAAAAGTCATAAAACACTCTAAATAGTGCCTGGAATACTGACAGAAAGCTTGAACAAAGATATTAAATATTAAATGTACTGATAATTCCTCCTCAGCTTTCACACTGTAATGCATATACTTCCATGTGAGGTTTTTACATAACGCCTTCACGTTTAGTCTTCAGTAAACATATCAATACATTTGCCTTTGAATTCTATTCAAAGACAATTTCACATTCTTTGTAGTACACCTAGACTCTTTAGGGTTTGAGAAAACTGCAGCATCAGTTCTTTCTGAAGAGTTAGGTATGAACTCTGCAAACATGACAAACTTGAGATCTTTGCCCCTAATAGTCTTTGAATACACAGGTCCCATCCCAATAGAGCATAGATGGGGGGTTTAGCCAGATATGAATACCATTGCCTTTATTCAAAGTGATACAGACACAGTTTCGTCATATAAAATAGTCATCCCTGGAATTCTCTAAGACTATCACTCTGCATATCATTTTTCCCCGCTAGTTTATTTAAATAAAAAAAGGCTATAAACTTACTTCAGTGACTTCTCAGTCTTCTTATTCTCCATATCTGAGACAAAAATGACAGCTTGAAGTTATTTAGTAGGTCTGTTAAGCTCTTTAGCCTCTGGAAGTAGTGGAAGTTTCCCCCCTGAGCTGTCAGTTGAGTACTGAGAAAAGTTTCCCTGACAAACAAAGTTGAAATAACGCACAAAGCTGGGGAACAAGAGTGGAAGAACTCATTAATAGATGGGACTCAGCTCTTGTTTATGTCTTTCAGACATCCTTGACCTCAACTCCAGCATTTGAACTAGTCCCAATTTGAACGCTTACCGTTTGATTTCTCAGATTATGAGAACTATAATCTGAGTAATTTTTCAATATCCTGCACATGAATTGCAACAATGAATAATGCGTTTGTACATGGAATGAATTATACCATGTATCACACAAAACAGAAATGGTGAAGGTATGTGAAACAAAGTTGAATCCCACCTGAATGGGAGGACTCTGGTATAATGTATTGATGCTACCAAGGTGAAATCAGCTTTAACTTGTCTTTGTGAATGAGAAGGACTGAAGAGAGTGGGAAATAAAGAAAAATAAAATTAGTTAATCCTGGGTTTAGAGCAGAGCTACAGTAATTTAAGCAGAATTCCCATAAAACCAAAGATAGAACAGAGCAGGAGACCAGAACAGAAAGGAATTGAATTGTTTTCTGCCTGACAATAATGAGGAAAAAGAAACTGATTTCACAGGGTGCAAAGACAGTAGCCATGGTTCAGAGGAGAAAGTAGAGGGATGGGGTATGTCCTGGAACATACAATGGCCATTTTGGTGCAAACAAAGCACTCATCCAACCCAGAACCTTGTCAGCAACAGCGAGCATAGAGACATGCAAAGGGAAGTACAACAACATGATAAATTATACTTTCCCAGCTATTTTCAGCTCAGGGGATTTCGTGATTCTGATGTGATTTGTCTATATAATGACACTCAGTGCATCTCTCTTTCAATTACTTGTCCAGTCCCTCCTGTGACACATGTAAAATTTCTGTATCCCCAACACCTTTTGAAAAGGAATTCCATAGTGCTGTTTGGTTTCGCTTGTTGTGATCCTGTCCCCTACCAGCTTCATTTTATGGTCCTTTTCTCTTAAATTGGAAAAGATGGAGATGCATAAGGTTAGAGACCTTATAATTTGTGTCTCTTCTACTCTGCTTTTTTCACCAACCTTCAAAAATAGAATGCTGCTATAGAAAGTGCACAAGTTCACCACAGAACTGAAAAGTTTGCACAACATTAATATTTCATTTATAGATGGGAAAAGAATAATGTCAGATTTGGACCCCAATGTGCTGTAAGTAGCATATGTCCAGTACAGTTCTAACAATACGGCTATAAACCTAAATCCTACTACGCTTACAGCACCAGCTGACAAAAAGGCAGCCTAGAAAGTGGCCAGCACTTTTCACCACCACAACTACCAGTTAGAGGTCAACAGATAGTAATATGGAAAGGAGTGTCAGGCGATCATCTTCACCATTCTCAGTGACAGTGTGACATTAATTTATAAATTAATACCTTTTTAAAGTTAAAAGGTCGGAAGACATTATCTGGGCCTGAAAGATAATGGTATTTGCTCAGAATAAATAGGGCAAGCAGAGAACAGAGAGATGATATTCACCATTATCATCATCATTGTTATTATTACTACACCATCCCACCCATAATTCAGTCTGAAAGTGTCCTTGATAAAGGAGCTGTGGCCTGAAGGATAAACAACAGTACAAGTAGTCACCAGCAGCGAAAGAAGAAACTCAACAAACAAAGCCTCATGATTTGCTATCAAGGTTGTCTTGTTTTCAGATGGCCTCTCTTTTCCTGAATTCCCCTTGGTAAAGGTTATTTGCAAATGTTTAATAAACGCAGCTTCTTAACATTCTCTCTGTGTCTTGTCATAGTAACATGAAACAAATATATAAACCTTTGAGCTGATTGTTTTATCTCATCTTTTTCCGGATTTCATGGTGATATCACAAAAACTCGACACTCTTCTTGAACTCTTCACCTCAGAATCTGACATGTGCTGTATTTCATATATCCCCTTGGGATTTATGTCCTCTAGTTAATCTCCAGCATACAAGAAAGCTAAATGGAAGAAGCCTTTTCAGCTAAGAAACCTTTCTGAAGACAAAACCTTATGGTTCCTACCTTTCTTAGTTTATACGCATTAAGGTTTCTTTTCTGTAGCTCATCCCATTTATGATATTCATCACACTATTGGTCTGATCGCTAATTTAACATGCTTTATACAGTGCCCTACCTGATGGTCCTTTACAAAAAATCAGTCGAATTACAAATATTCGGCAATAGTTGAAGTTCAGCCATAAAAAACCACAAGCAATGTTGCTGTAAAACATGATATAATTAGCATACAACAAAAAAGTCAACAGGTCATTAAACCTGAAAGACACTGTATGATGAAGTGACAGCCCCTGCTGGGTAGAGGTGGTCAAGACTGACCCTAATGGAACAGGGGAAAAAGCATGGGATGTTCCTGGATAGAAAACTCCAGGTGGAATCAACACAAGAATGCAACAGAGTATCCCTAAAAATGGAAACAAACAATGGAAATTTCAAAAACCTGTTTAATACAACACCAGCAAACATTTTTGAGATGTATGTCCTACTTCCTCTATATTCATCTTGCTTTCATGTTGCTGCTCTTGCTAAAATAAGGAAAATGGAAGCAAAGAAAGAGTTCTACATCTTAGATGTTCTGTATGGACTATTGCACTCACTGGACATTCTTCAAAAAGATTTAAAATAAATTCATGCTATAATTACCTACATTGCCATTGTAAGGTGAGATTTCTGCTGTACAAAGCTTTCTCCCTGTTATGAATTGAATGCTTTGCTTGCATTACACCCTTTGCACATTTGATCAACGAATGTAAGGCTTTATTAAATCTTAAAGAGCTTAAGATAATACAGAAGGAGTTTATTTTTCTAGGCATGGTTTGCATTATAACTACCTGCAGTTCATTTTAGACCTGGAGAGTTTTATTTGCCAGGAAAAGAAAGGAATACACTTATCTTTAATATATGATCATTAAATAAACATTTTTCATGCAAGAGATTTGTTATATTAAAGGGTATTAAAATTATATCAGCCAGCTCTTTTATTTTGAATGGCTGAATATAAGTGAGGAAATACAGTAAGACTGATGTAGAAAGGTATAAATAATAAGAAAAGCTTCTCAGTCTCTCTCCAAATAAAAACTCCATTATTTTACTTGCTATCCTGCCAGTCCTCCCTGACATATAAAATTATTCCTAATAGTTGACTTTGCGTAAGATTTTTTAAGTTTCTGCCATGGATATGCAACTCCATCTAGTTTTCCATGACACCTGAGTATCAACCTTATTTCTACCCTCGGTCAATCAGTGAGCCACAATGGCCAATTTTTCCAGCAATGCTCACATTGTTAATGAAGGGAAGAAATGTAACTGAGCTTCTCTAACTACTCGTAACAACCAGACGCATGAACCAGAGTTGTTAGCCAACAAATCTATGGTTCACCAAGAAGTGTAAAAGTTCATCTCGGGTCCAACCATGCTTAAATTATGCAAAAATCAAAGTATTCCTCTTGGAACTTCAGAAGAAATCTTCCAGAAAAAAAAAATGACAAATGGGTGATGGAGGTTTAGGACTATTAATTCAAAGCAAACTGGACACACTAATTAACTGTACTCTCCATTTACCCTTCACCGTTCCTAGCCTTGTCCATCCTTGACCAGTGTAACTGTTCCCATTCAGAAATGGGAAAGCAATAATCACCTGGGATGATCTGTTCTGTCAGTGAAAACAGGCAGGGAGGGACTTCGGTATAAAACTTTTCTCCCCAAATCGCAAGAAACTAAAGCAACCACACAAAGAAGCAACCTCAGACAAGTAAGTGGCATTGTTAATAGCCCCGCAGTGAAAGCATGGAAAGCATCAGTCCAAGTTCCCCGCACCAGATCTAGCAACAGGCTGGTATGTATTGTTTTTTTAATCTTTTTAGGTGTTCCTAAGGCTCTCAGTCACTGTTAATGGAGCATCTGTCCTACATCAATATTATCTGCAATTATTATTGAAAAAGTATTACCCTAGGTCCAGTGCCAGGAAATATCTGAAGAGCCAGGGTTCACCTGCGTTCAAAAGAATGCGTTAAGGGCCATACGCTTTTCTGAAGTTCAGATAAGGTACTGCTTCTGTTTTTGAGGGTTTTTTCAAAGACTTCAGAAAAAGTGAAATCATCCGAGTTGTATGAAATCTGTTGTACAAAATTCTCACAGTTTTGTTAAACGAGAACAAGCAAGTTTTAGTTTATATCCTGTTCCTGCGCAAAATTCATTTTCATGCACAGTTTCTCCCTTTGCACCAGTTTTGTTCCATGGAAGCCCTGGGCTCTACTGGTTTCAGTCGGGCAACTCTGGATTCCCAGCCCGAGAAACAGGTTTTCCAACAGCTCTATAAATCTCAGACGCTCCCTTGAAACTGCTGCCAACAGGTGGTAAACTGCTACCATTCGCTGCAAACAATTTTGCAGCAGGGGCATCAAGATGCTACAGTAACGGATGGTGCAAAACAAATGGACTTGCGAAGTTCCTGGGACCACACACAAGGTTCATTCAGGCCATGAAGCAGCCATCAGATGGCAACAATTTTGTCACCGCTAGTACAGAACATAATGGAATATGTGTCCTGGAGCTGAAAAGCTCCATATCTCATTAACTATCCCCTGAGTCATGCCTGTCACCACTAGCTTTAAGTTTTAATTTCCTTGCTTTCACTGGTTGTCAAGGCTATTTGACTATATCTCTTTTGTGTTTAATCAGCGGTACCAATGCTTTTGATGAGATTATGTTGCTAACCTGGTGCTCCAGGAAGTCACAAACATAAAATTGTTTATACAGGAACAAATTAAGTACAGCTCTTCACTTTGAGATAGAAAAATAACTAGTCCTATGAAACATAACATCTTTAGCAAAAATGCTTTGGAGAGCTAGATTATCAAATGTAACAGTTCAGTGGTTCAATTCATACCTGACAGGCTTCAAAGAATATATATGCAAATTGATCTCCCAGCTGCAAGGGTAATTAACATGGCCTGCTGCAGGGGGCTGTTCTTCCACCCATTCTGTTTCATTATTATTTTAGTGACTTTACATTTTTCTCAACCCACTGTCTTTTGGTATGGAAATAAATTTAACTTCCTGCTTTATGTAAACTTCATTACACTACAATCAGCGGGCAATCTAGCCTGCTGGAAGTGCTAACGTTTGAAAACCAATACAGCCTGATGTAAAGCTTAGCACTGTGCAAACACTTCTGTTGTTGATATTATTATGCGCATTTTCCTGGGTTTGCCCAATACACTTCTTGTACTGTTTTAAGGGACTACAGTAAGCCTGATTCTTCCCTCATACTTAAACCAGTTTAACAACATTGAGAGAGACCTAGCAAAGGACTAGAGAAGACAAAGAATCTTGGAACGTGCTGTTTAATCCATTTTTTGCTGGGGTATTCAAATCATATTTGCACTCAAGCCAAAGGGCTTTTTCTTTTCCAAAGCGGGAAGGATACAGCATTTCATGCAGTATTGGACCCATCGGCTTTATGCTGGGTCATGAACTGAAGTATGTGGTTCTGTTTCCACAGAGAGGTGTGCCCTGTGTATTACATGTTGTAAAATGTTCCCCATATGGTTATGAGGGAACACCAAAACTATTTTCCCATTATATAGTAAGAGTGCAACTTACAGGGAAGCAATCACATTACACATGCCTGGGAAAACCATAGACATAAAAACATTACTGCGTTTGGATACCTTTCATAACCAGAAACTGCTGTATGAAGCCATTTCTACAAATTATAAAGCGAAATCATATGTTAAATCATTTTAAGCAAATGTTTATGAGTCGATATAAAGTAACAGGTAGATCTATAATTCATAAGTGGCTAAACTTTCCTTTACCGAGGGTCACTGAAGTCAATTGATTTACTACAGGAATAAATGTAATCCAGCCCACTGCATGTTTCCACATTATACATTTTTATATCAAAGTTTGATATTGCTTTTCTCCACAAAAAAAAACCTTTACAAACTTCAAACAAAATATATTCCAGTGTGTATGCGAATGCACACGTGTGCATAACCACACATCCATGTTAAATAACGTGGGGAAAAACCTATCAGTGGTTGAACTATTTTGTTAAGCATTCAGGAGATTTCCTCATCAAATCAATGTCAGCTACAAACACAGAAAAACTCCGGTCTGTACGTTACTAGATTTAGGCCAGTGCCCTGGAGGGTCAGGTCATGCCCTGTGTTTATCCTCATCTGATGACAGAGTGCTAAACAACTAGAGGAGCTCTTCTGCTGCCTACACACTATTCCATACCCAATACTTAACTGAGGTTAATTGAATGTATGCTAAAAGGACTCTGGTGGGAGTGGGAACAGAATCTCTGCTGCACTGGTGGGTAAGGCCAGTCCTGACCCTGGATATCAACCCCACGTCTTTCCAGAAAGTAAGTAAATGGACTATGAGAGGAAAAAAAAAAAGAAAAATATGACACAGAGAGAGAGAGAGAACTAGCTGTTTGAATCCATCCTACATTTATGAAGATATATTGTTTTAAGCATTAACAGATGGGATTTTTCATTGGTGCCTTATAGAATTAGGTGCCTATTTCCCTTTGAATTTTATTGCTGGTTGAGAGTTTATCTTTCTTAGCGTTCTTAGAATAAGCCAACCTGTATTTTGGTCTGAAAAGGAGACTTCATAAATTACATGTTGCCGGTATGGCAAATTGCACCTTTATGAGGCAATTTCTGGCAGATTAGCTGATGTGCATCACCACAGCTTCACATTCAAGTGATTTGGACGTGGCCCATAATGAATAAGACATTCCCAGCAACAGAACACTGATTTTGCATTATTATAAACCAGGGGTTGACAGCAGAATACCGATTTTGCATTATTATAAACTGGGGACTGAAAGTTACTGCTGTCTGGCAAGTGTTCAGCAATCATTTGTTGGCAGTCTCAGCTGAAAGGCCAAGGACGGGGAGAGCAGGGAGCCTGAACACATTTTTCTGTGAAAGAGTGTCTCAGGTCAGTTTTGAGAAGTACTTCAGTGCCCACGGAAGGGCCTGAGAGTTAAGCTTGCCACCGCCACTCATGCATCATGAAAGAACAAAGGTTGAACTTTCAGAGTGGACAAAACTCCACGTTCCACATCCCACAAAACGCAGGCTTTAAAATAATTACAGAGAAAATGGTAGACCTGCAATACGAGCCCGAAATGCTGTCAGGATAAGAGAACAGTCACAAGCAGGGACTGATTTTTTCACCTCTTTCAAGTTTTGCTGTAGAGCTGAAAAGGATGAAGTGGCCAACAAAAATTCTGCTTCTGTAATTTTCCACTGCGTCTGCAAAATGGCTCTTTAAATGCCACTTGACCTTGAATGCAAAAATAATCTGTCCTTTATCAGTCGTGTCTTTTCACGGCCTGGCTTACAGCATCAAATTTACATCCTGCCTTACTGTGGAGCTTCTTGTGATAATGAATTCAAGCAAGTACCTGCGCTCCAGAAATGCATTCCTCTTCACTGTATAAAAAGGAGTGTGGACGCCTTTTGTCTGTCACTTGCCGTTTGACTCTGACCTATGGGCACCGCAACCATGTAATAGCTCTGGCTCAGAAACACCCCCCCTGCCTCCACTCGAGGCCTGTGCATTTTACAGGAACGCAGCGCTCAGGCTTTTGACAACTAAAGACCTCAAGTCATTCTTATGTAATAACAAACATTTCTCCTTTGTTGCGCTGCACAACTTTTTCTCCATTCCCTCTTTCTATTATTCTGTCTTACTAAACGTAGTTCGATTGCTCATGTGAACAAAAATACCCACCTGAATAAGAGCTGGCAAAGCCAAGCATCTAGATTATATGGCTGTGGATTCAGCTGAGTCCTTCCCTTCACACCACGTAGCGCTCTGTGCCAGTTCGGGTGCTGGGTGACAGCAAGGCCGGGGTACGTGGCAGAGGCAGCCTTCTTCTGCACGGGTGCAAGGCAGGCAATGGAGTGGGATATGGCACGTAGGCATAGCCTTGGTTCCTGCTTGGCATATAGGTGCAAGAAGGAAACAAGTAAAAGGAAAATTTAAATGGAGGGGGAAAAATCTCCCCTAGGCCTTCGCACCCACTCCCATTCACACGGGAGTATGTGTTTTTCTGGGCAGAGGCAGTAGCTGTGTATTTGAGAGTGGCTGACATCTGCTGGGTCCGTTTCTGATTCTTTTGGAGCATGCCCTGAGACAAACTGCAACAGGAGGTAAATCCAAGAAAGAGTAGGATAACATGGATAAAAGGACATCTCTTCACAAGTTAATTAATGTACAGCTAAATTATGATGCATTCAGTTAAAAGTGCAAGTACAGGAACTTTACTCCCCTGGCTGTTTTCACTGAATTCAACGCACTGATTATGCAGCCTGGAATGAAGAAGTTTGTCTGACAAACACTAACTCAGGGATCTGCAAGGCTCCTGATAGAACCTTTTAACAACTTGGAGAAATTATGGGGCTGCGGAAAAAAAAAAAACTGCCTTTCTACATCCCCACCAGCACTAGTTTAAACAAGAAGGTTGAGGGCCTCTGTTATTCTTTTGCCCCTTTTCGAAAGACCTTCCAAGCACCAAGCAGGGTGCCTCTCCCTATTGAACACTGAATGTGCAAAATTGATGGCAGGTGTCCTATGCCCTCTCTGTGGCATATAATGTACAAGTAACACTGCTGCACAGCAGATGATGCTGGGCTTTTTCTTTGGAAGAATTGCTATTCTGAGATTCTTTTTGTCTAGCCATGAAGGCAGGAGGAACAAATGTCCTTGACATCTACGAGGGGCCACCTAACTGCAGAACTGAAGAAAAACCTCTGATTATACGCCCTTCAGCTCACGCTGGATCAGTGTCAGCAGCAAGAGCAGCAAGCTGCGCTGTGCCCAGCGTGTGCAGAATGGAGACAAATATATTAGAGAAATTGCAATTTACCGAGGGAGAAAAACTGATGAACTCCACTCTCTTATTTTGATCCACAGTCTCAGGAGCTAGTAAAGATATCAAGACATTACAGCCACATCTCTATTGTGCTTCTGAACTGAGTTCTGGAAGGAATCCTTCTGTAGTAAGGAGGCCACTGCCAGGGCTCTCCCAGGTAATATGGTCAATAACCATTTCACTGCAGGCAAACCATTAAACTGCACATCCCCTTCTATAGAGGTTTCTGGTAGAGAGAAATGGACCTCCTTAGCAGGACTGAAAGCATCATTCTGCCTCCTCCCTGTCCCCATTTTGGCCCCCTCTTCAAGCAGGAAGTTTATTTATCCCTTATCAAAGCCAAGTTTGTAAGCAGATATTTAGTGTCATCTACTGTGCCACGAAGTATGTCTGGGCATGCTTGAGCATCCTGATGAACTGGTACCCATAAGGCCAAAACAAAGCTCAAGAGAATTTCTTGTAATGCCCTCGCTGACTTGGGAGGTATCAGGTGCATTCCATTGTAGATCAGTATGTCACTGATGCATTTCATATGTTTTGAATGAAAAAGTCCTCAGCAACACCCAGCACCTGGACACTTACGGATTTGTTTGTCTGCAAGGTAGGAATGTGTCTCAAGTAACACTATCAAGTTGCCAAGGTGGGGCAGGGGGAAGCACAAGCATTTGAACTGCACACACTATCACTGCATTAATTTTTTCTGTAAATTAAAAAGGAACATCTGTCTAACTCAGAAATGTGTTGGGCATTTAATTAGTTTCATCAAATAGATGAATCTTCCCCTGGAAAGTGATAAAGGATGATGCTTCTGAAGCTGGTTCATGTAAACATGGAACAAAGTGGCAAGGAAACCTATTATTGCTCTTGTGGCTCACTATTTCCTCCAGGCACCTCAAAATTTCCTGCAGCTCTAGCAAGATGCTGCTGATCTTGTTGCTAGGCCAGTGGCAACAAAGGAGCCAAGAAGGGGTGTCACAGATACAGCGTCCTCCAAGGAGGGAGGGGGGGAATCTGGTAGTCCGACACAGAGCTGCCAAGCTTCAGAAGTCCTGGGCAGCCTTCACCTAAATGTTTGCAAGGGCTGATATAAAATATGAAAGGATCTTGGTACCATTAAAAATGTTTTAGACATTATAACACATAGTCACATGTGCTGGGAGTAGTAAGTGAGGGAGTTTGCCATTACCTACCAGCAGTATGATGTCTGCTGGTTCAAAACCCTGGCGACACTCTCATGAGAGTCCTCCCCCTCCCCAGTGAAGGTCCCCTTCACGGTCAAGCATACACACAGAGCACAAGGTGGTATTATGGACAAATATGGATTAGACAGACCTATAAAAGCACTCTTAATCCCTGACATACAGAGCAGCCAGTGCAACACGAAAAAAAGTACCTTTGGCCTTTCTCAGACCACCTATCCCCAGCTGTCAGCATGATGATAGTTGGGTATCACCTGGTGGTAGGCACCAGAGCTGAGGCTGTAACCTTGCAGCAGGTGACTTGATTTTCTGGGGTCCTTGGTGAATCGGTGTGGTCACAGTACCCACAGTGACTACTGCAAGCTGTGTCACCTGCCTCAGAACAAAGACTTGAAGAATCTCCACTTTTCCAAAACCACAAATTTAGGGTTTCTTTGGGCATTAGCCTTCTCCCCGCAAAACACAGCTGGGAAAGCTGAGCTGTGAAATGGCAGAAACAACACGAACCAAGAAAAACAGCCAGGTTATAGCAAGAGTTCTGGATATCCCATAAAAAGAAAGACATTTGCAGGGCTGGGCCAAGAGAATAGCTTGGAAAAGCTCTGGGGAGAAGGAGAAGGAGAAGGAGAAGGAGAAGGAGAAGGAGAAAGAGAAGGAGAAGGAGAAGGAGAAGGAGAAGGAGAAGGAGAAGGAGAAGGAGAAGGAGAAGGAGGAGAAGGAGAAGGAGAAGGAGAAGGAGAAGGAGAAGGAGAAGGAGAAGGAGAAGGAGAAGGAGAAGGAGAAGGAGAAGTCAAGAGTGCATTAGTAATCAGAGTAGGACAATAAGTCTATTAAACTATTATTTATTTGCTTTACTTGTTTTATCAGTTCCCTGGACAGGAGGTTAGGAGCATGAAAGCTGTGGCATCATTTTCAGGACAATTCCTGGGAAATTGACCAAAACACATATGGCCAAGCTATGTTAGGGGACACAAAAGCATCCTCCTACAGGCAGGGTGTCAAACTTAGGGTCCTAATTGCTTGTGATCATTAAACAGACCCTTATATTTCTCAGGTAGCTCGGGGCTAGTTCCAGACTCCTGGCTGAAACAATAAGAAGCCATTGCACTCTGCTTATCAGGTATTCCCTATCGAGTTCACTGTTTCTTCCTTACTTCCAACTTTTTGTCTGGAGGTGTCAGATCACTGATTCCAGGTTATCCTTCTTTGAGGACCACGACGCAGGGATAATTTTTAATCCCCAAGTTTTTGCACAAAGGATTAGATACACCAGGTCCTGTAAATATGCGCACCATGACACAGAAAAATACCACAAAAAAAAGCCTCTAAACTATGTGATCATTTAAACGTTGGATGGATGCTTTTACTTTTCAATTTCAGCACTCAAACTCTTCAAAAGAAAGCCCGTATTGACATCTTCTACAGTCTGACTTTCTTTTTTACCCCTATTTCTCTTTCCTGCACCAGGTTTTCTACCTGGTTGGCACCTCATTTGTCTTGCTCACTTAAAGAAATCTAGAGTCGGTAGTTCAAGCATAGTGCTCTCACCAAGGCCCAATTCCAGGTGACTTACAGCTATAGGGCCAAAGGCTGAGTTAGGTTAACAGCACTACTGACTGGCGGCACCCCACATCCCAGGTTAACCACCTCTAATCTGCTGATTGAGCTCATGCTTTTTTCTGCTTCAGACAAAATGACGTGTTACTTCAGATAGCGCAACTACTGGTTCTTCAGTAACCTCACTCCTTTGACTGAGGCAGGTGAATTCAGCTGGCTGATCAATGGGTAGTTTCTTCTGGAAGAGGAAAGGGCTAGAGGTGATAACTTCTTGGTCCAACACAACTAGATGAGGATATGGGCCATGAAAATATCACCGATAACTTCAGTGACAAAATCCAAAATTCAAATAAGCAAAAATGTTCCCATTTCCTGGAAACATCTACTTTATCTAAGTGCTTAAACAGTGGCTAAGTGCACCTATATCTATGCATATTTGTAGAAATGGCTTTTTGAATGACAATATTATGAGAAATTGAAAGCAAAAGCATTATTATATACATCTATGTTTTCTATATATCTTAATTATTCAGTTCAGTTTCTATTAACATTTTTACAGCGCCTGGCTTTTGGGATTTTCACATTACATACATGCACACACATTTAAAGATAATTGAATTTCTGATTAAAATACGGGGATTCTTTTCTCTTTCTGAAGAGAGAAATTTTAAAACACTTTTATTCTGGGATCTTCTTTTTTAGAAGTTTTGGTAGGATTAAATTAGAAGAGTTTTTCTGCAAAATTTTCTGCAAGGTGTAACTAGATTTTCAAACCAGTTCCACTAGAGATGCAGAATGCTAGCCCTACCCTACTGTTATTACTGTTATTATCACAGGGTAGCATTAGTAGCTTCTGTTACGGCTAAATTATGTCACTAATCCATACAGAAAGCGGTGGGGTCACCGTTAAAGGTTCTCTGGTTTTCAAGAACAGATATTTCTCCTTAAACCCCTTTAAAAAAAAAATGCTTTACAACGTTGTGTCTTACCATGCAGTGCCTGAATGTCCTTCCAGACCCACAGCAGTCTCCAGGAGATTCTTCCCACAGTCAGTTTACCCCTGTAAATTCTGTGCTGGGAGGATCTTGCACGCATCCCTGAGGTTTCTGCGCTAGCAAATGGTATCAGCAGCAGAACTAGTAGATGCAGAGAGTGTTCTTGGACATGGGACCTAGATCCCAAGACCCAAAATCTTGATTTAACTGGAAGATCTAAGTTTAGAAATAATGCCTACTTACACCGGAGACCCAGCGGCTACGTGGATAAATGATATCTGACAGCATAATGGACTCACAGGTGAGAGGATGAGTACTTTCAGGACCTGTAATTTAGCCAATACCGATTCCTACCACTTTTTCCCAATTAGCCAAAAGAGGGGGCTAGTTCATGCCTTTTTTTCATCTTTTTTAAAAAAATGTTTCTATTTCCTGACCCTGGGTTATTGGAATATTCCTGACGGAAAATGAGGTGGAATCTTCTCCAGTGGCACCTTTATTACTAGCAGATTGACTCACAGTGAGGATCTTTGCTTTCCATTTCGTTCGCAACACTTCCATCTGCATGACTGTACTTCATATTAAAAGGCCTCCACCTAGCCACAGTAGCTTGCAACTTTGTTGGACCATTTCATGGCGTCAAATTAACTGCGGCGAGGAAAGACCTGTTGGACAGTGCATTTTGAGCTATCAGAACGTGCATTAAGCTGTTCTTTGCCTATAGCCCATCAGAGAACCAGGAAAAGAAAGTTGTTACGCAAGTTTCAGCATTAAGTATCTTTGACTTATTGCTGTGATTATACTAATTGCTCATCTTCCTAGTGGGAGGTTGCAGGAAGCTGTTTTGCAGTAATCAAGCTGAGATGTGGCCTTCTATTTATAAGAGGCCTGGAAATCTTACTCTCCCAAAAAGAGTATCTAATTGAATTTCTAAAAAACAGCAGATAGGATTTCTCTTTCCTGCCTTGGAATCTCACACAAGAGTTTATGATTCAGTTCTTCCTCGCCGTGAATGTCTGTGAGCTTTAAACGATGCTGCCCGAGAGTACTGCAGTCGGCACCTGTTCTCCTGTTTGCCCAGGCTTTGCACGCCCAGCAAAACCTCTGCAGCTTTGTATTAACTCCAGGATCACCTCATAGAGCTATATGGTGCCATATGGACGTACATATTTACCCAGCTCCTAGGCAGCTTAAATACAAAAATAATAATGTTTCATATTTATGTGAAAGATTTTGGCCCAAAGCAGTTTAATGTTGTGATATATACATACGGCACGGGTGAAAAAGAGTAAGTCCTGGCTGTCATGCAATCGTAGTCCCAAGGAAATTCTCCACCTGATGGGGAGGAGTAATTTAGCTCAAGAATATTTTGATTTGTGCTGATCGCAATAAGGACCACTGAACATTTTTTTCTCCGTACAAGACCTTTTAAAGTAAAAAAAAGGCCAAAAGTCAATGTATTTACCTCAGATAAATGAGGGCAGAGCCCAGCACCAGCAGGATTCGAACTAGTATTGCTAACTAATTTATTGAGAGCTGCTGTGTGGTAAAACAGGGGTAGCCTTCCTCAGAGCAACAAGATCATTCTGCCGAGATGAGGTTAAATTTCATCATAGATCACTAGCAGGATTTTGCTGTTGTAGATGTTGTTCTGTTTTTTTTTTTTTTTCCTAGTTTGTGACTACAGTTTCTTGGTAAAACTGGGCACGTATTCTTAATAAGTTGTTCCAGGAAAGCCAAAACGACTTGATAGCAAAGGTTATATTTTGCTCAATACTTTCAACCAAAGCAAAAGAAAATGGAAAGTCTAAGTGAACTGTTCTGACATTTGAAGCACTTCATTTACAGGCACATGCAATAAACACAAAGGAAATAAAGAGCTAAATCCACACTGGTACTGAAGGAAGTGAGAAGGGACTTTTTTTTTTCACAGTAGACTCAATACTAGGGATTTTATGGAGGCTGAACAAAACTCAGGTTAAAATCCCTCCTCAGCACAAGGGGATTTAAAGGCATGTGTTTCATCTAACAAGGAAACAATCTTACCCCCTGACTGTTCTGTAAGGTGTCCTGGGGTAGAGGAGATGTAAGAAAGACAGGACATTCCTTCAGGCTATATTTGCCTTGAATATGAACATCAATATGGATTTATAGGAGTGGCTTTAAATACAAAGTAAGCTGGCTTAAGTACTTGGTCCTTTAAATTCTGCCTAAGAGGTTTCTTACCTAAACCCTAGTATTTCTGGATGTAGTCCCAGCTCAACAAATGTCTCACAAAAACTGTACAACAATGTAAACAGGACTATGGAAGAAAACACGTCCCACACTGGCATGTATGCCAAGGCACTTTCATCCTGGCAGATGAAATATCATTTCAAATCACCTTTGGCAAAAGGATCTCAACTGGGGTTTCCTACACCATGTGTGAATGCCCCACAGCTGAACTTTTCAGGGAGAGGGGTTGATGTCTGTGTAAGGTCTATTTTTAGATAACTTGCATCCACAGATACCGGATGCTGAGACACAAGAAAAGAGGGGTTTAGAGAGAAGAACTTAGCATGGGAAACTGGAAGGATTAGGGAGTACCATTTGACTGTTTTATTAGACAGACTTACAGGAGTCAGAGGCCAGGAAGAAAAGATCGCTCTTGAAATGGGATTTGAAGACAGTCAGGAGGTCACCCAAGTAAACAGCAGGGTATCCGTTACAGAAGCCGAGATTCATGGGAGAAAGACTAGGAGGAAAAGGTCCAAAATTAACAGTCCTCATCTCCCTCTATACATCATCGCAAATCAATGCAAACCAAGTAATTCACAGAAAGCAGCAATTTCATGTGTTTATTTGCAAGCTCTGATGGATCTATTGGCTGGCATGCCTATTGTTCCTAGCCTTGACATGACATACACAGCACAGGTATCATGATGTATATAAGCCATGAAAAACTCCAGTGTGTTTCATTACCATGAGAAATGCAGGGGCTGGCTGCTCTTGACAGCCAGTGATGCTATTAGCTAGCCTTTTGCGTTGGTAGCTGAAGAAAATTCAGTCAACATATTTTAACCTTCTGAGCAATCCCAGCACATTGTGATCTTACCAAAGCAGCTGATAACAACTGAAGTACAAGCTCTGCGTCAGACAAACAGCAGCTGGGGGAAGGGAGCTCTGCTCTCCTTCCTCCCCCACGCCAGCCCAGCTTGTAGATCAAGCTCGTCATCCCTTTCAAGGCAAAAGGCATTGACAACATCTTTCTTTCTCGAATAACAGAGAAAGAAGGGAGCTTACCACCGCACCGAAATTTTACAGAGCGGGAGAAATACACGAAAGCACTCAACAGCTCTAAGAGAGCACAGGGAGGACAGCCCAAACCTACCTGATGCTGGGACTCCAGCATAGACCTTGCATTATAAACTGAATTAGGCTCTGGTCCAAGACAAATCGTGAACTCTGCTGACTTAATTTCAGCTCCTCTCTGCAGCCTTTCATTAGGAGTGGTAAAGGTTCCTCCTGAGTTTTTTCAAAGTAAGGAAACCCAAGTGGTCTCCAATTTCAATTGTGCACTGTGATGAAAGTAGGCTGTCTGGGAGGAAAAGGCGGGGGGGGAACTGGCCAGCCCTTTGAGTTCAGTCTGGGTCTCACATATGTAGGAGTGCAGGAATTCCTCAGCTTCACATTTGGAAATGGGCCCGGGTTGAAAAGTAAAAATAGAAAAGTGTGTATGCAATTCTAAGAAGCTCAGCTGCAAGGAAAGGGGAAAAAAGTTTCCTGTAGACCTTGATTCAAGCTTTTCTGAAGTTTCAAGGACAAAGATGAAGCAGCTCCAGGGCTCCATTTCATTTTGGAACTCATAATTCATTATCCTGCACAGTGGAAAACTATTCCCAGCAAAGTGAAACTTTTTTTGTTTTTTAATTTCATTTTATAGTTTGCTTTTTAAAAAAAAATGGACAAAATATCCATTTATATTCTCCATGGTTATTTTATAGCATTTTAACCATTATTCTTTCAACATTAGAAAAAGAGACAATATCTGGTAACTGGAGAGAGTCAACAGTAGATAACACTGCTCCTTTAAACTCCAGCCTTAGTAGAGAGCAGCTGTATCATTCCCCTCTGGGAATACAGTTCTGCTTCCTTGCTCAAATATCCCCAGAATGGGTGAAACGGGTTTGCGTGAATACGTGTATCAAAGACAACTGAGCTTAGAGTGGGATGCCCAAATTATCTGTACATGTAAAGCTCGTGCAAATTCCCTGTATAGTCCAGAGCACAACCTACATCTGCCTGGAGAATGTAAGTACAGAGGAAACCAAGGAGTAGCTAACAGAGGATTAAAACATCCATCCCTTGACCCTCTGTTGGGAGATGTGTTGCGCAGGACTTAGCCAGAAACACCTAGCTGTATACATAGCTCCGTGTGCGTGTGTGTGTGCGCGTGTGTGTGTGTATGCAGCTATAGCTACACACAACGGAGGCAGCTGCAGGTGGAGACACAAAGGCCAGGGCACCACTGCCTTTTTTTTTTTTTCCCCCCACAAAAATAGTCTGGCTGCTACTGCTGCTGCTAAAGGAAGCAGCGGGGAGCAGGAGGAAGTGGCAGCATGCCTCAGAAGCAGCATTGCTACTCCTTCCCTTCCCACTTCCCCATGAGGCTTGACTTTCTAAAGCCTTCCCTGCCGCTCCTTGTCCCCTGGCTGTGTCCTTACTCCTCCCATGACAGAGGGGACATGGCCTGGCGTGCTCCTGCACAGTAGCATAACTGAATTTTGCCTACCAAAAGCAGCATTGAGGTGGCTCTGCAGAGCGTCCCCAGTGCACCCCCAATACCAGTCTCCACAGGCCAGACTGGGTTGCCCCTTTGGCTTCTGGGGACTATCGTTACCCCACGGCCCCCAGGCTGGCACTGCAGGTCCCACAGCACAGGACCAGCGTGGGGACAGGACAGCTGCCGGTGAGTTACGTGGGGCTGCAGAGCCACAGGAGGTCCCTCTGTCAGGCTCCTTCCCATCAGTGGCAAGTTGTACACCATCCCTGGGCAGCCAAGGAAAAGCTGGGCTTTCCCTCGGACTTACTACACCCAATATAATGAGGTCATCTTCTTGGGCCTTTTCTTTCTAACTGTATTTTTACATCAACACCCAAAAGAGGAGGAGACATAACTGCTGGCCCACGGTGGAAGGATACATGCGTGAGTAAACACACATGCTTTCAATTTTAAAAAATTAACAGCACTGTCAGTCTCGCTGTTACCCATTTTGATCCAAGATTGCGTTTTATTCCTACTTCACTGCAGTCATTTTCTGTTTTTTTTTTGGGGGGGGGGGCATAACAGTAATAAAATAATCTCATGTGAAACAAGAACACTCAAAACTTCTAAAAGATAAAGCATGAAGGAACAGAAAAAGAAGAGCAGCTTTCAGCAGTTCTACTTGCAGAATCTGAGCAGACTATAGCTTAAATGAATAAATAAAATGCCTAGTAATTTTATTGAATTATATTGTTCGGTTTCAATTGTGTCCCCCAATATAAACAGCCCAGTGATTGATGTGTTATTGTGACTTTGTGGATTGTGTCTGTAGTAAAAGTGTTCTGGAATGACCTGAGAGTAAATCAATACTGGAAAGAAGAGACCTCTGCTGATTTGGATTTCTGACTCTTCTAAATCAGTTTCCAAATGGTCAGAATTTCTATTAACAACAAAAATCACCCCAAAATATGAAGAATAGTGACATTTTCCACAGTACAGTTCCTCTCAACATCCTCTAGTATTCTTACAAGGTGCTTCATGCAGGCAGCTAGGGGAAGCAATTAGCTACACATTT
Organism: Vanellus vanellus; assembly: GCF_965231255.1. NCBI lineage: Eukaryota > Metazoa > Chordata > Aves > Charadriiformes > Charadriidae > Vanellus > Vanellus vanellus. The sequence goes on from NC_138907.1 coordinate 63,176,973, forward strand.
TTTAAAACAGTAGTTTCCAACCTCTGATCACCACAAAGCCACAGGCTAAGTGGCCTACAAAGAGAATCTATGAAGAACAAGTTAGTATTGGGATGTGAGTCTCTTCTCCCAAGTAACAACCAATAGGATAAGAGGAAAACGGCCTCAAGTTGCACCAGGGGAGGTTTAGGATGGATATTAGGAAAAATTTCTTCACTGAAAGGGTTATCAAGCCTTGGAACAGGCTGCCCAGGGAAGCGGTTGAGTCACCATCCCTGGAGGTATTTAAAAGACATGTAGATGTAGAGCTGAGGGATGTGATTTGGTGGTAACCTGGCAGTACTAGGTTACGGTTGGACATGATGATCTCAAAGGTGTCTTCCAACCAATACAATTCTACGATTCTATGAACACTCTTAGTTTGGGAAAGAGTCCACAGATCAAAACTGCTGAAACTCTTCTTTTACAATAGAGAAAGATAAACTCTGTGAAGTTCACTTTTCAGCATTCAGTGAGCGGAAGGCTGAAGCAATGTGGTCCTTTCTCCTCACTTTCAGAATGGTCCGCATGGTTAAGTCCTTTGATTTGAGGGTATGACTGGATGGTAAATCTCTTTGTCTGGCCCTGTGCTCTTGAAAATTTCTCCATTTCAAGTACCAAGAAGGGTTGTGCTGCTAAAGTAATTCAACTGCTGGAGGCATCCCTGAATGTCTCTATCACCATGTCTGTGTCCCAGGGCAGCAGCATGTCAATAAAGTCATGTCCTTGGCTGTCACATTGCTTGCCAAATCCAAACAGAAACCCAGAACTAGATCGCCTCACATCTAGTGGAGAAATTGCTAGCTACCTAGCCAAAGTTTTCTAATCACTCTGTCTTTATTTTATTAAGTTAAAAGTCTCAAGCTGACACTAATTCATTCAATTTATTTATCTGTCCCACAACCAAAAAGATGGGCTTTAAATTTGCACCAGAATTTAATGCTGCTGAGTCACAGTTACTGAGCTACACTTTGGTTTTGCTACTTTCAAACTTCTTTTCCTGTTTGTTATGAAATCAATATTGCTCTGCCCTGAGCTTAAATGGGGCAGGGCAGCCTAAGTTTTGCTGATGAGTAACTGCAGTGTTTTGGGGGTAAAGAAGAACAAATTACTGCAGCTGCAAAAAACGAATATATGTACTGTAAGGAGAAATTACTGAAATATGGGCAGGTGACAGTCAAAGTCACAAGTATCATTGCGAAAGAGCTGCTAAAGTGGAATAATATTTATGCACTGCAAACAGATTTGTGCTGCTGAGCAAATCTGACTCCTCTTGGGAGTAAACCTCAGAAATGCATTCCTTTGCAGGCAACACAGTAGGCAAACAAACACTTTAGTGTCAAATAAAACGGAATATAAAACAATATGAGCAGTGCTCAAATGGGAAAATGAGAGGTGGATATTCTGTATTATCAGTTCTCAGGCCTCTTGTTTGAGAAAGGGTGACTGGGAAGAATATTTACTACTATTTGTTACTGTCTGTTATAACCTCAGTGCCCTGGAAGGTGGAAAGTAGGGTCACCAAACATAAAGAATCTGGTAGGAGGAGAGCTTACGCTCACACTCCTGTCCTTCTCTGACTGCTAGTCATCAGGACTTATTTCCAAAACCGTATTACTTTACTCTTTCCAGTACCAAACCTGCATTAATGGCAGTCTAACTGTGACAGACGGCATCGTCATTCTGTGTACAGTGCTGTGACAGCTCCCAATAGCAACGCATTCAAGCGTGGATCAAAACCAAGGAATGGTTCAAATAAAATGATTCAGCCATTCCTGCCTTCCTTTCTAGGGAGAACGTGGTGTTTGGACACACAGGAAGACACAGACATCACGTAAAATACACTAAAAACTGCGCACATCTGGCTGTTTATTGTTTATTGAGCTCCAATGGCATGTTCAACAACTTGCATGGGAATCTTCCAATGCAATTATTTAGCTTATCCCAAATTATAGTGTCTCATTTTTCCACCCCAATATTTACAGATTTAGATTCCTTATGCAAGCTCCAGCTCATACAGACTGCGGGGAAACTTTACCAGCAGGATGTATGGGATTGTTCATCTTTAGTATCTGTAGCCAAGTGTCCAGCACCTGCCCCATGGATGTACAGATTTCCCAGTTCTTTTGAGTTTGCAAGGCCAAATTGTTCTGCTTCAATACAGCTCAGAGACTCCTCTGCGCCCACTGGTCTTATTCCCAAGATCACTAGGAGGTGAAGGGGAAGAACAAACAGGACAAATACATTCCTGATGTAAGCAAATGAAACCTTATAACCTCATTTTTCCTCTGCCCCCATTTTAGGACTGTCAGTTGAGTAGCAGCTGTTTACACCAATTATGAATTTGGCCTAAGATATAGAAATAAAGCAGCGGATTATATTCCATGGAGAGTACATTAAAAATAAACAATGCATGCGTGTGTGTGGCAGAACTGAGTCTTCGGTCCTTAATTATAGGAAACAGGAAATACTTTGGTTGCCCTCCTTCCCAAGATCAAAATTAGTTAATAATTACACCACTTCTTAAAGGTTCCTTCTCCCTTTGGCTTTACTGCCACTGGGGAGGGGGAGAGAAGGGCGGAGGAGGGGGGAGGAAACCAGGGATCACCATAACAATATGTAGGTGGGAAAAAGAGACATTACATGTTCTAAGATAAGAGCAAGGAAAGCATCGCATGATAAAATCAGGCGGTCCTTCCCTTGTGCAGCACAGTAGGTCATTCAGGAGCATTCAGGAGAATTCTTTTGCTTCTTTATGTTTTTTCACAGCCATATTTAGGAAGCTGCAGAGCATTATCAAAAGACATTCAGGAGCTGGGGTGGGGGGCAGTCTTAGCAAAGATTTCAACAGTCTTTAAACCGTCTGGCAATTTTCTGCACAGAGAGCCAGCTGAAGGTGGAGACGCGGGGACAGAAGTTTTCTTAAATAAGAATAAGCTGGCATTCTTCTCTACTTTAAGGCATTGTCTCCTCTGTGTTTGCATTTCTTTCTTTTTAAACTAAATAAAATTAAAATTAACAACTCATTAGGTAGTCTGAGCCAGATTCCCAAAATGTTGCATGAGACAACATTTACTCTGTTGCAAGCAGTCTGCACAGGCTCAAGCCCCGTTAAAACTCCTTTATTGACATTTTTTAGACCAGTATAATTTCACATCTCGTACAATAGCATGGGTAAGGAGTGCGAATCCAGACCTGCAGCTTCATTGTAGAAAGAAAATTCACATCTTGTCAATATTGGGCAAAAAAGGCTGCAAATGAAGATGTAAAATCAGGTTCATGTTTAAAACATCTAAACTAATATTGCTTTAGGAAAGAAACAACACATTAAGAACAATGTGTGAATATCCACTGACAGCCCTGAGTGCAGAATATTGTTTCAATAGTGCAGTTTGCTCATATACATAAAATAAGTAGGATTCAGTTGGTTAATAATTTATCTGGTGACTTCTTAATCTTGAACCAAAAATATCCTTGAATGTTTCCAGAGAAGCTGATATCAGGCATCCACAGCAACTGTAATATCTGCCCTTTTTCTGCTTTATACCGGCTGACAGTTCATCATAGTCTTGGCTCTGCAAAAGACATACATATGTGATTAATTTAATGCTCAGCAAGTAGTGCCATTAACATCATGTGCCTACGCCTTCCCAAACTCAAGGGCTTGCATTTGCCCAGTGCCCTCTCAGCATAGACAGACCTCTTGGGAGGGGCTTTGAGCAAATCCTAGTTCAAAGAATGAAGCAGAGAGGAAAAAAGGGATTTTTCTCCATAAAGGCAATATCGCTGCCTGCCGTACAAAGCCGGGGCTGTCCACAGGGTCTTGCAGGATCCCTTCTCTTGTCAGCAAGCAGCAGGGCACTGCCCGTCCGCAGTGGCCACCATCAGCCCTCCAATTGTTAACCCTGAACACTCGGCAGCGTGATCAAGAGGCTCGGAATCTCGACCAAATAAAAGTTCCCCAAACAACAACGTAAATGAACATACAGTTGTTTTTGCCAGGCTGGCAAAAGAAACCTCTGCGTTTGAACCTTTTGGCTTCCCTCAAAGAGTCCCGGCCTTGTTTTCCTGAAATGCCTCAGAGGAAGGCCCCAGGGCAGAGGCAGGGAGCGTTCAACTGCTGCTGGTCTCCCAGCAGATACCATTAACCCTTTGGCTGCTAATTCCCCTCCGCTGAAAAATGGGTGTCTGCTCTCGGACTACTCAGCATTTATCTGCTACCCCAACGTCCTTGAAAGTTCAAGGTTCAACAGCAGCCGAGCACTTAAGCAAGCACTTACTGCAGTTTGGTGGTCAAATGGATAAGAGCGATTACCTCCGAGGGCTCCTGGAGTGTTCTCAGCCCTGCTGCTGACTCACGGGCTATCCCCAGGCAGCTCCCCCAACTTGGCTGCATGATTAATACTGAATCCGTGGGCCTTACTCAACCAAGTAGTGTAAAAGGCTTTGTATCTTCTCAATAAGAGGAAGCGATGTGTGGGAAAACACCTAACGTTATACTGGATTTTAAACTGTAAGCCCAAGCAGCAGATTTTGGAGCGCAGCTATGCTGAGCGCACACATTCATCGGCAGGAAACATTGGTACTTTTTCTCTCCAGTCAGACGACGAGAGCGAAATTTTCTTATATCAGTCTTGCAAAGAATGTGCTCCCTTGCTGCAACAAAACAAAGCAAAACACATTCACGCAGCCTGGTAAAGCTCCCCTTAATCCATGTGCTTACAAATACAGTGGGCATAGGTAGTTGGAAGTTAAATAGATTTGTAACACAGTGCTGTAAAAAATAATATCGCTCTTGGTATTAAGCGGTAATTTCAGAATGTTGAGGAGAAGCTCTTAATGAGTTTACTGTTGGCTACCATGGAGAAGATGATAGGACTGGGATGCCAGATCATTAAACACTTGCAGTTATTATTCCTTGTAATATTGCAGTGGCCATAAAGGCTAACTCACTCTCTGCTACAAAGGATCTTACAATTGAGTCTTGATTTTTCCCAGTTTATTTGTTGCTTTTGTTTTTCTCAGTTTGAGAACGTCCAGCTATAATTCTGCTCTCTCAGACTCCATAAAAAGCTTTCAAGACTATGTTTGGTGAGAAGACAGTGTGTATATTAAAGACACAGAACAGCCACCCACTGCATTGTATTATCTTCTGCTGCAAACCACCACAAAAGTAATTACCATGCTAGAAATCCAACTCCGTGTTACCGAATGGTTATCAGATTCATCTAGCATAACTCTCCCAGAGAAAAAAAAATGGCTTATGGTAAAGGAAATAGATTGCCAGTGTACTCTGACATATGCCCTCCCTCCCACTCCCATTAATCTGAAAGAACTCCTAAGTATTAAACATGGGCACTAGACAAGCTGTACAAAGCAGAATGAAGCCTGAATTTCTGTTTAATGAGTCGTCACATGCTCTCTTAGTAATTCTTTTATGCAAGAACTTCCTTAAATTGTGATCATTAATAACATGCTATTCGGATGCCTCAGATGAGTCTCAGATTTCCGCTATAAACACACTTGCTTGTGATTACCGCTGGAATAACAGGATTTGAGTGTTAGTGCCCTGCTTACCCGTGAACAGGTAACACTTAGGATTCAACCCCTGGCAAGCTGTCTTACAGCCTGACCTGCTTTGAACCAAGACGGCTAATGCAAGCGCAGTTCCACTCTCACGCAGGCAACAGTGACTCCCCAGCAAACTCTTTCTTAAGTCTAGCACTGGTCTGAACTTTTTCCAGCCATTTTTTTTTGGTTTCTGTAAACCTGTTTTCACTGCTCAGGAGGTAAAAAAAAAAAAAAAAAAAAAAAAGAAGAAGGAGTTTTGACAGAAATTATACTCACTGCAAGTGGTCTAGAGGTTTGGGACATGGAACAGGGCTGCGTGGAGGATGCTGTGATCCTGAGGTCCAAAAACCACTGTTCTCATCCTAAGGAATTATCTCTTTAGACTATGGTGTCCTCAGCATTACTGCTGCAGCTCTTCACAGTGTTTTGGACTGAAATAAAATTCCCTGCCTCTTAGATATTTTATTTTAACATATAAGGAACACAAGAAATGTACACCAGCTTAGGTGGGCAGGCCACAAAAGGGTAAGGGAAAAGCATCAGAATGGGAGGATGTTAAGTTGCTTTGGAATCCAGTGTATTCTCTCAGAGAGAACAAACTGGCTTGGTTCTACTTGGTGTGCAATATATTAGTTATTTCATGGTTTTTTAAAACAAATAATGAAGATTCTTCTATATTTTCTTGGTTATATTTTCTGCATTGTTGCCTAGTACAAGTCTCATAAACTGTGACATCAAAACAATGTAGCATAAAAATCTCCAGGCAGATACATGATCACACACACGGCTTTAATCCCTTTGCATTTCCTGTGGTCACATCAGGTGTTGGCTAAGACTTCAATTTTTGCTTTTTCCAACAATGACAGCACTGCTAGCTCCTGCGTGAAATATAGGTCATTTGGAGAGGTAGATAATAGGTATAGAGATACACACTTACCTACGTATATATTCAGGGGGGAAAAGAAAGGAAGAGGATCACAATATATATATACTTGTCTACAAAATAAATGATGTTTGCATCTGTATCTAGGGCTCTTGATTCCCATGAGGCAGATATTAGAAGTTTCCTTCTCATATTTAGTCATGTTTGGAATTGTTTTCAGGATGTTTAGACTCTTTTCTTCAAGTTGTCACCAGCTCATTACCACAGAATTACATTTTACAAACAAGAGCCGGCTAGAGCCAACTTGGCTTGGCTACTGCTGCCTGAGGGAATTTGAAAAAAATGATAATTTCCCTGCCTTTGGAAGTAGACAGGCATGGACCTAACTGCAGGCAGTCTCACCTCTTTACTCCCTTTCTGAGCTGAAGCAAGCAGCTTTTGCTTTCTTGGAGGAGCTCTCATGTTATTTGGAAAGAGAACACGCGTGCAGAATATTTTTGCCCGCCAAACACAGTGCATCTGAGCAAGCATGAATTTTCATCTTAATGACTCTCAAAACGCAATGCTGCACAATAAGGTCCCCACTGCGTCCCCCTAGAAAGAATTACTGAAAGTGGGTGGCAGAAAATGTTCCTTCAATGCAGTGGTGAATCACCCCATTGCAACCAGTGCTTAGAGCAGGACTCCACTGAAGATTCAAAGCAGCCCAATTCCTTGTCTTTTCCAAAGTTGATGATGGCATTGGCTGTACCCAGAGCCTTTTTTCTTAAGGGACCCTGGGACTTAAACCTTGTTACATTTTTGATCGGCCCATCTGCACCTCACTTGACAACAATTTACCCACCCCTTTACCCACCCCTGCACTGTGACGATGTCATAATTAGTAATTGATCTTTTTGTCTAACAAAAATTATCTGGAAGTGTCCCTCCTCAGCTTCAGCTTCATAAACCGCCTTCAAAACTGCAGCTTCCACTTCCCTGTAACTCTCCTTTTTGCAAAGGATTTGCAAAGATCTGCTCAGAGAAGGAAGTGCTAGCTTTATAGAAAATTAGAGGCAAACTTTAAGGGATGGTCTGCCCACATGATTGCTCAAAGGTCAAAATGATGTGCTTTTTCTTATAATTATGGTTAGATAGTAACTGCTGGTTAGTGATAAATTAAGTCAGCACATCTTAAGTTGACTTGGCATGAGAACAGGTTATTAATCACCAAATAGCCATCATTTACCTTCAGTTACAGCATAAATTGCAATTGTGAATAGATCAAGCCGAATATAAGCTTATTCCAAAAGCAATCTGCAGGACAGATTCTCAGGCAGCGAGAGCTTCCAAAGTTTAATTAAATTCAGAGCTACATCAATTAACGCTAGCTGAGAACTGGGTCCAAAGGATAATCTGTGGAGTAAATCGAACACAATTTACCTTAATATCAGTAAGAATATTCACATTTTTTTGTCCTGATGGAATAGCAAAGCTGTCCTGAGTGCACAGGACCATATTCTGATGCTTCTTGGAGGTGGAACTGTACAAGCAGCATCGTCACAGTCTGCAGAATAACTGCCTCACGATCATACCCTAAGTGCAAGTGGTAACCTGTACTTGTTGGGACCATCAAGTTAATTCCAAGTTAGTGGTTCTCATTGCTAAGACCTCCTGCTGGAGAAAGTCAAAATATCTGAAAGGTAAGCCTTCACTCAGATTGTATGAACCAAAACAATGCAGCCAGCAACTTCAAGTGTTCAGGTCTTCAAAGGGAGGAACTGCGTTGCCTGATTGCTAGCTCAGGCTTGTGAAAACCAGAAAAGAATAACTGTGCCCTTGAACAATCTTCAGAAGACAACACAAAATTCCATATTTCATGGAACTTTCTTGAAAAAGAGAGTAACAATTAAGAATACAAGTGGATAAATTTTTTAGAACCTTTCTAGTGAGGTATATTTCTTATTTCTTAGCCCATACTCATTCTTTTGGGGATGATTTCAGACAGCACGGTGCCTGTGAAAGCAAGAAATCCCACTTTTCAATTTTGCAGTCATTTTCTTATGAGATTCTGGTCAGAAAATGAGACTAACATTTTACAAAAATGCTTGCAACATTTTTGTCACTGTCTCAAAATGGATAAAAATGTGTCAGAAAGTTTGACAAACATCAAGAATGTGCCTCTATGCTGTCAGGAGCGTCCCCCTTCTTGATGAGCCAAGACGTGTACTACTCCCACATTCACACTTCTGCCTAAAGCTCTGTAAATTTTTCCTGCGGGGAGTCCTAAACCTTGAGCTCAGAGATTTTCCCTGTTTACATTAGGTAGAGCACAGCCTTTTGCCACGTTAACAGAAATGCTACTTATCTTGGAAACAGGCTGACCATCTGAGCACTGCATCATCTGAGTACTTTTAGATGTTCAGCAGCTGAAGTGTCCTATTGTGGATCATTCCCTTGCAGAACAAATGTTGCTGTCTGAGACTGTTCCAAACATTTGTTTGGCACACGAGCCTTCCCTCTCCTTTTGAAGCAGTATTAAAAGCACTGTCAGCTCATTAATGGATTTTTTTTTTAACTTTTCTTTTGGCAGAAATGAAACTATCGCTGAAGGAAATATCTTGTAAACATTGAAACAACCACAACAGCATTCCATGCGTACACCCTGGAAAACAAAAACAAAATAAAAGCAGCCTTTTGCAATGAAACGTGTCTTTCCTGAATCAGCAAAGACTCCCATGACCTTGCAGCCATTCTTTGGAATAGCCACTGAGAGCAAGAATCAAATAACAAAATAAAAGCACTATAGTGCAAAGGACAAATCTTCCAGGGTTATAGGAGAGCCACTGCTCTGAAAACACCAAGCACTGATATCTTACCCATGGATCGACTTGTGTACAAATGTCACCATGCCTACGTCAAAGGCCAGATTTCCCAGAGGACTCAGCTTCCCTTAGAGAAATTTAGTAAAGATCAGAGTTTTAAAGACCTCAGCAAGCCAGATTTTCAGAAAAGCTTATTCCAGAGGGCTAGCACTGCTAGTTAGGTGAAACCTGGGTACCACAAGAAGTTTATACATAAAAAAAGTCCTCCTGATAGATAGCATGATGAGCATTCTGTGTAGAAATGTAGGAAAGTGCTTGTTACCCTTACTCTCCCTCCTCCTTTTCCCCATTTTTTTTCATTTAATAAATCCAAGATATTTTAATTCAGCTTGATACACTCCAGGTATCAAAAAAAAATAGGTTTTATCTGAACTCTGTAGCCTCTACGTAGTCCCTCTCTGTAAATAACTGTATATCTTTCCTTCCACTACTGGTTATCTCTGACTGATTCTTTCTTTCCCCTAGGCATTTTTCATGAAAGATGTGTTATAAAAGTCCAAGCATTTTTTTTCCAGAATGTAGCTGATTTGGATGAAATATGAAAAAAAAAATTAATAAAAGCAACCCCCCCCAAACCCCAAAACACCGGGAAAAGGCCTTTCTCAAACACGTTCTGCTTTAAAGTGCCCGTTCTTCACAAGACAAGGCAGAGGCAGTGGGAAGTTGAAGTTGATCCTACCTTCAAAATATCAATAGGACTTGCTACATTGTGTCTGTGTCTTTTGGGCATAGCTAAAAAATAAATTACTCTATTTAGATTATATTTAGATGCATGTACAAGAATAGGGGAAGAGGACATGTTTATCAAATTTATTCTCTGTGCTTCGGAAAATAGTTTGTTAAGATTAACGTCTTGCTAATCGCAGAAAACTAAATCATTTGTTAGAGCCATTCAAAATCAGACATCTAACTGCAAAAGCATGCGACTTGAACAAAATATACTTAGTTTTCTTTGGATTCACTGTCCAGGGTTGGTTTACACTTCCAGGCTTGTAAGAAAGGCTAGATAAAAATTATTTTAACAAGAAGTTAGGTGCATGTTTAAAAGTGACAACAATAGCTTGAGGAGATTAGGTAGGTAGATAGATAGATAGACAGGTAGATAGATACATAGATACGGAGAGGTGCTGGGACTTGGAATGAAATTCCCTGAAATGCCCTAGCCTCAGGTGCTCTCAGTCTCATGACAGATTTGTGACATGGACTTTGTCATCAGTCAAGAAGAAAACTGGATCTAGAACTGCCATGTAATGTATGGGACAGTTTCTCCTAAAGTGCAAGGTTTATGTAAGATAACCATCTGTCTCACTCATGCTTTTAACAGTTTGGGCAAAATAACTGTGGTCCCTTTCCTCTCTCATAGCTGTCAAAATCCACTGAGCAGTCAATGATTCAGACACCCTGAGCAATTACCTAGAGCAGACCGAATTCTACGCATCTTACTTACCACAAACCACAGGAAAGCTGGAGTTTGTTCTGATGTCCTTGCAAGAGGGCCTGCGACAACAAATGAGCTTGCAATGCATTTTCAAGAACTTGAATCACTGAAAGGAACACGTATGAAACGGAAAAAGAATCAGATCATCATGGCATCAGTATTTTAAGCACTTTGTCTTAAAACTTGATCTATAATACAAAGGATTGCATAGAACACCTAGAGAAAAGCCTAGATGATCATTTCTGGTTTTACACGCCCATTTTGTGAAGCGTAGCCTCTCTTTTTGGACCATACTTCTTTGTGACTTCAATATTGTATAAGGACGTTCATTAACTCCTGTTATGATTAGTCCACAAACAGGCAAAAGGGAATATGTACCCTCCCTTGTATATTTAATGTACCCATTTAGCCATTCAGTTGCCCAAATC